>NC_135212.1:42730029-43350029 GCF_052324685.1 Brachyhypopomus gauderio | reverse complement strand
TATATATGTGTGTGTGTGTGTGTATGTGTATGTGTATATGTGTGTGTGTGTGTGCGTGTGTATGTATATGTGTATATGTATGTATGTGTATATGTGTGTGTGTGTGTGTGTGTGTGTGTGTGTGTGTGTGTGTGTGTGTGTGTGTGTGTGTGTGTGTGTGTGTGTGCACATGCAGGTGGTCCAGCTCCTCCTCAGCAGTAACATGTGTGCAGCTCTTCTGGAGCCCAAACCAGGAGACTCGACTAATCCCAATGGCACCAGTCCCTTACACCTAGCAGCCAAGAACGGACATATCGACATCATCAGGTGAGAGAGAGAGAGAGAGAGAGAGAGAGAGAGAGAGAGAGAGAGAGAGAGAGAGAGAGAGAGAGAGAGAAGATGAGAAAGATGCGAGGTAGAGAAAGAAAGTTGGAAAAAGACAAGCATAGAATGAGGTGGAGAAGGAGACGGTGAAAGAGGTGAGGGTTGGTGTTATCTTCTCTCCTCGTTAGTGCTTCCAAGAATCCGCTGCATTAACATTCAGTAATTGTTAAGAAGTCTGCATCTCATCATAATAAATGTTCGTTAAGTTCATTATCAGGAGGAGGAAGAGGGGGAGGAGGAGGAGGAGGAGGAGGAGGAGGGGGGGGGGGGGAGTGCAGAGGAGATGTGCCAACACGGCTTATAGTTTGACTATCAACACTGTCGGTTGCATCTTAATGGAGTTGTGGTGGGAGCCGAAGTGAGTGTGTGTGTATGAGGGTGTGAGTGTGTGTGTATGAGTGTATGAATGCTAATCCTCTTGCCAGAATGTGGGGTCATTGTACTGATTCCATTACTTTCTGCGTACATCAGGCCATTTTCTCATTGAGGGTTTTCCCTCAGAATGGACACAGTTCTTCTTCCCAGAATTCATTGTGCCCATGTTGCATGTCTGAAGCATGTATGGCAGTGGACATAACATGTACAGCAGTCCAGGAAATGCATGAATTTTACTGTTCTTCCTATCAGTGGTGAGGCTGTGTGTGTGTGTGTATGTGTGTGTAGGTGTGTGTGTTGGGGGGGGCTGGGACAGGTATAATTTCCCAGTAGGCCCTCCACCTCTTTAGGAGATGGCAGCAGTGTTTGTCTCTGTTGGCAAACGTGGTGTTCAGGTGTTCAGGTGTTCAGAGGGTTCGTCTGCACTCCTGCTAGGTGTTAACGGCAAACCCCAGAGCACCACGGTTTTCAGGGCTCTGTGGACAGTGTGTGTGTGCTGTGGGATTATATGTGTATGAAAGTGTGTGTGTGTGTGTGTGTGTGCGTGCGTGGGTCAAAAAAAGGAGCTAATCAATTTATCATCAGCGTAGACTCACACTGCACTGCTGTGTAACTTTTTAAAAGGGGTTCTTACCCATACTGAAGATCACTTACAGAGCAAAGGTCTTAAACAACTAACCAGATTAAAGCCAAGACCTTCAGCAGTGTCCAGATTAAAAGATGAGTTTCAACAGTGCCCATATAAAAAATGTGAGTTTCAATGGTGTCCAGATAGAGTTTGAGAAGTTCAACAGTGTCCAGATTAAAGATGAGTGTTCAGCAGGGGGGAATGTTCACACTCACAGCCTCACCGTAATGACAGGCTTCTTAATGGCTTTCAGTGTTGGGCCGGGTGCTCTGCACTCTGGGTATGTGGCGGCCTGCTGGAGTAGATGATAATGACTCTACAGTGAATGGAAGATGCTGGCTTGTTATGTGCTGATCAGTAGCACTGGATTCACTGCCTGTCAGGGTGAACAGAGAGGACACACACAGAGAGGAGTGAACAGAGAGGAGTGAACAGAGAGGACACAGACAAAGAGGAGTGAACAGAGAGGACACACACACGGAGAGGAGTGAACAGAGAGGACACACACGGAGAGGAGTGAACAGAGAGGACACACAGAGAGGGGTGAACAGAGAGGAGACACACACAGAGGGGTGAACAGAGAGAACACACACAGAGAGGGGTGAACAGAGAAGAGACACACAGAGAGAGGGGTGAACAGAGAGGAGACACAGAGAGAGGGGTGAACAGAGATGACACACAGAGGGAGAGGGGTGAACAGAGAGAACACACACGGAGAGGAGTGAACAGAGAGGACACACACAGAGAGGGGTGAACAGAGAGGAGACACACAGAGAGGGGTGAACAGAGAGGAGACACACACAGAGGGGTGAACAGAGAGGGCATACACAGAGAGGGGTGAACAGAGAGGAGACACACAGAGAGAGGGGTGAACAGAGATGACACATAGGGAGAGGGGTGAACAGAGAGGACACACACAGAGAGGGGTGAACAGAGAGGAGACACAGAGAGAGGGGTGAACAGAGATGACACACAGAGGGAGAGGGGTGAACAGAGAGAACACACACAGAGAGGAGTGAACAGAGAGGACACACACAGAGAGGACAGAGAGAGAGAGAGAGGGGTGAACAGAAAGGACACACACAGAGATGGGTGACCAGAGAGGACATACACAGAGAGATGGGTGAACAGAGAGGACACACACACAGATGGGTGAACAGGGAGGACACACATAGAGAGGAGTGAACAGAGAGGACACACACAGTTTTAAGAAGGTGTTCTCCAGATAGAAACTCAGCAGAACAGTGGTCAGAAGCATTGTGAGTTTGTGCTGCTTTTTGGTTGGCTTGTCTTTACAGAGATGTGGTTTTAGCAGTAATGTTTACTGTAAGGTAATGGCGTGTGTGTGTGTGTGTTTGTGTGATGAAACAGCTTGTTTGAACACAGTTCAATTAGAATTGAACATATGACTCTGAACATATGACCTGTTTGGCGAATCCTCCTTCTTTTAGCTGCTCTGTGACAAGAGAACCCTGCACAGACACACACAAACACACCCACACACACCCAGCCCACCAAAACCAACACCTACCCAACACACCCTCGCTAAACACTACCCCCCAATACATAGAGAAGAAAGGCAAAAAACAACCGTAATGCATGAAGAAGAAATGTCAAGATAATTCAGAATTTAACTAAACTCTGTATTAACTCTGCTGGCAGTATTGGCTCTGCTGGGCGTGATGCTTGTGCTGTCTGTGCTAGCTGTATTGGTTGTGCGAGTTGTGCCTGTTCTATTGGTTGGGTTTGTTGTTAGCCTTGTTGACTGTTGACAGGGTTGGTTGTCAGTCGTGTTGGCTTTGTTGTTAGTTGAAGTGGAAGTGTTGATTGTGTTGACTTTGTTGACTGTAGCCAGCATTTATTTTGTTGGTTTTGTGACTGTATTGGTGTTGGCTGTTTTGGTTGTATTGGTTATGTTGTAAATGTTGGTTGTTTTGGCTGTTTTGGTTGTATTGGTTATGTTGTAAATGTTGGTTGTTTTGGCTGTGTTGGTTGTATTGGTTATGTTGTAAATGTTGGTTGTTTTGGCTGTGTTGGTTGTATTGGTTATGTTGTATGTGTTGGTTGTTTTGGCTGTGTTGGTTGTATTGGTTATGTTGTATGTGTTGGTTGTTTTGGCTGTGTTGGTTGTTGGATGTTTTGATACTGACTCTTGGCTGTTGATGGTTGTGTTGGCTGTTTTGGATGACTGTTGGTTGGTAATATTGGATTTGTAGGTTGAACTGGTAATGTGTGTGTGTGTGAGGTGTGTTGGTTATGTTGTATGTGTTGGCTGTGTTGGTTGACTTGGTTGGTAATGTGTGTGTGAGGTGTGTTGGTTATGTTGTATGTGTTGGCTGTGTTGGTTGTCTGTTGGTTGGTAATGTGTGTGTGAGGTGTGTTGGTTATGGTGGATGTGTTGGTTGGTAATGTGTGTGTGAGGTGTGTTGGTTATGGTGGATGTGTTGGTTGACTGTTGGTTGGTAATGTGTGTGTGAGGTGTGTTAATTATGGTGGATGTGTTGGTTGGCAATGTGTGTGTGAGGTGTGTTGGTTATGTTGTATGTGTTGGTTGTGTTGGTTGTCTGTTGGTTGGTAATGTGCGTGTGAGGTGTGTTGATTATGGTGGATGTGTTGGTTGGTAATGTGTGTGTGAGGTGTGTTGGTTATGTTGTATGTGTTGGTTGTCTGTTGGTTGGTAATGTGTGTGTGAGGTGTGTTGGTTATGGTGGATGTGTTGGTTGTGTTGGTTGTCTGTTGGTTGGTAATGTGTGTGTGAGTTGTGTTGGTTATGGTGGATGTGTTGGCTGGGGAACTCCATGTCTTGTACATGTTGGATTTGTAGGTTGAACTGGTAATGTGTGTGTGTGTGAGTTGTGTTGGTCCACACACACACACATCCACCATAACCAACATGTCTTGCAAAAACATCCACACACTGCACATGGCCACCAGTGACATGGTAGATATGCTGCTATGATATTTGAGGAATAAGATGAAGTCCGGGACCCCGCCCACTCCGCCCCGCCCACACTGGCCTGCCTTGCGGGGTTGGGTGTGCATACAGCTCCAGTGTCATGTGCCCTGGGGAGGAGAAGGCTCCAGTCCTTCCAGCAGCAGGAACACTGGGAGAAGAACAGACAATGAAAATCAATAGCATTAAACCAAGGCAGCTGTCTCCACTAGTCTGTGGAGGCTCGGTGAGGTGGTGGTGTTCGGTGGTGGTGCCCTCAGACCCCTCCCTCCTCTGTGTGATGGACAGTCCTGTCTCTGCCTGCTGACAGGGAGCATTAATTAGCCGGTTTGTTTGTGATTATGCGATGCAGTCTGCATGTCAACCCCAGACCTGCCCGTCAACGTCCTTGGTAGCTGCTCTAACCAACCCGTGGGTCCCCCACCCCACACGGCTCCGCCCACTCCCTCTCCACTGGAGACAGCTTGAAATAGTCTGTAGCCCACTACAGTTTATAGCCACAAAAACCCTTGTAATTATATCAGCAATGCTCTCAGAAGCAGCTACCGGGAGTCTGGCTTGCAATCGCTGCTTTATAGCGCAAATACAGTAGAGAGTTCAGTAGTGACCCTGATTATGCCTGCTCTATTTGAGCACTGGGACCCTAAGAGCTCGGCGCTCAGCACTAACCATGATTAGCAAAGACACATGTTCATTAGCAAAGAGAACTGGAGGCAGGAAGGAGTCCAGGAGAAGGGACTTGTCAGATTGTGTGTGTGTGTGTGTGTGTGTGTGTGTGTGTGTGTGTGTACATATAATGTCAGACAGTGATCAATGAGAAATGGCATTTCAAATCACTACACACACACACACGTTTATACTAACTGTACATTAACGTGACGCTGACGTGTCATTACAGCAGGTAACTCTAGAGTCGAGTCAGAGCGGCTGAGGCAGGCGGGATTCTCCCTGCGAGTCAGTGACAGCTCTGGTGGGATTAGGTGGTGTCTGGAGGACAGTGGGGGGGGGGGGGGGGCACACGCACAGGTGCCGGACTGTAGCTCCGCTTCAGACGGGGATGTGTTGCTCAAAGCACAGCCAAGATGACCGTGGTTATCAGAACTGGTGGGTTCACGAGCAGCTCTTCTCCGCAGACTCCTGATCCAGGCGGGCATCGACATCAACAGGCAGACCAAGGCAGGCACTGCCCTTCACGAGGCCGCACTGTGTGGCAAGACAGATGTGGTGCGCCTCCTGCTGGATGTGAGTGTCACTGCACCTCAGACTGGAGCTTTGGAGAGACGAGGAGAGTGTGATGTTCTGAGAAAGGGCCGCCGCCTCATTTCAGGGTTGATCTGAAACACTTGGACAGGCTTGAGCCGCCCACAATAGATCACAAAGGCATACAAGTGTTCTTCTGTCATGTGTCAGAGTCAGTCACCCAAGTCAAGACTGAGTGCTAGGAAAGTGAACAAGTGCTAAAAGATATGAGAGAACTGACACAGGAGTTTATAAAGCCAAAAGACACCTCACGCAGGAGGTTATGAAGCCTAGACAGACATGAGGAAGACCTCACACGGGAGTTTATAAAGCCTGGCTTCTGACTCTACAGTGATCGACTCATTACTCAGTTGTGTGTAAACGTTTCCTACTTGAGTTTTCTCAACTCTTAGCATTACCTCATAACAATACCTAATAGCAAAAACATTAGCTGACTAACAGCATCATACACATAAAATTGTCTCTGTATGGAAGCCTTTGGTATGGCAGAATATGCCCTTTAACCTTTGACTTATTGACATCCAGAGTGGCATCAATGCGACGGTGAGGAATACGTACAGTCAGACGGCTCTAGACATCGTCTACCAGTTCACCGCCACGCAGGCCAGCAGGGAGATCAAACAGATGCTGAGAGGTAAGAAAGGGCGCCCCCTATCCTCGTACTAAAGCATAGCGCCTAAACATAGCACCCCAAAAAAATGAGTGTGTAAGAGAGAGTATGTGTGTGTGTGTGTGTGTGTGTGTGTGTGTGTGTGTGTGTGTGTGTGTGTGTGTGTGTGTGTGTGTGTGCAGATGCGTCGGCGGCTCTGCAGGTCAGGGCCCTGAAAGACTACTGCAACAACTATGATCTGACGAGCCTGAACATCAAGGCGGGAGATGTCATCACGGTACAGCTGCCCCCCTCGCAGACACCGGCGCCTTGTAGACACTTTATGCAGTCAAAATCAGGCAGTCAGTTCAAAAGTTGGACATAATTAAACATGAACTGCCCCTCAGGAAAACAGGTGATCTTGTAATTGACACAGTTTGTTTAGTGTCCTGTAGAGGGCGCTGTTGCCCATTTAATCTCCAATCAGTGCAGCTCATTTTGTCTTAATTGTTTGATATCTAAGGAATCCACTTCGCTTCAGCCGAGCTCATCGTGTATCTTGTGCAACCTTCACTCCTGCATCATTAATATCAGTACAATTTTAAACTATGAATAAACAGAGAGTGTAGGTAGGACTGATCCACATGCTCTCATCACTGTCATGACATAACCAGACAGTGATGTGTGGCACGGTGTCCTGCATTAACGTCAGATCTTCCATGTCCTCATCCTCCAGGTGCTGGAGCAACACTCTGATGGCAGGTGGAAGGGCTGTATCCATGACAACCGCACCGGAAATGACAGAGTGGGCTATTTCCCATCCAGCATAGTGGAGGTGATCTGCAAGAGGCCCGGTGCAGCAGGTATGAGCTCCCCGCTGCCCCCTGCTGGATGTTTAATCCTACAGAACTAGCAGAGCCCAGTCCACAGTCTCTGGTCCCTCAGCCCGATACTGCAGCAGCTTCATGTGGGAATGAGACGGGAGAGGCTCCTGCTGGCTCTCTGGGTGAGGGCGGAGTTTGTGTGAGCGAGGGCGGGGTTTGTCTGAGGGAGGGCGGGGTTTGTCTTGGGCTCTGGTTGTTCCCTGGTTTTCTCTCACCAGCTGAACACTAGCTGTACTGATTGTGCATTGAGTTTGACAAGAGGCCTGTCTGCATCATGTCACTGTACATTTGTTAGTTTGCTCCTCCAGTGCAGTAAATGGATATAAAGACTGTGTCTGTCTCCCCTAGTCCAGCTACTCTCACTGTAAAGAGCAGTATTACATGTATGAGCCCCCCTGTTGGGTCAATGGAGTTTTCTTCCCCTAAGATTCATATCCTCACCACTGGACAGAATTCTCTATTAAAATGACATCAGCAGCCTGGGCGGGTCAGAGTAGCTGGAATCCAATCATGTGAACAGCACCCCAAATATTACCATCCAATCACGTGAACAGCCCCCCAGATATTACCATCCAATCACGTGAACAGCCCCCCAAATATTACCATCCAATCACGTGAACAGCCCCCCAGATATTACCAACCAATCATGTGAACAGCCCCCTTCTATTACCATCCAATCACGTGAACAGCCCCCCAGCTATTACCATCCAATCACGTGAACAGCCCCCAGATATTACCATCCAATCACGTGAACAGCTCCAGATATTACCATCCAATCACGTGAACAGCCCCCCAGATATTACCATCCAATCACGTGAACAGCTCCAGATATTACCATCCAATCACGTGAACAGCTCCAGATATTACCATCCAATCACGTGAACAGCTCCAGATATTACCATCCAATCACGTGAACAGCCCCCAGATATTACCATCCAATCACGTGAACAGCCCCCCAGATATTACCATCCAATCACGTGAACAGCCCCCCAGATATTACCATCCAATCACGTGAACAGCTCCAGATATTACCATCCAATCACGTGAACAGCTCCAGATATTACCATCTGTCTGGACCACAGGGGGAAGCGTGCCATGATCTCGTCACTGTGTTCACACTGTGGTGTGGTGTTAGTAATATAGCTCACAAAGTTAGTGAATTTCACTTTTATGTGTTGGATTTTATGCACTTTTGTAATGTCTAGGGTGACCATATTTTGGTTTCAAAAATGAGAACAGGGGGATTGTATACATAACCACTTCTACAAGTTTATGTACTTACAGGACTTTAAACACTTGCTTAAATGGGCAGATCGCCTTTTCCTCTTTGGTCGTTCTTTACAAATAAAAGAACATGTGTCCTAAATCTCCCTGGAGAAGAGAAGACAAGAAAAGCAGAGAGGTCTCCATTCCTAGTGGAGACTAATTGTGTCCCCACTCACCAACCAGTAGAGTGTGCGCTGCTCTGCTCAGAGGAGAGAGCTGTGGTCTGAACCACTCTGGTCATTAAAGAGTTTGATGTGCTCAGAGGAGATGGCTGTGGTCTGAACTGCGTGTCGTGTCCGTCTTTTTCATATTCGGTGTGTCTCCCGTTTCACCGAGCCACCGTCATCATCCTCATTATCACGGCGAAGCTTTTCCCACTCCGCTCATCACAGCAGTCTCTCAGCTGTGCTGATTTACAAAGGTGGGCAGATGACAAGCCCAAGACTGTGTACACACACTCACAGCTGTGTGTGCACTGCAATCATAGCAAGAGATCACACGTTTGTCTTCTGAGTCTCCACAAGACACACACACACACACAACCTGCCTTTCACACACACTTGTTGTCACCCTACGTCCATTCCATATCATTTCTGAGCTGTTCCATTTCCCATTTCAGATATTTCTGTGCATATGTATATGTTTGTAACACGCCGTGTGAGTAGCGCCTTCGTTTCACCTGCCCAGCACCAGCACTGCAGAAGCTCACTACTTTCCAACACTCCTTTGTCTCCTTTTATGATTTACTGTTTTAAAATTTTGTTGTTATTGTTGTTGTTGTTGTTGATTTGTCATTTGAATTCTTTTTGTTGTTCTGTTAATCCGTTCTCCCTCTCTTATGTGTATTTGTTTTGTGTGCCGCCGTGGCTGTGGCCTGTCACTCTCGTGTTCTCGTATCCAGGTTCATGGAGTACAGTCGCTTGTAGCCAACAGTATCAAACCATCCCGCTGTGCGCACCAGCGAGGGGGGGCCTGGCCCCCGCCGTCGCCATGGTGAACGGCGACTCGTATCATGAGATTCATATCCTGCCTCTTCCTCCACCCGCGACACATGCCCATCCGCCCCTTTTTACTTCCTTTGGCTATAACAGGTCGCAAAGCACCACAGCTCAACCACTCAGCCAATCAGGTACAGGCACCTGACTCTCCACTGCCTTCTCCTCCCACTACTAGTACTAATACTGTTTTATTATTATTATTATTATTATTATTATTATTATTATTCCAGTTATTATTTCTTTATTTTATTCTCAAAAAGGAATGTTTAAAATTGGATAACAATCTTCTGAAAACTGAACAAAAATTCAGTAAAGTTCAGTTCTGACATTTCTTTAAGTTTTCTGATTATTATTTAGTGTATGCCTCTTTGATTTCTGTTGACTGTGTTTGGGCCAGGAAGGGTATTAGCAGGTCTTTTCAAGCTGCCATGTTGTTTCTGATCACGCCTGACCTTACAAACTCTCATGATCCTCTCCTGCTGTCTCTCTACTAATGTGAGATTCACCCAGTTAAGCCTGCTCTTAGCGCACTGCCACAGTTGACCAGTAGGGGGAGCATGGCCTCTTCTCTCCTCTCAATCACAACTGCTCCAGTGTCCCTCTGTTTGTGTACCCTCACCTGTCTTTGTCCTGTTCCTGCATCTTTCTTCTCCATTGGATGCTCCCAGCCCCTCCTCCTCCTCTAGCCCCTCCTCTCACCTATGATTAACACCTCTACAGACTCAGAATAAAAGCTGTGAGGTATTTTGTGTTGCTTCGATACACAGACTTTTGGGGAGTGGGGTGGGGGTGGGGGTGGGTGGGGGGGATAAGTGGGGCAGTGAAGTAAGAAACTGAAGCGTTTTGCGTTTGAGCTGTTTTCACCACATATGAACTAACCAAAGCAGCAGTGCAAACTATTTTCAGGGGGGACATCTGTACCTGTTACAGAGAGTAACTGTGATTTGGCATCAATCTTATTATATGATGTAATTTGAAATAGGGCAGTCATGGCCTGGTGGTTAGGGAACTGATCTTGTGACCGGAGGGTCGTGGGTTCGATTCCCAGACCTGAGGCTATGACTGAGGTGCCCCTGAGTAAGGCCCTTAACCCTCAATTGCTCACTTGTATTTAAAAAATGAGATAAAAATGTAAGTCGCTCTGGATAAGGGTGTCTGCCAAATGCTGTAAATATAAATAATTTGGGGTAACACTTCATAATATCACACCATTATGAAGGGAGACTTAATCATGAACTAATAGTTTGTTCGTTATTGTTAATATTTGTATATTTGCTATATAGGTATAAATGCTACAATTTGAACCACTAAAATGAACTTTAAACAGTGGATCAAAATGAATACACTCCTTTGAACCTTTGAACTATTTTCACATTTAGATGACCTATAAGGTAAACTTAATTTATTGATTTAGTTTATCTGTTTCCAACACTCAATTATTTGAAAGCAAAAAGCTAAAAAAAAAAAAAAAAACTAACAAAAACCTTATATGATTAATGTACAGGTTTAATATTTGGTTTGATAAATATTCACCTATTTTACTATTACATATTTCAAAGAATCTTAGTACTCGACCCGGAACTCGACCACCTCAGTACCTGATATATTCACGAGTTCCACGCAAAATTTTGCGGGAAAAAGCCCCAAAAAATTTTCGGAATCCAACCGGACTCGCGTGACTTTTGTAAACAAAATACAGTTCGTGCTTCGGTCACATGCCGCTAGTTGACGTTGTTTTTCAAAGGGTTTTAAACCATTTTGAGGCTGTACTCCAAGCCTTTGCTGTGTTTTTGTTGTTTTTTGTGTTTTTTGTTTTAGACAAAAACCACGGGTCACAAGAAAGACACAGCAGAAAAGCAGAAGAGGAAAATGGTAAGAAAAACAACAGAGTTGAAAAAGACGATCATAGAGAAGTATGAAAAAGGCATTCATGTGACGGACTTAGCATTGGAATTCATCTTAATGGTTGAGAATGGATTAATCCATTTTCAGTTATTTTTGATGGGGAAAATTGATTTGTAACTCGACTGCATGGCTTCCTTCCGGAACTAATTAGCATCGAGTTCCGGGGTTCTACTGTAGTAAGAATATAATATAATCACTCGTCAACACCGTTTGGAGTTTACTGTGTCCGTTCAGCTTGTGATTATTGATTCGTACAAAGGCAGTATGGGTTCACATGACGTCTCTGAACACCTCCACGATCAAGCTGTGGAAACGTACACGACTCTTCCATGACAATGCAGTGTAAAGGTACATCAGAACTATACAGATCAACCGCGTGACAACGCTATGGTAAGGTGCACATCAGGTGCATCATTCAGAAGAGAGATGTGCCATCAGTCTGATGTCCATCAAAACTCCAAGACTGCGAGAAGAACAGTGGGTCAGGACCACCAGGACCCAGGTGGCGATGTTGAATGTCGTTGGTGTTTTTATAGATAACAGAGGAAAATGTGTGGATTAGACAGCAATACCAAAGCTGCTGTACATGACATCGAAGCCGCTGTACATGACATCAAAGCCACTTTACATGACATCATAGCCGCTGTACATGACATCAAAGCCACTTTACATGACATCATAGCCGCTGTACATGACACCAAAGCCACTTTACATGACATTATAGCTGCTGTACATGCCACCAAAGCCACTTTACATGACATCATAGCCACTTTACATGACATCATAGCCACTGTACATGACACCAAAGCTGCTGAATGTGACCGGGAAGCACAGTGGTGGAGACACGCTGTTGTGGGGATGTTTGTCGTCTGTAGGGACTGGGGAGCTCATCCAGACCGAGGGGAGGATGGATGGAGCCGAGTACATGGAGATTCTGGAATGGGCTGTAAATCAGTCAAATTCCAACAGGACACTGACCCCAGGAGTCAAAGTGACCATGGATGGCTTACTAGAAACAAGGTGCATGTTGTGTTGTGATCAGTGAGTTCAGAGTTCCCGGATCCTGTTCCGGCAGGATCCGGCTCAAATTAAGCCCTGGTTGTGATGTGATCTAATCAAAATAACATCAATTGCCAAGACCACAGATATAGCAGACTGAAATGGTATACCACACAAGCAACAAACACATCATCTATGTGTGTTTACCAAATAATGTTCAGTACCAAAAGTCAATATATACAATACATAAACAGTCAGGAGAAGTCCAAAGATGTACAGTTACTATTCAATTTCGAGATCCTGAAATCCCTTCAGAAGAGATATTGTGAAGGAAAAAGCTCACCAAAATGTCACAAATCCACAGCAGGCATTTTTGGGAAAGTTCCACCTCAGCTGAAATCAGCCCTCTGTTTTATTCTCCAAATTGAAAAGACAGCCTTACAATAAAAATGACAATAAAACCAACAATGAGATGAAACCATCGAGGAGTAAATCCCACCACAGGTCCATCTCCCTCGTCTTCTACCATGAATTTAAGATCTACAAGATGAATATGTTATGAAAGCCCTGAACTCAATTCAAAATCTATCAAGTACTGACTGAGGAGGATGTAAATGAAATGAGCACATTTCTGTTTTGTCAATAAAATGCTATTTGTTATATTGAAGTGATCCCTTTCCTCCGTGTGGTGTGCTGTGTTGTTTTTTGTGAACAGATGTGCTGTGAAGTTTAGAGAACCTCGCCCAACAACCTTGCACAACATTTCCAAAAGGGAGTGTGTTCATCTTCTAACCACTGTAGTGTCATGTAGTGGTCTACCGTTTGAGTGCTTCTTTGCATCCATTGGTGCAATTGGTGCAAGGAGTGCACCCCCTGCTTTCAAAGCCACGCCCCTCATCCACATCTTTGTCTTATGCCCCTCCCTCCAAACACATTCATGATTAAAGCCTTCTATATACTGCATGCACACTCAATGCAATTGAAAATAATTGACAATTGACAATTGGTATAGTTTCAGAGCCCAGGTCTGCCAATTCTTACTAATCATAAATATAATGACTCAAATTATAGCATTTATTAATGGGTGTAAAACAAATTATTATTATTAACAATCATTAACAAGACATTAAATAATGAACAAACTGCTGTTTATTCTGGCCTGTAGACCATTTCTGCATTTCTCTACATTGTTAATGATCTCTAATAACTTTGCTCTTGTACTGCATTGCAGTTTCTCCTGTTTTTAGATGTGAAGCACCTCATGGACTTGGCTTGTAACTCCCTCTCTCCCTCCCTGACTCACTCACTCACTCAGTCACTTTTAGTGTAAAGCTCAGTTTCTCCATAAGGGGGCACTGTTAGTATTGAAACGACTTTGGTGCTTCGCATCAATGACGTTAAGTGTCCTTTTTTTGTTGTTGTTTTTTGTTTTTTTGTTTACTTGTTAACATATATAAATATATATCTCTGTATATATTATATATGCACTTATATTTGTTTGTATGTGTGTGCCTCTAGGCATTTATTTATGTATATACAAAAATATACATGGTCTACTGATGTACTAACGTATATATAAATGTTCACATATATTTGTGTTAGAAATATATTATGTATGCATGATTGCCTTCTGTGAAGTATGGAAGTGTGTATGTGTGCGTGCGTGTGTGTGTGTGTGTGTGTGTGAGAGAGAGAGAGAGAGAGAGAGAGGTCAGCTTTGGAAGAGAAAACTATAGGTAGGTGATGTAAGGCCTGTAGTTCAGGCATGGGTGGACTTGTGCCTCCTGACCGTGTGTGTGTTATGCTCCTGACCACTGGAGGGCAGTGCAGGCTGGAGCAGGGTGGAGCAGGCGGCGGGCTTAATGCTGCTTTCTGTGTTGAAGGTTCCCGTGGCTCAGAGTCCAGCCCTCACGGCTCGCCGACTCCCTCCGGCGGGCCACAGGGGGGCAGCAGTGAGGAGATCTGGGTCCTGCGCAAGCCTGTGGCAGGTAACAGCAGGGCCTCCCTCCCTCCTCTCTCCTCCTGCTCTCCTCTCCTCCTCCCTCCTCTCTGTCATCCCACACTCGCCCTGGTCTGTACTGCCCTCTTCTCCAGGCTGCTGCTCTCGGCCTGGTCTCAGATGCTCCTCAGCTGCACTCAGCCACACACACACACACACACACACACACACATACATATACACACTCCTCAGCTGCACTCAGCCATACACACAGACACACACACACGCACACATATACACACACATACAAGTATATACACACAAACGCAAACTCACACGTGCACACACAAATGTGTGTGTAAGGCTCTGTGCAGAAAGCTGGCTGTCAGTGGTCAGTACAGCTTGTGAACGCTGTGTCGGAGAGATTAGGCTCTTGGGTGCTGTGTGGAAGAGATTAGGCTCCTGGGTGCTGTGTGGTCATCAGACCTCTGTTCTCCACAACTCCTCCTTCACTCTGTCGTGTGTCTCAGTCCATCACTGTCCTCTGGTCCGTCACACCGTTTGCGTGATCACCTGCAGGTTCCTTCACACTCCAGTCATTCAGGTGCCTGTGTCTTAAGCAGAGTGTGTTCACTCTATCAGAGGCTGAAGGCCCTCCTTCAGAGCGGCCACTGTCTGTCCACACATCCACGGCATCAGTGCATCGCAGTGGAGTGTCAGTTCGGGCTGAGGGAAGACCAGCCCAGACTGACTGACTGACTGTGGGTGTGTGTGTGTGTGTGTGTGTGTGTGTGCACCAGGTGGGGACCGGAGTAGTGTGAGTAGCTCAGGCAGTATGGTGAGTGTACGCTCGTCAGGCAGTGGGCAGAGTGCTGGGAGCAGCTCACACATTCTCCATGCTCAGGCAGAAGGAGTGAAGGTGAGACTTCAGTACTCTTTACACTCCATATTCACTCTCTATTCCCTCTGACCACACTATATTCACTCTCTATTCCCTCTGTACACACTATATTCACTCTCTATTCCCTCTGTACACACTATATTCACTCTCTATTCCCTCTGACCACACTATATTCACTCTCTATTCCCTCTGTACACACTATATTCACTCTCTATTCCCTCTGACCACACTATATTCACTCTCTATTCCCTCTGACCACACTATATTCACTCTCTATTCCCTCTCTGTACACACCATATTCACTCTCTAT
Source organism: Brachyhypopomus gauderio (assembly GCF_052324685.1). Classification (NCBI taxonomy): domain Eukaryota; kingdom Metazoa; phylum Chordata; class Actinopteri; order Gymnotiformes; family Hypopomidae; genus Brachyhypopomus; species Brachyhypopomus gauderio. Next base: position 43,334,659 of record NC_135212.1, on the reverse strand, counting down.
TCCCTCTGTACACACTATATTCACTCTCTATTCCCTCTGTACACACTATATTCACTCTCTATTCCCTCTGTACACACTATATTCACTCTCTATTCCCTCTGTACACACTATATTCACTCTCTATTCTCTCTGTACACTATATTCACTCTCTATTCTCTCTGTACACTATATTCACTCTCTATTCCCTCTCTGTACACACTATATTCATTTTCTGTTCTCTGTCTACACACACCTATATACACCTTTTGTAAATGTTCCATAAACTCCATTAAGCTCTGTTCTTTATAATATCCATCCTCTATACACCTCTGGAGTGAGAATTTGGGCAGCCTTGCTCATGTATGAGGTTCTGCAGTGTGTGTGTGTGTGTGTGTGTGTGTGTGTTTGGAGTAGCACTAACACCCAATGCTTAATGCTAACACTTAACCCTTAATGACTGAAGTGCTGGTGTGTGGTGCTCCTGCAGCTTCTGGCTACAGTGCTGTCTCAGTCAGCGAAGGCTAAAGAACACCTCCTGGAGCAGTCCAAGTCCCTGGAGCATTCGTCCGTCACCTCCACCAAGGGTTAGTGTTAGCCTGGCAGGCCACACTCATGCGGACTAAATCCTGTTGCAGTTACACAGTTACACCTGTAGGCCAATCCTTGTTCTATGTTCAGTGTTCCTTGTGTTCTGTGTAACACAGTGTTCTCCGTTACTTGCTTACATCTCATATTGCTTAGCATGTACTTAGCACACGCTAACAAAGAAAAGGGATGTTTACTCAAAATGACTCATTTGCAAATACCAGGACAACGGTTAACCTACAACATATTGTGTGGCCGCCTTCCTGTGAGGTACTGCAGGGGATTAGTGGTTAGTAAAGGAGCTTTGGCTGATCAACCTGCACCAGGTGGCACCAATGGTGGTCATGGGAGATGAAGACGGAGGACGGGATTGGCTAGGGAGGCCAGTTGATCAAGAAACCAGAAAGGGGATTGGTTGTATCCTGAAAAAATGTGTGTGTGTGTGTGTGTATATGTGTTTGTTTCCTTCAGTACCTGCTGCTCGTAGTCAGAGTGTGTCGAGCTGTCCCCTACACGAGCAGCCATATTCAGAGGGGGGGCCACAGAGGAAAGGGGATGTGGCCTCCGAGGGAAAGGTAAGGAGACCCCTGCTTTGTTTAGTCCTGCTTTCGCTCGTTCTCACACACACGTACGCATGTGTGTGTGTGTGTGTGTGCACCTGCACACACAGCACCTGTGGGTGTAGGATGTAGGATGCTGTTACAGCTCCTCCACTCCTAGCTGGTCTCATCCCTACTACAGGCTCTAGGCTGCAGTATGGACACGGTAAGTGGCCTACCACTTGGCTCCGCCCCTTCCCTCCTGGCCCCTCCCCTTCTCTTCTCCCCTGATCTACCTGCCTGGTCTTCTCTGCTCCTCCATCCCCATGGAAACATTCACTCTTGTTCTTCATCTCTTTTTTTTTACTGCGTTTAGGAGTCCATTCCATATTTTTGGTCTAATTTGCTGGGATTTCTGTTTAGTTTCTTTTCAGATGGAACCCAGATACCAAGGCTTGTATGGCTTTGTTATGGATTATGTTGGATTGAGTTATATGGCTGATATGGGTTATGTAGGGCGTATTTGAGTTGCAGGAAGTTAAAATATGATTTCTGAGAGGTGCACCATTCCAGCCGATATAGCCGTATATCAAATGGTCTCCACTGGCGTGTAGCATGGCAGAAACTAGCTGGGCGGTTCATTTGAGAGAAACCCTGGCGATCACTGATCGACCCACATGACGTTCAACTCTTGTGACCATCTGTTCTTCAGCTCAGCCAACTTCGGATGCCTCAGCTACTGTCCACTCCCCCGGGCTGGGCGCTGTGAGCATGTCAGTGATGTCACACCAGTGACTGGTTCCACCATTTTTCCTCCTGATGGCATGTGATAGTGAGGGAGGGGACATAAGGGTGTGCGTCTTGGTGACAGTCAAGGACGTTACAATTCCTCTGCAGAAGTCACCAGTCCTAGCTAGAGTCTACCAGTTCATTCTGGTTCAGTCTGTTTGGTGAACTCTGATGGTGTTTGTAGGTCTGTCTCAGGGAAGAGTGCGTGTCGGTTTGTCTGTCTTATTTTTGTGAGTCTTAGTGATGAGTATGTGGGAATGTCTTATTTTTTTATGTTAAATTAAATGTTTTATTCCACCTTTGCTGTATGTAAATAGGTCTCATGGAGGAAAATATAATTGGGTTTTGGGAACTGTATACTCTAATAAATGAAGATAGAAAGATATTACTCAAATAAGGTGGTTTCACTTTCCCTATTACAGAAATCAAAACATTTACATGTCATATGTCAATGTCAAGGACTAGGCAAGAAAAAACTAATTACAGTGTAAGATTATCACCATGGGACATTCATAATCAACCAACATTATCTCCATGAGATGCTCATAATTGGGCCAGATGCTGAAAATTCGTCAGCTACAACAAAATTGCGTCAAAATAGGGCTGAATGTTTTTGGGTCTGTTTTAGTGAAAATTATATGTTTGTGGTTCTGTCTTATGGAACTGTGTGTGTTTATAGGTCTGTCAAAAGTGTCTTTGTGGGTCTGTAGTAGTGAAAAGTGTGTATTTGTATGGCTGGCTTGTGTGTTCATGGGTCGGTTTTAAGAAGCAGTGCATGTTTGCAGGTTGGTCTCATGGAGCAGTGTGTGTTTGCAGGGAACAGTGCGTTTGCGGGTCAGTCTCATGGAGCAGTGTGTATTTGCAGGGAGCAGTGCGTTTGTGGCTCTGATGAGGTATCTCGTTGGCTGGCTCCTCCCCTGCACTACCACTAACGAGACTGAGACAATGACAGCTCGCCTCATATCTTCTCTTCTAGAGCTCAGAGGCCGTTAGCGAATGGCTGAGTGAGTTTCAGCTGCAAGTCTACACACCAAACTTCATCAACGCTGGCTTTGACATTGCCACCATTAGCCGAATGACCCCAGAGGTAAGAGCTGCCCCTCTCCCCAGTACTCCTGACCACGCCCTGAAAAGCAGACGTCCACCCCCTCCACTCCCAGAGTACACCCATTCCAGCCCTGACACAGCCAGCAGAGCTGCTGATATCAGGCCTCACACAGGAACCATGGAAGTCGGGAGTGTGATTGGCCACACTGCCCAGAGTGTGCGTGGGTGAAGTGAATATCCTCCCAGTTGGTGCTGGTAGAGTCCTGGTGGTTGGATGGCTCAAGCCATATGGTGTCCTCTTTGGTTGTTCTCAGTCAGAATGTGTGTAAATGAAACGGGTTCTTCAGCAATGTTGTAATGGCCAGTGTTGTCATTCTCAGTTTGTTGAAGGTATGTACTTGTTTCAGCTGTGGGATAAATGTGTTTATAGAAAAGGTTTTGATTAGAGCAAAGTAAGATTTTTTAAAACTGTTTTCCTTGTGAAATCAATGTTCTTTTTATATAAATAACACCATAGATTGTGGTAGTTTAATTACACTACACTACTTATCCCTGAAGCACTGTAGAGATAACAGAATTACCAAGAGTATAAAGACTGTACTGTCACCAGATTGAGTGTTGTACTATGTATAACCCGTGTGTTATACATGTGGGCGTGTCCTGGCTGGGGGTGTTTAGGGGTCCTCTGAAAAGGCTTCTTTCCCCATTCACTGTCTTGTTCTGTTGATTTTCCCATTGATTTGTGGGTTTTCACATTGGCTTCCATCCCTTCAAAATACATTCACAACCTATAATAACTGTCTTATGTGCAGTATGTTTTCATTAGTTATTGTGAACTGTGTAACTGTGTGTATTGGGACTGGTGTGATGGAAGGTTGCGATTGTTCACCTTTTTCAGGACCTGACGGCAATTGGGGTGACCAAACCAGGCCACCGTAAGAAGATGACCACGGAGATTAACAAACTGGCTGGTACACCTGGCCACCCAGAGTGGATACCTGACCACAAACCTGTTAGTACCGCAAAAACACACAACTCACAACACGCAAGCAAACACACAACCAACAAGTCTTATGGTATGTGCGCATGTTTTTTTTTTTTCTTTTCACAGGCTAATCTTGGTGAGTGGTTGTCCATGATTGGGTTAAGTCAGTACTACCAAGTTCTGGTCCAAAATGGCTATGAAAACATCGAGTTCATCACTGACATCACGTGGGAGGACCTGCAAGAGATTGGCATCATCAAGCTCGGTACCAGAAAGGATGTTCTGCATGCCTGTTCTTCCACTGAGTCTCTCACAACACATACACCACTGCTTTCTGTCCTTGATCCTAATTTCCGTGTTGTGTTTAAATCTGCCCAGGCCACCAGAAGAAACTCATGTTGGCTGTTAAGAAGCTGGCAGATATCCAGAAAGGCTCTGATAATCGAAACACCACACGCAAGAAGCCTGTGGCCAATCAGGAGGCGGGGACCACAGAGAGTCCGCCCCCAGACGGCACAGAGTCTCCCAAGGTGTCCACCTTCCAGGACAGCGAGCCGAGCGGGGAGCCGCAGTCCACACTGACCCGCCCGACGGTCACGCAGGACGGGCCTGACGCCCGCGCCAACGGGGGTCCCGTGCCACAGCAGCGCACACGCAACCCGCACGAGAACAGCGTCAACAAAAGCCGCGACGGCGAGGAGCCCACTGGCCCGCCGAGGAAGGAGGCACGTCCCATGCGTCAGAGCAGCCAGGCGGGCCAGAGAGGGAGCGTCTCCTCGGTCCAGCCCAAACCCCGGCAGACCTACCCACAAGGTGCGGGGCCACCTTACACTCCACCCCAGACCCCCAAGACCAAGCCCCTGTCCTCCCAGCCGGTGGCGTCCCCTCAGGCGAAGCCTAAACCCGGCGCTCAGCTGCTCCAGCAGGCGGAGAGGCCCCTGTCCCCTCGTTCCCTGCCCCAGTCCCCTACACAGAGAGCGCAGCCCCCGCCGGCCGCTCCTGAGAGCACAGAGCCACCGCGGTCGGCGCCGTCCGTCTCTGTGCCGCTTCTTTGCCTGCCACCAGACGGCGACGGCGAGCAGGGAGGGCCGAAGAAACGGGCGCACAGCCTGAACCGCTACGCCGTGTCGGACGGCGAGCAGGAGCGCGATGAGCTGAACGTTCCGGACTCGGGCGGGAAGTACGCCACCGTGCAGCACCGCGTGGGCAGGAGTAGTTCCATGCGGGGCCAGGCGGATAAGAACGTCAACCGCAGCCAGTCCTTCGCTCTCAGGCAGAAGAAGAAAGGGCCCCCACCGCCTCCACCCAAGCGCTCCAGCTCGGCAATCTCAAGCTCCAGCACCAGCTTGAGCGAGCCGCCCCGGGACGCTGGGAGCTCTGGGCCCCTTCTGGACGTCAGCTACCAGCCCCAGAGACGCGCCAGCGACGTGGGAGGCTCAGTGGACACGGGCAGCGTGGGCACCGTGAGGAGCATCGCCGCCATGCTGGAGATGAGCTCCATCGGGGGCGGAGCCAAGGGGCTGGCTCTGCAGAAATCCACAGGCCACCACCTGCAGGTAAGAGAGGCAGGAGAACCCCCACCCACTCCATGTGGTGAGGTCAAGGTGAGGCTAAAACAGGAGTTCAAAGGTATAAAAATGGCAAGAAGTCATTGATGTCCATTATCTTTTTAATACTCATAAGCACACGGCCATGTTTTTGCTAGTGTATACGGGTGTGTTTGATGAGTGGTGTTTGATGAGTGTTGAATTTGGACAGATTCTAGGTGTGTTTCTTCTCCTCAGGTGGGCTCAGCAGGTGGGAAACAGCACAGTGCCATTGGGCTGGATGGAGAGGTGGTGAACCGTCGCAGGACCATCAGTGGCCCAGTCACCGATCTGGTGGCGGCTGCCAGGAGAGGACCACCAGCATCCGAGCTGCTGCAGCCGGCACAGCCGGGCCCGGCCCGCCAACCGCAGCCCGCATCCGCCAGCGGCTCCGCCGAGAACCTCCCCTTCGCCGAGGACGGGAACCTCACTATCAAACAAAGACCCAGACAGGGCAGGGGAGAGGGTGAGGAAGGGGCAGACAGCGCCCTCCCCCCCGCCCCAAGAGGAGAGCTCTCACACGGACGATGCGAGCAGTCTGAAGAGAAGGGCGTGGAGCTCAAAACAGCACGCGGACGAAGCCCAGTTCCACCTGACCGAGTCGAACACGGTGAAGCGCAGACCCAAGAGCAGGGAGAAGGAGCCGGAGGAGGTGCCGGCCGTGCCCTATCAGAACGGCACCGGCACCATCAAGAGACGCCCGACCTCCGACATCACTGTGTCAGAGCAGCCCAGGCCCCAGGAGCATGCCGAGAACGCCCCCCGCAGGGACAGTTCGGACCTGGGGGGCCCACTCACTGACACGCCACGAAAGCCTGCCAAACCCCCAGTATCTCCCAAACCTGTCCTGGCCCAGAATGTGAAGAAGCAAGGACCTCCGGCTGCCATCACAAAGAAAGCCCCCTTCCCAGGGCCGGGGCCAGGCAGCCCAGGTACACAGTGTGGCCCTTTCTCATGCCCAGTCTTTACACAATTATGTGAGTATCCGCTAAAAGCTCAGCGCCTCTTTCTTCTTGTTGGATCAGAGTTTGCTCAGTCGGTGTCTCTTCCCATCTCTCTCCCTCTCTCTCTTCCCGTCTCACGCAGTTGAAGGGAAGAAGATGCCTCCGCCCGTTTCTCCTAAACCTGCTCCCCCACCCACCGCCCCCAAACCGTCTAAGAACATCCTGCAGTCCATGAACGCCACACCCAACCAGACGCCCTTACCCTCACCTGCCAAGCAGCCCATCACCAAGGTGACCAGCACCCCCCCGGCTACAAACGCGGTCAAACCCCCTACTCCTCCGGCCCAGAGCCCCCAGACCACCACCACACCCCAGACCCCAGGGACACCCCAAACCCCACACACGCCCCAGACCCCAGGAACACCCCAAACCCCACACACGCCCCAGACTCCAGTGCCTCCGCCTGTAAAACCACCCCGCTCCTCCATCAGCGGGGTGTCTCTGGACAGTGGGGCTGGGACCGGGTTGGGCCCGGGGGTGGTGAACGTGGACGCAGTACATCAGAAGATCGAGGAGACAAGTGCATCTTTGGCTGCCGCCTTGCAGGCCGTGGAGGAGAAGATCAAAGAGGACAGGCACAGAGAGTGAGTGAACCGGCCCTGTGAAAACACAAGCCAACTGATTCACTAACTGAATCACTGATTCACTAACTGAATCACTGCCAGATTCATTGCTAACTGATAATACCTTTGTTCAGTTTAGCCAACTATTATTAGTAAGGTTCCCATTAATATGGTTTACATATTTATAAAGAAACTCTAGCCATTCTAGCCATACAACTCAAGTATTGCATCAATGGCCCTTAATCATCAAAACTATTATACAAAGTTGAAAATCAGTGAAGAAAGAATGGTGGTGAAATTTGTATTTATAACAAACTCCTATCTGGTCGGAGAGTGTGTAAATTTGAGTGATAAAAACCTGGGAACTCCTTGGATCATAGTTTAGATAATCACTGTTCTTGTCTATATCGTCACTAATCTCATTAAAACACAAAATAATAATAATGCAAATATTATTTAAATGATGGTGTTTCAGGGTATGCCCTTTGCAAATGATATGTAAAAGAGTCTATGCTGGCATCAAGTCTGCTCAGATCATGGCTCATTCAGTCATCATGAATCTATATGAATCTGACTTGGGCGAGTCCGCAAGTCATTTAGGGTGAGCAAGATGTGCACACATATACACATGCAGCTTTGATGAATAAGCATTGTTAATAAAAAGAAGAAACCATCTGGAAAAGTCGGTATAGTGATACAGAGAACATAAGTTGAAAGTGAAAGAATTGGGTGACCACAGCATGGACACCAAGAACTTTAATGTTGCTGTAAGACAAAATGTCCTTTTTTGGACTATTATGTTTGTACAAGCTGTACCGAAATTTGGACTCCATACAAAATGGCAATATTTGCAGCTGTAGTTTCAACAATTAGGATGTTAAAAAAAATTTGGAATGTATTGCAATATCAATATTGTTCAGCCATAATAAAGCCTGAACTCACTGTAGGAGATCCACAAGACAAAGCCCCATAATTAACAGCTTACAAGCACTCATTTTACTGAATATGGCAGCAGGACTGTGGGAGTAGTAAACCTGTGTGTGTGTGTGTGTGTGTGTGTGTTTCAGCAGCTCAATCACGGAGAATAAGAGCACAGTGAGTATCCTGGATGACATAGGCAGCATGTTCGACGACCTGGCCGATCAGCTGGATGCTATGCTGGAGTGAAGAGCTCTGTAGATCCACCTCAGAGCACCAGGAGAGCACACAAAGGGCACAACGACCAACCGACCCTCCGAAGGCCCCCCCAAAACCCCTCCATGCCCTCCCCCACTTACTGCCTGCCCTGTCATCCCTCCTCCTGTCCTCCTCTCTTTGTCTCTCTCCCCCTCCACAAAGTTGGTTTGCACAACCCCCCCCCCCCCCCCCCCCCCCCCCCCCCCAGGAGAAGTACCTCAGGACAGGCCAAAAAAAAAAAAAAAAAACCAGACACCATCCCGGGCTGTAGGGGTGTGAGGAGATCTGAGAGGGTGTGTTTCATCACATGGAACTCAACTGTCTGTTTCTGTTCTGTTCTTGGGAGTCCTTGGACATCCCAAGCTATTGTCAGTAATGAACACAATGCCAATAATTACTGTATATGAAATAATAGTATGGTATGTGTATATTATAAGCATGAGGAAAGTTTGTAACTATAAAAAAAAACTCAGTGAGAGTCATGCATTAGTACAGTAATATATATATAAATATATACAAATATATATAAATATTTTTTGTTTTTATTTGATGGTAAATGGTACAATACAGTGTTATGTTCAGAACTCTATGGACTTCGATGACAGATATACTGATTTTTCTATGACCAAAACAGAGTTTAAGAAAGTCCCTAAGCTAGCGGTGAGATGTGTAGTTGCTATGCTGTGTAGAGGGCTGTGTCGTGGCTGTGGTGGCTGTAGTGGTTGGAGTACCTGCTCTGTCTGCTTGCCTTGGTCTCCCTAGACTTCTCTATGACCTTTTAATTCACTGCCGCATCATTCTGCCTGGTTCATACTTACGCCATCTCACCCCCAGCTCCCTGTACCCCCCCCCCCCCCTCCCTTCCTGTTCCGTGTGCCTTAACACGACAGGTGACCTCAATGGCAATAACACACACGTGCACACAAGCTCCGGGTGACTTGGGTCGTGAGGGTACCAGTTCTTGCAGGGAGAGGGTGATTGAGATTTGGGTCCGAATACAAGAAGGCAGCAGTAACTTCAACCCAGACAAACACCCTCAGCAGGCCTCGGAACAGCTGTGTTGTGTTAAAGGTTCAGTGAGTGAGTTTTGGTCAGTGCTGTGTCAGAGTTAAAACTGAAATAGAGGAGTTGTCTAGCTGGCAGTGCATGTGGGTTTGTCCTTCCTCAGATGAGCTGAACTCTAAATACAGGACTTCAGAGTTGAAAAGGATGCTCAGACGTGTAACGAAGTGACGCAAGATTAAGAGCTGAATCAAACCAAAAGTGTGTTGCGTGTTCTTGGCAGCAGTGAATGGAGCCCTTCAGGGCAGAGTGGAGATGAAGGCGCACTGGTTCTGCTGGGGTATCTGCGCCTACCGTGATGGTATTGTTCTTCGGCCAGGAACTGCTGCGTCTTTTCACCGTTTCCTTTCCCTCTCCTGTAAGGGCTGAATGTTCTGTGGTGGCTGTAGGATGTTCTCCACAGGGTGGGCTGTGTGCACTTCTCACTGGTTTCTCTTAACGCACGAGTTTTATTTTTGGACCAAAACGTCTGCCTGCCTGTGAGCAATTTAGCATCAAAGAGGGCTGAGCTGGTTACAGGTGTGAGAGGGTTCACAGGTAAAACATTAGACCACTCCATCCTATTTTGGGCACCTGGAGGTATGAGGCAGAATGAGTGTACACTCGATGGGCCAGCAGGGGGCGCTCTGAGGCAGGCTTTCATAGTCATTAGCACTGAGCGGCAGCGGATGCATCCCACTCCCCCCCGCTGGGCCTCGCAACAGCGTTGACGTTGTTATTACACTACATTATCTCTCATGTTGCCATGACAATCTGCAGCCTCAAATTCTAACAAACGCTACAGTATCCAAGTGAAAGCCCAGGGAAGACACGTGGGGGGGGGGGATAATGACCGCATATCTGAAAAAGCTGTCGCAAGAGTATCTTTGTAATATTTAAGTTATAAACATAGATTATAATAGATGTTTCCAGAAAGGTTATTTAATGATGTATGTGGATCATAAAGGGGGCTTTTAAGTGGAACTGTATATTTTTAAATATGAGTTTAAATAAAAAACATTAAGGGTTTTATTTTCTGCCCTACTTTTAATGCAAGTTTTATTTGACACCTTTTTAACTGTCATGTAGTTTGATGTAAGTTGTATATTATGCATATTACGTTTTTTTAACAATGTAAATGCCTTGCATTCGTTTTCGTCCTTTGTTTTCAGCTGGTTTGTATGGACAGCATGCAGAGCACAGGGCATCGCCTGTCCTTCCTCACACACCTTACACCACACTGTTCTCGGCTTGAACGCGCCCCCTGGTGGGCTGGAGGAGCAGATGCTGTCAGAAGGTCACTCTGGTGCAGACTAAGAGGACTGGCCTCGCATCTCTAGTGTCAAACACTTCCCTCCATCCTCCTGCTTTGTATAGAGCTGAACTTGTCAGTGTAAAACTTCATGGCCTTTACTAAAATGGCTCCTCAGTAACATTTTCAAACGCTTACCGTCATCTCCACCCTGATGATTAGGGGATTTGGGGGGTGTGTCTATTTTCCAGAAAACAAAGGAAACCCGGGTTATGAAAAAAAAGTATTTTTTTTCCATGTGTGCAAAATTATTTGGTTAAATATTAAATTTGTTTTTCATCCTATTTGCAATGACATGGAAAGAAAAACAAAAAAACAAAGGCGAGATTTCCTGCATAGCTGTGTGTGAGCGCGTGTGTGTGTGTGTGTGTGTGTGTGTGTGTGTGTGTGTGTGTGCGGGCTGTATATCGTGTTGATGTTCTTGGCCTGTGTAAGACCTGCTGTGACTGACATTGGGGACTGTGGTGGGCTTGCAGTGACTGCACCAACAACCACCTGCTCTAAATAAATGTTCTATACAAACCTTCAGAGCTTTTTGTCACTACTTCCGTGCTGCTGGCATGGCTGGACACAGCAGAGAGGAACAGAGGCATCATCACAGGGTACGAACAGGCCGTGACAGGAAGCCGTAGTCATCCAGAGCAGTTCAGTCCGGGCCAACAGGACCCACAGCCAGTACACATTCTTGTTCTGATCCGGCTCTTTGTAAACTCAGACCAGATACGCAAAAGGTAGTGGAGCTCTTCACAGTGAGTATCCTGGGTGGCAGTGAATCTTGTGCGAGGCAGGTGTTCATCACCTGTCTACCTGAGCAGAGAGACGGCTTCAAGCATAATCTCCCCGGAATCAGGTTGGCCAAAAGACAGACCCACAAACAGCAGTTAACACAGTACACAAGTTATTAAAATATTTACTGGGTGTGGACTTTATGCTCACCAGCAAAATGTAAGATTTTACAATGAAACATTTTTCCCCCCTCTTATATATTTGCATGAATCCTGTGAGAGGGTGCGACTCCTCTGGCCTGTGGCAGGTGAAGGATGTCTATCTGGCTACTCTTAACTGGCCACCGCGGCAAGACACAGCTCATCCTGAACAAGCCTGAGATCACTGACTGGGCACACTGTGGGCACACCTGAAAGGGAAAGTGGACAGTCTGTAGGAGTCAGACACCGAGGGCAGTTATTTTATGCCCATGTTCTATTACCATTTATATACTAATGGTTACAAAATTCAGGAAAGGTTTTTGGATTCAAAGTCTGGAGATGAAGACGTCTGACACAGCAGGTTTAAACAAAGTTAGCATTTCATAAAATAACTATAAAATGTACTGTAACAAGCCAATGAAATAAGGTTTCGTATAAAAGAATGTCGCATGTAAATCTGAGGCAAGGCACTAGGGGGCGTCTGAAACACAGCTAATGCTTGCTGTACCACCGGCAGTAAAATGTACTTTAAACGCAGCCCAGGTTTCTTTGTAGACAAACATACATTAGTTTAATGGCAAAATCAGGCGTATGTATTTCCTACAAATGGTCGTGTCCCCGACGACACCCGAAAAAGCAGCTGAGCCTCAGATACAGGGACGCTTCAGCTTAAGCAGGTGCAAAATTAGAAAATATCAGAAACATGGATATAATGAGTACATTAAAATTGATTTGGAACTTTTAGTGACTTTGTTTAAAAGGCGGCAATGGAATCTACAGTCATAAAAGAACACTTGCGTAAGAAAATCATAAATACTGGTCTATATATTTTGGAGCGCAGTCAGCCCTGCTAGGGCAGCTCCGTGAGGGCAAAATGACGGTCCTGCAGTAACCCCACATGGTCCTTTCCTCTTCTCTGGCTTACAGCACCTCTGCTCTGACTACAGTGAGTCCACAAGTGCCTTCATCTCATCTGTAGTGTCTTACACAGAGTACTAACTGTGAGTTAATCTGGTCAGCAGGCTCGCACATGAACTAGGAGGGGGGTTTTAACATTCTGCCACCCCTAGATTTTGGCTTCCATGGCAACCACAGAAAAGTGTACAGAACAAATACACCTACGGTAGGTAAGCGCTGGAGTGTGTCTGTGTGCCCAACAGTAGAGCACAGTACACACACACAGTAACCGCTCCACTTAGACACTGTAAACCCGATTTGCAGGATGCAATAATGTCCAAAGCAGACCTGCACACCCGGGACTCTGTAAAACCAGTATTGCAACAGCGCCCTCTGCTGCTGCACGCTGAGGTCTGCACCTGTCCATGATTAGTTGGGGACGTGCCCATTACAACCCAGAAAAGACCCTATTTACAAAACCGTAAATGCTGACTGTAGGCCGGCCACAATATGGCAGCTGTAAATGCGGAGTGAAAGCAGAGTCTCGGGTCATGTGCAAAAATCCTCGTACATCCGTGTCCACAATCGGCATGCAGACAGAGGCTCGCTGTCCAAGCTATCCCGCACGGAGCCGGGATACGGAAACTCTCATGCACTGGAGTGTGTCCACGTCACAGGAAAAGAAGAGAAGGAGAGAAGGAAGGAGGGAGGAGGCTCCCTGGTCCAAGTGCCATCTAAAGTGATGGAATCACAACAGTCCTACACTATAGAGTGAAAAAGGTTAGTAATTAGTGATCCACTGTCTCTGTTCCAAAGTGCCTGCGAGCTGGAGTGTCTCTGTCACTGTTCGCCAGTCACGCATTTAGCAGGTCCACACCTGAGGAGAGCAGAGAGTGCAGTCAGATCACTACCCAACACAAGATCCCTCATACTGGAAAAGAGCTGCTTTAATATGGCCAGTTCACCATTGTATACAAATGTTTAAGTCTTCAAGGCATAGTGTCAGTGTGGGGAGTTATGAAGACCTTCAGGGAAGTTATGAAGAGTTACTTATGAGGAGTTTAAGTTGTAAGGTGTTTTGAGGGGTTGTGTGATGTTAATGTATTTGAATTGAATTATTGTGAATTGTGGGGAGCTGCGAGTTGTGTGGAGTTGTAAGCTGTTTGAGTAATTATAAGATAAGATGAGAACAGAACACTTAACTGATCCTAAAGGAAATTCAAGTTGTGAGGAGTTGTGAGGCATTATTGTGAGTTGTTACTACGAGTTGTGAAGTGTTATTGTGAGTTGTTACTGTGAGTTGTGGGGGAATAGTGCGGCGTTATTGTGAGTTTTTATTGAGTTGTGGGGGAGTAGTGAGGCATTATTGTGAGCTTTTACTGTGATTTGTGGGGAGTAGTGAGGTGTTATTAGGGTTCACACACGTAGTGTGGGAAACCTATTGTTATTGTTAGGTTTTTTCTTCTTTCTTATTATTATTATTATTTTTCTCCGCATAAAACGCATACTGCAGCCTAAACCGTAAGGCCCAGGGAGACCAAACTTGGCAGACTGGTGTAGTCTGTTTGCGGGACCGTGCTTAAGTACAGACACCCAAATTGGCCTCATGGTGGCGCTATAGCGCAGCATTTTGCGTTTGGGTTCATATCTCCCACCCCGTAGGTCGTAGAAACAAAATTCCACTTCAGGTGCATTCCTTGGCTCCAGACAAACAAAAAAGCCTCAAGAACCATTATGCTCCGCCTACTTAGATTTTTGCTAATTTGCATAATATGCAAAACCTACTTTTTCATACTAGTCCCTGGTTTTTCATCTGATCACCACAATCTTGGTGTCAAAATATTCACAAGAATCTCATTATCAAGGAACATCAACAAAACTTTGACATTGGTATACAGTCTGGTTGTCACATGTCAATCAATAGCTCTGAGGCGTGGCCAAATTGACTTCAGCAGCTATATCTCAGCAATGCTTTGACCTATCTTTATGAAAATTTATCAGTTGTTAGGGCACATGACTCAGAGGTCACAGGTCAAAGCTGGCCACGATTGTCCAATAGGGGGCGCTATAACATGGGGAAATTTGTTTCTCAGAAACCATTAGTCACATCAAGCCCAAACTTTACAGGCGTCATCAGGGGCCCAAGTGGTATCAAGGCACACAATGATGACCTCATCACTCAAAAAACATGGCCGCCATGAGCCAATTAATTTTTATTTGAATTAATTGGCCATTTGACAGACTTACCATTGGCCAATCAACATGAAACCTCATCACTGTGCATATCCCAGGACTATGTGTCATACTGTGCAGTGTTGAAACATTTGGCCACTAGGTGGCGCTATTTGTGAAAATCATGCATAACTCCTCCAAATTTTCACTTAGGAACATGCAACTTGTTTCTTTTTATACCTTGCAGTAGACCTGACAACTTTGCAATTACAAGTCCTATTAAAAAATGCATACTTTTGTCACATTCATCAATTGTTTGAAAATAGCTCTTTAAGAACTATTCCTAGGAATTTGATCCAATGATGGCAAAAATGGCATAGGCATAATCTGTAGACACTGTAGTTAACTAAATATGGAAAAAATGTTGCATTTTTATTTGTCTGATTGGTCAATTTTTCCATTATATCCTTCTGGCCATGCCATAAATGACCTTTATTGCTATAACTCATAAACCATGTAAGTGATCAACTCCCACTTTGAAAGGCTTTTATACACTGAAGTCCTTGTGAGGTAGGCCAAGTTTGGTTCAAATTGGCCTGTCGGAGGCGCTACAGTACCCAAAAACCTGAGAAATCATAAAAACTCACGCAGCAATCTTGTTATGCAGAATACAGACAAGTAATGGGGCTTGTATGATTCAGATCAATGAGGTCTATAACATTGCCATTACATCTCATAACAAAAAGTGCACTGCCTGACCAGAAATGAACCTTTTAATTCACCAAAATGTCATTGCATTACTGAGGTTAATGAGATATCAGTATGATAGTACTTGGGCTCCATCTAGTGGCCAAACACCGAAACTGACTGAA
This sequence comes from Brachyhypopomus gauderio, assembly GCF_052324685.1. Taxonomy (NCBI): domain Eukaryota; kingdom Metazoa; phylum Chordata; class Actinopteri; order Gymnotiformes; family Hypopomidae; genus Brachyhypopomus; species Brachyhypopomus gauderio. The sequence goes on along the minus strand of NC_135212.1, from coordinate 43,319,186 downwards.
AACAATTGCTCACATGAAACACCACACAAACGCACACAATGCTGATCTCATTATGTGATTTAGTTCTGTGATCTGAATCATTTTGCCAATACACATTATTTTGATCCTTTTGGGCCTTTAGTGCCTCAGTTGAATTGAATGTTTTGTCACATTGATTTACTTATGCATTTTTTCCACTCAAACAGCTTCTATTCACTTTTGGGTCTAAAGGACCTATTGGGCTTCTTTTTGCCTATTGAGGCCAAGAGGCCAATTTGTTTGTCTAAAAGACCCTTTGGGCTTTTTTGCCTTTTTTTGTGTGAACCCGCCAATCGCCGCTTGCGGCTATATTTAGGGTTCACACACGTAGTGTGGGAAACCTATTGTTATTGTTAGGTTTTTTCTTCTTTCTTATTATTATTATTATTATTATTATTTTTCTCCGCATAAAACGCATACTGCAGCCTAAACCGTAAGGCCCAGGGAGACCAAACTTGGCAGACTGGTGTAGTCTGTTTGCGGGACCGTGCTTAAGTACAGACACCCAAATTGGCCTCATGGTGGCGCTATAGCGCAGCATTTTGCGTTTGGGTTCATATCTCCCACCCCGTAGGTCGTAGAAACAAAATTCCACTTCAGGTGCATTCCTTGGCTCCAGACAAACAAAAAAGCCTCAAGAACCATTAAGCTCCGCCTACTTAGATTTTTGCTAATTTGCATAATATGCAAAACCTACTTTTTCATACTAGTCCCTGGTTTTTCATCTGATCACCACAATCTTGGTGTCAAAATATTCACAAGAATCTCATTATCAAGGAACATCAACAAAACTGTGACATTGGTATACAGTCTGGTTGTCACATGTCAATCAATAGCTCTGAGGCGTGGCCAAATTGACTTCAGCAGCTATATCTCAGCAATGCTTTGACCTATCTTTACGAAAATTTATCAGTTGTTAGGGCACATGAATCAGAGGTCACAGGTCAAAGCTGGCCACGATTGTCCAATAGGGGGCGCTATAACATGGGGAAATTTGTTTCTCAGAAACCATTAGTCACATCAAGCCCAAACTTTACAGGCATCATCAGGGGCCCAAGTGGTATCAAGGCACACAATGATGACCTCATCACTCAAAAAACATGGCCGCCATGAGCCAATTAATTTTTATTTGAATTAATTGGCCATTTGACAGACTTACCATTGGCCAATCAACATGAAACCTCATCACTGTGCATATCCCAGGACTATGTGTCATACTGTGCAGTGTTGAAACATTTGGCCACTAGGTGGCGCTATTTGTGAAAATCATGCATAACTCCTCCAAATTTTCACTTAGGAACATGCAACTTGTTTCTTTTTATACCTTGCAGTAGACCTGACAACTTTGCAATTACAAGTCCTATTAAAAAATGCATACTTTTGTCACATTCATCAATTGTTTGAAAATAGCTCTTTAAGAACTATTCCTAGGAATTTGATCCAATGATGGCAAAAATGGCATAGGCATAATCTGTAGACACTGTAGTTAACTAAATATGGAAAAAATGTTGCATTTTTATTTGTCTGATTGGTCAATTTTTCCATTATATCCTTCTGGCCATGCCATAAATGACCTTTATTGCTATAACTCATAAACCATGTAAGTGATCAACTCCCACTTTGAAAGGCTTTTATACACTGAAGTCCTTGTGAGGTAGGCCAAGTTTGGTTCAAATTGGCCTGTCGGAGGCGCTACAGTACCCAAAAACCTGAGAAATCATAAAAACTCACGCAGCAATCTTGTTATGCAGAATACAGACAAGTAATGGGGCTTGTATGATTCAGATCAATGAGGTCTATAACATTGCAATTACATCTCATAACAAAAAGTGCACTGCCTGACCAGAAATGAACCTTTTAATTCACCAAAATGTCATTGCATTACTGAGATTAATGAGATATCAGTATGATAGTACTTGGGCTCCATCTAGTGGCCAAACACCGAAACTGACTGAAAACAATTGCTCACATGAAACACCACACAAACGCACACAATGCTGATCTCAGCATGTGATTTAGTTCTGTGATCTGAATCATTTTGCCAATACACATTATTTTGATCCTTTTGGGCCTTTAGTGCCTCAGTTGAATTGAATGTTTTGTCACATTGATTTACTTATGCATTTTTTCCACTCAAACAGCTTCTATTCACTTTTGGGTCTAAAGGACCTATTGGGCTTCTTTTTGCCTATTGAGGCCAAGAGGCCAATTTGTTGGTCTAAAAGACCCTTTGGGCTTTTTTGCCTTTTTTTGTGTGAACCCGCCAATCGCCGCTTGCGGCTATATTTAGGGTTCACACACGTAGTGTGGGAAACCTATTGTAATTGCTCGAATTTTTCTTCTTTTTTTTTTTTTTTCTTCTTATTATTATTATTATTTTTCTCCGGATAAAACGCATACTGCAGCCTAAACCGTAAGGCCCAGGAAGACCAAACTTGGCAGACTGGTGTAGTCTTTTTGCGGGACCGTGCTAAAGTACAGAGACCCACATTGGCCTGATGGTGGCGCTATAGCGCAGCATTTTGCGTTTTGGTCCATATCTCCCACCCCGTAGGTCGTAGAAACAAAATTCCACTTCAGGTGCATTCCTTGGCTCCAGACAAACAAAAAAGCCTCAAGAACCATTAAGCTCCGCCTACTTAGATTTTTTGCTAATTTGCATAATATGCAAAACCTACTTTTTCATACTAGTCCCTGGTTTTTCATCTGATCACCACAATCTTGGTGTCAAAATATTCACAAGAATCTCATTATCAAGGAACATCAACAAAACTGTGACATTGGTATACAGTCTGGTTGTCACATGTCAATCAATAGCTCTGAGGCGTGGCCAAATTGACTTCAGCAGCTATATCTCAGCAATGCTTTGACCTATCTTTATGAAAATTTATCAGTTGTTAGGGCACATGACTCAGAGGTCACAGGTCAAAGCTGGCCACGATTGTCCAATAGGGGGCGCTATAACATGGGGAAATTTGTTTCTCAGAAACCATTAGTCACATCAAGCCCAAACTTTACAGGCATCATCAGGGGCCCAAGTGGTATCAAGGCACACAATGATGACCTCATCACTCAAAAAACATGGCCGCCATGAGCCAATTAATTTTTATTTGAATTAATTGGCCATTTGACAGACTTACCATTGGCCAATCAACATGAAACCTCATCACTGTACATATCCCAGGACTATGTGTCATACTGTGCAGTGTTGAAACATTTGGCCACTAGGTGGCGCTATTTGTGAAAATCATACATAACTCCTCCAAATTTTCACTTAGGAACATGCAACTTGTTTCATTTTATACCTTGCAGTAGACCTGACAACTTTGCAATTACAAGTCCTATTAAAAAATGCATACTTTTGTCACATTCATCAATTGTTTGAAAATAGCTCTTTAAGAACTAGTCCTAGGAATTTGATCCAATGATGGCAAAAATGGCATAGGCATAATCTGTAGACACTGTAGTTAACTAAATAAGGAAAAAATGTTGCATTTTTATTTGTCTGATTGGTCAATTTTTCCATTATATCCTTCTGGCCATGCCATAAATGACCTTTATTGCTATAACTCATAAACCATGTAAGTGATCAACTCCCAATTTGAAAGGCTTTTATAGACTGAGGTCCTTGTGAGGTAGGCCAAGTTTGGTTCAAATTGGCCTGTCGGAGGCGCTACAGTACCCAAAAACCTGAGAAATCATAAAAACTCACGCAGCAATCTTGTTATGCAGAATACAGACAAGTAATGGGGCTTGTATGATTCAGATCAATGAGGTCTATAACTTTGCAATTACATCTCATAACAAAAAATGCACTGCCTGACCAGAAATTAACCTTTTATTTCACCAAAATGTCCTATTTCATTACTGAGATTAATGAGATATCAGTATGGTAGTACTTGGCCTCCATCTAGTGGCCATATTCCAGAACTGACTGAAAACTATTGCTCACATGAAATACCACACAAACACACCCAAAGCTGATCTCAACATGTGGTTTAGCTTTTTGATCTGACTCAATTTCCCAGTACACATTATTTTGATCCTTTTGGGCCTTTAGTGCCTCAGTTGAATTGAATGTTTTGTCACATTGATTTACTTATGCATTTTTTCCACTCAAACAGCTTCTATTCACTTTTGGGTCTAAAGGACCTATTGGGCTTCTTTTTGCCTATTGAGGCCAAGAGGCCAATTTGTTGGTCTAAAAGACCCTTTGGGCTTTTTTGCCTTTTTTTGTGTGAACCCGCCAATCGCCGCTTGCGGCTATATTTATTATTATTTTTCTCCGCATAAAACGCATACTGCAGCCTAAACCGTAAGGCCCAGGGAGACCAAACTTGGCAGACTGGTGTAGTCTGTTTGCGGGACCGTGCTAAAGTACAGAGACCCACATTGGCCTGATGGTGGCGCTATAGCGCAGCATTTTGCGTTTTGGTCCATATCTCCCACCCCGTAGGTCGTAGAAACAAAATTCCACTTCAGGTGCATTCCTTGGCTCCAGACAAACAAAAAAGCCTCAAGAACCATTAAGCTCCGCCTACTTAGATTTTTTGCTAATTTGCATAATATGCAAAACCTACTTTTTTATACTAGTCCCTGGTTTTTCATCTGATCACCACAATCTTGGTGTCAAAATATTCACAAGAATCTCATTATCAAGGAATATCAACAAAACTGTGACATTGGTATACAGTCTGGTTGTCACATGTCAATCAATAGCTCTGAGGCGTGGCCAAATTGACTTCAGCAGCTATATCTCAGCAATGCTTTGACCTATCTTTATGAAAATTTATCAGTTGTTAGGGCACATGACTCAGAGGCCACAGGTCAAAGCTGGCCACGATTGTCCAATAGGGGGCGCTATAACATGGGGAAATTTGTTTCTCAGAAACCATTAGTCACATCAAGCCCAAACTTTACAGGCATCATCAGGGGCCCAAGTGGTATCAAGGCACACAATGATGACCTCATCACTCAAAAAACATGGCCGCCATGAGCCAATTAATTTTTATTTGAATTAATTGGCCATTTGACAGACTTACCATTGGCCAATCAACATGAAACCTCATCACTGTGCATATCCCAGGACTATGTGTCATACTGTGCAGTGTTGAAACATTTGGCCACTAGGTGGCGCTATTTGTGAAAATCATGCATAACTCCTCCAAATTTTCACTTAGGAACATTTAACTTGTTTCTTTTTATACCTTGCAGTAGACCTGACAACTTTGCAATTACAAGTCCTATTAAAAAACGCATACTTTTGTCACATTCATCAATTGTTTGAAAATAGCTCTTTAAGAACTAGTCCTAGGAATTTGATCCAATGATGGCAAAAATGGCATAGGCATAATCTGTAGACACTGTAGTTAACTAAATATGGAAAAAATGTTGCATTTTTATTTGTCTGATTGGTCAATTTTTCCATTATATCCTTCTGGCCATGCCATAAATGACCTTTATTGCTATAACTCATAAACCATGTAAGTGATCAACTCCCAATTTGAAAGGCTTTTATAGACTGAGGTCCTTGTGAGGTAGGCCAAGTTTGCTTCAAATTGGCCTGTCGGGGGCGCTACAGCACCCAAAAACCTAAGAAATCATAAAAACTCATGCAGCAATGCTGTTATGGAGAATACAGACAAGTAATGGGGCTTGTATGATTCAGATCAATGAGGTCTATAACATTGCAATTGCATCTCATAACAAAAAGTGCACTGCCTGACCAGAAATGAACCTTTTATTTCACCAAAATATCCTATTTCATTTCTGAGATTAATGAGATATCAGTATGGTAGTACTTGGGCTCCATCTAGTGGCCAAACACCAGAACTGACTGAAAACTATTGCTCACATGAAACACCACACAAACACACACAAAGCTGATCTCAGCATGTGATTTAGTTCTGTGATCTGAATCATTTTGCCAATACACATTATTTTGATCCTTTTGGGCCTTTAGTGCCTCAGTTGAATTGAATGTTTTGTCACATTGATTTACTTATGCATTTTTTCCACTCAAACAGCTTCTATTCACTTTTGGGTCTAAAGGACCTATTGGGCTTCTTTTTGCCTATTGAGGCCAAGAGGCCAATTTGTTGGTCTAAAAGACCCTTTGGGCTTTTTTGCCTTTTTTTGTGTGAACCCGCCAATCGCCGCTTGCGGCTATATTTGTGAATTGTTACTGTGTTGTTACTGTGAGTTGTTGTGGGGAGTTGAGGCGTTATTATTGTAAGTTTTTACTGTGAGTTGTGGGGAGTTGTGAGGCGTTAATGTGAGTTTTTACTGCGAGTTGTGAGGAGTTGTAAAGGCGTTATTATTGTGAGTTTGTAATGTGAATTGTCGCGAGTAGTGAGGCGTTACTGTGAGTTGTGGGGAGTAGTGAGGAGTTATTGTGAGTTGTGGAGAGTAGTGAGGCGTTATTATGAGTTGTTACTGTGAGTTGTGGGGAGTAGTGAGACGTTATTGTGAGTTGTTACCAGAGCAGGAGTGGCTAATCGGGAGATTCGGGAGGATCCCCGATGGGCCGGCTCATATCAATCTCTAGTTTGGGCCGATTAGGAGGGAAAAATTATTTTGGGCCGGATTTGGGCATGAAACTCCCGGGCTGAAAAAGGGGTCCACTCTGGCCCTGGTTGTTACTGTGAGTTATGGGGAGTTGTGAGGCGTTATTGTGAGTTTTTACTGTGAGTTGTGGGGGAGTAGTGAGGCGTTATTGTGAGTTGTTACGGTGAGTTAAGGGGAGTTGTGAGGCGTTATTGTGAGTTGTTACTGTGAGTTATGGGGAGTTGTGAGGCGTTATTATTGTAAGTTTTTACTGTGAGTTGTGGGGAGTAGTGAGGCGTTATTGTGAGTTGTGGGGAGTTGGGAGGCGTTATTGTTCGATACACATATTAATAATATAACTAGGGTAGCGTTCTTTCACTTGCGCAACATTGCCAAAATTAGAAACATATTAAATATTAGTGATGCAGAAAAACTAATCCATGCATTCATATCCTCTCGTTTAGATTATTGCAACAGTCTCCTAGCTGGATGCTCTGGTAAATCGATAAACAAACTCCAGCTGGTTCAGAACGCAGCAGCACGAGTTTTAACAAAAACTAAAAAGTTTGATCACATTAGTCCCGTACTATCGTCATTACACTGGCTGCCAATTAGATTCCGTATTGACTATAAAATACTTTTATTAACATATAAAACGCTGCATGGCTTAGCTCCAGACTATCTTAGTGAACTTATTGAACAATATAACCCAGCGCGTACACTTCGCTCGCAGGACGCAGGGTTATTAACTGTTCCTAGGATCAAAAAGATCACAGCAGGTGGAAGAGCCTTTTCTTTTAAAGCTCCACAATTGTGGAATAATCTTCCTGCCTCTATTCGGGACTCAGACACAGTCTCAATGTTTAAAACTCGATTAAAGACTCATCTGTTTAGTTTGGCCTTTGATTAATCTGTTACATAGTTACTACATCTCGTATCTTTTCTCCGAGGTTCACCTGGAGAGTAACATTGCAGTCGGAGCCTACAATACCAGCATCGCTGCTCCGACATGGAATGAAAGCCTGGCGTTCATCAACAGACATTTACAGTGACAATATCAAAACCCAGAACTTTCATTTTTACTCTACTTAGTCTGATTGTGTGATTTGTGTGTGACTTGTGTATTTGTCTGTATTTTGTGTAATTTGTGTGTTAACAGGCCGCCCAATGGAGGATGGGTTCCCTTTTGAGTCTTGGTTCTCCCAAGGTTTCTTCCTATTACCCACCATCTAGGGAGTTTTTCCTTGCCACTGTCGCCTTTGGCTTGCTCATTAGGGTTCTGGACCCATAGTATTGTTAACCTTGTAAATCCTATAAAGCGCTTTGTGACAACATGTGTTATGAAAAGCGCTATACAAATAAACTTTGATTTGATTGTGAGTTTTTACTGTGAGTAGTGAGGCGTTATTGTGAGTTGTTACTGTGAGTTATGGGGAGTTGTGAGGCGTTATTGTTGTACGTTTTTACTGTGAGTTGTGGGGAGTCGTGAGGCGTTATTTTGAGTTGTTACTGTGAGTTGTGGGGAGTCGTGAGGCGTTATTGTGAGTTGTTACTGTGATTTGTGGGGAGTCGTGAGGCGTTATTGTGAGTTGTTACTGTGATTTGTGGGGAGTAGGGAGGCATTATTATTGTGAGTTGTGGGGAGTAGTGAGGCGTTATTGTGAGTTGTTACTGTGAGTTGTGGGGAGTAGTGAGGCGTTATTGTGAGTTGTTACTGTGAGTTGTGGGGAGTAGTGAGGTGTTATTGTGAGTTGTTACTGTGAGTTGTGGGGAGTAGTGAGGTGTTATTGTGAGTTTACTGTGAGTTGTGGGGAGTAGTGAGGTGTTATTGTGAGTTTACTGTGAGTTGTGGGGAGTAGTGAGGCGTTATTGTGAGTTGTGGGGAGTTGTACTCCATGCCATCTCAGAGGTGATGCATAATCACTGGGCAGTTAGCCACAATTCATACAAGCACATTTACACCACACTGATCAACATTTGGAGGGGGTCTGCTCATCACTATAGTGCTGAACTACTTGAAAACCCGAGCAATATTTAGCATTTAGGCCCAGAACTGTTCTGGAAGAAGGAAAACTCAAAGTGCATTCAAGGTTAGAAAGATGGAGTGGTGGAAGTTGTCTAACCTTCACAGTGCTGTCCACAGCCCCAGAGAAGAGGCGCCCCCTGGAGACGGCCAGCGCTGTGACACTGCCCTGGTGACGTAGCAGAGTCTGGGTACAGATCATATTGTCCATACTCCACACCTGCACAGGTTAAAACAAACAAACAGAAAACAGTCAGTCAGGACCAATCAGAACAGCACACAGATATATGTCACTGATGACATCAACACGCCAAGTCAATTACTAAAACCCCACCCACCACGCTCCCAGCCCTTACCCTGAGTGAGCGGTCATAGGAGGCACTGAACACTTTGGTCTGGTCAGGGGTGGAGATGACCGCTAGGGCATAGACTGTACCCACGTGACCGGTCAGTGTGCGAACTTGCTCTTTTGACTCAATATCCCAGACCTGGGGAGGTAGGAAGTAGGTCAAAGGTCAGATCAACTACCAGACAGAGTTAACTCCAAACGACAGGCACAGTAGGAGGAAGACAAATGAGCTACAGCTGGGTGGGCGGGGCTCTCACGTGGATGAGGTTCTCGTAGGTGCCGCACACGATGTGATGGTTGGTGACGGCGATGGAGTAGACACTACCACCGGAGGTTTGGAGGACATGGACACACTCTAGGGAGCGGATGTCCCAGATCTGAAAAACAAGCACAGACATCCCAATCTCGTCCCTCATACACCAGACACAACGGACGCTTGCTTGAGTTATAAATATGTGATGAACCACACCCAAGGTCAGTATTTACAGCGATGTTTAAGTCAAGGATACAAACAACATAATTCTGTATAGAGCCTTTTGTTTATGGAAAGAGAAGCTTTACAGATGAGATGCTCCATTTTGCACTCAGCGTGGTTGCCACACCTGGTCCTATCAGCTGTGGAAAAACTGAACATATTCACAGCTCGACGTCACCAGCCATCACTATGGTAACTGTGAAGTGGTCACAGGCAGGAGCAGAGAGCTCCACTTAAATCCCCCCCCCATCTCAACATGTAACCCTGCTCTCTCTCCTTCACACACACACACACACACACACACACACACACACACACACACACACACACACACACTCTCCCCGTCACCCTCCCTCAGGCTGTGGTGTATCTGCAGCGGGAGTCCCCCCGCTGTGTGTCTCCGAGTGCCTCTGGCATGACAGTGGCGGGTGTATTGTCCACTCTCCTGGGACATGTAACAATTGAAGACTCCATTCGCATGTTAATGTCAATATGACCTCACCTTGATGGTCTGGTAGGATCCGCTGTATAAATGGTTCTGGGACGCAACCAGAGCTCGGACCCAGTGATTCAAACCAGTCAGCTCTTTCTTCAGTTTCAGTTCTGTGCCAACAATGTCCCACACCTAGTGCGCGCACGCACACACACACACACACACACACAGGGAGAGACAAATGTTCCATGAAGTCTCAATCTAGGCAGAAACCCTTGGGGAAGTCCTGTGGTGGTGAGATCACCAAGCCTTTCCTGCCTCTGCTAGATCCCACCCCCATCACCATGGTAATGACAACACTGTTATCTTAGGAGCAGTACAGCAGTGCTGAGAGTGAACATGAATCTCTCCCACAATATCCAGCGAGACTAATTCAGGCTGACTCTCTATAGCCCAGCCCAGACAAGCAGAACCCAGAACAAAAGAACCCAGTTTGGTAGCACCGTGCTACCTTCAGCCCCTTCCCAGGTCTCTACAGGATGCCACGGCTCCCTCCAGCAGACAGGGGGCAGCGCTGAGGCTCTGAGGCAGACACTCACCTTAATGGCTTTGAGGGAGCCGCTGAAAAGCATGTTGTGGGAAGAGACGAGTGTGCATACGGGGTTGTCGTGTGCACGGATTGTGTTCACTTTCTGCAATGTCTGGATGTCCCAGACCTGGAAACACACACACACAAGCAGTTAGCCATCAGTGAAAACCTAGTATGTCCTGTACATTCTCAGGTATTATTAGCTTAATTCGCTTACAATTATGGTGCAGTCAGCTGAGCCGCTGTACAGCTTGTTCCTGCAGGAGAGACACAGATGACATGAGACCCAAGTTCCAATCAGTGTCGTAGAGTCCCTGTGTGTGTGTGTGTGTGTGTGTGTGTGTGTGCGCTCACCCCTGAATACACAGTGCCAGCACAATGCCATCGTGACCCTCCAGTGTCTTCTGGCACTTATATGTGGTACAGGTGTCCCACACCTTAAACACACAGCAAAGAAATGACAGTGTGTGAATTCACAACAATGCAAAATTGTGGGGTAGTGCAGTGGGTTGTGCGGTGGGGTAGTGCGTGCGGTGGGGTAGTGCGGGTGGGGTGGTGGGGTGTGCAAAGAGTACCTTGATGGTTTTGTCGGAGGAGCCACTGAAGAGCAGGTCACCAGTGGAGTAAACACACAGACACCAAACTGGACCCTGATGGCCAACGAATGTTCCCTTACACTTAAAGATCTGCTGGGGATCATAGGCTGTAATACACAAACACCACGATAAGTACATACAGTAAATGCATAAAAATCACGGTAAGTTCACACATTCACTCGCTCGCGCTCTCTCTCCCTCACACACACACACACACAGCTAACAGAGCATCCCCAGAGCGGCAGGCCAGAGACACTCACATCCCAGGATACCCATGTTGAGCCTGGCGTTGATGTGGGAGAGCTCATCCTGAACACAGACAGAGAACCATTAGGAACCACAGAAGAACCCACCACAGAGTCACCATAGTCATAATTCTTTAGTCTGATTCCTACAGAACTCTGAGTGATTCCTGAATGTGATGCGTGATGGTAAATAAACACAAACGGCAAAGCCTAGCGTTCCAGCAGTGCAGTGCTAAAGCGAAGGCCACATGGCAGCTTACGTTGAGCATGGAGGCATCTCTGCGGAACTCCATCAGGTCCTCACTCAGCTTGCTCTGATTCTCGTCCAGGACATCTGGACAACAGCAGAGCAGCTACAGCTTAAAGACGGGCCACACACGGGGACGGTGTGTATGCCGCAGAACGTGCACACACGCACGCACGCACATTCTCACTCAGGCTTGAGTCTCCACTGTGTAGCAACACTACCAATTTTGCTAAAAACATTTTACAATATTTATTCATGGTGTAAATTTGTTCATATTTAGTATAAAAGATGAATGTCTTATTTTGAGCCCAAATATAAAAAACAGATACATTTGAAGAAAAACAGGCATAAAATTTAAGATTCTGTTCATTTAAAACTATAAAATGCAATAAATTATTTTTGTTATTGATGGACTGAAAATTTTCAGAAAATAATCATGTAATCAAATGTTGGGCAAAATAGTGATGATCATGACTCATCTTAGACACATGTTGGTTTACACCTCATTATCATCATAATATCTGATTTCTAGAATATTCTATAGCATACTTTGTGCTTTTCCTTTTTTGTGTTTTTATTCCCTTGTGTTGTGAAGCATTCTATGTACAAAACCTAGTATGTAAAGTTATCAGTCAGGCTCACCAAACTTTAGCTCAAGATTTTTCTCCAGCTGGTCCAGCTTCTCAGACAATTTGCCCAGCATGGAGCGAAGGAAGGAGATGTCCTGGTCCTTCTGGGCCAGCGTCACCTGCATCTCGTGGAAGCGATCGTCTGTCTGCTGCAGGAACTCCTTCAGCCCCTCGAACTTACACACGTCCAGGTGGGTCTCATAGGTATCTTGGTTCCCAATGAAGGTGCATCTGGTAAACAATTTAAAAATAGCTCAACTGTTAACATTGTGCAAGTTTTACCAAATTATCAAATCTTTATAAATATTGAGCGTTTGTGATTCTCTCCGTCCCCGACACACACACACACACACCCGTATTTGGAATGGGGGCATTTGATGTGTTCACACTCCTTCAAATGGGCCTCCAGGTTCATCGTGAGCAGAGGGGGGCAGTTGGGGTTGTTGGGGCAGCGAACCGGTCTGTAGTCACAGCTCACCTCATGGTCCCTGAAACACACATGCATACACAGCTACCCTCTTGTACCCTGGGGTGGGGTCAAAGCTCACATGTGCTGGTGCTGTGCTGTGGGGAGATTGGGGGGGGGGGGGGTGTCTTGGGGATGTTGGTGTGTGGTCTCACTTGCGTGTGCTGAGCTTGACAGTGAAAGGACAACCCAGCGGGTCAACCTCAAAGGTGCATGGCTTGCTGGTGGCTGTGGGACGGCAGCCATATTTACAGTGGATGAAGAGCTCCCCAATCTGTTCCGCCACAGCAATGTTATTCACCACCACAGTCAGCGTGTTGTTGTCCACAGGGCATTTCTCTGGACAGACAGACAGACAGACAGGAGAAGGCTGACTGAAACTGCACAAGCAGGATGAAGAGAGGCCTCTAGGTGGCCTGTAGTCTGTGTGTGAGGTACTATACTGGGGGAACTGCGGGTACATGGGGGTTCTGTACACTTACCCGAGGTTAAGGCACATCGCCTACAGAACGTGTGCTGGAGAGTGAGAAACACACAACCATTACAACATTCTCTTAGACTTCAATGTAAACAAATACATTTTTAATAACTACCGAGTTTCTATAGCTGTAAATTAAACAAACAAATCTAGTTATATAGATACAATTTAAACATAATGTGTTTACAGTTGTGTTGCGACAGACAAATGAAAGACAGTGCTCAAATCCCAGACTGACAGCAAATCAGCACCCAGCGAACCCAGTGTGTAAGAGTCCGGATGAAGACAGGGGAGAGGAGAGAGGGGAGGGGAGGAGAGAGGGGAGGAGGGGAGAGAGGGGAGGGGAGGGGAGGAGAGAGGGGAGGAGAGAGGGGAGGGGAGGAGAGAGGGGAGGAGGGGAGAGAGGGGGAGGGGAGGAGAGAGGGGGAGGGGAGGAGAGAGGGGGAGGGGAGGAGGGGAGAGAGGGGAGGGGAGGAGAGAGGGGAGGAGGGGAGAGAGGGGAGGGGAGGGGAGGAGAGAGGGGAGGAGAGAGGGGAGGGGAGGAGAGAGGGGAGGAGGGGAGAGAGGGGAGGGGAGGAGAGAGGGGAGGGGAGGAGAGGAGAGAGGGGAGGAGGGGAGAGAGGGGAGGGGAGGGGAGGAGAGAGGGGAGGAGAGAGGGGAGGGGAGGAGAGAGGGGAGGAGGGGAGAGAGGGGAGGGGAGGGGAGGAGAGAGGGGAGGGGAGGAGAGAGGGGAGGGGAGGAGAGAGGGGAGGGGAGGAGAGGAGAGAGGGGAGGAGGGGAGAGAGGGGAGGGGAGGAGAGAGGGGAGGGGAGGAGAGAGGGGAGGGGAGGGGAGGAGAGAGGGGAGGGGAGGAGAGAGGGGAGGGGGGGGAGAGAGGGGAGGGGGGGAGAGAGGGGAGGGGGGAGGAGAGAGGGGAGGGGAGGAGAGAGAGGAGGAGGGGACTCACCCCACAGGTGGTGATGACAGGGTCCTTGAACACACTGCAGCACAGCTGGCAACACAGCTTCACTGAGGGCTGCTCCGCAAACACCTGTGGCCCCTGCCACACAGACACAGACATAAGATGACTCCTCTACTTATACCCAGCAGGGCTGTCACTGGCAGAGGTGTGTGTGTGTGTGTGTGTGTGTGTGTGTGTGTGTGTGTGTGTGTGTGTGTGTGTGTGTGTGACATGGAAGTGATGATGAAGGTGGTGGTTGCAGTGCTGATGGTACATACTGTGTCTTCTTCCTCCTCGTGCAAGGAGAAGGTTGAACGCAGGGACATGTTGGACTCAGAGTGGAGAGAGCGTACAGAGATGGCCGAGTCGGACCGCCGTGGTGTACTGATGGGGGGCTACATACACACACACACACACACACACACACACACACACACACACACACACACACACACACACACACAATCTTTACTGAATCCCACTGCTGAACAATGCATCCTCCGATCTGTGCAGTAGCACTCAGCTAGGTATTTAGCCCTGTCAGCAGTGGCACTTTACCAGCATAAACAGCAGTAAACACTGTTGTTTGTCATCGCTCTCCAAAAAATCACGATATTCAGTAGGCAGGTATACATTATTAAATAAGCTGCTATTACTGGATTAGGTCCCATTTTCATGAATCATAGTTTGTCCCTAAATTATCGAGGCCATGGGCATATTTCGATAACATTCTGGCAAACTAATATATTGTCACTCTACACAGAAGAGCGACTTGTCCTCCAATTCTGCGCTCCCTACACACAGAATTTGATTCCAGAGGTGCCACTGGGGTGAGAAAGACAGACAGGACGTGGGTCTGGCGATACGAGTCTTGCCTCGTGCTGCAATGTTCTGGAATGAATCCAGTTTGTTCTGTTCATTGGTGCAGCAGTTCTGGCTAAACTGAAGTCATGTTCTGTAGATACGGACTGCCGTGTTCCACCGTACCGTGCTAGGCTGGCTAGTGCATCTGGCATGACAGGAGAGGCCACCTCGCTATTCTCTTAGAAAGAGACGGAGTTCGGCAGTAAAGGGAGAAAGAGAAAGGGAGCAAAGCCCTTCATCAGCTGGACGGCGTGTGGGGAACACACTGCCATATGGAACAGCAGTACTGGAAACGTCCTGCCCGCGTTTTGGACGATGGCCACACAATGAAGCAGCATGCAGTGGGAGGAGTTGTGGTTACCATGTCATCATCGTCGCGTGGTGAGTAGGTCAGAGTGCTGGAAGACGACGGTGTCCTACGGTGCTGTTTGTAGTTACTGGAAGTCTCTGCTGAAATTTCAAGTTTCAAATTTCATTCAATACAGCAATTAATCAGTTTGATTACACAGCAAGCAGCCCAAGAGCCAAGAGGCTAATCAGTGTCCATATTATCACATCATTCTAGAGACTACAAGGAACTTTTGTCTATATGGTTCAATGTTTACATGTTAGTTATCTGAACTGCAGTGTACATCCTGTTCATGGCTTTCAAATGAATATGCAGATTAATTTATTAAAATCCATCTTGACTAGGTTGACTTAGGGCTGCAGAACTGGTTTCTAAGGGAACCATCATTCTGTTTTAACTGAGTGGCGTTTGGACTCCTCACCTTTGCTAACTGGTACAACTGATGGAAACGTGGGACCAAAAGTGCCGTCCATTCTGGCCTGTGTGAAGCAACACACCACCAGTTACACGTACAAACTGGTGAATGAATGAGGAGTCTCCTAAGGACGGAGATTGGGAGAGTGCGTTCTGCGGTCTCACCCCGTTGCTGAGGTCAGGTGAGCTGATCCTGGCGGCGTTGGCAGGGGTGGAACTTCCTCCTGAGGAACGGATGTGACGCTTTGCTGCTTTACTAGAGATCATAATCCATCAAAGCAACCGAGTGAAGGGGCTTGGCAGCCTGCGAGGGGAACAGCATTACACACCACGTCAACGAGGGTCAAAGGCCACACAAGCCCTACAGCACAATCGACAACTGAAAAAGTTGTTCTGAATGTCTCACAGACGTGGAGGAGTGAGAACATAAAATCCAACTCTGAAAAATCCCGTGTGCTATGATTGCAGGACCCAGACAGACGTTTCAACACAAAAAAAAACAACACTTCACTGCCAAACGTCAAATGCTGACATCACCAACATTAAACCCGAAGGGGTGATTACATTAGCAGCAATCACACTCACACAAATGACTTTGCAACAAAAAAATTAATTGCCAAGAAGTCAAGCCACCAAATGCAACCAAAACCTCTAGAAAATATCCAATTAAGAGGACGCACTCCATGTAAGGCTTAAGTAGATATGTTAATGGTTTCAACATACTTTAGGGCCTGATTCACTGACTTCAGAGTTAAAGATAGAACTAGTGGACTTCTGCCTTAGATTCTGCCCTTCCTTCCCAAGGGGTGCTAGAGTTACTGACATACAGTAAAATTAAGTACTACTGTACAATACAGGATATATAAACACAGCCAAAAAGTACCTCAGTGTGTTACAACACTGTTGTGTCTAAAACACAATTTTATTTAATTACAGTTCATGATGTAATACAACACCTGCATAGCGCTAGAACTCCTAATTCCTCTGCTCTATAAACAGGAATAGCCTAATACCTGGATATTTGTATTTAACGCTTTAGTTACAAATACAAATAAAATTGCAAAATGGAATATTTAAGCAATTTTCTTTTGCTTTGTGTGGTTTTTTCGCCCCCCCCCCCCCCCCCCCCAAAAAAAAACTTAAAATGCACAGAATTTTCCACACTACATTACTAGTGCCATGTTACACACTGAAAGCTCTCAGCCTATTCCAGACACTTCAGTTGTCTCACTACCATGTACTAGTGTGAAGAGTTTATGGCAACACGTCAGTGGTCTCACTACCATGTTCTAGTGTGAAGAGTTTAGGGCAACACGTCAGTGGTCTCACTACAATGTTCTAGTGTAAAGAGTTTAGGGCAACACGTCAGTGGTCTCACTACAATGTTCTAGTGTAAAGAGTTTAGGGCAACGATTAGGGAGTCAGAAGGCCCGCCCGAAAATCTTGACAGCTGGTCAGCTCAGCTATCCTAGTTTCTAGTGCTCTAGTTCTTCATTTTCATTGCATATGTTCACTACAGAATATATATATATATATATATATATATATATATATATATATATATATATATATATATAAATGTACAAATATGAAGACTCTTAAATTGTGAAGACAAATTATTTTCAAGGAAAATTAATGATAGTTAGCCAACCCAGCTAAGGAACTCCAGCTATCTAGTCAGACACCTAAACTAAAAGACAACGAAATACTGGCTACCTACTCACGTACGGTTCAGCCCACATTATTTCACACCGATATAAAACGGCAATACCTAAAAAAAAATAACAAGAAAACTGAGGAAATGCGACATACCGTCAGCCAGCCAGTTGGCTAACCCCAGATACGACAGCCCAGCAAACCAGCTAGCTTTAGTCAACTTACATGTTAAAGTCACCCGAGCCCAGTGGCATATCAGTGTGAATAAGCGAGTTTTGCGGTCCTCCGTCATCCGTTAAACCGACAGCGACGCGATAAAGTCGTTTAAAAAACGTCTTCAGGCGGTCACCATGCCGTACCTCGTAGTCCACATTCCTGCCGTGGAAGGCTAGGCTAAGCTAGTCTAAGCTAAGCTAAGCTAAGCTAACAACATGTACACAGAGATTCCAGCTAGCTTAGCTAACGCGAGAAAGTAGCTTTTACAAATACATTTGGCTAGCCTGACAACTTAGATATGTGCCTTTCGCAAAGCAAAAAAAAAACAAAAACAAAAAACTACTTGTAGCATGAATGCGCCAATTCCAACACTTAAACTCGATACTCACACATTATTTCGCAAAACTATGAAAGATTCTTACCTGTAGGCTAACTGCAGTGAAACGTTTCATCTTCCTGTAACGCGCACACCCTCAACCAGCAGACAGACTTCTGGGAGTTGTAGTAAACAATGTCTTAATATTACAAAGATATTCACGTTAAAAGGCGAATAACAGACTACAAATTCCCATGGTCTATGTTGCATGGCTATTTCTTCATATTCACCATTGGGTATTCTGGGTTTGTGCTCTTAAAGTAAAAATCTGCCGGATATTTCCGAGTTTTTTATATACTGCTGGCAAGATTTTCTCACGTCTTGCCGTCGTGTCTGGGTATGTGTATAATGGCACGATTTCAGCTGAAATGTGAAATGAACATGCGTTGTTTATGCGATATTATTATGAACGAACAACAAATTTTAGCTGTTAATAAATTCGATGGTAATTATTCGCAAATACACATTAAGCAGTGCGAAGACCAATACATATGTCTTCCCACACAGTAGAATATTGTTCCGACGGAGGAGGGTGCTGTTTGATCAAATCATATTTTCATATCAGTATTTTTTCCCAGTCTTTTTTATGCAAATGTAATGGGCTATATGATTCTTAATTGTACTATTGAGATCACGTGATGAATTCCTGTGGTTAATTTGAATTTAAATAATCTTTTAATCTGAAATTTGGCACGTGTCGTTATAAATGCATTATAGCCTACTCATGACAACTACTCAGTGAATTTCTGTAGCCTATTGTCTTGTTAATCCCCATTTGTCTTCATATATGAGTAACCTGACAGAATGAACATGAATAATAAATCCACTCTATAAGAAACTGCTGGATGGCCTTGTGGTAGGGGCTGCGGGACAGCAGAACACTGGTCTGCGATTAGAGTCCCAGTGATAACTGTTCCTTGCTGGTCACTGACCTGCAAACAGCACCATTGTTAGTTCAAGTGTCCAGGATATGACCTGGCATGCAACACACAGCCAAGCAACTCCACAAAGCTGTAAGACAGATGATTAGGAAATACATTTGCTAAACTCCAGTCTGTAAGCATATTATGTATGTCCTTAAATTATTTAACACCATACTCTGTAAAGCAGGTTTCATATATAACTTATCCACCGTGTCATAGTTATTCCATAGTTTGTGGCTGGATGGAGCTGAGCTCTTGACAGGATCACTCTGTTTTCAGTACAATGTGGAGTCTGATGTGCCTTCATTCCATTAGCCTGCGAGAGAGCGGTGAGTGTACTTAAGGGGAATGTGAGTGCTGCAGTATCATGAATGGGGGGAACTGCGTTGGGCATCCGTTTAGAGGCAGGCTCCATTAGTGAAGCCAGGAGGCCTCCGCCTTTACCATTTGAGTTAAGCACCTGAAGCATTTACTCTGAGCTTCCCGTGGACACCCATCGGTTCAGGACATGTGAGATGTTGCTGTATATCAAGCACCTGGAGCTTCTGACGGGAAAGCGACACAAAGGCATCCATTACTGCTACTCTCCATGATGTGGAAGCCACTGGACCGCTGGGAGGCCCATCGAGTGCTCGACCCCAAGAGCAAATGAGTTTGACATGCACTAAAGCTGATGACCATCAAGATTCTTCTTCACTGTGGTCTATGTACACATGCAATATTCTGTGCAATATTACACACTAAAGAAAACATTGCCTATCCAACCAAACCAAACCCTATATATACACACCCTACATTTCACGCTACTGACAGAGAGTTACATTGCTCTTACAGTTTCTCCTGATTTGAATCCAGGTTATCTCACATATTAAATATTTCACATTTTTGCATTTCATTCGAATGCTACAAGTTTGTACAGCAGAGCCACTAACTTTGATAATAATCTAAGTTGCCCGGTCCTTCTGCTGCAGTGGCAAACTTTAACCTCTCGAAATTACACAGTGTGCTGTTAGAAAAGAATTTCGCCATATTAGGGAAGAAAAATAGTGAAGCCTTCTTGAGCAAGGACGTGGACCCGCGAGCTAATGGAGAATCTAAACATAGCGAAACCCTGAAGAGAACAACAGGGGACTCGATCGTTTGAACCCCAGCTATTGCCTCCTTCGTGGAAACCATTACAACAGCCCTGTCAAGTGCGGCGCGCATCCACCCTGATCGCTTGCTCTCTAATTCGCTCTAACATTGGACCAGCAGCATCTGAGCAACGTCCTCGCGTTTCACAAGGCTGCAGGCACACTGCCATAATCTCAACTTCTAGCATCATTTCGCCGCCACTGCATCCGTTTGCTCGCACTTGCCTACACACCAGCGAGGAGGACTAGCGCTCCTAGACTGTCCTGCTTATGATTGTTTAGTTCTTTTGGTGTCTGCTAAGGATCTACTGTATTTTGTGCATACTTGGATTTGCAGATCGCGCGTGTGTTTACGCGTCCTTTGTCAAACTAAGGGACGATTGAACAACCACAGTTCACAGCCAAAGGTAGGATACATCATCGGGGTAAGACGTAAAATGTAAGAAATAGGCCTAATTGTAATGTAATGTTTTTTATACGCGGGCTATTATTTACATACAACTCGCGACTTTACCGCAAAATGGTGATTAGAATGTTAGGCTATTTTTTTCTTATTATTTAATTGTTTTAATCGCACCTTCACCACCACTGTGCCTCGAAATGATATGATACCATTACGTAAAACTTCGATTTCTCTTCCTTCGCTTACCTCGCCCGACCCTTTTCTGGTGTGACTGACTCACATCAGTGCTTTAGCTTGGTACCAGAACTGCAGTATTCAGTGACATCTGACATCTCCATGTACACGGGCGGTTTAACACAGGTTATTTTCCTGTCTGGGTAGTTTAAATGTGGCCGCTAACGAAAAAAAAAAAAACCGAATCGGTTTATTATGTAGCGGTTCCAGTGTGATGCCAAAACCGAATAGGCTCCATGACAGGGCCACGACTCTTCCCCATACTTTCATCACATATTTCACGTCATATTTCATCTTGCAATGTGATGTTAGCAGATGAAATGATTGTGCTTATTGCAGTCGTATGTTTATGCAGTGCGGTCTTCCCCATATAGTCCGGGCGTTTGTATTACATAGTGATTTGGCACAAAATGTTCCGTTTCCATACTCAGATTGTTCTGATTTAGTACTCAGAAGTTGAAAAGAAGGGTGTGATCCCTGTTTCTGACTGCACTGGTAGCGACCTACATCAACGGACGACCTACATGTAAGACTTGGTCAGGGAAGTTTTTTCTAGTCATCAAAAAACTATTTTTTTCTAGTCATCATCCATTAAACTACACCCTAATCCCATTATAAACGTCTAACCAACAAAACATACTTAACATAAATCTGTGTGCAGTCATAGACATGAATGATGTATCAGTGAATAAAGTCAGAAGTGACTGATTGGGACTCAATCTTACTGCCGAGTGTGAACTCAGACCTGAGTGTACACTGGGAGTACACTTAGTGCCGAGTGTGAACTCAGACCTGAGTGTACACTGGGAGTACACTTAGTGCTGAGTGTGAACTCAGACCTGAGTGTACACTGGGAGTACACTTAGTGCCGAGTGTGAACTCAGACCTGAGTGTACACTGGGAGTACACTTAGTGCCGAGTGTGAACTCAGACCTGAGTGTACACTGGGAGTACACTTAGTGCCGAATGTGAACTCAGACCTGAGTGTACACTGGGAGTACACTTAGTGCAGAGTGTGAACTCAGACCTGAGTGTACACTGGGAGTACACTTAGTGCCGAGTGTGAACTCAGACCTGAGTGTACACTGGGAGTACACTTAGTGCCGAGTGTGAACTCAGACCTGAGTGTACACTGGGAGTACACTTAGTGCCGAGTGTGAACTCAGACCTGAGTGTACACTGGGAGTCCACTTAGTGCCGAGTGTGAACTCAGACCTGAGTGTACACTGGGAGTACACTTAGTGCCGAGTGTGAACTCAGACCTGAGTGTACACTGGGAGTCCACTTAGTGCTGGGTGCAATACTGAGGTTTCCAGACCAAAACAGAATAGCCACTAAAATTTAACCTTAGGCTTGTCAACCCAGTTCTGGTTAATTTAAGCAAGTGCTTATTGTATAATAAATCAATTCAGCATATTTATCGATCAATTGGGTGAGTCAGTTTAATTAAAGTACTATTATATTTATACTATAGGTCCTCACTTATATATGTATGAGGCAATGTATGTGTATATATATATATATATATATATATATATATATATATATATATATATATATATATATATATATGCACACAAAGCAAATTATTTATTTTGAAATATTGAATCTTTTGAAATATTAATTAATTTTGCATAATCATTATTTTATTGCATGCAATTTATTTTAAGTATTATTAATCTTTGAATCTTCATCTTCAATTTATTGACATACACATCGGGCCATTGCTTTTTTGGGTTTTTTTTTTTTTTTGGTTCTTTTTAGGTAAGTAAAGGAAGGAACAAACCCAAGTCTAGTGACGGCAGCTCTGCAGGCTGGCTGGGCAGCTTCCGAGAGTGAAATCAGATCCCAGGCAGACGGAGACGTCAACCTGGCAACTAGTGGAGCGCTTTTAAAGCTTTTCCTGTGAGCCTGGAGAACAGCACAAAAGCAGGGGAACACTTGCATGCAGAGGTGTGCGGGTTTGTTTAGGGTCAAACGCACACACTCTAATAATGGACCGTCTCCTCTATCACGAGCCACTGTGTGTGTTTCCCTGGCTGGCTCTGTGCCACTGCGAATGGCAGAATATCACAGACCCAGAATCCAGACCACTGGCTATATAGTACAGCGCAGGGCCGAAAGTAGACGCTCATTCCACCGGCTCACAGCATGGGCAAGATTTTTTTGAGGAATGCAAACGCTTTGCTTTTTTTTATTGTTCCAGCTTCCAGGTTTCGTGTGATCTAGTTCACTCAGCGTAGCAGCCATGGACGAGATGGACCTGCCCCAGATGAAGAAGGAAGTGGAGAGTCTGAAGTATCAGCTGGCCTTTAAGAGAGAGAAGTCCTCTAAAACAGTGACAGAGTAAGTGTGCCTCCCTTACGTGCCACACGCCACCCCACACACCACACTGATCTCTCCTCCCGTTCCTCATTACAGGTGACTGCTGTAGATTTTTGGCCTTAAAAGACATTCATAAGGTGGCGGCTATTCACACTCTCTGCATCTGTATTGCAACGTCTGGATCATGTGCGCCAGGCTCCACTGGAAACCATGGGCAATCGATCATGCATTTTGTCTTTATGCTAAAAGCCTCTCTGGTTGGCTGAGTGTGGCTCACTTTGTGCTCATAGCTCTACTGGAAGCATTGCTGGGGGATATGGGGGTGGGGTGGCAGGATAAAAGCCCTCTTTTTATTCCAGAAGCCACAGATACAACGCACTGCACCTGGTGCAGTTTCCCAGATTGGCGTGTGAGCAGATTCAGTCACGTGACTGTCCAGAATATTGTCCCACGTGTACATAGCGGGTCAGGAGTAGCTTCGGTCACATGACTGTCCGTCTCGTGCGCACCGGTAGCAGAATATCAGTTGGGTGATTTATTCCCCATTCCACAGCTCCTCTGTCACATTCACCTCCTACTGTGACACATTACAGGAACATCTCCCTTCCACAGTCCTATATCTCTGCTCCTGAATATATTCTCCATGGTCATTTCTCACTGTAAAAACTGAATTTCACCAGGCTGGGTCATACTGGCGTTTCAGTACCCACCACGGCAGAGACGTCGTGTTATACCGGAGGTTCCAGTGCTCTTGCGGTGATGAAGACGTGTAGGCTGCTAATTTGTGCTGAGTTTGCACATCAACGGCAACAAGAGTAGCTGCTGCTCACGGCTTAGTTCCCCAGTTCAGCCTTCCAGTCACATTACCCTGCTGAGCACAGATCGCCTTTTCATCTCTCCATGACTGATTGGATGGATGTTGCGTCCATGGACCATAATCAGATAGAATTTCCACCCTTATTTGTCATTTATGTGACCTCAGCATTGCAGGTATGATGTCATTCAAACTGCTCATCTTTTCAATGCTGTCGACGACCTTTAATCTGCTGCTGCAACAAAATGCAGAATAAGCAGTTATGTTGTGTATGGAGTACAGATTCTGGGCCTTCTTGGAGGGAATCCAGTGAGTACACTATGAGGCGTGTGGAGGCACCATGTGTGGACTACACCACTGGTCAGAGGGATCGGGGATTTCATGAGATGAACAGCCATAAACAGCAAAGGGAAAATAACAAGAAAATGAACACCGCCCCCCCCCCCCCCCCCCTCAAACAAAACAATAAAACAACTAGTACAGAATGTCTGAGCTTAAAATAGTTTACAATAAATAGCTCAATAAAAGCCGTCTGGATGTGGGAATTGGCTGTGGGAATTGGCTGTGTGTTCTTGCCCATGTGAAGAGCAGTCAGTACTGACCCAGTGCCGAGTCGCCTCATACAGATTGTTGCACTTTTAAGCTGGTTACACTCAGCAAAAATCTGTTTTTCACTCTCAGACTAGAACCCTCTCCTGCAGCAACTCTCTCTTTCCAGTTAATTCACACAAGAGAGTGTGTGTTCTGGCGAGAGACATAAAACATGGACATTCCCTTTGATCTGAGGAAGTAGCGGTTTGTCTGCACACACACCAGAAATGTAATCCCCTGGGTAACACTCAAACGGAAGCAAGCTCGGACTCCACTGCTGATTGGCTGGGGAGGTTGAGGACGGAACATATGTATATATGTGTGTGTGTGTGTGTGTGTATATGTATGTATGTATGTATGTGTATATATATATATAGTTTGAATTTGAGTTTGGAGGTTGTTTGGCTTTAGTTGCCCCCATAACCAGTCATGTGTATTTGAGAACTGCAATTCTCAAACATGTGAACTGTCGGTAACAAAAATACTTCTTTTTTTAAATAAACGACACATTTTCTTAATGAGCCTTAAGGCAGTGTTTCCCAGCCAGGCCCCTGGGGACTCCCAGCTGGTGCACACTCTTGCTCTCTCCCAACTCCCACACGAATGTGGCTGATATTCAGTGCTGATTACCTGTGTGTTGGGTGTGTTAGGAGCTGGAAATGTGGAGTACAAAATGCCTACAAACACCTCCATTATTTTGTATCATCTTTTTGTATGGCAATACAGTAACACCCATGCCAGGCCACAGCTGGGCAAACATTTTCTAGGAGTTTCTTTAATAAGCACAATAAATGGTGACATTTTTAAATTCTACACTAAAAAGCGGACTTTACTTCAAAACTTTGTGATTCACTACAGCTAAACTGTCATTATCCTAGGAACTCCTCCTCTGTTATGTCTATTTTAATCTGAATAGATCCATCCAGTTTCTTTGCTTAGAAATTACAGACCTGATGAGTCAGTATGAGTTTCAAACAACATCCCCCATTGCCAGAGAGTCGGCACGCTGCCTTACTGTTTGGAACAGCAGAGTGAACATTAGCTTAGCAGGGTTTCACACCAGCTGGGCTGCTTGATTTGGGATGATATCATAACTGTTTAAACATTAAAAAAATTGCTTCAGAATAAAAAGAGGATTTATTGTTCGGAAAAACTCATGTTTGTAAATGCTGAATTGTATCAGTGAGTTGTTCATATGTTAGCAGCACTAGAAGTTCAAGTACCATCATCTTCTTTTTCAGCCTGGTAAAATGGATTGATGAGTGTGTGCCCCAGGATCCCTTCCTGAACCCAGAGCTGATGAAGAACAACCCATGGGTGGAGAAGGGCAAGTGTGTCATTCTTTAAGAGGGCAGGAGGTGGCTCCCCCTGGGGGCAGCGGGTGTCTCTGCGACTCCACTCCCCGAACTGAACACACCTGAAGTCCTGCCCCCTATTTCGCTTTCACAATGAATGTACGACAGCCCATTATCCATGCACACACACACACACACACACACACACACACACTCACACACACACACACACACACTCACACACACACACACACACACACACACACACACACACACACACACACACATTCCTTCTTTCTTTCTCTCTCTCTTTCCCTTTCTCTCTCTCACTGACTCATTAGCATCCTACAGTCACTTGCAAGATTTAAAGCCTTGCCATGCATTACTGTTATTATAACTATAAATGTCAATATATCTTAATATGCAGCTAGTGGAATTTCTTTAATCTCATATTTCGGTGTTGTTGCTGCGGCTTGCCCTTATTTGATGATGAATTCAAGCTTATAGTGTGAACGTCTCACCGCCAGAGAGGGTCAGAAGGACCCCTGGCAGCAGTACAGAAAAGAAGACATGGTAGAATATCCGGGAGACGATTCATTCAGGAACTAGAGAAGCCAGTGGAGAAGCCTGCCTCCACTGCTCTGAGCAGACCACTCATCCACGTGGCCGGTCGCCGCACTATTTAAAGATCGCACAATAACATTCTTGTACAGATTAGTCTGTTTAATTTATTGGCTAATTTATGATAATTTATTCATTTATTTATTTATTCATGGTTATTTAGCGAGTGCTGGTCCTTTTGGCAGTGATTACTTCTGAAGCTCTGATGGGCTCTGCTCTTTGTCTGCACCTTTCCTGATCTAGATGAGCAAAACAGAAAAAACAAACAAACAAAAAAACAAAAAAACATGCATCAGTTTAACATCAAATACTGCCTTGTACACAGTTTCCTTAAAAAGAATGTAAGAGATTTTGTCAGGGGTCCGAGAGCCATGAGGTGACACTGTGTGGGGCTGGCCAGAGATCCCCAAGTGGAGAGACCACACACACCCAGGCTCACGGCCATAGCTGCTGTGTTCCAGCAAGGCAAGGCTTTGGGGAATTTATTACATCTGACTTTGTGATATATATATATATATATATATATATATATATATATATATATATATATATATATATATATATATACACACACACTATTAGAAATCTTTAACTATCTTGCAGTATATTCCATTTGAGAGTGCTTTGAAGAATTATGCATAACTAATAGATTATTAACTAAGCAATAAGTAATGGCATTTTTTTATTAAATGTTTTACAAAAACATTTATCTTGAATAAAGTAGAAGATTTTTAGACAGCCTGGATGTCATTTGTTTGCACTTGTTGTTTATTATTTATGTGTGTGTAATGGGGGAGATTTCCTACACACCACTTACTGGTACACTTATATGATGTGTAAAGACAGCACACTTATATGATGTGTAAAGGCAGCACACTTATATGATGTCTAAAGGCAGCACACGTATATGATGTGTAAAGACAGCACACTTATATGATGTGTAAAGACACCACACTTATATGATGTGTAAAGGCAGCACACTTATATGATGTGTAAAGACAGCACACGTATATGATGTGTAAAGACAGCACACTTATATGATGTGTAAAGACAGCACACTTATATGATGTGTAAAGACAGCACACGTATATGATGTGTAAAGACAGCACACTTATATGATGTCTAAAGACAGCACACTTATATGATGTGTAAAGACAGCACACTTATATGATGTGTAAAGACAGCACACTTATATGATGTCTAAAGACAGCACACTTATATGATGTCTAAAGACAGCACACTTATATGATGTGTAAAGACAGCACACGTATATGATGTGTAAAGACAGCACACTTATATGATGTCTAAAGACAGCACACTTATATGATGTGTAAAGACAGCACACTTATATGATGTGTAATTGCAGCACACTTATATGATGTCTAAAGACATCACACTTATATGATGTGTAAAGGCAGCATACTTATGTGTGTAAAGATGGAATTATGGCAAGATAGTTTGCGTAAAGTTGTCATGTCCTGTGCTCTGTTTTGTCTCACTAGTGCAGACAGCAACATTTATGTTCATGTTTACACCTTTTGGCAGAAGTGCTGGTCGATAGTGACTTACAGAAGTGCTCTGTCATCTCTATAAAAACATGTTCTATTGACAAAACAAGTGTTAAGAAGACCATCAAACCAAAGTCCTGGCTAGAGTGAAAAAGACACTAAAGTGCATATTATACCTCCAGACAACTGCCAATCCTGAAATGCAGGGGTTGTGCATCAGACAGAGAGCAATTGGGGGGTGTATATCAGACTGATGGCAGCATTGAGGGTGTATGAGACAAAAGGCTGCTGGGGGTGTGTGTCAGTCAGACATCTTCATCCTGGATCTGTATAACTCGAACTGTGAGACACACACTGTCATCCTTTCATCTTCATGCCCCTCCTTCCTCTCCAGAGAACGAGCAGCTTCATTCTCTTCTGAATAATACAGTAGTGGTGAAGCTGTGAAGAGACAGCCCCATCACCAAATCACTACCACTAAAACAGGCTCATCTTCCTCTGCTCGTCTTTCACTGCATATTCCTAGATCCCACCCCAGCCCCCGTCCCCCGCTCTGGCCCCTCCTCTCCCCACTCTGGCCCCTCCTCTCCCCGCTCTGGCCCCTCCTCTCCCTGCCTTAGTCCCTTCTCCCCCATCCCAACTCATCATATCTCCACGCCAGCCCCCCAGGACAGGATGACAGTAAGACTCCAGTGATCCATGAGACTAATGGAGTCGATAATGATAATCCAGGACTCTGATGCCATTCCATTCACTCTCTTAAATTAGGATTGGTAATCTGGTCCCCCATCGCCATAGAAATTCCCAGCTACATATCCATGACTGATCTCTGTGCTGTTTGGAACCTTTTAGACAACATTCTACTTTCTCTGAGTTCACTCACTCATTCACACACTTGGCCAAGACTGCATTTATAAAAATGTACAAGGTTTCACTGCCTAGAGTTGTTTACATATGTCTGGACCAAGATGGTTCTCTGAATCAAGGGAATTCTGCAGACCAACAAAGCTGTTATCAATAGGGTTCTCTGGATTGAGGGGTTCTCTTGTACTACTACTACTACTACTACTACTACTACTACTACTACTAATAATAATAATAATAATAATAATACAGGACACATCATTAAACTATAGACAAATTGTGCCCCATCAGCCATAAAGCACATACACGGGCAGTGGTGACGTGCCTGGAAGCCTGCAGCTGGTTCATGCAGACTGTGGATCTGGGTGCTATGGCTAGATAAGAGTGATCTAAATTTAGAAGGGTTAATTTGCTCTTTATGGATGAAGACTGAAAGGTTCTGACTTGAAACGACACTTGCAGCTCTGAGCATGTTGTTCTCTGTGGAGACTCCCAAAAAAGACTCAGAGTGACAGGAAGAGTCCCAGCGCACACAAACGACTCTCAACCCTCAGTGTTCTCTGTCCCCAGCCACACTGGAAGGTCGTCACAAGGGAGGAGGTCAGGCCGGTGGAGTCAGTGCATGACCCCCGCTTTCTCAGGCCTTCAGTCTTTGTGCCGTCCCATAATCCTCACAATCCCCTGTGCATGTCACATCTTCCATGTAAAGTCAAAAGTCCCACAGTATTTCCACAGCTGACACTGTTCAGTGAGAGCGTGGCTTGAGGTAACCGTTTTGGATATTTCCGACAGGGCTTCCACTGTGTGAATATCACACTGCACCTGTCCAGATGGCCAGCCCCAGCACGTTCCACACACACTTCCATCTGTGTGCTTCCGTTTGCTCCAAAATCTCTCCCATTAAACTGCTTTAATGCTCAGATCTGGATTAAGTTCACGAGCCGCCTCAAACGCTTCCCTCCCTGAGAACTCCATTAACTAAATGCCCCCACACCCCTCCCCTGCCCCACACCAGCTGATCGGCAGGTCCCGCAGCTCCGATGCACATGGTGGTCAGGCCAGAGCAGCCGAGAGCAGAGCATCTGTGTCAGGTCAGGAGAGGCGGTGAACAACAGAGCCCTGCACAACATGGGTCTTTACTGCTGCTGAAATAACAAAGTCGCCACACTATTAAAATTAATATTCTTAAAGTAAATATGCTGAGTAGTGCCATTTATTTTGGAATTCTATTCTATTTTGGGGAATAGAATTATATATATATATATATATATATATATATATATATATATATATATATATATATATATATATATATATATATAATAATTTCAGGAACTTAATTTTGTCACGCTACGGTCCCCGAACCCTTCCTTTGGGGCGTGTGTTAATGTTGTCTGCGTCTATTCGTCTGCGTCTGTGTACCTCCATGTGTGTGGGTGCGTCTTGTCATTATCCGTCTCACCTGTGGCTCGTCTCGTCATCACGTGGGGTTGATGTGGTCTGTCTATTTAATGTGCGTTCGCGCAGTGTCTTGTGCTCGTCGTTGTCTAATGTTTGAGTCTGCACGTTGTGTGTGCATGTTTTCTGTGCGCTAAACAAAGCGCTATATACGTAATAATAAACGTGACGTTGGATTTAAAGAAGGATTCTGTGTCTCGTCCGTCTGCCGCCTCCCGCGTCACAGAACGACGAGCCGTCTGAGACACCACAAATATGCCAGGCTACGCCACCCGGCCAAAGAGGGGCCAGCGCCCCAGCAAGCGGCGACATACTCCTGCCCAACACCGTGCGACCACCGTAACTCCCGACCTTATGGAGCAGGACCCTTTATGCAGCATCATGCTGCTCCGGGCTCGGGAGGCCAGCACTGGGGAACTGGCGGAGTATTTCCACCAGACCGCGGTGCGGATGTGGAGGGAGCGACACCCCTCTCCCACCAGAGACCTCTCGCCCCTGAGGGTCGGCTCCCTCGAACTCTGCTCCACAGAGAAGACCCCTGAGAGCGAGTTCGAGGGGGAGGAATCGGAGGGCGAGGAGGAAGAGGACGATCAGGCTCCCTCGGTTTGTTCCGCCTCCACCGTGGACTACGGCGAGGAGGAGGATTACCCTCCCTCCGTTTGCTACGCCCCCACAGTGGATTATGGTGGGGGAGAGGGGAACGAGGAGGACTACCCACCGTCCGAGTGCTCCGCTCCTGCCGTGGGCTACGGCGAGGAAGAGGAGGAGGAGGACGACGATTACCCTCCGTTCGAGTGCAACGCACCTGCCGTGGGCAACGGTGAGGAAGAGGAGGAGGAAGACGATGTTTACCCTCCGTCAGAACGCTCCTCCCCCGCCGTGGGCTACGATGAGGAGGTGGAGGAGTTCGAGTCGGAGGAGGAAGGCAGTCCGCCTCCCTCTGAGTGTTCAGCTGGGACTGTAAAGGGGAGGTGGACACCAGAGACGGTCCCATCCTCCGATCGTTACGGAGGAGAGAGGATGGACTGCTCCTGGGGTGGCAGCCCGGAGCAGTCCATGGAGTGGGACCAAGGAGAAGAGGAGGAGGAGATGGAGACCGCAGGGGATCTCCCAGGCGGTCCGCTCGGGGCGTCTACCGGTCGCGCAGCACCCGGCACGTTCGCCGGTCGCACAGCACCCGGCACGTTCGCCGGTCACGCAGCACCCGGCACGTCCACCGGTCGCGCAGCACTCGGCACGTCCACCGGTCGCGCAGCACCCGGCACGTCCGCCGGTCGCGCAGCACCCGGCACGTCCGCCGGTCGCGCAGCACCCGGCAAGTCCGCCGGTCGCGCTGCACCCAGCAGAGGGTCCGCAGCAAGGACCGGAGGAGGACCGTCCGCTGCAGCACCGGCAGCTCCCGATCTTTCTCCCCTTGTCGCTCTACTCCTGGCGCGTAGTCTGGCGCCTGTTTCATGTTTGTGTATGCCAGTGATCGTAAGTCTTCCCATTTGTGTGCCTAACCCGTTTTTCCCTTTCGTTCCACTATGTGTAAGTGTACCTGTGTGTGTGTTTGTGAATGTCCCGTTAAATGTGTCTAACGTGTTTTCCCCCGTCTTCCCAGGGAGGGTGTTCTAGACTGTGCGTGGCGGACTCTCCGCCGAGGGCGGTCATCTCCCAGACGCAGGACTGGGCGCTTCAGATCCGCCCATCGATGTGGGTTCGGGGCACTCAGTCCTGTTGGCACCCCGGGACGGGTAGTGCCCTTGGTGGGGGCGTCTGTCACGCTACGGTCCCCGAACCCTTCCTTTGGGGCGTGTGTTAATGTTGTCTGCGTCTATTCGTCTGCGTCTGTGTACCTCCATGTGTGTGGGTGCGTCTTGTCATTATCCGTCTCACCTGTGGCTCGTCTCGTCATCACGTGGGGTTGATGTGGTCTGTCTATTTAATGTGCGTTCGCGCAGTGTCTTGTGCTCGTCGTTGTCTAATGTTTGAGTCTGCACGTTGTGTGTGCATGTTTTCTGTGCGCTAAACAAAGCGCTATATACGTAATAATAAACGTGACGTTGGATTTAAAGAAGGATTCTGTGTCTCGTCCGTCTGCCGCCTCCCGCGTCACAAATTTGACCTTTTGAACTTGTGCACATGTCCAATTGTTCAGTGCTTCAGTACCTTTTGCATAGCTTACTGTTCTCTAACATGACAAAAATCACAACAGGTGTTTGATCCAAGAATCAACCGATAGATTTCCTGGTTCAATTAGAACTGGTATTTAAACAGTCCTCATCATCATTGTTCACATTTTGCCATCGTGAGACCAAGAGGACACCTAACAATTGATCATCGGTACCGCACCATTGCCAGGCTTCAACCAGGATGTTCTCATACGGACGTTTCACTGAGCTTAGAGTGTCAGAGTGTTATCAGCAGGTTGCAGCAGAGATACAGAGAGACTGGAAGAGTCACAGAAAGGCACAGAAGTGGACGTCATTGTCTTTCATTGTGAAATATGCCCTACAGATGAATGATGAATGTGTCATTGTGCCCAAGTGTCATTTCAGACCATTTGAAACCGTTTACATCAGAGTGGTCTGTGTGCTAGATGTGCAAGGTCACCTGACCACACCACCAGGCACAAGTGTCATCATCTTGCATGGGCCAGGGAGCATTTATTCTGAACGAGGAACCATTGGACTTCAGTGATGTTCACTGATGAAAGTCAATATTGGAGACATCGGAGACGTCAAGAAGAGCGCTATGTATCAGCCACTGTATCACAACTTTCGGGGTGGTGGTGGTGGGGGGGGTGTTACAGTATGGACAGGTGTGTCTCGTCAATTCAGAACTGCCGTACACTTTGTGAATGGTACAGTGATAAGCCCACACTACTTGTATAACATCATTAATCCATTGTGCCTCTGCATGAACAAGAAAGGCCTAATTTCATCTTCATGGATGACAGTGCCCCAGCTCATCGAGGTCACATCATTAGGAAATGGCAGAGAACATAGGAAAAACCTATGAGATCAGCTGAGTCGTCAGGTAGAGGCTCGTAACTCTGTACCCCAGAACCTCAGTGACCTGAGGGCCCTTCAGGAAGAGAGGGACAGCATGACTTGTGAACAGTAAGAGATGTCGTTGTCAAGCTGTAATTGATGCTCAAGGGCACATGACAAATCTTTTTTTGGTTTACATATTTTTTTATTTGGCTTGGTAATATGAATAAAATATTCATGAAAGGATAAAAGGTAGTGCATATTAAAGGTGGTGCATGTTTTTGACTGTTTCGTATCACTGCTGCGTATGTATTTGATTCCTCATGGAAGTATTGTGATTACATGCTTGTGCCATTTTACCAAGTCTGGATTTATAAATATTAGATCTGCCTGCCTATATAACGTATCACTCACTAACTGACTACACTTTCTACACTAATCCACACACACACACACACACACACACACACACACACACACACTACATAAACTCTCCATACACTTGCCAGACACTCCATAGACTCACTACACACTCACATCACACACTTTTGATGCACTCTTCACACACCGTCCATATACTTTGTACACACTCTCCATACACACAACGTTCGCACAACACTCTTCACACGCCATCCACACACACTCTGCTGATCTAGTTCTGTCAGAGTGTGTGGCCACAGAGGAGCGGTCCCAGCTCACCTGCTGATGCTCCAGGAGAGGGAGGCCAGGCCAGGCCACGCTTCATTCTCTCAAACCAGGACAGGGCCGGCGGGTCGGAGCCGCCCGCCTCCGCCTCCCTCCCAAACCCTCGCACCGCTGCACTCTGGCCTAATTGGAGCTGGCTGAGTGCAATTTGATTGAGAGTCGAGTTGGGACCTTGACCTTTGACCTAGTTTTTAGCAAAAACAGAGAACCACCGATGGGGTGAGTTTGAGCATGATCTCAGCGCTGTGGACCGGACCGGACCAGCAAAACGAGGCAGAGAGTCCCAGGTTCAGTATGAATTCCCTGCATAGTGTCCCACTGGTAAGATTTTCACATAACTGTGGCTAAGATTCAAAATATCTAAGGAGCTTAATAAAACGCACTTAGGCCATACTATTTAGCATGACCCTTGTGAAGTACATACTATCAAGTACATACTATCAGGAAGCAGCAAGTAGAAATGAGCTCTCCTTGTTCCTCTGTCAGTTTGCGTGTAAACCGGAATTTTCTGAGGTAAACAGAAACAAGCAGGTCCTCGTGGGTCTGGCCGTATTCCTCCGTGGGGTTATTAGTGCGCTGGCTTAACTACAGCAGGGCTGCCGAGTTAGCACAGCCTGCTGTGTAGAGGCCTCCACAGGGAGACTCACTCCTCATCATGGAGGAGCTACATCAGGGGGAGCTCCTACTACCTCTCCAGCAATGACAGCGAATCGCACAGAGAGCGATTAAGTGTGTAGCCCACCAACGAGCACCACCCAGCACCGTATAGCACCACCCAGCACCGTATAGCACCACCCAGACTCTCACATGTACACAGGTTGAGAGTAATCACGGCTGCCCTCCACCCTTACTCTGACAGGTAGCTTTGTGTGTGTGTGTGTGTGTGTGTGTGTGTGTGTGTGTGTGTGTGTGTATGTGTGCACGCGCATGTGCGTGTGTGTGTGTGCTGTGGCCCAGAGGTCCCTCTTTAGAAGATTAAAGCCCCATGCTGTCAGATCTCTAATCTCTAGTGCTTTGTTAGCAGAGCATGTTATGAGAAAGCATGCATATGTGTGTGTGTTAGTATATGCTTGTTTGTGTGTATATGTGACTGTGTGTTAGTGTGTGTGTGTGTGTGTATGTGTTAGAGAGAGAGTACAGCACATTTCACACCTTGAGTACATCATCAAGAGTGGAATTTATGCAAGAAAAGTCTAAACATGCCATGAAGTCTCACAGGAGGAGACAAGTGTCTGTTCAGTAGAGTACTCTGGGTGTTTTCTCCCATCTAGGAACACACACACACGACAGACGTAGGGCCCTCTGCCAGATGAGCTCAATTTGGTGTGTTTGAAATGAACAAGGCCATCATACTGGATATAAGTAGTGGCAGTTGGGTGTGTGTGAGGGCAGGGTGTGTGTGAGCGCTGGGTGTGTCTGAGCACAGAGTGTGTGTGAGGGCAGGGTGTGTGTGAGGGAAGGGTGTGTGTGAGGGCAGGGTGTGTGTGAGGGCAGGGTGTGTGTGAGGGCAGGGTTTGTGAGCGCAGGGTGTGTGTGAGCGCTGCGTGTGTGTGAGCGCTGGGTGTGTGTGAGCGCTGGGTGTGTGTGAGCGCTGGGTGTCTGTGAGGGTAGGGTGTGTGTGAGGGTAGGGTGTGTGTGAGGGAAGGGTGCGTGTGAGGGCAGGGTTTGTGTGAGCGCTGGGTGTGTGTGAGCACTGGGTGTGTCTGAGCACAGTGTGTGTGTGAGGGCAGGGTGTGTGTGAGCGCAGAGTGTGTGTGAGGGCAGGGTGTGTGTGAGGGCAGGATGTGTGTGAGCACAGGGTGTGTGTGAGCTGGGTGTGTGTGAGGGCAGGGTGTGTGTGAGGGCAGGGTGTGTGTGAGCGCAGGGTGTGTGTGAGCGCAGGGTGTGTGTGAGTGCAGGGTGTGTGTGCTGTTTAACATGGAAGTAAGGAGGTTGCATGTACATATGTGTGTGTGTGTGTGTGTGTGTGTGTGTGTGTGTGTGTGTGTATGTGTGTACATAGGGTGTGTGAAAGGGCACTAAGAAGTGTGTTTTAAGACGGTGTGTGTGCATGCATGCTTGTGTTTGTGTGAGGACAGCATGTGTGTGTGTGTGCGCTGACATATGTGTGAGGATTGTGTGACTGTGTATGAAGGTGGTGTGAATGTGTGAGGTTGTTGTGAGGGTGTGTAAGAAGGTGGTATGAGTTTGAATATATGAGGGTGTGAGTGTGTGTGTGTGAGGGCAATGTGTGTGTGAGGAATATGTGAGTATGTGTAAGGACATCAATACTACAGACGGGCAAACAACAGGTTGATGCCGTTCTTTAAATCCTCAAGTGATTTTCATGAGGCATTTTTTAACATTTGCACATCAGCACTGATCCTAAATCCTTTGTGTTTTATTTGAACATTTACAGTGAACTCAGTAGGAGAAAGAGAGAGAGAGAGAGAGAGAGAGAGAGAGAGAGAGAGAGAGAGAGAATTAAATAATTAAAAATCTTTCTAGGAGGGGGACACAGCGCCCCCCTCGCTGCTAAATATGTAAGTACATGTCACAGCCTGAGAGACAGTGGGAAACAACCCCCCCCCCCCCTTCAGCTTCAGAATGTGAATGTAAATAATTGAAATGATAACTTTCCCTAAATGTTATCATATTTTATCTTATTTTATTATTGTTATTTGTTCTTTGTCAGTTATTGTCATTGTTAACATTGCTGTAATGCTTTGGCAACACTGTACCCTATACAGTCATGCTAATAAAGCTATATTGAATTGAATTGAATTGAATTGAGAGAGAGAGAGAGAGAGAGAGAGAGAGAGAGAGAGAGAGAGAGAGAGAGAGAGAGAATGAGAGAGAGAGACAGAGAGAGAGATATGAAGTGCCAAAATGCACTACGATCTTGTCAACGATTTTCCTTTCAACCAAGATGTGTTTAAAACTGAGCACATGAACTGTGATGGATTATTAATGGCAGCAGGAGAAGACGCATGCTTGCTAACAGGGAGGCCCCAGCAGAACTTGGCGGGTATGAAATATTCATCGCTCATGGCAGCTTTGGGGAGCTGCGCTGTCTGCAGTGTCTGTGACTGCATCAGTGTGCAGGAGCAGCTGCCCAGCCCCTCGCTCCCCGGGCCCAAACACCTCGTCTTCCTGGGTCTGCACGCTTCACATGGACCTCAGAATGTCAGCAGTACCACTCTCTCTCTCTCTCTGTCTATCTCTCTCTCTCTCTCTCTGTCTATCTCTCTCTCTCTCTGTGTCTATCTCTCTCTCTCTCTCTGTGTCTCTCTCTCTCTCTCTGTGTGTCTATCTCTCTTTCTCTCTCTCTGTCTATCTCTCTTTCTCTCTCTCTCTCTCTGTGTCTATCTCTCTCTCTCTCTCTCTCTCTCTCTCTCTGTGTGTCTATCTCTCTCTCTCTCTCTCTCTCTGTGTCTATCTCTCTTTCTCTCTATGTATTACTCCCTCCTTTTCAAGTCAAAATGGCTTTATTGGCATGACTGTACAAAATACAACTGTACAAAATGCTTACATTTCCATTTCTCTCTCACTCTCCTCCTCTCACTCACCACCTCTTTCTACCCCCCCCCCCCCCTCCCTCCGTAGATGACGCCACTTTTCTGCTCCCATCTCTCTCCATCCCTTAGGCCTCATTACCCAGCACAAGCACGGCGAGGCACAGTCAGCCAATTCATGGGCATTAACAATTCATTGCGAGGCAGTGCAGAAATAGCCGGGTCTCTGCGCGCCCCGGCGTGGGGGTGCGGGCCGCTGTTTACACACGAGCTGCACGTCCTGACACTTTCTCAGCGTTGGGCGGACGAGAGCGGCTCCCGCCGTCCCCACGCGCTCCGCCCGGGCTGGTGTCGGAGCGCCACGGCGGAACTGGCCGCCTGCCGTGCCGGTGGCCTCGAGCTTCAGAATACCACTCCTACAAACCCGCTCGCGCATGAGTCACCGCGCGCGCGCTGCACTTTCTGCTAAAACGCCACGCTGTAAATACTTTGATCTGTGCTTGGTTAATTTTAAACCACGAACAACCGCCCATCAGAGGTTTTGAGGGAAAACAGGCTACTGACTTAAAAAGGGATGTGAAATCATGTTTTCTACAGAGATGCCCACATATCTGTGGGCTACACTGTTTTGCCGCTGTAAATAAGTCAGAAACTTTTGTTTCTACACGAGACAAATGGGTCTGCGTTTGCTCCGAGGCACTATGGCCTGTTCTTCACTCTCCTGCCCAGAGAAGGCTTCTCAATAAAACATCGCCCGCCTGGTAAATCTTTAATGTCTATGTCTTAAAGCATTAGCCCACATGAACACACATTTAGGACATCTTCTGCCCAACAGCAGCAGACTCCTTCTGCTACCAAAATCACCAGAGGAGATTTAGCTGTCATTTAACAAATAGGGTTCACTTGTCCTAGCACCACAGACATCGTGCCTATTTAAATGGAGGCAGCAGGCAAACACAAAAAACAGACACATCAGCCACTGTATACACACTACAGCCTCACCATCAAACACTGAAAACACACTACAGCCTCACCATCAGACACTGTAAACACACTACAGCCTCACCATCAAACACTGTATACACACTACAGCCTCACCATCAGACACTGTAAACACACTACAGCCTCACCATCAGACACTGTATACACACTACAGCCTCACCATCAGACACTGTAAACACACTACAGCCTCACCATCAGACACTGTAAACACACTACAGCCTCACTATCAGACACTGTATACACACTACAGCCTCACCATCAGACACTGTATACACACTACAGCCTCACCATCATATACTGTAAACACACTACAGCCTCACCATCAAACACTGTAAACACACTACAGCCTCACCATCAGACACTGTAAACACACTACAGCCTCACCATCAAACACTGTATACACACTACAGCAGGGATGTCAAAGTCAAATACACCGAGGGCCAAAAAACCAAATTTGCTACAAGCCGAGGGCCGGACTGGTTCAATGTTTATTAAAACATATTGAAATGATTGCACATGCCTATTGAACCAAGACCTAACACAATGTATATTATTTAATGCTTAAATTAATAAAGCAAATTTTTCTTATGGATCTGTCAGTAATTTCAAGTGAAAACATTTTTCAACAAGCAAACAGATAAAAACAAACTTCCTTCAAAGAAAACATGTCCTGTACATTAAATGAATAAAGTAATAAACAACTTCGTTTCACAACAAATATCTGTCTGACTGAACAGTTCTCTTGTATTACGTTAACAAATACGAGCCTCTTGTAATTCCAGGACGAAACATGAGAGAACGTGAAGACGTTAAGATTGGGCGTTTTTAAAATAAACAACCATTAAATAATGTGAATAAAAAAGCGAATTATTTCAAATCATTTCGACTATATAATATATGTATAAATATTTAACTCAATTAAGTTTAACTGGTGCGCGCAGTTACAAAATTGGAGAGGTGCACGACCTTGCGAATCGACAGCGTGCGACGCCCTCGCGCACGGGCGGAGCCACTGCGAAAACGTCATTTTCGCCGCGCAGACCCTCGCCGCTTGTTTGCACTGCAGTGACTTCGCGGGCTACCGTTGCATTGTGGGGAATGTAGTGTTTGTGCGTGCAAAACACCATCGGGCGGCTGTGGCCTGCGGGACGGTTCTAATAGTAATTAAATATCATCCAGGGGGCCATAGATAATCAATTTGCGGGCCGGATCTGGCCCGCGGGCCTTGACTTTGACACATGTGCACTACAGCCTCACCATCACACACTGTAAACACACTACAGCCTCACCATCAGACACTTTAAAAACACTACATCCTCACCATCAGACACTGTATACACACTACAGCCTCACCATCAGACACTGTAAACACACTACAGCCTCACCATCAGACACTGTATACACACTACAGCCTCACCATCAGACACTGTATACACACTACAGCCTCATCATCAGACACTGTAAACACACTACAGCCTCACCATCAGACACTTTAAAAACACTACATCCCCACCATCAGACACTGTATACACACTACAGCCTCACCATCAGACACTGTAAACACACTACAGCCTCACCATCAGACACTGTATACACACTACAGCCTCACCGTCAGACACTGTATACACACTACAGCCTCACCATCAGACACTGTAAACACACTACAGCCTCACCATCAGACACTTTAAAAACACTACATCCTCACCATCAGACACTGTATACACACTACAGCCTCACCATCAGACACTGTATACACACTACAGCCTCACCATCAGACACTGTAAACACACTACAGCCTCACCATCAGACACTTTAAAAACACTACATCCCCACCATCAGACACTGTATACACACTACAGCCTCACCATCAGACACTGTAAACACACTACAGCCTCACCATCAGACACTTTAAAAACACTACATCCTCACCATCAGACACTGTATACACACTACAGCCTCACCATCAGACACTGTATACACACTACAGCCTCACCATCAGACACTGTATACATACTACAGCCTCACCATCAGATACTGTAAACACACTACAGTCTCACCATCAGACACTGTATACACACTACAGCCTCACCATCAGATACTGTAAACACACTACAGCCTCACCATCAGACACTGTATACACACTACAGCCTCACCATCAGACACTTTAAAAACACTACATCCTCACCATCAGACACTGTAAACACACTACAGCCTCACCATCAGACACTGTATACACACTACAGCCTCACCGTCAGACACTGTATACACACTACAGCCTCACCATCAGACACTGTAAACACACTACAGCCTCACCATCAGACACTTTAAAAACACTACATCCTCACCATCAGACACTGTATACACACTACAGCCTCACCATCAGACACTGTAAACACACTACAGCCTCACCATCAGACACTGTATACACACTACAGCCTCACCATCAGACACTGTAAACACACTACAGCCTCACCATCAGACACTTTAAAAACACTACATCCCCACCATCAGACACTGTATACACACTACAGCCTCACCATCAGACACTGTAAACACACTACAGCCTCACCATCAGACACTTTAAAAACACTACAT
The DNA here is from genome assembly GCF_052324685.1 of Brachyhypopomus gauderio. NCBI lineage: Eukaryota > Metazoa > Chordata > Actinopteri > Gymnotiformes > Hypopomidae > Brachyhypopomus > Brachyhypopomus gauderio. The sequence goes on along the minus strand of NC_135212.1, from coordinate 43,278,337 downwards.
CCTCACCATCAGACACTGTATACACACTACAGCCTCACCATCAGACACTGTATACACACTACAGCCTCACCATCAGACACTGTATACATACTACAGCCTCACCATCAGATACTGTAAACACACTACAGTCTCACCATCAGACACTGTATACACACTACAGCCTCACCATCAGATACTGTAAACACACTACAGCCTCACCATCAGACACTGTATACACACTACAGCCTCACCATCAGACACTTTAAAAACACTACATCCTCACCATCAGACACTGTAAACACACTACAGCCTCACCATCAGACACTGTATACACACTACAACATCAGCATCAGACACTGTAAACACACTACAACATCAGCATCAGATACTGTAAACACACTACAACATCAGCATCAGATACTGTAAACACACTACAACATCAGCATGATGTATATGCCGAAAATATATATTCTACAACCTTATTCTATGACCCTGTAAATATTCGACAGCCTTATCATCACTAACTATAACCACATTACAGACACTGTAAACACTACATCCTCACCCTTGGTTCATAAATACCCTACAGCCTCACGTACAGCAAGCTGTAAGTTACAGATGTAGGAACATTTTCAAGTGGGGGTGTTGTGGGGAACTTTATAGTTGTGAACATGCAAATCCTCTACGATCCACTTGGGGGCGCTTGAGCACACTGCACCCCTACATGCCACAACTTGACTGTAAATACACTACAATCTCACCATCACTAATTGTAAGCACACTATACACTACAGTCTCACCATCACTGACTGTAAATTCACTACAGTCTCACCATCACTGACTGTAAATACACTACAGACTCACAAACACTGACGGTAAATACACTACAGCCTACCTATTACAGACTGTAAGTAAACTACAGCTTCACTATCATTGACTGTAAATACACCACAGTGTGCCTGAACCACCACCAGAGCCTTAACCTTGGAGGGAATTTGCTATTTGCTGTTGTGTTAGTGCAGCACTACAGTAACATGCAAGCACAAACACATGCACAAACACCTGCCTGACCAAGAGCTCTCTCTCTCTCTCTCCCTCTCTCTCTCTCACACACACACACACACACACATACACACACACACACACACACACACACACACACACACACACACACACACACACACACACGCATGCGCATTTGATCAAGTGATCACACACACACATGTGCATTTGGTGAAGTGATCACACACACACACACACACACACACACACACACACACACACACACACACACACACACACACACACACACACACACAAACTGTCATGAAAGGCCACACCAATAGACTCCACGTGACAAATCTAACATTGCAGTCTGAGACAGCAGGAGGGATTAACCTATAATATGGCGGTGTTGCACTCTCTTAGCCTGTTGATTCAAGCAGCTTAGTTTGCCACTCCAAAAATGAAGGGACAGGCGGAGATGCCCTGAAGCTGCTGGGTACTCACCAGGCCGCCTGCTGTAAGGTGCCCTAAAGGCCAGACCTCCTTCCTGCGCCTGGACTCCCTCCACCGAGGAGCCTCTGCTGTCTGGCACAGCCGGACCAGCGCAGGCCCATCTGCTTGAGCCGGCCTCCGCAGCTCCTCAAAGTCCTTCAGAGCAGAAGATTCCTAATCGTGTGGGAAGCTCTGTGCAAGGACACGCAACTCACTCCCTCCTGCAGACGCACACTTTTTTATCGGGGTGAAGGAATAAGAATATGAATATAATTAAAACATAATTAATATAATTATAAAATGAAGCTGACCCAAATATAATTACGTATAAAAGGTAAAAAAGAAATTTTAGTAATAAAATATAAACGCTATCATCAGTAATTACACCGTAGTACATTAATATCTTAATGTCTTTGTATTAATAGAAAATCCTTTCAGTGGGAAATCTGAAATTAAAAGCCGCCCCGCCTCCCCCAACCGTCTGTGGGTTCCGTTTTAGATATAGTGGAATAATAATAGCATGCACACACACACACACACACACACACACACACACACACACACACACACACACACACACACACACACACACTGTTGAGCTGTGTGACACAGTGTTACATCAGAGTGGTAACTGCAGGATTCCAGGAAAGTGTGTGCGGTGTTGTTCTTTTCCAGTATGGCATTTAGATCACACTGCCGTCAGCCACATTTAGATTTAACACTAAATATAACACACGGTGACACATGTACACATGAGCTGTTTGTTCATCTCCTAACAGAAGTGCTCAACCGTCAGGAGATTAAACAGGTTGGATATTTCTCATGAATAAGTGCATGATGTCATTACAGAACTCATTCAGCTTAAATATATTTAGACGTATTTTACATTATACACATACGGATTATAGGCTGATGAATATCATCGCTGTCTGTTTGAAGCATTCAAAGAGACACGCTATGGTTGTGAGCAAAAATTCTGTTATATGCGTTGACTAAAGAAATTTAGTTTTAAAAATATAAGTCTAATCCATTTTTAACCAGTGTGAAAATACACAAGATCCAAATAGTAATGATATAAGAAATGATATAAGTAAGAAATATCCTAACATGACACCAATCACAGATGTTCACACAAATATATGCCTTAACAACACTGTCTTGTCCATGATGTTTTGAAGCTTTTTCCAAGTTTTGCTGAGCGTTATGCGTCCCCTGCTTCTATACCCAGCACACCTAATCGTTTGTCCTGAATGATTCCAGCTACTGACTGACAGGCCACTTTGGTCAGTACTGTTTCACTAACATGGACCTACTGAGTCCCGCTGCAGAACAGTTTGCTAGGGGATCTGCTCTCTGTCCCGCTGGTGCCGGGCCAGGAGGCTGCTCTGTGCCGTCACAACGCCCACGCAGGCTGGGAAGATGCTCACACTTCCTTTTTTTTCCTTCTTGGCTTCAGCAGGATCTTCCTCAATGATCTCTATGGAAACTGCTAACTCAAATTTATCCTGCAGTTCAAGACCCAAATAAGCCCTGTGTAAGAGAGAGGGGGTGGGGGGGGGGGTGCTGTGGCATGGGTGGAGGATGGCAGGTCTACAGGGATGGAGTGTGCACAGGGGGCGGTCAGCAGGCATTGGTCAGCAGTGTCCCAGCAAGCCCAGCCCACCAAGAAACTCCAGGGGGTTCTCCCTCCTCCAGGTGCAATCAAATCATCAATGAGAGGGTTGTTCCAGCCCAGCAGCTGACTCTGGTCAGGACATTCTCTTCTTCTTGTGTGGCCGTCTGGGCATCTCAGCGTCCTTCCTCCCTGACCTGACCCCGTGGCCCAGAGGCTTGCGGGAGGAGGCAGGTACCGGGAACGGTCCGGACTGCAGGACACGTCATCCTAACCCGGCAGGGGAGTTTCCTCCAGGGGGCAGACCTGCCTTATGGGTGCCAAAGACACAAGTGTTCAGACCTCTGCCCGTCCCAGAGTCACTCCTGATTGGCTGGTCAACCCTGTCCTGCTCCCGTTGGAACTGCAAATGCTGCACATTTCCTGAAGTCTATGGAGCACCACGGTGTTCCTGATATCGTAACCAGTACTGGAAGAGGTGCCTGAGAGCTGAGTTTAGAAGATGGGAAATAGAGAGGTTATAGATTCCAGTATCTTCGCCTGTACGGAGTCAGTACGGTCACATATTCTGTATCACTTTTGTGTAATGGAAGCACTTTCATAACTTACATAAAATCTCCCAAAATCAATGCAGAGCTTCTCGAGTGAGGTATTGTGTTACAGTAGACCAGGAGACTCACTCCTACTCACATGATAGAAGGGCAGTTATTTTCAGACGAGTGTAAGGCCCCTGTTGTTTAAACTGTGAATTTATGTAAAAGAGCTGCAATCTCAGGGGGGTTCGGTAGCAAGTCGATGCAGCGTCAGGGCCAAATAAGGCAGCGTGCTGTGTGTGGGACTCAGATGGGGAGAGGAAGGCCCCTCCCCTAGAGGCCCCAAAACCAGGCCAGCTCTGCTTGGGGAGTGAGAGAGAGGACAGGACCCACACTGCTGGAGGACGCTGAGGAGGACCTACTGTCTCTCCGCACTCACAAGCCTGTGGAGGTGCCTGCCACCTCCAGCACGTCCACCCGTCTCACCTACGGGTGGGGGAGATGAACTGACGTGGTGAGGGATGCACAGGGCAAAGGATTAATGAAAACGTGCAGCGTACCAGCTGCCAACCGCTAACGGGAAGAAATGGAATGACTCGGCTCTCTGTGGGATCTTCAGAGAGGGTTGCGTTCGCTCTCAGAGACGTGGAGGAGCAGAGAGGGGAGCTGCCTCGGCCTCCGGCATCTCGAGCAGGCTCGGTGTGAGCGGCAGACACCCTCAGACTTCTCAGACACGGTCGGGGGAGAATGGATCGTTCTGACAGGCCGGTGCTCGGCTCACACGTCCAACCCCCAAACAAATGGGGGCTGGGCGTGTTATATAAGGTCCTCAAGATGTGCAGCTCTTCCCTGAGCTTCAGCTGAGCGTCATGATAACCACCGCACCCCACCCACCCCACACATGTAGCCCTGCACACGAGCTGGACCTCCTCACAGCCTCAGCGTTAAGTGTGTGGGCAGATCCAGAGAGTGGCGCTGTAGACCTGCACGACGCAAGGCAAGCAGGGGGTGGAAAGAGGTGCCATTCTACACCACTAATCCCACCCCAGCAGTGCGGAGGCAAGCAAGCAGCAGCCTGCCATGGGATTTACACTTGCACACGCACACACACACACACACACACACGCACGCACACACACAATCTCTCTCCCTCCCTTATGTCACACACAAAAAACTTTTGCTAACATTTACAAATGGGCAAACTCTTCATATATATATATATATATATATATATATATATATATATATATATATATATATATATATATATATATATATATATAACGAGTTATGATAATGCCTGGAGGCTTGTGTATATGGGTTAGTGGGTAGCAGGATGTGCCGTGCAGGTGAACAGAGGTCAGGGGTCGTGCAGGTGAAGCAGAGGTCAGGGGAACACTAAGAACACTTCAGTGACAGAAACCTAATTACTCGGTCCCTCACACTCAGCACGGGTGCAGGAGACACAGGCGTGGCAGCCAGGAACTGCATTTAGCTCATCACACATCTATAGGGATTTGCAAACACGTCCTGTTCTCCCGACGTGACACCTTAACACAGTCGTGGGAGTGGAATTCAATCTGGATGAACAGACGATGCTCTCTGATACTATGGCTCATAACAGACGTGCACTCTGACACTAATTATAACAGACGTGCACTCTGACACTATGAATCATATCACACATGCACTCTGACAATATAAATTATAACAGATATGCACTCTGACATTATGAATTGTAACGGACGTGCACTCTGACACTACGGATCAGAACAGGCCTTTACTCTGACACTATGGATCAGAACAGGCCTTTACTCTGACACTATAGACCAGAACAGGCCTTTACTCTGACACTATAGACCAAAACAGGCCTTTACTCTGACACTATGGATCAGAACCGGCCTTTACTCTGACACTATGGATCAAAACAGGCCTTTACTCTGACACTACGGATCAGAACAGGCCTTTACTCTGACACTATAGACCAAAACAGGCCTTTACTCTGACACTATAGACCAAAACAGGCCTTTACTCTGACACTATAGACCAAAACAGGCCTTTACTCTGACACTATGGATCAGAACAGGCCTTTACTCTGACACTATAGACCAAATCAGGCCTTTACTCTGACACTACGGATCAAAACAGGCCTTTACTCTGACACTACAGATCAAAACAGGCCTTTACTCTGACACTACGGATCAGAACAGGCATGCACTGTGACACTATAGACCAAATCAGGCCTTTACTCTGACACTACGGATCAAAACAGGCCTTTACTCTGACACTATGGATCAAAACAGGCCTTTACTCTGACACTACGGATCAGAACAGGCCTTTACTCTGACACTATAGACCAAAACAGGCCTTTACTCTGACACTATAGACCAAAACAGGCCTTTACTCTGACACTATGGATCAGAACAGGCCTTTACTCTGACACTATAGACCAAAACAGGCCTTTACTCTGACACTATAGACCAAAACAGGCCTTTACTCTGACACTATAGACCAAAACAGGCCTTTACTCTGACACTATGGATCAGAACAGGCCTTTACTCTGACACTATAGACCAAATCAGGCCTTTACTCTGACACTACGGATCAAAACAGGCCTTTACTCTGACACTATAGACCAAAACAGGCCTTTACTCTGACACTACGGATCAAAACAGGCCTTTACTCTGACACTACGGATCAGAACAGGCATGCACTGTGACACTGCAAGTTGCAAAGCTGACGTTACTCCTAATATGTTTATGCTAATCCACTTTAATAAGCAGCTGGGATGAAGCAGCATGCAGCATTGTATCCTGTGGAGGCGCAGAAGAGGAGGAACAAGAGGAGGAGGAATGAAAGGAGGAGGTATGAGAGGAGGAGTAATGAGAGGAGGAGGAACGAGAGGAGGAGGAACAGGAGGAGGTGGAACGTGATGAGGAGGAACAAGAGAAAGAGAAATGAGAGGAGGAGGAACAGGAGGTGGAGGAATGAGAGAAGGAGGAACAAGAACAAGGGGAGATGAGTGCTGATTTGACTCTCAGTAGAGGTCTCGGGTTGAAGGTGAGATGCTTTAAAGCAGCAGCATGGCTGAAGTAAAGAAACCAACCCCCCCCACACACACACACAATATCAGTTCACCCTCATTCTACCGCCCAAATTAACCCTTTGGGCCATAAGATGGAGGTCAGAATAAGTAAACCATTTGTCAGGACTTTCATCATGAAATCAGTTTGCTGTTTTCTAGACAAAAGTTTGTCCCACCAGCCAAAGGACACGGTGTCTTAATATCCTCACCCTAGTGAAGAATCTGATGGACAGGTTGTACTGGGCAAGCTAGAAAAAATCCAGTGGGTTTCCAGTACCCTGTCAGCAGGTGTCAGAGCTGACAGTCAGAACAGAGAGGACTGCGAGGACTGAGAATGCTTTGGACAGAAGAGCATTAGTGATCACCACACAACGGAGCTAAATGACATCTGAATGCATCCTGCCTTCTTCAACCACTTCCACTAACAATGAAACGCTGGAAAATGTTTAATATTTAATGCAACGAATCCCGCTCTTGAAAGGACGCTAAGAAAAAAAATCAATAGATATTCCTTCAGTGCAAGAACAGATCAACCATCAGTTAATCTATGACACCGTGATCTTACAAATGAGGGCCACTTCCACGTGAGTGGCACTAATGTATCACAGCAGTCTGACATAAATCACAGAGTGCCAGTGTTCTGTGAGAGCACACAGGTGATGGTGGGGGTGCAGGACACCTGCCTAGCCAGGGACCAGAACACCAGGTCAACTTCCTGCCCATTCTGCTACAGTGGCAGGCCATCATATTACAGAACCCACAGGCCCAGCAGAGCCTGAAAGAAGCCAGAACAGACACAGAAAGATACACAGACTCACCCGCATTTGGTTAAAATTTTTAAAGGGTATTATTAAGCATGACAGTGAGCTCTATCTGTGCAGCTTACACGCCTCCCACTACATCCTTCTACTAGATCAGCAGGTTCTTCTCTAACCTTCACACAGAAAGGAGCTACGTCTAGACTAGAAAGCACTGGCAATGCCATTACTGACAAAGACACCTTCACCATCAGTACATTCACTATCAGACCACAGTCACTATTATCTGCCAAGACAAGAATTCAGCAGTTAACAAAACTCAGAGGACTCATGCAAACTAAACCCAAACCAATCCTGAACTATGAGCAGTGTGTCAGAATAAACCAATGTTGTCAATTCAACAATCACTAAACGTACAAACTGAATCACGGTAAACAGAGATACTTAAACTCATGAACAAGTACAATTCAGCAAAGATCTCTCAACACATGAACAGATTCTATTCAGAAGAGATCACTAAACTCAAGAACAGATTCAATTCAACAGACATCCCTACACTCACAGGTCCAATTCAGCAGTGATCACTAAACTCAGAAACAGATCTAATTAAGAGAAATCACTGAAGTCACAAATAGATTCAATTCAGCAGAGATAATTAAACTTACCATAACAGATTACTAACAACTGAGAACCAGTGACCAGGAAGTAAAACAAAACAAATGTAGGGCCTACACCAAAGCAGTCAAAGCAAACCTCATTAAAACAAAAATGAGGTTTGCACGCTGAATGAAAATGCTGAACTGTGACTTGAGATGAAGCATTTTTAAATAATCAAGCAACATGAGAAAACAATCAGAAAAACAGAAACATAGCAAAACAAACTCTGCATGACATTTTTACATTATCTGTTTGGTTGTGTCTAAAATCTAGTAAAAGAAATACATTGCAACATGAAGCACTTAAAACCTGGTCCTTACATAAATAACCTACTGCATTCTTCCAAAACCATCTAAAACAGTTCGAAATTATTTTTGGATAAACAGCATCTATTACTGAAAATCACCTCACAACACGCCACACACGCCAATCACTAAATAATGTCACGTTTTCTGCTTATTTATTTTTTTATCTTTGTTTTTCTTAACGCTATTGTATGTAAATGTTATGCATTTATATACACTTATTACTCTTCTTTTTGCTAACATTTTCTCCAGCGAGAATGTTAAGATTGTAGATATTACTCAGAGCCATATAGCTATATGTGGCTCTGATATTACTGTGCCGTGGTAAAATTGTACTTTTACCTTGAAAAGGTAAAGCGTGCAGAAATGTCATGGCGCCATCTAGTGTTGGCATTAATATATTCAAAGATGACAAGGACTTTAAATCATTGTTTCCGCGATCGATACGTGTCATACATATTTTATGCTAAAATTCTTCATTCTGTAAACAATAATAATAACAATATTTGATTTTATATATCTTCTAATAATCCAATCATCTAAAACAGAACAAACTCTTGTTATTTAGACATTGATTTATGAAACGTTTATAATATTAAGTAACAGAAATTATAAATGAGAAAGTTACATCTACATGTATACAAAGTATAAATCTACATGTATTCCATGTTAATATTTATTATAGGAAGATCAATTTGAAGAATACAAGGTCAGTAACACGTGATCTATCGACACGCTCTGTGCGCTGCCTGCGCTGCCTGCGCTTCCACCAGACGCGGAAACGGGGCAGCAAATCTTCTTAATCTGGGCTAGCAACACCAACTTAATTCGCATCATATTTGACCGAAAATGGAACTGTGTGAAATTTTATACAACAAGGCTGAATACATCGAGACGGTACGTGAGTTCGCGGTCGCCTGCTGCAGATTACCAAAGATCATACTGTGTTATATTGCGTTTGGCCGTTAGCTAACTCGCTAGCCGCTTATGCTAACTAATGGTGTCAGAGACTGACCGTTTGTAAGTAAGTAAGTAAAATACATTTATATAGCACTTTTCACAGGCACAAGCCACAAAGTGCTTTACAACGGAAAATAAAATAAAATAAATCAAAGACACAAAAACACACACTATAAAACAGAAATAAAATACAGTGTACAAGGTCAACGGCTGCAACCTCCACCACTAACTAAACGCCTGCGTAAAAAGGAAAGTCTTTAGCTGTTTTTTAAAAGTATCTACAGTGTCAGCTGATCTTAAATGTGGAGGAAGTGTGTTCCACAGTTTTGGAGCAACCACCTTAAATGCTCGGTCTCCACGAGTCTTTAGACATGAGCGTGGCACAGACAGTAAACTCAGGTTGTTTGACCTGAGTAATCGTGATGAAGTGTAGGGGTGGAGCAGGTCAGCGACATACACAGGAGCTGTGTTGTGTAGTGCTCTGTATGTTAAAGTTAAAATCTTGAACTGGATCCTGAATTCTACAGGAAGCCAGTGTAAGGATTTTAAAATGGGTGTTATGTGAGACCGTCTGCTTGACTTGGTCAGTAACCTCGCTGCAGCGTTTTGAATTATCTGTAAACGTCCACGAGCTGATACACTGAGAGATGAAAACAAGGCATTACAGTAGTCTATGCGAGATGAAATAAACGCATGGATCAGCATCTCTAGATCTGCTGTTGAAACCATAGATCTCAGTTTACTGATATTTCTCAAGTGGAAGAAACAGGATCTTGACAGCTGTTTAACATGAGAATCAAATGCTAAAGACTGATCGAAGATAACTCCCAGATTTCGGAGGCTAGTGTGGACAGCAGAGGAAAGAAGCCCAAGATTTTGCTTAATCGTTTGACTAAGCCTATCAGGAGCAATGATCAATACCTCAGTCTTGTTGTCATTTAGCTGTAGGAAGTTATTTGAGGTCCATTCTCTGATTGATTGAAGACAATCTAATAGCCTAGACAAACTATGAACCTCACTTGGTTTAAAAGAGAAATAAAGCTGAATATCATCAGCAAATAAATGATAGGAAATATTAAAACTATTTAAAATCTGCCCCAAAGGTAACATATACAAAGAAAACAACAAAGGCCCTAAAACTGAACCCTGTGGAACCCCACAGGTTAATGGGGTTGCCTCAGACGTGTAATCTCCCATCGTAACTGAGAAACTTCTCCCAGTGAGATAAGAAATAAACCAATCAAGTGCTGTTCCAGATATGCCCACCCAGTCACGTAACCTATTTATCAGTATTTCATGATCAATGGTATCAAACGCAGAACTGAGATCCAGCAGCACCAACACAGAGCAGTCACCAACATCAGCAGACATTAAAAGATCATTTGAGACCCTCAGGAGAGCAGTCTCTGTAGAATGCCTCTTCCGAAACCCAGATTGTAAAGAGTCGTAGCAATTGTGATTTTCTAAAACTGTAATCAGTTGGTTTGCCACCACCTTCTCTAAAATTTTGGATAAGAAAGGAAGCTTAGATATAGGCCTATAGTTCTTAAGCACAGCCGGGTCTAAATTTGATTTCTTTAAAAGAGGCTGAACAGTGGCGTGTTTAAAATAAGATGGAAAGCAACCTGTTAACAGTGAGGAATTTACAATGGCCAATATAGCAGGGCCAACGGTAGGTAAGACCTTCAACAATAATGAAGAGGGTATCACATCCACGGAGCTACTTGATGGCTTTAGCCTCACAATTACATCCAGCAGATCATCTAAGCTGATAGGCTGAAAGGAATCCAAAACAGTAAGAGAAGGTGGGCGGCTAGAAGAGGAAACACCTGCCACTGGCTTAATGCTGGACCTAATGTCCATGACCTTCTCCACAAAAAACACATGAAACCTATTACAGTCATTGACTGAAAGACATGGCAGCGCTACAGGAGGAGGAGCTACAATATTGTTTATGGTATTAAATAAAATCTTTGGGTTTCTTTTGGAGAGTAAAATTTGATTCACAAAAAAGGAGGACCTAGCATCCTTTACTAGATCATTAAAAGAGATGCGAAGCTCCTTTAGGTACAGACGATGTACTTCCAAACCCGTAGCTTTCCAAAGTCTCTCAGATCTACGACACTTCTGTCTTAAAGAACGAACTTCATCAGTCATCCATGGAGTTTTGTTAATGATAGGCCTAGACCTAGTCTTTAGAGGAGCCACCTTGTCCAGTAACAGGGAACACTCTTCATTAAAAGACTGCATTAAAGACTCGACGTTGCTACAGTTTGGATTTAAATCACAGCAGAAGTTAGCCGAAAACTGGTTTACTGATTCTTGACTGATGGAACGAGTGAGCGTCGTTCTTTTTGTACAGAGAGGGTCAGTATTTCCAGAGAGATTAAAGAAAATACATTTGTGATCACTAATCAAAAAATCTTCACAACACACGTGATCAACGTGTAAACCCAAAGAAAACACAAGGTCTAAAGTATGCCCACCTGTATGAGTGGCACCAGTAATAAACTGTTTAAAATTGAAGGATTCAACAATATTAAGAAATTCCATAGCAGCACTATCCAGGTTATTATCAATATGTAAGTTAAAATCACCCAGCAATAAAACTTTGTCCATCTTTATAATAGATGTCAGAAAATCAGTAAATTCACATAAGAACTGACCTGCTGGACCAGGAGGACGGTAGACTAAAATGCAGTAAAACGGATTGATCTTACCAACTTTCATCAGTTGCAGTTCAAAAGTGGAGACGTGGTCAGAGCTCACTAGCTGGGAGAAATACCGGTTTTTCCAAACCACAGCAAGCCCACCACCACGACCAGACTGACGTGGAGTCCCAATAAAAGAGCAGTCTGCTGGGCACAGCTCATTTAAGTGGATAAACTCCAGATTTCGCTGCCAAGTTTCAGTCAGAAATAAAAAGTCAAGGTTTTTGCTTAGGAAAAGGTCATTTAAAATGTGAGCCTTATTCGCCACAGAGCGCGCGTTGATCAGACATATTTCAAGTGAAACCGCTAAATCCCCTTTGACGGAAGATGATGTTTGGGCGCGAGCAAGCTGCCGGAGCACGCGCTGCCCACCGCGGTCAACAACAAGCCTGGCCCACGGGCAAGGTCGGTGCAAGCCCACCGAGATGGTGTTGGTGTTGGGACACACCACCCGCAGATACGACGATCTAACAGGGTTACACCGACGCCGCACCACAGAGAGGTCAATGGAGCGTGGAGTAACAGATGGATGATGTTCTGAGGGCCGAGCACCAGATTTGGACTGAGTTAACTGGGAATGACGAGATGAGAGCCGATTAGAAGTCCAGATAGTGGGAATGCATCCAGGTCTAGGTACAGATGAATAATGGACCTTAGGTTTAGAGGAAGAGGTGCCACGGTGAATGTAACGTTTACGGCGAACTATACCCAGGGCAGCACAAGTAGTAGCAATGGACGTAGGGAGGCGGACAATCCTACGATTGAGCTGCAGAAGTTCGTAAGGGGTGTAGAAAAGCATCGTATCCGTCGAGTGAAGCGTGATCAGTAACAACAGGATAAAAACATAGAAGACTCGGGTTAAAGAGTTAAGCGGCGAAACAGCAAGCATAAACAATAGCGCTTAGCATTTGCATAGCAACCACTGTAAACACTCAGCAGGACGAAGTACAAAGAAAACAAACAGCAAACGAGAAAGTAGAGACTACTCGAGTGAAGCGTTATCAGTAACAACAGGATGAAAACATAGAAGACTCGGGTTTAACACGGTCCCGGATTAAGGAGGAGATTAAATTAAATTAGTCGTGCATTTGACCAGTTAGCACAACTGCAGCTGCATGTAGCCACCTGGGCACGCAGTGTTAGTGTCTTTAACGGTAGTAAAATACTGTTGTTTATGTGTTAGCCATTAGCTTCTTAGCTAGCATCCACAGGCCTAGGTTTAGTTACCATGGACGCCAGTATGTAGACGTGGAGCTGGTCGACGGTTCATCATATTTATATAGTTACATACCGAAACTGTGTGAGGAGAAATATATGACTCTCATTTATCCCACAGGCATCAGGCAACAAAGTCAGCAGACAGTCGGTTCTCTGTGGGAGTCAGAACATTGTACTCAATGGGAAAGTAAGACATGACCACTGTTGTTCTGTGTGAAATCCAGTAGTATTAGGTTGTCATCATGTCTCTGGCCGTAGTGGTGCTGTACATGTAACCTTATTTTAATATCTCCTCCAGACCATAGTGATGAATGACTGCATTATTAGAGGAGATCTCGCCAACGTCCGAGTGGGCAGACACTGTGTCATCAAAAGTCGAAGTGTAATTCGTCCACCGTTTAAAAAGTTCAGCAAAGGGTGAGTGCCTGTTATGTTATTATACATAAATCTGTAACGCTATCTGAATATCTCGTCCTGCTAATTAATGTATCACACTAATGGCTGGATGAACTGTTCAGTTTGGCCAATTTCAGAATCTAATACATGTTTCAGGTCAGGGCCGGAGTGGGACACTTTTTCAGCCCGGGAGTTTCATACCCAAATCCGGACCAAAATTATTTTTTCCTCCCAATCGGCCCAAACTAGAGATTGACATGAGCCGGCCCATCGGGAATCCTCCCGAATCTCCCGATTAGCCACTCCGGCTCTGTATCAGGTGTTAATTTTCATAGCAAATGTATTAAATTGTTCACTTCTGGTTGGATGTTGTCTTCTTTCCCTACAGTGTGGCTTTTTTCCCTTTGCACATTGGAGATCACGTGTTCATAGAGGAGGACTGTGTGGTCAATGCAGCACAGATAGGATCATATGTTCACATTGGGAAAAACTGCGTCATCGTATGTAATCACTCCAAAAACTTTGTCTTATCTTTTCAGATCATAAATTCAGACGCTGGACTTAAAGATGTACCCATATTGTTTCATTATATCAGAAAAATGAGTGTTTATATCACAGGGTGTGTGTGTTTTAGGGTCGGCGGTGTGTTCTGAAGGATTGCTGTAAGATTCTAGATAACACCGTCCTGCCCCCTGAGACGGTTGTTCCACCCTTTACAGTATTCTCTGGATGTCCAGGTGATCCCTTTTACATATTATTCTTTTACAGACTTGCTACAGATTTATGCAAAACACATGAATTCATTGTTGATTCTGTGTTTGTCTGTTTAGGATTGTTTTCAGGAGAGCTCCCAGAGTGCACACAAGAGCTGATGATTGACGTGACCAAGAGTTACTACCAGAAATTCCTCCCCCTGAGTCAGATCTGAGACTACAGATGCACTGCTCCTCAGATCAGACTGGATGCTGGGGCTGTTCACCTGTTACTATAGACTGCCGTACGCCTCATACTCCCCCGCAGTATGAAGGACGTCCCTACTGCAGTCCTTCCTCATACGAGTGCATGTTCGTAACACGTAGCCCAGGCTATCAACACAGCTTTTCTTAGTCATTTTAAGCATTCTCCGTGCGGTGCGTTTTGAGTGCGGATGCACAGGCATGTTGTCTTGTGTCCTGTGTGGTGTTTCTCCTGCATTGGCTTCGTGCGGTTGCTGGGCAGATTCCTGTGTGGCCGCGTCACCGCTTCCCACAGCCACTGTCACCAGGCTAAATATGTCACAAGACACAAAAAAATGCCAACAGCTTCCTGAGAGTAGCTCTGTTGTTTCTGAAGGCCTCTATTTATTGTAATATTTAGCTGTTTCTGCAACACTAAATGGTTTCTCTGTTCAAATACATAGTCACAGATTGTAACTGTTGCTAATACATTTTTTTTTTACAGAATTGCCTACTGTGTATGTGTCTGTTTTTAAACATATACATGATTGATGAAATGGGGAAAGTATGTCTAGCTGCTCTTGCTTTATGAAATTCAGAAAATCAGGCCAGATTTAACCTAAACACTGGCAGTTGCATAGATAAATTATCCAACCATCGGGAAGACGTACCAAAAACCCATTAGTGATATCAGAGGTTTCAATAAAGTCAAATAAGTCTGAAATCGGTCAATGAATTATATACTTGCTTGTTGTTAACAAAAATTATAGTTTGTGGCAAAAATGGTTGATGGGTGAGCGTTTTAGGCCCTGGGAGCAGACCAAGGAATAGTACCTACACCTTTTATAGTAAAGGGATGTGAGAGGAGTGTATGCTACACAGATAGAGGCACATAATTGCCATCCATATGCTGTCTGTGTGCAAAACAACAATGTAGTCTGAGCTGCGCAGCTTTGAGTGATGCAGCTGGCCATAACCCCCCCTGCACCTGACCCGCAGGAGACGTCGACACAATAGGGCAAATGCCCCTCCCTGGCCAGGCTGCACCAGCAGAATAAGAGCTTCAGTCCAGGTGTGTTGAGTCAGTGTAGCTGTGGTAGAAACAGGTTTCTGCTACTCAGTCCAGAGGCCACTCCCAGAGCCACTGCTCACACTGTTCCCTCTGCTTCTCTCTCTCCTC
Source organism: Brachyhypopomus gauderio (assembly GCF_052324685.1). NCBI lineage: Eukaryota > Metazoa > Chordata > Actinopteri > Gymnotiformes > Hypopomidae > Brachyhypopomus > Brachyhypopomus gauderio. The sequence continues at coordinate 43,262,511 of NC_135212.1, read as the reverse complement.
TGGGGAGGTCTTACTCTCCTCTGGACCACCCCTCCTTTCCATGCCCCCCGTTTCCTCTGTGGGCGTCCTTGTTAAAATATCCGCTACTAAGCACTCTAAAGTTTGGACACATTGCTGTGGGGTCCACTTGGAATCCAAGCCAGGCAGAAAGGGGTCGGGCGCAGTGACCTGGATGAGTTCTTCCTCCAGGGGTATACGGAGGAGGTAGGAATGTAACATCATGCGATACGGCCCACTGTCTGTACGCAGGCTGTAGGTGTAGTCTCCCACAATGGGGTGTCCCACCGAGCTGCAGTGCACACGCAACTGATGGGTTCGGCCTGCCACAAGAAAACAAGATTTAAATGCACTGATGCTCCCACCAAAGGGACAAAGGTGTTAATATGAAAGCTTGAATAAAGTGTAATAAGACATTCTTGAATACAGACTAATGTTTTTTTTAATACATATCCTGCTGTGTTTTGAGAATCTTGCCTGTCCGAGGCTCAAGAAGCACTTTAGTGACTGGATCACCATCGTATGATCCGTATTCCAGCACAGTTAACACCGTTTGGCTGGGCTTGGGGTTGTCACATCCTGTCACAAAAAGAGAAGAACATGTACAATGCCATTGTGTTGGTAAAATTTCCAAGCGACAAATGAAGAATCCGAAAGGGAGACGAACCTTCTGTTCCTTCAATACACATCATGTGAGTGTGGCCCTCAGTCTTATTCTTTCCTATGGCAAAGTCAAGCGTCATTTTCTCTTCTGCCACGGTGCCTCGTACCTCGAGATGAAGCAGAGTGCATATGAGAAATATGTCGTGCCCCCCCCACCAAAACATGATAAGAAATAAAGGCAGGCTTGAACAGTGAGTTGTGTGTCAGTACCAGGGCGAGGTAGGCCTTAGACACCAGTCTGTCCCGGAAGCAGCGGTAGGCTCTCCCAGCAGCCGCTTTATTCAGCGCTACACACAGGGCGCCGCTGGTAGAGAAATCCAACTGGTGGCAGAATCTTATACAAACAAACAATGCAGCCAAACAAAATATAAATGTACGAGAAGTTTAATTATATACGAGCACAAGTTTATTCATTCCTAGGAAACATTTTGCAAAGGAGATGCATCTAGTTTGAAAGGTTGCAGCTGCAAATACCTGAAGCCATAGTAGGTTCCTGGGTCTGCCAGCTCAGGGAAGTGATGTTTCAGCTGCAGCTGCACTGTCTGCGTCTCGTACCACATCTTGCTGTCTATGCGGATGTCCCAGTGTTTGTTGACCACTATGTAGTCCGCACTGTGGTAGAGGACACACAGGTTCTCCACACTGGCCTGCTCCATGGTCTCGACCTGCACGTCGAGCTATTCCCAGCAGACTATTATTAATGTGCTTATTAATTTGCTATTACTTCTTAATGCTTGAAGTTTAAGGGAATAACACACTCTCGTCTACACATTACATTCTGTGTTTTCCAATGTTGGCTGTTAGCTGGTCTTTAAAACCACGCACAGGGTACTAAAGAGCATCTTCATTCGGGGTGTAGTAGCTGGGCTGAGCCTCCGTATCCGCAACGCAACAACAAAACAACTGTAAACTGTAAACATTCGTCTTTGTTTGTTTCTTTTTAATTACGTTACGAAATATAGCGGCCGTCTCCAACATCGGAGGTGTTACTGATCGAAGATGCTGAAGACAATCTAATAAAATTATAGGTTTACGTTATTAAGCAGTTTTCAACATCATAACCCCGAAAGCTCACTTCTGAACTCTCACCACATAAGCTACTTCCGGCTGAAGTGAGACTAATTTTCAAAATACGAGCACGTATTCTTGTTTTTAAAAATTATTGTTATTCAATTATTTAAAATGATCACTAAATGCTTTAACTGTTTTGGCTACTAATTTATAGGAACACGAACCGAAAACACTCGAGAAGTTAAACTGTCACCGAGAGAGTACGGCCCGCATGCGCAGTAAAGTCTGCGTCGTCCCCAGCACCCGGAGTTATTTTCGCGGTGGTTTCTGGGAAAAACAGTCCCACAGACATGGCGTCCCGTGCGCTCGCACAGCGCGTCCGCGCTCTCGCCGCTTCCTCCGCAAGGTTGTGTCACGGTACCGCGGCCGCCAGATCCACCTGCGCGCCCCTCGTTTCGAATAAACGGTCCCTCTCTTTCGTCTCGTGCGAGCGACCCACAAGGTGGACGAACCTCGTACGGGTGAGCATGTGTTTAATGACCGCTGTCCGCCCCGCCAGCCGCGGCCTAGTGGCGCCGTGACCTACCAGTGTCTTTGCTCCGCGGTTGATTTAACAACACAGGTTCGGGGAAATGTTTCGTTTTATGGGACTATCGGGTTCAAAATGTTCTGTTTTGATGTAACATCTGATGTAAGATTGTTTAAATCTAGCTAGCCTCCTGACCGAAGAGCCGAGCAGTAGTGAAATAGTCCCCTCGGTTCCGCTCCAGACAGCTCGCAAACGCGCTTTTTTGCTTGCGTCTAGATCTCCAGCCCGTCGCTCGGGCACTGTCGGCGCTATGGAGATCTACCACCACTTACTCTGCAGAGCATCGAAGACCGTGTGATGTACGTCCTGAAGCTGTACGACAAGATCAGTCCGGAGGCGGTAAGCACCCATGCACTGCGAATATCATGGTGAAGAGTGGCGTCAAAAGACGAGAAAATGTCATTTTTCACAGTGTGCATTGGCACCGCTGTTCCATGTTTGGACGAGATGTGTTTTCTTGTACACTCATTTCAGTGGTTGGGAGTCAGCTGTGTTGCACTGAAATACTGCTGCACAAGGACAGAGAGCAGAGCATGCTAATGTGATGGAGAGGCACTGTGATCCCTTTACCTTCTGTACCACTAAAACACCCCTAGGGAGCATGTGCGATCTGCTCGCCTTGGTCAGAGAATTGCGATGACTGTTTAGACTGTAGACCGCTACATGTGAAGGGATCGTTACAGACAGAGAGCTGGTTACATGCCAAGCATCCCAGATGTAACTGGGAGCAAGCAGCTTTTCAGGCTGATGTTTGTTGTTACATGTTGTGTTGGTTTTGTGGCGTCTGTACAGCGCTCATGGCAGGACGAGGTCTAACTACAGCTTCTTTACTCCACAGCTTCAGACATCGTCTCACTTTATGAAAGATTTGGGGCTGGACAGCTTGGACCAGGTGGAGATTATTATGGCCATGGAAGATGAATTTGGTCAGTATTAAAATCTGAGATGATGCAGTCAGCCACAGGTGTGAAAGTCATTTTTTTTTCTTTGCCTTTTGGCTTGTGTTTAACTTCATCTCTTCCACAGGTTTTGAGATTCCAGACGCAGAGGCAGAGAAGCTGATGACTCCCGCTGAGGTGGTACAGTACATTGCAGACAAGAAGGACGTGTATGAGTGACCAGGACTCGCTGTCCGAGTAAGATCACTTCCCAACATGGCTGCAGTCTCCATATTCATGGGTTTGTGTGGTCCTAGTTCAGTGGTTGGTTCTGTACCTTCCTTTTGCCGTCAGAGTCCAAAGTGACGTTTCATGGAGAAGAGCGGATGGTCCAGGACGGTCCCTCCCCACACACTCAACGCCTGGTCCTTGCTGTAGGTGTCTATCGCCTTGTATTGTGTAATGTTGTATTTAATAAAAACATCGCTACAAATTTGTTTGAGTTTGAAAATAAACAGACTTGTACTGTACAGTAAAGTACTGGCCTTTGTCTAAACAGTTCCACTGAAGGTGAACACTGTTGTCAAATATATTACCTTTAGATTTATGGCTATGATGTATTGGATATAGTTATGCCGATCATCAGTGGAAACGAAGCAACTTGTTGGAGATCCGTTATTGAGATATTAACATCCATGCCCTCTAGTGGCTAAAATGTATATAAACCCATCTTTACAAGGATATTCGAAATCTAGAAACACTCTAGGAAGAGGTTGTGCAAATTACAAGCCAACTATACTAAAGTTGAATGGAAAAACTATTTTTAAATCGATAAATTGTGATCTGGGGCAAATTGCAAAAAAAAACGGGAATACACTACACCCAGACATTTACATCTAATGTCAATTAAATGCGTTTCATAGCACGTTTGATGTGAATTAAATGTTACTCAGAAGCACCACAAAGGCATGTGCCATAATTACATGATTGGTACGTACGCAGCTGCACAGCGATGAGTGGCTTGTGCCATCTTGGCCGTCCAGGCTTTAAAATCTCTGAAGTATGAGCGTCCATTAGTGTTTTTTCCCCCTTTGCTCTGGTCAACCCTTACATCTAGATCTGTGCTTACCCGACCACCAGCCTGAAGGGCATTGTTGGTTTGCTTATGGAGTCATTCCATTTATTAAATCTTTTTGAATCCATTTATCATATGATCATTGCACTCCACACCTCCAATTCCCTCATCTGTCATCACTGTGCATCCCTTGTATCTTAATGCATCACAGGCTGTTTTTGGCCAAGAGACTTCAAATGTGAGCAGCACATTTAGAATCAACTATTGCTTCTGCTGCCTCCTTTCTGGGTAAAACACACAGCAGGTGGTGAGCAGCTCCTCACTCACTCACTGTCCAATTTGGGTGGCCAAACAACCTGAATCAAACTGGCATGATTCGGTTTCTTAAAGACAACACTAACCTCCAATTTCTTAGAAACCTTAGCAAATTTCAAGGACCTAAACACGAATTTGTATCACTGTTAGACTTTTATTGTGGGTTGTACCCAAGTTATACAGCTTTGTTTTCCGATATTAAGATCAGAACGTTACAAACAGTTATCAGTCTACAATACAGCCAACAAAAGACCTAAAATCTATTCTACGTCTTATTCCGTATGTACTTAAGGGTACGATCATTGAAAACCAAGCAACAAAGAGGAAAATAAAACAGCATTAGAGGAAACATTCATCACTACACCAGTATCTACCTTCTATTATTAGACTAAATATTGTCAATTATTATTACCATTACAAATAAGGATTGTCCTTCAAAAAGTGCAGTTCCCCAAGTTAAAATTCTAAGATGACCCCAGGAAGACACTGAAAAGATCTTCCTGCTCATTTAAGTTGCGTTATTGACATTGATTTCCAACCATTGTTCAAACAGTCTACCAAAGCAGTGTGCATATAGGACATAATGTCCCACAAACTGACAGCTCTCTAGAAAATGGTACACTTGAGAATTTGCCTTCCACAGCCCAGTGTCTGAGGAGTGTTGTGAAAGGTCACTGTGTAATGCTCCATCTGCTACAACTGGCCCGCTCTTGGAGAAGAGGAAGAAAAATAGAATATGTAGATATATATATCGACTTCAGTCATGGCACGTGTTTCAGGAATCGTAAATTTAAATCCCATCACTAGCGTGGTTAGGATTCTATTAAGCAAACAGACATGGAAGCGTCACCCTTCACTGCATAGACTTTCTTAGAATTTCCCCATGGTGGAAGATTTAAACTCTCATTCTTCTGACTCTTTGTGCTGGTTTTTCTAAAGCTTTTTAGGGTATATAATGACATGACAGCAATACTCACAGTTTAAGTCAATTGCCTTAGCACATTATTCAACAGTAGGAACCATTTAAAAGACATGGGTCTATTTGCTCACAGGATAAATCAGAAAAGAACAAACATTTCTCAGTACAAAAGTAGAATGTCAGGCCAACTTCACTCCCCTCCACTTTTACCTGACCATAAAAATGGGGATTGTACATTGCTCATCCATTTGAGTGACATTAAGCATATACATTGTCCAGCTTTTACAAAACAAATCCCTTTCCTCCCCCTCCTAATTTGGCATGACAATGAATTATTACAAAGTTCTGTCCCCCACCAAACAGCTATACATACATAAAATAACTAAGAGGACAAAAAAACCCCAAACAAACCAAGTCAAAATAAAACATAAAAGAAATAAAAGTGGAAATAAACTACAGTGGCAATGGCTTTTCCCTATGCTTTCAAATTCACTCAAGTACACGAAGCCATGAAGTATAGGGAATCCAGCGCACTCACCCAAACTGAGGAGGAAGAACACACCAGATACATGGTTAAAAGCTAAGGACCTGCATTCCTCATGTTCACTACTGCCCTGCTCTCTCTCTCTCACACACACACACACACACACACGAGGATCTGGACCAACACATCATTCACTCACACACAAACCCACCCCAATGGACAATCAAAGACATAAATCCATGCCCTCAGTTAAAACCATCTGGTTCATTGCAGCAGCACCGTGGAAACAACCCCAGGATGACCTCATCAATTGGATCAGTTGAATGTACACATCCTGTGCAAATCCCAGTCTTGTCCATTGAGGGTGTTTCTGCCTTTCTGAAAGAAGACCTGCTCGCTTCCGCTCGGTCAAACTAACAAACGGGTGTCAAACTAACTGATAAAAACCATCTGGAACTAAGTACAGAAATCTGATTTAAGTTTATTTGGTAAAGCGGTTAATTAAAATGGTTCAATACTGGCACACAACCATAAAGGCAGGCTAATACTCATGGGTTTGCACGACCATTCTGAGTTGTTAAATATATATAAGTTAAACACAGAGCAAGTTTTACTTCTTAAAAATGAAGAAAAAGCTTAAACAAGTGAAGGTCCATGATTGAGCCTAATGCTGACATCACTCTGTCTCTCTGAAGCTTCTCTTAAATTGTGCATCTCAACTAAACAATGTAAATAGCTTGTAAGTCTAGGTACATTATTTATACGTGTGTAATTAAACTACCAGCAATAGATTACATTCACCTCTGCTGTGGCCAGTGGTGGGCCTAGGTACAGAGGCTAAGCCATTTTCAATGACAAACCAGCTCTGAGAAAAGACAGACGAAAAGGGGGAAGAAAAAAAAAGTAATAAGAAAAACAAACAAACCAACCAAAAAACAAATGACGACATGAGCAGCCAAAACAAATCCTGTAATGAACTTCAGATTAACAACCAAACTGTACACATTACAATCATATTCTATTTGTAAACAGTTAAAAGCCACTTGACTTGTTGCATCTTCGGACACAATTTGAATCAAGGCAATGAAATGTGGACGACTTTTGCACTGTTAAAATAACCAAACAAGATTTGTTTAACACCATCTCTGGCAATGTAAAATTCAAATAAGGTATTTGCAATTATTGAAAACATGTAAAACATTTCGGACAAAGAAAAAGCAATTCCGTAAGCCGACCAGGAGGCTACAGTATGCATAGTTACAGAGTTCTACTTTTCCTTTTGAACAGTTACATCGACAGTCACAAAGAGCAAACCACTGAGCCCCTCAATGGAAAGAGGATGATATGATTCAGCAAACCAAAGCCACTCATTAAAAGACAGCATAACTGAAAGCAGTGTGTAGAATGTCTCCAGCTTAAAGCAGTTATTTGGCAGAGATAATCGAACAGAGCTATAGGGAGTCTCAGTGCTAAAAGTTGGATTTTCCTACAACAAGGAGTTTCTATTGGGGGGAAAACTGGCTATATTTCCTGAGAACCATGCTGGTTATTTAGCAGACAAGAGGAATAGATAAAATAACCAATGACATGGCCAAACACTGATCAGTATTCCCAGAGATAGACCACTTCGTCTTCATCCACAAGAGGTTGTTTTTTTTTTGTTGTTGTTTTTTTTTAATTATTATTTTTTTTTTTTTAAAGAGTATTTATGTTTTTGTTCTTTTTTTGGTTTTTTTTGTTTTCATTTAAAATGAAGGAAGAATGACCATTGCTTTCCCCCTCAAAGTCTGTAAACAAGAGGCCCCACAGGCACCCCCAACACAACATGGAAAGCCTTCCTGAAAGTGCTGCCCGCCCCCCCCCCCGGCTCTCAGCACAGGTGCACACGTCACAGCTGTGGCTACAGTCTCACACTGCAGAACGCTCAATTCTTTAGTTTTAAAACACAAAATTGGTGCAATACTTATTTCTGTAATATCAGATAATCCTAGGTCAGCATCTATAATCTTGATCTTGATCTCCACAATACCACAATAAGGTAGAGGCGTACGTGAAGGCATAGTAGAGCATACACTCGAAGCACGTCCTTGAGTAAACATCCAGACTGGGGCTGCCAGCTCCCGCCATATTGCAGATTATACTGAGAGAAAAAAAAACACATTCAGTGCAAAGGCTAAAAAAAAAAAAAAAAAAAAGCTCAAATTCCAACATTGTCAGCAAACAAATGCAAACATCAGCCCTTACCCCCCACCCCCACCCCAAAGAAAGACAAAAAACTGGAATTCAAATAAACGATGAATAAACAAGCTCGACTGAGGTGGTTTTTCTTTTTTTTTTTTCCCGGTTTGAAGAGCACTACCTGGAAATTTAAATACATCCTTTCACATTATAGTATTGGCCTGCATGATTCAAGTATTCAAACTGATATGTTTTGGGCAAAACAAAGTGGACATATGTGCAGAAAAAAAAAATGTAACTTATTTCCACAGGGTGACCTCACCTTATTATTATTTTTTTTGTACGTGAAGAAAGTCCAACTAGTGCCATTAGATTTTTTTTTTCCATATATAATATATAGTCATATGATTATGATTAACATTTCCACGCTGAGGTCACAGATTTTTCTATACCCCCCACCCCCCTTTCTTTTTTTGTTTCTTTTTATTATTTCTTAAGTCTGAAGGTGATGGATGTACTACATGGAGTCTCCACTTCCTGTCAGGTGAGCCACAGGGAGGAAGGAGCTGATGGGGGAGGGGCTGCTGATCCTCCCCCCATCTGAACTGCTGGGGTTGCCCCACAGGCTGCTGGAGTAGTTTGGCGCCCCCCAGAGAGAGGAGCCATGCAGGTCTCCGCCCGCCACTCCGCTCAGGCCGCCAGGCGTCCAGTGGCCGGGGTCGGCGCGGCTGTGGAAGGCGTGGGGAGCGTCGATGGAGTCGATCCGGTTCTGAGAAGACGCCAGCGACTGCCAGCTAGGAGAGGCAGTCATGGACTGGCCTTGTGCAAAGAAACGGTTGATTTCCTCTTCGCTAGCAAAATCAGCAAGAATAGTAGTGTTCCCTAAAACACACCTGGGGAAGAGAAGGAGAGGAGGACTTGAGCATCACGGCAGGCCCAGACACGCTCGCCTCCGCTCACACACGACATGCTCTCCCACACACACCAAAACACTCGTATGCAAGCACAGCTCAAGACACATGTCAGCACATCTCAGGCACCATCAAGTGTCGGCCACTGTCAACTTTAATGCTCTCGAACATGAGGTCCTTGAGTAAAGAACCAAGTTTAAGGCTTTAGTATAGTAGCAGGTAAAATAAAAACATAAATAAATAAATGCAGTTATAGCACACTCCCAAGAAGAGAAGGGAGCACTGTCTCAACAAAAGCTCACATTTCTTCAGGACCAGAACACACTGCTTCAAAACAAATCTCAAGCCAAGCCACAATAATCCACTTCAGGTTTCCATTACATCTTCACACCCCAAGCAGCTCATGGGTCAGGGCTTGAGATAAGCTACAAAAACACCTTCAGCAGCACGGGTGTCTTTCAGGTCCTCTCCCCCAGCCTACAGCAGAGCTCAGGAGAGTAGCGTGCACGACCGTGTCGCACGGGGACTTACATGTGCAGTGACTTCTGGGCCTTTGCCGCCTCCTCTCTGGAGCTGTAGCAGACGACAGCGTTCCCGTGGGGTAGGTTCAGGTGGAATGTGATCAGTGGACCGTGCTGCATGCACAGGGTTCTCAGGGTGGAGCCGTCGATCTGCGTCACGCAGGACAACACACTCACTACACAACGTCCTCCTCAGAACAACACACTCGCTACACAACGTCCTCCTCAGAACGCCGGACACGCCACACCCACAGCACCGTCCCCACTTCACAGATCACACCCTCCCCTAAAACATACAGCTGTGGCCCGTCCTTACCTGAGGAGTGAGATTTTTCAGAACAAGCCAGTTGGTTCTCCCTGAGCTGCTCTCGCCCCAGCTGGAGCCTGAAAGAGATGGAGCCCAGCGTTAGAGTTCTGGCACGGGGCAGGTTACTTGACCTCCACACAAGGGCAGGGGCACACAGCGCTCTCTAGTGGCCAAAGACTGCATTTAACACATTTCAAACGTCACTGCAGTGACAAACTCAAACGCTTGCTCAGGATCTGTAAAATTCACACCACATAAATAAAAATGGACAGGACATCCATTATGGACGTCAAGTGTACTTTTAACGATGTTCTTACTATTGTTTACTACGCGTGTGCAGCACTGACCAGGTGTGAGTCTGGACTCCGAGGCGCCCCAGCCCGCCAGCCTCACAGAGCCACTGTCCCACGCCGACACCTGCTTCTGGCCCGTGAGGCCCGGAGGGGGGCGGGATGGAGCAGACACTCCTTTAGAAGGGAGCGGGACCTTCCAGAGTTCGTGAGCCAAAGACGTGTTGGAGACCGCTCCAGGAGTCCATTTAGAGTCACTGTTTCTGGCTGTAGGAACAGACAGGGCAGCGTTGGGTCAGGGCGGGGCGAGCAGCAGGGCGAGCAGCGATACCCGAGCGCGTGTGTAACAGGTGTGTGTGTGGAAGGTTCAGACCTGAAGTGCTTTGTGCTGTACTGAGGGAGCTGCTGTGGTTGGAGGCACGTACGGATGTCCAGGCACTATTTGAAGGCAGCGTGGTGTTTAGTGATGAGGATTGCCCTGCACAAAACACACACACAGTCACACACACACAAACAGTCACACACTTGCTGCTACTGACTCAGCACAGCTCCACACACGCACTGGGAATGAAACATACCAAAGCTACAAGCAAAAGCAAACACACAAATCCATAAAATGAACCCTCAGCCTAAGCGCTCACCATTGCTCCTTTCCCTGAGGTGATCAACATCCCGGACTGTATTGATGGAGAGATTATTAATCACACTGCCAGGAGTGACGAATGGGTCAGTTTCAGGGTCGATGTTTGGATAGCCTTTCCACGGCTCACCAGGACGGAACTCTGTACACACACGCACCCCCCCCCCCCCCACGCACAGACGTCAGCCAAATCCCAGATCAGATCACCAGAATGTGGAAATTCTTGATGACGTTTTACTTAAATCATATATAAATTGCATCATAATTATGTGCCATTACAAACGCAGGAGAGCTAAACGCAGATTTCAATTACAACCACGAGACAAATCAGAGCTTCACATGCTGAGGAAGGTGAGCACACAAACCTGGTGGCCAGTTGACGTTGGTGGGTCCATGAGGTGATTTGGCACGGGTGGGCCAGCCATCACCCACTGAGCCTGGGGGGCTGAGCGGGCTGTTGCTGGGGTTCAGGAAGTCATATGGTCCAAAGGGGGGATCTTCAAGCCTCAGGGAAGAGGATATAGCACCTGCACATTTGAACACCACCACATCACCACACACATTAGCTAACCACAAGTGCACATCAGAGACTAATATTTGTGCTTGTAAACACTACATTACACTGAAACAAACCGAGGTGCTGCCTTAAAAAGCACCCCTAGAAGTTGAAAAATCGAATCTCTGTAATGACAGTCTATGTTCTCTAGACCTTGCCGATTCACATTTGTATATATAATCATGTCATCTCTAGAACTTGGACAGATTTGCGATGCACTGGTCTACACTACATAACGCATTAGTCATCTCTAAACCACAACTCGCTGTGAACTGTGGGTAGCTGGCATCATATTTTCCATAATCAATGTACCACTGAGATTTTAAACACGGCAAGTCTGACATGCTCTATAGCACACTAGCTCTGTGATGGCAGGTCCCAGCACGGCTTCCCCACCCACCAGGTTTGCTGGGGTTTTGATCGAGTGGCGAGTTAACGGAAAGGTCCATGGCGGTCCACTTCTTCAGACGGGACTGCGGCTCCTTCAATCCAACACCACCAATGTCAAGGCCGTTTACATTCAAGTTTGGATTCAAGCCTACAGAGGGAGAGATTAAAATGGTAAAAATCTATGAATTAATAAAAACCCAAAAGAACAAAATTGCAATAACATATCCGTGGCTTTTGATACAGAAGACCAGCGATTTACAGTGAGGACAGAACACGTGTACATTTCTTCCCTCTCTGGTGACGAGAGGGACGCTGTACGAGACGCCTGTTACCAGCCAGTGCTGGAGGAGGTCCGTGCCATCAGCTGGTTGTGTAGAGTGGTGAACAGAATAGTGTGGCGGCTGCCTACAGAGTGTGTGTGTGTGTGTGTGTGTCATACATCAGCTACTTTGTCAGACACCAGTTTGCCTGACCTCGGCAAGGTAACGAACCCACCTAAAGGGAAATTAGTGAAAGAGTTGAGGGTGTTTTGTTCTTTCTGCAGATCAGATGAACCGGTGGACATGAAGCTGTCCATGTAGGACTTCAGGGCAGGCTGGTGCAGCAGCGGTGGCTGAGGTGACGTCTGCTGCTTCAGGACGGAGGGGTCCAGATGTCGAGGAGGCTGGATCATGGGAGACGAGCCTCGAGGCTGCACATCAGCACACACAGAGTGAACATCACACGGGGAGAGGACACTGCCTGCATGAAGCCAGGAGGCACGCGACCACATCAGCACACACAGAGTGAACATCACACGGGGAGAGGACACTGCCTGCATGAAGCCAGGAGGTACGCGACCACATCAGCACACAGAGCGAGAGTCTTACCTGCTCCTGGCTCTGACGGCCAGCACCGGGAACGCCTCTCTGATTCTGGGCTTTCTGCTGCAGGAGGAGGCGCTGGGGACCATGGGAAAAGAGTATCGAATTAACCTCACGGTGGTCTACACGCCCACAGAGCAGTGCTGTAGTACAGGGCCACGTGTCCGGGTCGGGTTTCCTGACATACCTGCAGCTGGCTGAGCTGATTGAGCTGGTTGAGCTGGTTAAGCTGGTTGAGCTGGGAGAGCTGGTTGAGCATGGCCACCTGCTGAGGGCCAAACAGGGGGTTGAGACCGCCACTACTGGGAGGATACTTCAACAGCGATGAGGGGACCTGCAGGAAATACCAGCAGCACATTCATCATCGTGGCCTCAAACGTCTCTGAGCGATTACTGGACATGGTACGACCAGGTCATTAACAGGCACTAATCTTATTTCAATCTTTTAAAGAGAAGAAAATGAAATCTAATAACTGTTAAATAAGCTTAACACGTCAAGATCCCATGGAAATCCAGGATAGAAATGTTCGACCCGATTGATGCGAGATGATGATAACAAAAGGCCACGTACGAGCAGGGGAGGCGCTATCTGTGAGAGGAAACATGGGCGGGGTCCCCCGTACCTGAGAGGGGAGCAGCGGGGGAGGCACTTGGCTGCGGAGGTTGGGCAGAGGCGGGTTCAGAGAGGGCGCTGGAGGCTGCTGGGCGCTCCGGCCTTGTGCACCACCACCGTACACGCCCACGTTCTGTAACACACAAACACGCAGAGACGTGGGCCACGAGGCGGGCCGCGGGGACGGAGCAGCCTACCCAGGAGCACCCCGGCGTGAAGGAGGCCATCGTGCGGCCACTCACCAGCCCGACGGCAGCAGTGTTGGCTGCGGGGGCGGGGCCGAGGCCCGGGCCGGGGGGAGAGGGAACGCTCGTGATTGGCAGAGGGCCGCCGAGGGCGTTTTGCGGCTCCTCTGCTACGGAGCTATCGAACGCGGACGCGGGCAGCGAGAACTGAAGCGGGCCAAGCGGACAGCGCAGGAAACGGGAACAGCAAAGGGAAAGGCAAGGTCACCCGAGGACACCCAGCCAGCACCACACAGGAGAGAAAGGCCCAGTTAGCGCAAGCTACTGAAAACCAGCCAAGGATCAAAACAGAAAAAGACAGACGCTCTACTAATCTGTTAAGAGCAGAGTTCTAGCTTTTGAACATGGGGGACATTTAGAAGGCAAAGCTGAATGCCGTGTATGTCCAAACAGGCAAGCACAGCAGTATGCTGTGGATTAAAACAGCAGCTGGTTCAGAGATCAAAAGAATGCACATTACGGTGTAGAAGCCTCACCACGCCAGCAGGGGGCGAAATGGAGTAGCAAAATAAAGTAGCAGGGAAGAGAAAGCAGGAGTGTGGCGTACTGGGGCCCCCCTGAGCCGAGCCCTCACCTTGTCCATGTAGGGTGTGCGGTCCATGGGGGGGTCCTTGTGAATCTGATGGCGTGAAGCAGAGGCCTTTCCATACTCTCCAATGCTCAGGTGTTTGTCCACATCCATGCGCTTGTCGACCGGCATTCCTGTGGAGAGACGCGCACCTTAGCAAAGAACAGCGCCACCTGGTGGTCAGAGGGAAATAATCAGCTAGACACGAAAAGGCGCTAATAAACTCATCGTACCTCCAGACATGTCCATCTTATTGCTTTTCAGGGAGTCTTCAGAAGTGTCCCTCTGCAAAACAACCATGAGTTTAATATGCAGCTTCTGGCTGAGCAGAGGCCAATCAGAGACCATGTTAAGACCATGTGCTTACAGGGAAATTCATACTGTTGAACTGCTTCACAAACTGGCTCATCCAGACGTCATCTGGCTTGCTGGGAGCTTTATTAAGCTGAGGGGGAGAAAAATGAAAAATAAAATTACTTTAAAAAAAATGAACAAAATGCACCAAAATGGTCCTTAACTCTTTTGTAAAACATACTACAAAGACAAAAGCATGTGGATCATGACATTTATATGAGCTTGTTGGACACCCCATTGCAAAACCACTGACATTAATATGTAGGCCCCCCACCATATAGTCCCCCTGTGACTAACCAACCTCCACTCTTCTGGGAAGGCTCCCTTTAAGTTTTTGGAAACGCGTGACCATTCAGTCACAAGGAGACCAGGCTCTCAACTGATGTTTCCATTCATGTTCAGGGGGGGTTCCACCCGAACCCCCCGAGATCCACCCGAAAACTTACCACGTCTCCCCAAACAGTCGTTGCTCAAAACTGGAAGTATAATTTAGTTGTTCGACCTTAAACCCGAGGCCATACGCTGTTAGTCAGTGAGCAACATGCCGCGCTAAGCTAGGCTCCAGCTCACTGCCATCTAGGTCATTCACACTGCAGCTAATGTACATGACACAGGAGCTAAAAGAGCCATCTGCTTCGTTCAGGTCTGCTATGGGGCAAAGATCATGGTTCCCTGTGAGTGCACCCCCCATGTGTCAATCCTTTACATGTGTGTGTTTGGTGTAGTTTTTATACACTGGGCTTTAAATGTTGAAATATAGTCCAAGTGGAACATAACAAATATCATTATTCTATTTAATTTTCATAACATTAAGAGGAGCTTTTTCTTTTTTTGGTAGCTGACTAACTTCTTGGCTTCAGCCATACATAAAAATATGATCTATGCGATAATGTATGACCAGTGTTGCATTTTACTGCTCAACACACTACAGGCTGTGCCCACTAGGTCAGAGAAGACTATGAGACACCAGAGGAAAACCTCATTTGCACCACTGTCTGTTCAAGATAAATGAAGGGACCAAGACTTGGGCAGTTGGGTTTGGACTGGTGGACTCCATGATGTACCAAACCTGTACTGAAACGTGACCTCCAAACCATAGTGTTCAATGGACCGTTACATACATGTACCATTACCCCCAATGAAACGGTCCAAAATGTCTCGGGACATTCGGGTGTTTGCTTGTCTGCTGCTTCACAACCTGGAGTTTCAACTATATGCTTCCATGTCTCAGTAAGAGCAATAGACTGAGGCATATCTGTCCATTTGTGGAATATCTGTCCTGCTAGTGTTGTGTTTCAGGTCGGAGGTCTTCTGTAAGACCCATTCTACTGCCAGTGTGAATGGAGAAAGAACTGTTGTGTGGTTGAGATCATCTGATTGTTTTTATACATTTTAGCAATGGCCTAATTCACAACATCCTGAGAAGACTGGAAAATGCATCTGAAGTGGATTTTAATTTCATTTCATGCAGCTCCTCATAGCGGTCTTTTCAGATAAAGAACCTGAAACAGTGAGTGGAGCAAAATAAAAAAAAATTTAAAATATGTATGCAGGTTGGTAGGGACGAGGCCTGAAACTCCTTAACTATCAGGAGTGTCAACACGCTTTTGGGCATGTAGGGTGGATCCAGTCTCTGCTGCTTGATCTAGTCGGTCACTTACAAGATAAGGGCAAGCCCGCTTACCTTAGGAGGCATCTTCTTCATGTAGGACCAGTTGCTGGACTGGTTCATCTCCTGTGACGTGTTATTGTTCCACATGCCAATCTCCACCTCCTCCTCCTCCTCCCCCCCCCAGTTGGAGGCCCCAGGCACGGACATGTCTTCTCCTCCCCAGTCTTGCATAGGCTTGGCTCCTACAGGACGGGAAAGGGGAAGAGGGCTGACCACTCCATGACCACTCTATGCAAAGGTGCAGCAAGCCTAACCGTCCCAACACCTGCTCTTTTTAAA
This sequence comes from Brachyhypopomus gauderio, assembly GCF_052324685.1. NCBI lineage: Eukaryota > Metazoa > Chordata > Actinopteri > Gymnotiformes > Hypopomidae > Brachyhypopomus > Brachyhypopomus gauderio. The sequence goes on along the minus strand of NC_135212.1, from coordinate 43,246,193 downwards.
AATCTGTTCTTCTGTAACGATTCATTTCAAACGGACATAAGATCCGAGCGCGTCAATATTGTGAGTACACAAGAATACTAGACAGATTAAGATCTTCTGACTTGCTGATCACCAAAATTTTAAGTATATAAATTATCCACATAAACAGCTTCTAGTGACTTGACTGATAATTCAAATGCTTGTCAAGTGTGTGAAGCAAGACGGTACAATGCCATTTGTTCATCTACAACACAGAAGGCTGCAAAACGTGTCATCATCCAACAGTGTTATTGTTTCAAGCTTCCTGACCAGATGCTCTAAACGTTCTATGACTACACAGACTGTAATACGAGTGTGTGTTTAGATTTTGGTATTTACCACCATTAATACACAAATGACACGGTGAATGTGCCATTGCAATTTGAAAACAGGCAGCCAAGAGAGGACTCAGCTGTTTAGTAGTAACACCTATGAAGGTGATCTGGCTTCTCAATATCAAGGTGACTGGTTGTTCTGAAACCTCCTAAAGCAAACCACTGTCTTGAGAGTCCCTCCATCAGCTCACCCATATAAGCTACACTCTCTACTCTAAGCAGGGATGCCAACACCACAAGAGAATTAAGCCCCGTGTCTGAAGCAGGGGAGAACACTGGATCTGCACACAGCATTCCCCACAATATCACTTCATTTGGATCCCGTCCAGGCACCATTTCTAAACACTTGGTGCCGCCATTTCACAGTCTCACATTTCCAGTCTGCAAAACGAGTTCAGTGTAGTTAGGAAGTACTTTGAAATGGCTGCAAGACGCAAGGGTACCAGTTTGATTCATACACACTGACTGACCGTCAAATATCAATCAAACAGTCAAATATCAGTAACACTGTTCAGATTACAAGTCATACTTCTAATGGCTTAAAAAAAACCAAACAAAAACTGGAAACATGTTAGCACCTAAAGTACACACTATGTACATTTAAATGTTTAAATAGTGAGCAACTAAATTTTGTTCACATTTTGTATAATTTTTTTAGTTTATTACAGGACATGCTATTTTTAGACACGGTTTATTACGTGAGCAGTTGCATGCGGTTGAACACACCACAACAGCAGCCACAAGAAAGAGGGACTGACTCATAGATAAGAGTGTATTAGATAAGAATCCAAAAAACGAATGCCGCCTCTCTCTCGTGCAGCCTGCCAGGGGAGGGTCACTCACCAGTCTTGTGTTGGGACGGCGGGCCCATGTTTGTGGCAGCCCAGCCGCCGCAAGCATTGCTCTCCCTGCGTGCCTCCTCCCAGCTGGGGCCCGTGTCCACGGGCTTCCCCCAAGCCGAGGTGCCATTATCCACCGTGACCGGTGGAGCAGCAGGCTCGCCCCACGTCGAGCTCTCCATTTTCTGTTGCCCGCCATATGGCTCCCTCCACCCTGCAAACACACAACGCAGACGGGTCGGGAAAAGACTGCAAGCGCACGGGCAGTTGGAGTCCAATGACATGCGGTTTCACTTAAGATAAGCTATCTGTATTGCAATAAATTGTCAGAGAAGGCTTTCTAAATAGACCATGGGTAAAAGCACTTTTAAAAGTGTAAAAAAAAAAGTTACAAATTAACCAAAATGCACGATGCATTGAAAAGATAAAAGTGCCTGTAAACAACCTGCATTTTTAAATGATCTCAGAGCAGAACGTACATGGGTATAACATTAAAACCTTAACTGGGCCATATAAACATGCTTATGTAAGTTTTGTTTACTTTGAAGTTCTCCGATCGATCATCTTACATCTGACCACTGGGATTTTTTTTTTTGCACTTTCACTGTCCAACAGATGCCCTGAATTCCACCTACAGAAATAGCTCCGTTCATGTGTTTTCTGCTGCTCAAGTTGCTAGCATATGACTGCACCTTCAGTTACGATGTAACTCTATCCTGTTTTCCCCCAAGCACAGCTCATCCACAGCCAAATCTGAAAGTAGCAGTAACACCTCATCAACCTCTCTGATCCAGCGCCGCACGGCAGATGGTTGCATTTCAGTGCACGCCTACAAAGCTACCCGTTTTCTCCCACACGCGGATACACACACTTTTCGGCAGGTCTTTACCAATTTGATGTGTGCCATCATTTCAAAGCAGACAAGAACCTATGTTTGGTCCAAGCAAATACAGCAGTGCAACAAAGATCATGCAAAAGGGAGGAGAGCAGAGAAATTCCAAAGGCATGACTACACTGCTGTAAATAAATACAGCCCGTGAGTCACTGAGAGTGCACTAAAAGGCGGCAGAGAGAAAATGAGAGAGGCCACCCACCTGAGCTGCAGCTTTTCTCCTTCTGCCCTATGGAGCTCGGGGCTGGGGGGGGAGCTTGTTGAGGGCGACACGGCCCGTCCTGCTCTGACGAGGTGTTTCTGTTCCACATGTTTACGTTACTGTAGTTGTATTTGCTGGGGTCTCCCCACGCAGCCGTTCCGTCATCGATATCCATCCTGCGCCTGATGGACTCCGGGGAGGGCTCTTCCCAGCCGGTAGGTTCCACCTCTTTAAGAGTGGCAGGCATCGGTCCTCCCAGCCACCCAGAGGGCTTGTTTGTGCTCCCCGAGCCATTTCCCGCTCTGAAGGTACCCATGTTGTTGTCCTGGGACTTGTCCCACTCTGAAGGGTTGCTGGGTTTCATGGTGTCGGCCCAGGCTTGGTTGGAGTGGCTTAGTTTAACTGGCTCACCCCAGCCTTGATTCTGATTGTTGGCCTTCGCAGACTCTCCCCACCCTGAGGATGGGCCCCCTTGTTCAGGTGTGCTGGCCTCTGCCCTGCCTCCCCAGGTATTGCCCATGTTGTTGCCCGTGTTCCCACGGCATGGCTCATTCCAGCCTGAGCCGGAGCGGTCACTGTCGTTGTCCCACCCGCCCGAGCTGGCCTTCTGCGGTTCACCCCAGTGGTTTCCCCTTGGGCCTTCGCCCCCCCACCCCTCTGTAGTAGAGGAGCCGCCCCATCCCTGCTTGGTCTTCTGCGCATTATTCCACGTGGAGGACTTGTCATCTTTGACATTGCCCCACGAGGGATTGCCCTTGTTCATTCCGACAGAATTATCCTCCCACCCATTCGGCCCTGATTGGGCCTTGCCATCCCCCCACCCGGAGGAAGGCTTCTGGTCACTCCATCCAGACACAGAAGAATCACTACTATTGGTGCTGGGTCCATCACTCCAGCCACCTGAATTGGACTTCTGGGGAGCAGGATTACCCCAACTTTGTGACCCATTTCCTGCTTTCTTCTCGGAGGTCGACATGTCCCAGGCAGTGTTCTGGCGGACAGGGACCTGACCCCATCCAGTGTTGGAGAGCACCCGTGGGTCCATATCTGTTCTGGAGAGAGCTGCTTGTATCAGACCCTGCTGGCTGCCCCTCTTGCGGGTGCCACCGCGCTGCCCGTCTCTGTCGCTACGACCAGCTGAACTCTCCCCGCTCCCTTCGCTGCCCGTTGATTTGTTCCACGTGCTGCCCTGGGACGACTGGCCAGCGCTCCCGATCCCGAGAGCATCGTCCTCCAAAGACTTCCAGCCGTTTGTTCCCTTCCTGCTCCCGTTCGTTGCGTCGTTGGAATGCTGACTGTTACTGGGCAATGCGCTCCACTCCCCGTTTGGGACCTTAGTGCCAGTGTTTGAAGACGATGAGGAGGATGAGGATGAAGAGGAGGCACTACCCCAGGGACGAGGGGCCCCAGCCGGGCCCACACCGCTCCCCGCTCCCCAGGTCATACTCTGAGGGGGAGCAGGACCAGAGTCCCAGCCTCCTCCACGACTGCCCATCCCATTATTATTATTATTATTCTTGAAAGAAGCAGTGCTGACAGAGGAGCCGACGGCTCCAGACTGCATTAGAGTTGCATTCACAGTGTCGGCCACAGCTTGGCCTTTCGGGACAGGACATTTGTCTCCAGAGTAATTTGTGCCGGGCACCGCGGCCCACACGGTACCATAAGACCCGCCGCCGTTCATTCCCTCGCTGTTGCCATGCTGAGAAACGGAAGTGCCGTTGGAGACTGGAGAAGTCAGGAGCTGAGGGGAGCTCCCTGTGCCCACAGACCAGGCTCGGTGCCCTGGGGGCGGTTCGTTCATCTGCACTGAACCTGTAGAGTTTGGTAAACTAGAGGTCATCGTGTTAGTAGTGTTATTTGGTCCATTAAATTCAGTGTTAAGGTTTTGAGGCTGCCCACTTAGAACCTTGTTTGTACCATTCGCTTCGGACTCTGCAACATTTTCCTGCTGGCTTCCCCAGGACATCTTAGGGTTAACACTCGGCATGCTGGGTGTTTGACCTACGGTGCTTCTTTGAGTGTTGGTGCCCCCATTCCCACTGCCCACAGACCCATGGGGGTTGGGCCCACTGTTCTGTAGAACGGGCCAGGCACCATGGTTGGCATTTGGGTTCAAAGTGCTTGAATTTATTCCTCCATTGATTGAGGGACCTTGGTTACCCCATGCATTTATTTTTCCATGACTACCTTCTGCCGGCTTGCCGCCAGGGTTATCCCCGGAGATCTGACATGTGCTTAGCATCGAGCCATTGGATACACCCCAAGGACCCTTAACACTCCCATTAGCCACATTATTGCTGCCATTCGCAACCATAAAATGAGAACCTTGACCGTTGCCTTGTCTACTGCCACTGCTGTCACCACCGGCGATCCCAGACGCCATCATGGTGAGGTTTTTCTCAGACCCAGAGCTGGAGGCAGAGTCAGCGTCCATACATTCTGAGGCTAACTCTGGGTCGCTACCAGAGATGGAGGGCCAGGATCCCTTATCACAGCCGTCTACGATGACTTTGCCCCAGTTGCTGTTCGAGTCAGTGCAAGGAGAGCCAGAGCTCCAGGGTGAACTCTCATACTGAGGGTCCAGACCAGCGTGATCCAAACCTGCAAACACAATGACACCAAGTATAATCTACTTGCAAAAACAAACTAGATAGCTCAGCATTTTTACCTCTTATCCCCCCTCCCTTTATTTAATAATAATAAATAATTAAAAATGTTCTAATATTGCAAATAATGCTGAATTGCATCTGAATAAAAATGTAATTACAAAAAAAGAGGAATTTGTACTATAGTCCATATGCATATTTTTTCCAAATATTTCAAAATATTTAGATATTCTTGTAAAAAGAAAAGGAGACACAAAATATGAATAGCATGACCCATGAGGAAAGGTTTGACAGAGTCCCGTTTCAAATGACCCAAGAAAAAGTCTAATAGTTAAGCTGGTTTTGTGGATTAACAGTCACTGGTGCCACAGGAGGCCGTGGTGTGCGTCCCAGCGAGCGCGTCTAGTCCGCGTCTGGCTGAAACACAGTCACAGCTGCCTCCATTTTGTAGCAGCAGCAGCATGTCCCTGCAGCATGCCAGTGGATCAGTGAGAAAGGACACGGCGAGCTCGAGGGCGTGTGCGTAGATCAGACCCTCTCTGAACCCAGCGGTGTCCCCTCACACCACTATTCTTGGTTAAAGTAAATAAATAAGTAAATCTCCGGCCTTCCACTTATTTCCTCGCTCCAAGTTATTCTCAATCATTTCTGCTGGTTTGTGCTTGCCTTCCAATGCTCAAAGATGGCTGCCAAACTCCCTCAAGAGCTGTACTCTTGCCAAGTCTGAGGTCTCTCTCCCAAGCTGTGTTAGCAACAAATACAGAAAGCCAGACAGCTCGACTGAGGCCTTAATCAGAAAGTTTCTTGATGGCGACAGAATGGAAGTTACACTGGAAGGTGACAAACTGTTTGAGAATACACAGATAATGCTCAGGTTTAAATATTAATCAGAGGCAGCACAGCAGTGAGTCATTAACCTCAAGAGGTATGCTTCAAGCAGGCTTATGCCTACAGGTTCACATATGCATATGTAGTGGGGCAGAGCAGTGAAGAGGTGATCTTAACAGCTGCTGACATGTTCTGATGTGATCTGCGTCTTGGCTAGACAGCAGACAGGCAGATGGAAGGATGGTAGCACTCATTTATCATGGGCTCTTCAACAGTAGGCTGCCACAAAGATGATGTAGTGAGGTATGACAAAGCAAGCTGCAGTCAAGCCACAGCATACAGAAAACTATATGCAACAAAGCTCAAGGGGCCATACAAACTAAGGAATAAAATCAATTTGATGTACTTAGTACTGCTTCACTAACAGGAGATGCCTAAAAACAAACAAACAAAAAAGAAAGTACACCAGGGCAGAATATCATGTCTTACTCTTCTAAAATAGGCCTTTGAAATGCTTACACTGCAAAGACTGTAATACTAAACCTACTAGTAGTGCTGGGCGGTATACCGGTTCGCACCGAAAACCGGCGTTTATTTTTGTTATCATACGAATTTTTCATAAACCGGCCACACCGGTTTAAATAGCCTTCACATGTCCGGAATGCAGCACAGTCGTTAATTGTATCTCAATGAAAGCTTTTTATTGCTACGACGCTAAGCACACATGCAATAGAGCGCAAATCTAGCTTGCTGAAAACGAGGGACGTTCTGAACCACAAATTATTCCAAACATTAAAGTAAAAGCTGATGCCCCAAAAGGAACTTTTGCCAAAGAACGGAGCCGTGTCTGTTGCCAGGAAGTACATCGGGTTTTAAAGGTCGGACGTGGACCAGTCACTTACTGCAAATGCTGTCGAGCAAAAATTGTCGCGACTGGTGGTAACAAGATAAATCTGCTGCACCACCCATAAAGCTGCTTATAATTGACGCGTCGTGACTGGCGCGAGGGTCCGCGCAGTAAAAAATGACGCAATCGCGGTGGCTCCGCGTTGCGAGCTCGTGCACCTCTCGATTTTTGCAGCTTCGTGCGTTCCGCTCTGCAGCTCTGTGTTTTGCGCCAAGTTATGTTTGCAGGGTTCATACACCTTTACAAGGTGGAATTCAAGCACTTGTATGATACTTTCAAAGTCCATTTTCAATATTTCCAGCACTTTCAGCTTAATTAAGTTACATATTTATACAAATACACATATGGTCAAAATTATTTGAAATAATTCGCTTTTTATCACATTAAAAGAGACGGTACCGTCTCCCCAGTATTCGACCACTGTTATTATTTATTTGTTTAAATATTATGTTATTTAATCAAATGTAAGATATTTGGGACTTTTCAGTATAATACAACCATTGACAAACAGCCCTGTCTACTTTATGTCCAAATACCTCTTAATTGTTATTAACAAACTGGTGTGTAATTTTTAATATTACGTGTAGCTGGTTCACATAAGTTGTATAAACCTACAGTTTTGATGCTGTCGGAAGAATGTTTTAAATAAAAGGTTTTGCATTTTTAACGCAACTGTCATGCTATATGATTCCTTCACTACTTTAGTGCTACCATTTGAAAACTGATCATGTGGGGCCATGCAAATCTGTATTACATGTAATACTTAGGTGGAGACATTTTTCTAACAGTGGAATATGGTATTCTTAACCACTCTACTGCAGTAATTATTTTCATAATCAATGCAGTTAACACCATGCATGGGGGGAAAAAACTGTCAAATACCGTGAAACAGATATAATTTCGAAAAATACCGTGATATAGAATTTTGGTCATACTGCCCAGCACTACCTACTAGCGAGTATTTATTACTCTATGAGCATTAGGACCAGTGCTAGGCATTCCAGATCAGTGTTGTGTCTGCTTTCATTACAAACATAAAAGTAGTTTGCAACACTGCCACTTTGGTCTATATTGTCCCATTCAGCAGCATTATAACTATAATGACAAATCTGACACTAATGAACGCAACAGTGGCTTCTGACTGCTGTAAGCAAACTGAGCACAAGGCTTCATTTTCTCCAACAGCACAGACATAAATCACACTGTTATACAAGCACAGTTATACAATGATGGAATATGTGAGTCAAGGAGACACTTCAAGAATTAGAAACATTTCACAGTACTGGAGTCCGAATGGTATTCTTGGGGCATGATCGATATGTCGATCAATTGATGATAAATGCACAAAAAGGACTGCCATGACAACACAGAGTGCCACCAACACAAACAGAACACTACCAGCACAAAGCAGACTGTGAGTGACTAATAAAATGAAAATCTACCACCACAACAAAAAAGGGTCACCTGTTTGGTTAGGGGAGTGGCTGACCGAGTCCCGAATGGGAGCCATGCCTATGAAACAAAAGAGCAAAATCATGAGACCGACACGAAGCATCAGAAAGTGCTACAAGCATCAGCGAGACGTCCCCTCTACCTTCAACGGCAAACGGTTCAGTTTCCACAACAGGCAACCAATTATCAGAAACATTCGACCCTGTTGGACAAGGCTCATTCATCCAATGCATTGTGTTATGGTAAGGCTGATAACCGGCTGACGGGTGGAACGGCGAGGCAGGAGTTCGGCGGCCGTATGGAGGAGGACGAGGAGACGTACCTGAGAGGTTGGCTTTGGTGCAGATCAGGACAAGCCCCTCAGCTATTAGCTTCCCTGGCTGGCTGGCTGTAAGCTGCACTTGAGTTCCCAGTATGACAGCGAGGAGCGTGAAACAGTGGCCACGTTTCAGCAGCTGGGGGAGGTGCGGCGGGCACTAGTGAGGAGGGTGGCGAGGCAGGGCTTGGGGCTGGCCACTGGCACAGGCCCTGTTGGCATTGCTGATGGCGAAGGGAACAATGGATGTGCTGCTGTTCTGATTGGCAGACTGAGGCTGGCAGAAACTGGACTCAATATGTTCTGGCACTGCAGTGGGAAAAGACACAAAGAGACATGGCATTAGACATAAAGCCTGTGGACCTGAAGGCCTCATTATGAGCAGAGGAGGGGACAGTCTGGTTCTTTATCAATCAATCAAACAAACAAACAAACCCCTGCGAGATGTCAATTGCTTTTACTGCCACGGACTTATAAACATGGTTTACAATGGTGCATAGAGTAGCAAAAAAACCAACCCTCAGACGTATTGTTAGTTTAATAATTAGAAGTAAAAGTAGAGTTAAATTTTAACAAAACAAAAACAAAAAATTAACAAAACATTTTAAAATGAAAAAGGAACTACCTAAAATACCTCATAGTACTGTGTATGCTGAATTTGGATACGTGTTTATATTTGATCCATCAGGACATGGTTTAGCTAAGTGACAGCAATTAAATATTACATAAAAACATTACTTATTCATAAATAAGTATCTTATTACACTAACAGAAATACAAATATACTTCTATATATTAACATCTCTATTCAAAGCCCAGCAACAGCCAGCTAACACAGAGGTGCTGAAAGTTCCTTGGCAGTATTTTTCCTCACTATGCATGCGTACGATATTTAGTATCCTGGAACAAAAATATCAAAACCTGTGTCACAAATTCTGAAACCATCTGGATTCAGTCTGCAAAAATTCAGTCTGCAGTTTTTGTTGCTGCCGGATGGGATGAAATATTTAACAAGTATAATCAAAACAGTCAGCCATCGCAGCCTGAAGAAAGACCAAATCAACATGTTCATAAAGCCTCCTCAAATGAATTTTAATGGGGTACATAATTTGAAGATGGCAACAAGCTTGGTTATTTAAGGTACTTTTATCTCATTTAGAGATATGCATGCAATGGCCAAGTGTTAATAAAACTTTAGAGAAAGACTTCTGAAGAACTCCGTGTGGTTATGACCTTAAAACCAGTTTTCCCACTGCTGAGTGATGGGGAGGTGCTAGGTTTTCTGAAAGGGCATGAGAATTTTGTTAGCAGCTGGGCATTGTGCACACAAGTTTAACGAGCATCACAGATTAACATTCCTGTCAATATTTCGGAGCTCTTGCTATTACTAAATATTTGACTTTTTTCATGGTATTTTCCCTTGCAAGTGGACTAATCACCTCGACTGTCTGGACTGATACCTTCATTTGTATATTAATAATGTACATTAAGGAGCATATATCGGAGTGTGAAATCTTCTAAAGACGATTCAAAATTCTCTCACGTCGTAGTCCTCATCACCCTAAGCTGGAAATCATGTGCATTTGACAGTCCAGGCCGGACATTGAGCAAAACGCACAAAATGTGTATTGAATTAATATTTTAAAATGTAAAATGAAGAGAAACATAACCAAGTTTTCACAAATTATTGTGCAATCACAACAAACTGCAATTGCATTAAACTCAAATGGTGCATTTAAGGCTCACTAATAACAATAACTAGATTATAATCCTCCCCCGATGGGAGGAGCTTCAACACAGTGTCCAGGGTGTGTAATATATTATGACCATCAGGTCCCGAACGTCCCCCATGCATGCAGCTTTGTTGTTGTCTGCTATAATCCCACTGACCGTCATATCACCCACAAACTCACGAAGAGTGTTAGAACTGTGAATGGGCTGGTGGTCACGTGTGAGGAGCATATAAAGGGCCCAGTATAAAGGCCTGGGGGGCGCTGGGGCTCAGGGTGAGGGTGTGTGCATACACCAGTCAACGTGTGGATAATGAGGATGGTCAGTGTGCAGTAGTATATGGAGGGAGTTAGCCCTGGTGTGTACATTATGTCTATCTGCTTGTTCAATATGATGGTATTAAATGCTGAGCTGCAGTCAATGAAGAGCACAGATGTGTCCTTCCAGGAGGGATGAAGCTATATGGATAGCCACAAATATTCTCAGTCAATCGGTTTGCTCAGTAGACAAAGTGGTGTTGGACTACATCAATTGGGAGGGTCTCTTTGATGTGGGAGAGTACCCATCATTCAAAAGCATTTTAAATGACAAGGCCAAGAGTGACAGGCCTAGTGTCATTGGGCCAAGTTGTCGGTTGTACATTTTTTGTGAATGGCCATATTGGTGAATTTGAGGCATGCAGACTGTGCATAAGAACAGAGATGCTGAAACTGTGCGAACACCTCTGCTAGATGGTCAGCACAGGTCTGGTGGACCTGGGCACTGCTAATATCACTGGGCACACTTCACACCTAGTGAGTTGGGAGTTACTGTTGGAAAGTCCTTTTCTATGCCGTTTGTAGTTTTTGTAGTTCTGCACACCAGATACCCATGTTAAAGTTTGCTCTGGTGACACTGGACATTGTGGTGTCTCCTGATTCAAAAGGTTGTCTCTTGCCTCGAGCAGCCATTTGACTTCACCGTTGTCCATGGTTTCTCATTTGCCTACACATCCTTTTGCCAACAGTGACACTGTCCATGTAGTAATGTCTGAAGTGTATACCTCTTGGCCCGTTTCAAGGGCAAAGGTATTCCATTCTGTATGTTCAGCACAGTCCTGCAAGTCCTCAGGCTAAACTTCACGTCATGGTCAGCTGAGCAATGGCTTTGTGTGCTGGGACGAGACCCAGCTGACCGTTCAAGGTGGGGTATGGCCCTTTGAGCTCAGGTCCTTTACGTTAATACAGACATTTATCCTAGATGTATTATGCCGCCGGTTGTGCGTGGACATTGGAAGAATTTGGGGAAAATGTAAGGTTGCTTTGGTTGAAGTCAGCAGCAAGGACTAACGTTCAATCAGGGTGTGTATTCTGATGTTTACTACTGGCATCATCTGCATGTCTAAGCATAAGATTACCATTAGCCTGTGGCGACAAATATACTGCCATGACAACAAATGTACATTCTCTGGGCATGTGAAACAGTCTGCCCTTGAGCATTAGATATTCCACATCAGAAGAACAGAATATAACGATTGTGGCCATGTCCATGTATGTATGCAAACAAAGTCAGATGCTCTGTTGACAGTATTCAGTGAGCAGCCTGTTGGCTCAGCTGCAGTACATTTTTTTACCAAAATGTAGCATCACTGGCCACCTTTAGTGGTTCACACGGCTGTTCCTGAGGTGCACGCATGTATCTCAAAGTCTTGGTAAAAAGGAAAAACATGCATACAACCGAGTTTTACTGCAGGTAATTGAAATCACGCCTTTCCCAGTAGAACTTCATCAAAAAGAGGCCAGAACTTGAAGAAAAAATAAGCTAAAGGTAAGGGTTATATGCTCTATTCGAGATGTGCTTTCCTGGCTGTAGTCAGCACTTTAAGAAAATTGAGCAACTGGTCGTTTGGCCGAAATTTCACTTTTCCTAGTGGGTTGTAATGGCTCACCACGAAGTTGGGAAGAGCTTGATCCAAATGTCATGGGCCGTGTTAAAATCAAATAGTTTGTCCTAGTTTGTCTTTGCCTCAAAGTGGAACTTTATTGATCATTCACACTCCATGATAGCATTCTGAAAGCTAGTTTTGCTAATGTACATCCATGTGTTTTAAACAGAATCTGTTCTGCAGTTTCTGGTAATGAGATTGTCTTCCAAGACCTCTTCAGTAAGTCTGAGGACCAGACAGAGGCGACGCACACTAAAACCACACTAACTGACAGCTAGCTCCCTCAGCTTGCAGATGGATTTGATTTGATTCTGGTAGAGATCACATCCGTCACTAAGCAGAGCATATGAGGCTGCAAAAGCTTATCTTTTGTCCATGAATAACTAAATACCCAAGTACACTAGAGACAAACACACACACACACACACACACACACACACACTTATGTAAACATTCTAATTTCAGCAATATAGAATTTTGTATACATTATCCATATACTCAATGAATTACAAAAACTAACTGAAGGATATTGGATAAGACTTTGCCTAGAGTTACAGGCACAGAAAACAAATTTAAAGTCTTACAGCAGGTGCATACAGCAGTGCTACTACATGACATGTAACTGCAGTCATGTGGTAATGCTGTTCTAGTGCATGTAATGACGAAACAAATAGCTCAACATTTTTCCAAGCTATTCCAAGCCTCACGCGCAGAGAAAACATCAACCCATGGCTTAAACCCACCGAGCCAAAGGAGATAGTTCAGATGGACGTATGTATGCACGTCCTTGTTTGTTTGTTTTTTAAGGAAACATTATCAGAGGGTTATATACATGTTCTAAAGGTCGCAACGGGCTTGGAAACAAGGAGTCACGTGTTCAGGTCCATCTGATGTGACAAAATAAATATTTTTTTAAATCCAGCATCATAGCTGTTTTTGTCATGGATACAGGGATTTCCCCATACAGAATGACCTCACAAGTTGCAGCTTAATATTAAACCGGCGAAGGGGGAGGGGCGAGGTAAGCAAGCATGCAAATTCCTCTGCCTGATCCTGACCTTTCAACAACACGTCCACTGTCTGGGGAGTCCTTAGTACACAGTGCTATTTATAAACACTCGTTTAAATGGCACCCTTTGCTTCTTCACGGGCGACCAGCAACATTCGACGGAGACGTTTAAGAAGCCCTCACAAAGGCATCAACTCTTAAGGTGGAAAAGCTGGAGGCACGGAAGCCATGCTAAACAGCACTATCGTTGCTGTAACCAGAGTCTAGCCAAGTAAAACACGTCTACCTTCAAGTAAAGCAGGACGGGCGCGAGTCCCTTTGCCCTACGACTCCCCCTTTTCCAGTACTGTATCCTTCTGAGCACTTCCAGCCCTGTCGTCCCCCGCTCTGCTCAATTCGCAGGAAAAAAACGGAGGAGCACGGTGTCATTTTACGACATGAGCAGTAGCTACTGCTTCCAGCAGGCGCCCCAGAGAGCACCAACAGCTTTAAGGCGGAGGAGGGGCCTTCGGAGGAAAAAGGCGGAGCCTGCTGCTCGCAAACACTGGATACAGCTTAGCGTCATCCGTTAGAGTAAACAAAAGGCACAAATATTACAGCTATGCATGAGATGTCTGCGGCTCCTAAATGTCTTGTTCAGACACACTGGGGAATGGCGAACTCAAAGAAGTCAAGCAGTCATGTCGGAACACGCACTCGCAAGAAACCACAGGACTGCAGTACAACTGCATGGCTACACAATACAGGACAAACAGCAGCAAACGCCACAACAGGACGCGGGAGACGTGCACAAAAAACACAAAATGGAGGATTTTCTTGCATACCAATTTTTTAACATTAACCTAAATTGACACAGATGGCATAGGGCCGTGCTAGGGAAATTCTAACCAGCCTGTCTGTGTGAAACTGTATTTCTTTACCACAGTGATTCTCTGTCCAAGTGGAGATATGCAGGCAATGGCCAAGTGTTAATAAAGCTGTAGAGAAAGACTTCTGAAGAACTCAACAACAGGGGCCTCAATTTGTCTGGAGCTCCACTCAACGTAAGCAGGTCTTGGCATGTTCACATTCTTAAAGCAGTCCCATATGTTCTGTAGACTGCAGATATTAATGCCCACAGCAGGCCAAGACAAATGTAGTTTTTGTTAGATGTAGGAGTCTGACATTTTTTCCGTTCCAGCTCTGAGCTCAGAGTCTCCCCTGTCCCTCGAGCTCCTGTATCGACATCACCAATCGCTTAGCAACAGCCAAGCGATTCGGTCAACAAGCTGATGTTTAGCAGACAATTTCACAGACTCAACTAATCATTTACAGAATCCTTCTCATTTCCAGATGATGAGGTCATCCTAAAACAAAAGGCAGCGCTGTAAAGGACGAATGGTTCGAATTTCTCTTTGTTCTTCAAAAGGAAAGGAGTAGCCCAGAAGGACCAAACATGCCAAAACAAACATTTTCCAGAAGAGGCTCATATTGAGCCCAACCTCAGAGCAACTTACTCAACATGTGGACAACTGCACACACAGAACAGAAAGCAGAAAAAGACAACTCTGTACTCGGTAATACACATCAGATCAGTCTCGTACGAGACTCAAGAGAAGTTAAATGTCAGCCGAGGTCAAACAGGAGGGGCATGTGGCACATGGGGCAGTCACGGTCACTGGAAACTTTACCCTTAAGTCTCCATGTCACTACTGATCCAAGATCACTCCTATGACAATAGAACTGACAGCGTTTAACCTACATATCAACATAAATAACATACAAGCCATAGACTGATATGAATGACTTTAAATCTGATAACCTTCAAATCCAATGACAAACTATATTAATATGTTTAAAAAAAAAAGAGGGTCAAAGATGGACAGGTGGATCAAGTCCAGCACGAGTAAGTAAGGTATAAGTCTAGAAAACAGAAATGCTACATGCAAACACCATTATTACTACAACCCATCCACACCACTCCAAATAGGACATATCGAGTCCAACATTTGCTCGCGTGTGACTGGTGTCCAAGGTGATGGGACAGTAATGGCCTTTTAACCCTTGCGTCCCTCAACACTTGTGCTTCACACAACAACAGTGCATGTCTGTGTACAGCATGGGAGAGGACACACACACACACACACACACACACACACACCTTTACTCCAGCCTCCTCTTCCTTATCGTCCTTCAGCTGTAGACGGTTTCTCCTGCCATCAAATACCCATTAGCCTCTTGCGATTTCCCTGGAAATATTAAAAAAAATGTAGTTAAGACACAGGCTTCACAAAATGGCTTCCAAGTCAAAAAAAAAAAAAAAAAAGGCCAGTTTCATTAGCAGCGAGTTTGTTTTTAGCGCCGTAAAATAAAACAATAACAGAGGTGTGAAGGGAGAGAAATCTTGAGCTAATCTCCTTAAAGGATTACACTGGGAAATGAGGTTAGTGTGGACAGCCCGTGCAGCACTTAAACAGCCACTTTCTACCCTTCATCATCTGGGACTACCATCGGTGTCTCCGCGCAGGACAGCAAGATATGAAGACTATACTTTTTGATCTTTAAAGATGTGACAGCCGTGGGACAAAATTTATGAGGTCACCTCCAACACAGATCAGATAGGGAATGTCTCACCGGGAGTGAACACAGTTGTGCTGGCAGCTCTTCAACTGCTTAAACTAAAGCCAGAGTTGGAACCGTTTAAGACGTTAAGTAAAGGTTAGTTAGTGAATACTGTAGACTCCCGACTGGAAACTTCAGCGCTGAGGAGACATAAACACCTCAGAAATATCGATGAGAAAATGACAGGTGCTGACCTCTAAACTAAAACTGACCAATAATCAGCTGCCACTGATGCTCTGCATACATTTGCATTTTGACAGAAAAGGCTGCTAAGCCTTTTCATATGACTATACAAATTTGTCTCTACTGGCACACAGAGGATGTGAACACTGAATTTAATATCTACCTGAGCATTTTGACTGAGAAATGATTAAACAAAATTGTCGATTCAATTCAATTTGCCATTCAATTTTAAAGTGATGAAAAGACTGGCTATAAGGGATTGGTATACAATGGGGGGGGTGTGCACAAACTCTTCGATTTAAACGTTCTACCCCCGTAACCCCAGTTCTCTGCCTAGTTTGAAATGTTTAAAGACACACAAGCGCTCTCACAAGCCCAGTGAATGTGCCAGGGTCTTGAGGCTTTGTTTACATCTGTGTGCATATGAAAGCAAAGCTGGTCCATCACAGACATCCAGTCCCAGTTAGAGCAAATGCGTCGAGCTGACTTATAGACCAGGGGAAGAACACATTAGTGCTTGCCTTCCCAAGCTGGGGGCCGTCACACAAAAGGCAACTTTTCTTGAGATTGTGTCTAAAGTGTCCACATATATTTGTCTTTATTGAGGTCATTTGTGCCCTCTTTTACTTGGATTTCATCCACAGAGGGTTACAGCCGTACCAGAAATAACGCAAGAAGCCGCTACAGCCGACGTTTACATGTTCTTTATAATAAAGGCTCGGGTGAATTTTTGTATTTATTGGAAATATTTAGCTAGATCTCTCACTAAGCCTGATCAATATAAATCAGCATCGACTTTTCATTATGCCGTACTGAAATGCTTGCATACTGCACATTCGGTTTTTTTCTTTAGGCTACAGTTGTTTAAAAGAAACCCTTTAGCTGCACCTAAACCATACAAGGGTTTTAATAATGGAGGTTCAGACGCTGCACACAGAGCGGTGCAGAGGGAGGCAGATGCTCGAACCACAGAGCGGTGGAGTGGAGCTGATGCAGAAACCACAGAGCAGCGGAGAGGTGGCTATGGAAACAGAGTACCCACACGCATAGCACCCCATCCAACACACGTGACCCAGCCAGCAGCCAAACCACAGTTCGGAACTACATAACTTTGGTGTTTAAAGAGTAACATGATTTTCAGATCCTTCCTCGGTGTGACCAGCAGCAGGTCGGGTACGAGGATGCCAGACTGTGCGCGAGAGCTACACACTCCTCATGAAACAACTGCGGCACTGCGTTCCACTGCTCGCACCACGCAGCCTTCCTCTGGGACACACTGGAGTCTGTGGTGTGTGTAAACGGGAGGGGGCGGTAACAGCTTTGGAGCGACAATGTTCATATCTATGTAGACGTCTTCCTTGACTACCCATGATTAAGCACCATGTTAAAAGTATATGATAACCAAGTGTAGAATTCAAAGGTTTTCAAGGATGTTTTTTAGGCAATATGAGCAATAACAGTAATAATTCTTTCATATTATGTTCAGCCATTTCCTTGTACCTCTACCTTCAGTGAAAGGCCATGTTTCTTTAGAGTCCAGAGCTTCAGGACACTGCTCATAAACCAGCTGGATTATTTTGGCAAGGCAGTGAATGTGAGGAGTTTTGTTTTTTTTGCTGATGAAAGCCGACATGAAGCCCCGTGAAGGAAGGAAAACTCAACGGGGTGTAACAATTGGTTGCATGACATGTGGATCTACTTCATCCATCTTAGATTCGGGCTAAGGACAGCAAAGAACTGCAGACTGAAAATATAACGGTACTGAACTCTGCAGCACTCTAACTGAATGCGAGATGTAGGATGCTTTGGGTAGGCTAGCACTCCACGTGTCCTGAACTCAGATTGGAACGCCATTCATAGACTCCAGCACAATAGGTATATTTTTAATAAAAGGATGCACAAGGCATATTTTCCAAATAAAAATATATATGCTACAACAACCTTCTTTGCAAAACAATTACAGATGAGATTGTTCATAACTATAGAAGCTACACCAGATTAATTATATTAAAAAAATTTAAGTCAGATAATGGGTTACTTTGATATGGTTTAACAGTTAGCTAATAAACACAAGACCTGATCCCAGCACAGAATATGGGTTATATTACCTGCCTTGGGCTACATAGTGTGAACATCCCTTATTTAAAAGCCATTTAGTAGCTAATTAATGTTACTGGCAAGCACAGGTTTATTACTACAAAGATTCTTGGTGTGTTGCCATTTCCCTTTCACGTGGGCTCAAAGGCAGGTGCTTTCTATTCTACTCCAGTATTCAAAGTTAAACACCACATGAAGCCAGTGGAAGGACAGACTCAAAGTGAAGCACACCTACTGTGGTTGGGGGGCCTAAGTGTGATCTTAGAGACTGTAATTAGCTTTCACGTCTGACTAAAGATAACTAGCTAACAAAGGGCATAGAAGGAAATAAGACCAGATATACATCATAAAGCATTTCCCTGATTAAGCTCACCGAGATTTTTAGGCCTACTACTTTAGATCAGGCACATTAAAGCAAGAAATTAAGATGCTGAGCAATGCTACAGCCAGTTAACATGCAAATTATGCTTTAGGGATTGTATAATATGTAATATGTAAAAACAGCAGTCATGGCCTGGCGGTTAGGGAACTGGTCTTGTGACCGGAGGGTTGCAGGTTCGATTCCCAGACCTGCAGGCCATGACTGAGGTGCCCCTGAGCAAGGCCCTAACCCTCAATTGCTCACTTGTAGTAAAAAAAATAAAAAATAAAAAATGTAAGTCGCTCTGGATAAGGGCGTCTGCCAAATGATGTAGATGTAGATGTAAAAACCAATGCTGTGTGTGGTGTTTGAGATCAGCAGGTACTCTGGTAAACAAAACAAAGACTACATGCCACCTCCGATGAGACGTTGTATCATGATGCACTTCTTGAAGCAAATGTTTTCACTTTTAGGAAACTGTTCCGCACAGAGATTATGGCCAATTAAAGGGCATGCAAGAAACAGCCTGTGGAACCACAGTATAATTAAACACACACAGTAACAGGGTAACAGGTAAGAGCAGCAAATGCCTTTTTAAAAATCTGACATTTACAGCAGTCTGATTTTTAATGCTGTTAAATTCAATGTATAAAGAGAGCCATACAATACAACCCCCTTTTGTTTAAGGTTTTAAAACAGCAAAGCTTACTCAGCACTCTGAAGCCCTTTAATTGAAATGGGACTGCGAGTGCTTAGACCAGCAGACTTTGTCCTCAGACAGCCTCAGAAGTGTCACCAAGCACAGGCATGAATGGGGAAAAGCAAAAAAACAAAAACAAACAACCTCCAAAGAAATAGAGAAAAAAGTGAAACGTTTAGTGCGCTCCCTCTCATACACACCAATGGGTTATGTTGAGACTAACCTGTGTCGCTTTTCCGTCAGTGTCTTTGGTGGCAATAGCATCCAATTCTCTGAACAGGGAAAAAACAAACAAACATTAAGGACTAATACAAAACGTTGCATGTCATCTTTTAAAATAAATTATTTTTAAAAGGTAGTTTTAATTATGGCGGCCGACTAAGTCTGAACCACCACAAAGTTTATGCGTTTCTGGGCGCATTCTCGCCTTAAGCCCACGCAGTACTCCTGTGTAAATACAAACTCAGCGACCCGGATCAGTGTGCGATGAAAACACAACACATCGTAGAACTAGCACAAATGTGCTAATAGTATATTCAGCGCTACCCAGTGTGAGTGCGGAGCTGGACATGTTCCCGTAGCCCAATACAACTAGCGCGACAATCCCAACAGCCTGTGGTACCACTGACTGTAAAACCACCACCCACACGGCTCTACAATAGCTTCGGCTTGCTCACAGTCTTCATCTAGACTCGGACCAGCAGAAAATATGCATAAAGCTGTAAAAAAAACAACAACAACTCGGCTGAAAACCATAAACCCCATCGTAGACGTCGACTGTAAGGGCAAATAAAACGTGTAATTCGTTAAACATGTCCCAGATAGTTTGAGAATCAGGACGTCAACAAGGAGAAACCAGCACCTCGGACACGGAGCACACACACACCTCCCCCACCGCACGTCTGCGCTCTTCTACAGAGGGCTAGCTGGCTAACCAGCAACACATCACCACTCACGTCCCACACGTTTTCAACAGACTTTTCAAAACACAAAACAATTATTTACGTTTCTATACTAAAAAGCTTTGGGAGTCACGGGTTTATTCAGGCTGTTACAGCAGCCCGAGCTACACCGCGTTAGCGGCCGTTTGGATGAGCCTGTTACGCGGTCGGCACCTCCTCCACAGACCTCGTATTTTTTCACCCCGCCAGCTAACCGGGTCGCTACCCGGACGGACTGTGGAAACACGTTGACGAATAAACGTTTTCACGCAGTTAACAGCGTTCGAGCCGTGTGGTATAGCTGGGGGGTTGTGTTAAAACGAGGCCGTAGCGCAATGTAAACACTGCCGCAGGTTAATGAGTAACATGACGGTAGCTTAAATGTTTAATCAGTCGACGAGTTAGCTAATGGTAGCTGTACTACCAAGAGTCAATTAGCTGGTTGACAAGACAAAATCAGTCTTTCATAATCTACTGTTCTTACATTTTAATCCACAACATGCTCAAAAGTCACTACGTCGTAGGTTAGTTCGATATAAAACTAGCATAACATGCTAACAATCCACTTTAAACCAGTATAGCCCAGCTAGCGGTCGAATTAGCCTTCTTGCTAGCTAGCTAGCGTCTGAGGAAAATACACATATTTATCAACGGACGTCGACAACATTTTTTACCCATAATCCCCCGTAATCGAACGGACGGGTTGGTTCGACGCGCGAGGGGGACTCGCGTGTCCAGCCGTTTACGTTAAACATGCGTGACATCAAACGTTCGATTGTTGCGCGAGCTAAAACGCCGAGCCTCTATCTTGCGCGTGCAGGTTGGTAAGCCATGTTAGCTAGCCAACTAAAAAAAAGCGTCGACAGATTCGTTGCTTACTTCAAAACTAGGTAGTTACAAAATATTCCACAAATAGCTACTGATTTTATTGAGCAACCTGAACGTTATTTCTTTTAAAGTGCATACATACACACTTAAAAACACATCATCACAGCTTTCTATTTACCATACAAGCGATAAAGATCGGCAAACACCCGACCTAAGTGCTATGCTCCACGATCACGGTGTCAGTGGTGCAGTATTAACAAAGATATCAACAAATTGCACGACGCAATAAACGAAACTTGAAACCGCAACGCAAACCTACCTCTTGAAGTTTAAAGTGCAGTAGAGAGGAAATGAAAGCGGATGATAAGGCTATCTGAATTTTACGCTTCTGCGGAATCTAGGAGGGGAAACGTTTGTCCTGCACGGTCGCCATTTTCTTCTCTCGCTTACAGGCGTCCCCTATCACTGGGCAGGAAGAGGACGAGCGGCGTTCAAAGACCACTTCCTCCGCTGGCGAACATTGCGCTGTAAAATGGGCGCCACAATGAGGGGAATGCACTAGAACCCGGTACGGAGGGGTCCTCAGACAACCCCGGTTACGTTTTAGCCACCCCCCGAAAAATAAACAAACGTACATAATTTTGTATTTTGGCCCATCCTATTCATCCTGCGAATGACCTATTACCTACCTTATTTGAGTGGGATCCTGATAATTTTGATAATTGTATAAAAGGGTTTATATGTTTATGTGGATTGCTATATATATATATATATATATATATATATATATATATATATATATATATATATATATAATTGCATCGCATTTTTTGGCAATGTATGGAGATAATAGACAACTTACCTAATATTACCTTCTGAAACTGAAATAAAAATGAATCAATGATCAGTTTTTCTAACATTTATTTGGAGTGACTTGAGCCCTGGTGTCATAATCCAGCAGCTGAACAGGGCGTTTTCAGAGCCAGCTCCTATGGGGTCTTTTGTTATTCGTTCAATAGCAATGAAGAAGGTGCTATATAAAAAGAAATAAATGTAGCACAAAAAGAGCAACATAAATTATCTGAGATACAGATTGAAACAGCTTTGTTTCCAGAAAGAAATGCAAATTTGTGAGATTCGTTCAAGCAAAGCTGCCAAAACTCTATGAGTCTGCTGTGATAAAAAAGAAACGTGCAGATAAACACACAAAATCTACACCCAGAAAGGGTAAAGCCAGCTGCTTATAATGTTTAAGGGAAAAACCTTATTGTGTTGAGAGGGCTAAAAATAATGGAAGGAAAAAAGGGGTGAAGCTTCTAACTTGAAATGCCATTTATTTCTAAATGTCTCTTTCTATCATTAAGCCACATTTACTGCTGTAATGCCGTTCTCCAGCCCACGCAAAAGTGCCACGCACCAGCAGGGAAGAGCTCCCCTCCTAAACATAAACAAACCAGTTATAATGTCAACTACGTCCAAACCTCTGGTCAGGAATCTGCCAACGTTTTCACTTTGTAGACAAAGCAATGTGCCACAGCCGAGAGCAGCCGTGCACAGACAGCTGTGGTGTCTTTTTGAATATGGCCATTCTGCTTCATTAGACATGCAGTCTACACAGGCACAAACCATTTATCCCCCATGCTTTCAGCTTCTTGAAGTTGTGTATATAATGTCAGTGTACTATCAATCATTTTTGCAATATGATGACAAAGTAAAAAAAATCTTGCACAGAGTACTGGGATTTAAAGAAATATGACTTTTGTGTATACATACATGTAAGCTTTGTAAGCTTCATCACCAACTGTAAGACCAACTGTAATTTTTTTTACCTGATTTGGGCATTTTCAAATCACATCAAAGTTCTGGTTTTAACATTGTGTGCATTTACAATTATTATTGCAGTTATTAAAGGTATTAACGACGTTTCTGCAACTCCTTCTGCTTGTTCATTCCAATACAAGACTGTAACAGTAGACCTAGCTCCAGAGCAGTAGAGTGGAGGTGAGAATGAATTTTGCATGAGGCATGAATATTGATGATTGGCAGAGGATTGGGGCCAGCTGTGTGTGAGTGAGCGCGAGCGTTTGAGCAGGACAGGGGTCAGTTTGGCGCGGGCGACAGGCCCGGAGCGAGAGTGCGGGGCCTGGGAAAACGCACTGCTCCATTGTGCTCTGACAACCAGAGCAGGAGGAGGGGAACGGCTTTGCATGACAAATACCAGCTGAAAACTCACTTCCCTCACACCTAATAATGCACAATCAATAACATTATCAATAGCACTATATAGACTTCACCTCAGAGTGAGGGGAATCTCTAAACGATCAGGATATTTTACACGGAATTTAAACTGGTGCAAAAGGAAATTCAGTGGATTTTGCACATTAACCAGTCTGTGAATTCTAGCTACATGTCACTAATAGCACAGAAACATCACATGAATATTCACGATTGCTGGCAGAGGAGTGGGCCACTCTTCACCCTTCACACGTTCACGTCCGCTTGCTTCGACACGAGCTTTTTTAGTCTTTATTTTTGCGACACCTTCAGCTTCCTCACCCTCTTACCGAGCGCAATTCTCGTCTGCATCCTCGTCTGTTTCCAGTTCTCACACGACCCCCGTCGTCGTATTCAATCTCAGTCTGTCTCGCAGGCCTCCCCCACCTCCTGCGCTCAGCTTGGATGGCAGCTGTGAAATGGATTTGTTGAGGCTGAATTACACACCGCATCCCACCAATTACCTGTCTGAGCGTCTGCGCGGGTCACCGTCCGCCAGCGCAGCCTTCGCACACACTCCATCTCCATCTATCTATCGGGGTTTCATCATCCTCTCCCAGACACGGGCTTTGTCGTTTACACAACGCAACACACACCTGTGCTCCATCATCTCCGAGACCCTCCTGAGTCACAGACCGTTCCGGCTTCCCATTGCCTTCTGTTCACGTTCAGACACAAACGCTTGATAGGACTTAGATGCCAGGCAAAGGAAAAAGCACACTATACTACAGAAACAATAGAAACAGAAACATGTGCTAACATGCTCATCCCATGACTCTATCTAAAATAAAACTCACTCCTGAAATCTGGCCAGAACAGATGTACCTCACTTTTTCAGATTTATACCAGTCCTCTTCAGCACGACATGTGGATCACGGTCATGTGTCCACTCTCATGCCTTATGCTAGACATGTTTTAGATGGGAGACATTTCAGAAAGCCAATGAAGTGGGAGATGCTTCAGAAAGATGGAAGACATTTCAGAGAGCCAGTGAGAGACATTTCAGAGAGATAGGAGACATTTCAGAGAGATGGCAGACATTTCAAAGAGCCAGTAAGAGACATTTTGGAGAGATGGGAGAAATTTCAGGGATCCAGTGGGAGACATTTCATAGAGAAAGCACTTCCTGAAACACACATGAAAGCACACACGAAAAGACACTGTCTCCTTTAAAGACATGGACTAAAACTAAAAGAATTTCTTGGATCAAATCCAGACTCTTAAATGCAACAGAGTTTCTTTCATATCAGTAACCTTCATAGCTTACGCTAAACAGTTTCACAATACAAAACTGCCTCATTGGTGCACTTGAATTGGTTTAGTAGCAGTATGGAGGACTCCTCGTCTCCAGGCATTGTTCCCTCTCTGCAGGAGGGATGAGGGGGGAGGGGGAGCCCCTCAGCCTGGTCACACGGCATAAAGCTGAAGTGTGAAGTCATTCCACTGCTCACTGTGGTAAGCGTAAACTTTGAGCAGCCCACCTACAGCTGTGCTTTTGTAACCTAGTCCCCTTCCACTGGGAGACCCTCAGGGCAGAGGCTGTGTCCTAGCTACCAACATGAGAAAAAAACCCTGTTCTGAACAAAAAAAAACAACGATCATAACCAAGGTCATGGTCAAAGGTCAATAAAGCTGCACTATGCAGGATGATGTGGATTTCAGGCATATATTGCATTTCAGTACACTAAAGAGATTCAATGAACATGACGTTACAGATCATATATTCAGTCTGTACCAAATACTGAAAACGATCTCAAAATCCTGAGACACATCTGAAAAGATACCACCAAAGTCCTCTATCACCATCTTTGGTTTGCCTTTGAGTTATATATACATACACACAGCAAAACCTTAATGCTGAATTAACACATTATGTGAATTTCGACGTGAACTTTTTCTGTAGTATGGTATTTTCATTTAGCATGTGTACATATGTACTGTATGTGTGTGTATGTGTGTGTGTGTGTGTGTGTGTGTGTGTGTGTGTATGTGTGTGTGTGTATGTGTGTGTGTGTGTATGTGTGTGTGTGTGTGTGTGTGTGTGTGTGTGTGTGTGTGTGTGTGTGTGTGTATATGTGTGTGTGTGTGTGTGTGTGTGTGTGTGTGTGTGTGTGTGTGTGTGTGTGTGTGTGGACAGACACTTTTGGTCCTTTCCCACTCAGCTCAGTGGACAACTTGAACCTAGATATGGCTGGACAGGACCAGGATGTTGTGGAATCCAATCAGAAATGTACAAAGGCTCGATCATGCATCTGTATCAATATGATGCATCTCCCATAGATCTTATAGTGTTCAAACACACCAGAGCATGTGTGTCTAAGTAAGACAGCCCCTCTGTTCCCCCTATGCCACCCCCACCCTAGCTGAAAGTGGCAGGAATCAGTTCAGGTCTTTACATTCTGCACAAGAGCCAGTCCAGCACTTTGCATTCACCGTGGCAAAAGAGTGTGAGCCTCACAGCAGGCCTCTGTTAGCCCCGGCCTAGCTAGGAGACGCAGTTTCACCTGCTGTGGGGCCAGGGCTCTATTCACATGGTAATTGGCTGGATTGTCACTAACATTGCTGGGATTCCACCAACAACCAGCAAGTCTTTTCACTGTAGTGATGACCGTGGAGACTGATTAAAAACTCAGAAGTGATTACTTTTTAAAAAACATCAATATTCACATTGAGTATTAAGAAGGAGGAAGTCAACATTATAGGAGTAGCACCACAGAAATATGAGATGTTCAGACCGGACTGGGTAAGTCAGAACAGCAGGACCAGGACATAAAAGCCAGCCATGTTTTTTTCTGCTCAGTGAGCAGAGTCTGATCCCACAGTGCAGGAAGCCCATGCGTGCACACACACACACGCACGCACGCACTCACACACACAACTCATAGCAAAACATTACTGCATGACTCATACACCAACACACTTCTATGTAAATACACACATAGCCCATTTCTGAATTTTGTATTAGAAAATATTGTGTAGAAGTGCTGCATGTGTTTATGTGTGAGTATCTGTGTTTGTGTAGGTAAATATGATGCTGTGTGTGCGGATGCTGGATTGGCAATTTGCCAGTGTTTCATTACTACAAAACAACAGTGCAGTTGTTTCAGCCAATGTGATGCCTGTTGTCTTGGTAACAGAAGACCCTGCATCATATTTCAGAAGACAGTTGGAAGTTGCTGCTCATGCATAAGCTACTCACCCCACATATCACCCCACATCTCACCCCACATCTCACCCCACATCTCACCCCACATATCACCCCACATATCAGGAATAACACACTCACCCCACACATCACCCCACATATCAGGAATAACACACTCACCCCACATCTCACCCCACATATCAGGAATAACACACTTACCCCACATCTCACCCCACATATCAGGAATAACACACTCACCCCACACATCACCCCACATATCAGGAATAACACACTCACACCACATCTCACCCCACATATCAGGAATAACACACTCACCCCACATCTCACCCCACATATCACCCCACATCTCACCCCACATATCACCCCACATCTCACCCCACATATCACCCCACATCTCACCCCACATATCAGGAATAACACACTCACCCCACACATCACCCCACATATCAGGAATAACACACTCACCCCACATCTCACCCCACATATCAGGAATAACACACTTACCCCACATCTCACCCCACATATCAGGAATAACACACTCACCCCACACATCACCCCACATATCAGGAATAACACACTCACACCACATCTCACCCCACATATCAGGAATAACACACTCACCCCACATCTCACCCCACATATCAGGAATAACACACTTACCCCACATCTCACCCCACATATCAGGAATAACACACTCACCCCACACATCACCCCACATATCAGGAATAACACACTCACCCCACATCTCACCCCACATATCAGGAATAACACACTCACCCCACATCTCACCCCACATATCAGGAATAACACACTCACCCCACATCTCACCCCACATATCAGGAATAACACACTCACCCCACATATCAGGAATAACACACTCACCCCACATCTCACCCCACATATCAGGAATAACACACTTACCCCACATCTCACCCCACATATCAGGAATAACACACTCACCCCACACATCACCCCACATATCAGGAATAACACACTCACACCACATCTCACCCCACATATCAGGAATAACACACTCACCCCACATCTCACCCCACATATCAGGAATAACACACTCACCCCACATCTCACCCCACATATCAGGAATAACACACTCACCCCACATCTCACCCCACATATCAGGAATAACACACTCACCCCACATCTCACCCCACATATCAGGAATAACACACTCACCCCACATATCAGGAATAACACACTCACCCCACATCTCACCCCACACATCACCCCACATATCAGGAATAACACACTCACCCCACATCTCACCCCACATATCAGGAATAACACACTCACCCCACATCTCACCCCACATATCAGGAATAACACACTCACACCACATCTCACCCCACATATCAGGAATAACACACTCACACCACATCTCACCCCACATATCAGGAATAACACACTCACCCCACATCTCACCCCACACATCACCCCACATATCAGGAATAACACACTCACCCCACATCTCACCCCACATATCAGGAATAACACACTCACCCCACATCTCACCCCACATATCAGGAATAACACACTCACCCCACATCTCCCCCCACATATCAGGAATAACACACTCACACCACATCTCACCCCACATATCAGGAATAACACACTCACCCCACATCTCACCCCACACATCACCCCACATATCAGGAATAACACACTCACCCCACATCTCACCCCACATATCAGGAATAACACACTCACCCCACAGCTCACCCCACATATCAGGAATAACACACTCACACCACATCTCACCCCACATATCAGGAATAACACACTCACCCCACATCTCACCCCACATATCAGGAATAACACACTCACACCACATCTCACCCCACATATCAGGAATAACACACTCACCCCACATCTCACCCCACATATCAGGAATAACACACTCACACCACATCTCACCCCACATATCAGGAATAACACACTCACCCCACATCTCACCCCACATATTAGGAATAACACACTCACACCACATCTCACCCCACATATCAGGAATAACACACTCACCCCACATCTCACCCCACATATCAGGAATAACACACTCACACCACATCTCACCCCACATATCAGGAATAACACACTCACCCCACACATCACCCCACATATCAGGAATAACACACTCACCCCACATCTCACCCCACATATCAGGAATAACACACTCACACCACATCTCACCCCACATATCACCCCACATCTCACCCCACATATCACCCCACATATCACCCCACATCTCACCCCACATATCACCCCACATCTCACCCCACATATCAGGAATAACACACTCACCCCACACATCACCCCACATATCAGGAATAACACACTCACCCCACATCTCACCCCACATATCAGGAATAACACACTTACCCCACATCTCACCCCACATATCAGGAATAACACACTCACCCCACACATCACCCCACATATCAGGAATAACACACTCACACCACATCTCACCCCACATATCAGGAATAACACACTCACCCCACATCTCACCCCACATATCAGGAATAACACACTTACCCCACATCTCACCCCACATATCAGGAATAACACACTCACCCCACACATCACCCCACATATCAGGAATAACACACTCACCCCACATCTCACCCCACATATCAGGAATAACACACTCACCCCACATCTCACCCCACATATCAGGAATAACACACTCACCCCACATCTCACCCCACATATCAGGAATAACACACTCACCCCACATATCAGGAATAACACACTCACCCCACATCTCACCCCACATATCAGGAATAACACACTTACCCCACATCTCACCCCACATATCAGGAATAACACACTCACCCCACACATCACCCCACATATCAGGAATAACACACTCACACCACATCTCACCCCACATATCAGGAATAACACACTCACCCCACATCTCACCCCACATATCAGGAATAACACACTCACCCCACATCTCACCCCACATATCAGGAATAACACACTCACCCCACATCTCACCCCACATATCAGGAATAACACACTCACCCCACATCTCACCCCACATATCAGGAATAACACACTCACCCCACATATCAGGAATAACACACTCACCCCACATCTCACCCCACACATCACCCCACATATCAGGAATAACACACTCACCCCACATCTCACCCCACATATCAGGAATAACACACTCACCCCACATCTCACCCCACATATCAGGAATAACACACTCACACCACATCTCACCCCACATATCAGGAATAACACACTCACACCACATCTCACCCCACATATCAGGAATAACACACTCACCCCACATCTCACCCCACACATCACCCCACATATCAGGAATAACACACTCACCCCACATCTCACCCCACATATCAGGAATAACACACTCACCCCACATCTCACCCCACATATCAGGAATAACACACTCACCCCACATCTCCCCCCACATATCAGGAATAACACACTCACACCACATCTCACCCCACATATCAGGAATAACACACTCACCCCACATCTCACCCCACACATCACCCCACATATCAGGAATAACACACTCACCCCACATCTCACCCCACATATCAGGAATAACACACTCACCCCACAGCTCACCCCACATATCAGGAATAACACACTCACACCACATCTCACCCCACATATCAGGAATAACACACTCACCCCACATCTCACCCCACATATCAGGAATAACACACTCACACCACATCTCACCCCACATATCAGGAATAACACACTCACCCCACATCTCACCCCACATATCAGGAATAACACACTCACACCACATCTCACCCCACATATCAGGAATAACACACTCACCCCACATCTCACCCCACATATTAGGAATAACACACTCACACCACATCTCACCCCACATATCAGGAATAACACACTCACCCCACATCTCACCCCACATATCAGGAATAACACACTCACACCACATCTCACCCCACATATCAGGAATAACACACTCACCCCACACATCACCCCACATATCAGGAATAACACACTCACCCCACATCTCACCCCACATATCAGGAATAACACACTCACACCACATCTCACCCCACATATCAGGAATAACACACTCACCCCACACATCACCCCACATATCAGGAATAACACACTCACACCACATCTCACCCCACATATTAGGAATAACACACTCACACCACATCTCACCCCACATATTAGGAATAACACACTCACCCCACATCTCACCCCACATATCAGGAATAACACACTCACCCCACATCTCACCCCACATATCAGGAATAACACACTCACACCACATCTCACCCCACATATTAGGAATAACACACTCACCCCACATCTCACCCCACATATCAGGAATAACACACTCACCCCACATCTCACCCCACACATCACCCCATATCGGCAACAACACACTCATCCCGGGTATCAGGAATAACACACTCTCCCCACATATCAGCAATGACACACTCACCCCACATATCAGCAAAAAACACTCAACCCAGAAAAAAGTGGTAACCACTCACTCTACAATACAATTACAACTACAATATGTCCCTGCATCAGCATCTCACCAGAAAGAAAAACAACAAGATTCAAGAGTTTATTCACAGAGAGTCATATGCACAGAGAAACAGGCAGTTTCACTGTCAAATGACATTCTTACCCTGCACTAAAATAACAAGATTACGTCCTACCACACTGGAAGTGATTTACCCACTGAGCACTCTGAGTAGACCTATAATGTCTCCTAGAAACTGGAGGCCTGGAGCCGAAATGGCAGAATCATTAGGACTAATCAGTGGGCACCATAGAGAACACACACACACACACACACACACACACACACACACACACACACACACATATACATTGGTGGTACTACAGAAACAAATGCCTCGTTAAAACCTTAATTACATTCTTTTCCCAAGCTACTCCCAGTCTTACCTCATCCTTATGCAGTATTGGAGGGAACAGGTGATGGGGGCCTTTCACAAGCTCCACCCTTCTGGTGCCTCCTGCAGCGGAGCAATCAGAAGGTCTGAGGTAATATGAGCTCCTCCACCTGCAGTGACGAGGTACGCTGGTGTGCAGGAGGCCTGATCTGTGCAGCTGGGCCTGGACTCACAGCACCACCACATCCTCTCAGGTCCGCCCACGTCTTTTCCATGTATTCATTTAGTTTCATGCAAAACAAAACTTTCAACAAAGAAAAAAATATACACCATAGAGGCACGACGCTTGAAGTTGATTTTGAGTTGGTTTTGCTACAAGGGGCTAATTGAAGTTTCGTTTTGGGAAAGTGGGCTGTAAAGGTTTCAGGACTACTATGGTCCTGTTCACACATCGCTTCTTCTCTGTATGTCCTGAGACACCATGACATCATGGCACACGGCTTGGCGGCAATAGCCTAGCTACTGCTGGGCCGTTGTCTTGGCAACATCTAGGCCAATGGAAAACACCGTCCATCTACGTCGTTCCCTCTGCAATGAGCCTTGAGCCCATCGTGGAAAAAGTAGCGTTAGATTGCCCCGAGTCTGGCTGTTCGTCTGCGCCAGGAGCAGCGGGCATGTTTCCATGGCAGCATCTGTGAGAAGGCCAGGGAGCAACATTATTCACTTATTCATGAGGAGTGATGTTACACTCACGCCCTTCTTGCCCACAGACACCATCCCATAACAGCTCCAAGGTCCACATTCTTCCACAAGCACAGCCTACGTGAAGTCCGTAAGCCATCGGGCAGAGGCTCTGAATTTGACAATGACCATTTAATGTCTCACATGTGACTCCATGCTAGACAACAGATTTTTCAAAAGTGTTTTTTCTTATCTGTTTTAAAGTGCATTTTGCACCACAATAGCACCCATAACAGAATTCAGAGGAGTTGGACTGTTTATATGATGCCTGACAGAAGGTACACTCTCGCTGGGGAATTAAGAGGTTCCACACAGTTTGAAAACCTCAATCGCCTGACAAGACTGCGCACAGTGCTGAAATGGCTAACTGCCCTCAAACCTACTCATACCATACATGCCCACTTCACCTACTACCTGTCTACTCATATCATAAACACACGCTTCACCTACTGCCTCTGTATTCATACCATACACACACATACTTCACCTACTGCCTCTCTACTCATATCATACACACACACTTCACCTACTACCTCTCTACTCATATCATACACACACATACTTCACCTACTACCTCTCTACTCATATCATACACACACACTTCACCTACTACCTCTCTACTCATACCATACACACACTTCACCTACTGCCTCTCTACTCATACCATACACACACATACTTCACCTACTGCCTCTCTACTCATACCATACACACACATACTTCACCTACTGCCTCTCTACTCATATCATACACACACTTCACCTACTGCCTCTCTACTCATATCATACACACACACTTCACCTACTGCCTCTCTACTCATATCATACACACACTTCACCTACTGCCTCTCTACTCATACCATACACACACATACTTCATCTACTGCCTCTCTACTCATACCATACACACACATACTTCACCTACTGCCTCTGTACTCATATCATACACACACGCTTCACCTACTTCCTCTCTACTCATATCATTCACACACACTTCACCTACTACCTGTCTACTCACATCATACACACATGCTTCACCTACTGCCTCTATACTCATACCAAACACACACACACTTCACCTAGTGCCTCTCTACTCATACCATACACACACACTTCACTTACTGCCTCTCTACTCATACCATACACACACACTTCACTTACTCCCTCTCTACTCATATCATACACACACTTCACCTACTGCCTCTCTACTCATACCATACACACACACTTCACTTACTGCCTCTCTACTCATATCATACACACACACTCTTCACCTACTGCCTCTCTACTCATATCATACACACACGCTTCACCTACTTCCTCTCTACTCATATCATACACACACATACTTCACCTACTGCCTCTCTACTCATATCATACACACACACTTCACCTACTTCCTCTCTACTCATACCATACACACATACTTCACCTACTGCCTCTCTACTCATACCATACACACACATACTTCACCTACTGCCTCTGTACTCATATCATACACACACGCTTCACCTACTTCCTCTCTACTCATACCATACACACACATACTTCACCTACTGCCTCTCTACTCATACCATACACACACATACTTCACCTACTGCCTCTGTACTCATATCATACACACACGCTTCACCTACTTCCTCTCTACTCATATCATTCACACACACTTCACCTACTACCTGTCTACTCACATCATACACACATGCTTCACCTACTGCCTCTATACTCATACCAAACACACACACACTTCACCTAGTGCCTCTCTACTCATACCATACACACACACTTCACTTACTGCCTCTCTACTCATACCATACACACACACTTCACTTACTCCCTCTCTACTCATATCATACACACACACTTCACCTACTGCCTCTCTACTCATACCATACACACACACTTCACTTACTGCCTCTCTACTCATATCATACACACACACTCTTCACCTACTGCCTCTCTACTCATATCATACACACACGCTTCACCTACTTCCTCTCTACTCATATCATACACACACATACTTCACCTACTGCCTCTCTACTCATATCATACACACACACTTCACCTACTGCCTCTCTACTCATATCATACACACACATACTTCACCTACTGCCTCTCTACTCATATCATACACACACACTTCACCTACTTCCTCTCTACTCATACCATACACACATACTTCACCTACTGCCTCTCTACTCATACCATACACACACATACTTCACCTACTGCCTCTGTACTCATATCATACACACACGCTTCACCTACTTCCTCTCTACTCATACCATACACACACATACTTCACCTACTGCCTCTCTACTCATACCATACACACACATACTTCACCTACTGCCTCTGTACTCATATCATACACACACGCTTCACCTACTTCCTCTCTACTCATATCATTCACACACACTTCACCTACTACCTGTCTACTCACATCATACACACATGCTTCACCTACTGCCTCTATACTCATACCAAACACACACACACTTCACCTAGTGCCTCTCTACTCATACCATACACACACACTTCACTTACTGCCTCTCTACTCATACCATACACACACACTTCACTTACTCCCTCTCTACTCATATCATACACACACACTTCACCTACTGCCTCTCTACTCATACCATACACACACTTCACTTACTGCCTCTCTACTCATATCATACACACACAATCTTCACCTACTGCCTCTCTACTCATATCATACACACACGCTTCACCTACTTCCTCTCTACTCATATCATACACACACATACTTCACCTACTGCCTCTCTACTCATATCATACACACACACTTCACCTACTGCCTCTCTACTCATATCATACACACACACACTTCACCTACTGCCTCTGTACTCATATCATACACACACACTTCACCTACTTCCTCTCTACTCATACCATACACACATACTTCACCTACTGCCTCTCTACTCATACCATACACACACATACTTCACCTATTGCCTCTGTACTCATATCATACACACACGCTTCACCTACTTCCTCTCTACTCATATCATTCACACACACTTCACCTACTACCTGTCTACTCACATCATACACACATGCTTCACCTACTGCCTCTATACTCATACCAAACACACACACACTTCACCTAGTGCCTCTCTACTCATACCATACACACACTTCACTTACTGCCTCTCTACTCATACCATACACACACACTTCACTTACTGCCTCTCTACTCATATCATACACACACACTTCACCTACTGCCTCTCTACTCATACCATACACACACACTTCACTTACTGCCTCTCTACTCATATCATACACACACACTTCACCTACTGCCTCTCTACTCATACCATACACACACACTTCACCTACTTCCTCTCTACTCATATCATACACACACGCTTCACCTACTTCCTCTCTACTCATATCATACACACACATACTTCACCTACTGCCTCTCTACTCATATCATACACACACTTCACCTACTGCCTCTCTACTCATATCATACACACACATACTTCACCTACTGCCTCTCTACTCATATCATACACACACACTTCACCTACTTCCTCTCTACTCATATCATACACACACATACTTCACCTACTGCCTCTCTACTCATATCATACACACACATACTTCACCTACTGCCTCTCTACTCATACCATACACACACACTTCACCTACTGCCTCTCTACTCATATCATACACACACACTCTTCACCTACTGCCTCTCTACTCATATCATACACACACGCTTCACCTACTTCCTCTCTACTCATATCATACACACACATACTTCACCTACTGCCTCTCTACTCATATCATACACACACACTTCACCTACTTCCTCTCTACTCATATCATACCCACACATACTTCACCTACTGCCTCTCTACTCATATCATACACACACATACTTCACCTACTTCCTCTCTACTCATATCATACACACACACTTCACCTACTACCTCTCTACTCATAGCCTCTATGGGCCAATTTAATACTCACCTGACAAATACCCAACTACCAAATGCATACCTGACAACCTGACAGATATCATGTGTGCATATTTGTGTGTGTGTGTGTGTGTGTGTTTGTGCATTTGCTTGTATGTGAATATGTGTGTGAATGTGTGTGTGTGTTCCAGGGTAGAAATGGCCCCATTCTGGGCTGATTTCTCTGTGTGCTCTTGTAAGCAGTGGTAGACCTGTGCCAGCCCCTCCTTCCTGCAGGCCAGATCCCCTCCCTCTTGCAGTCCAGCCCCTCCCTCTTGCAGGCCAGCCCCTCCCTCTTGCAGGTCAACCCTTCCCTCCAGCCAGTCAGCCCCTCCCTCTTGCAGGTCAGACTCTCATCAAGAATATATGTGGAACATGAAAACACCAATGTCTCACTACGCTAACATCTGACTACATTAACACCCTCACGGCCATCATGGCTCCTCGGAGGTCTCCACTGCTGACTGTGGAGTAAATACACATGCCTGCCTATGTACAGTGACGTGTGTAGTGTCAGAGCTTATTAACAAGGCTACAAGGCATTCTCTCAGCTCACACACTCTGTTCTCAACCATCACATCAATTACAGAAGGCCCACATTAGAGTTAATTATGAATGAATGAAAACATATTGTTACATAATTACCATAGCAACCTGCCTGTTCGCCCCGCAAAGCCCATGGGGGCCATAACAGATGCCCTGAAGCATTCTTCTCTGCCTCCTGTCTGGTTGGGCAGGCACAGGCTCATTATGAACGCCCCTGCTTCAGAGTAATGACCACGCTTTGTTTATGGACACAACCAGATCATTCTGTTAATGACCCACTTCCTCACCGTTCTCCCCTCTGTGTGTGTGTGTGTGTGTGTGTGTGTGTGTGTGTGTGTGTGTGTGTGTGTGTGTGTGTGTGTGTGTGCGCGCGTGCTGAGACCTGGGGTATGAGTGATTGAACATCCCAGTATATGATAGATGAGCACAACACATTCATTCTAGACACACAGATGCACTCAAACGCACACAATGAAACCCAATTTATGTTTGAGGGTTTGTGGTGCTACTAAGACCTCAGAACACACACAGGTTTCAAATATGTGCACTCCTGCACCATGGGCCTCCAAACATGTACAGTCCTGTTACCCAGACCACATATATGCAGTCCTGGTATGTAAAAATAAACATACTGTCCCATAAACATACATACACAACCATATATGTATTCAGATGCTGTAACTTCAGTACAGAATGCTAATATAGCCATGGCAACACATTATGTATGATCACATTGTAATATCAGAAATATAAGGTGAATAACTGATGGTCTTTCCCGTAACAATCTATAAGACAGACCTGTGTGGGATTCTGTAACTATTTAGCATATTAGACATAATATGCTATTAGACATTCATATTAGTCATTCATTCAATTTGCTAAACTAGATATTAACTTGTTTATTAAGTCTTCTAATGTAGTCTTCTAATAAAGTCTTCTTTTAGTAAAACTGAGTATTTTAATTATTGGCTAACAGCTCCGGCCAATAGGGGATCACCTCAGACTCTGATGGCAGATCCTCGGCTCCTGATTGGCAGGTGCCAACCTCAGCTACCCTGAACCCGTGATTCAGCAGCTTCTCCTGATTTCTCTCCAACATCAGTATGCCTGCTTCGCCCGAGGGCCCAGGGGCTTCACACAGAGACAGATCGATACCTGCAAATGGACATCAATACACAATGCTCACTCAGTCCTGCCACTCATGCAAATTGTGTCTGTATGCATATTGTGTCACAGATGCTGTTGTGTCTGTATGCATGTGCATGTGTGTGTGTACACATGTGGGTATTTGTACGTGTTTTTGTGAGTGTGTGTGCACATGTTGGTGTTTGTGTGTGTGAAGATTTGTGTGTGATTTTGTATGTGTTAGAAAACTGGAAGAATCAGCGTCGGATCCACACAGGCTCTTTAGGATCTTTTCCTCTCTTCTCAAACCCCCCTCTCCCCCACCACCCTCTTCACTTACCCCGGAGGATTTTGTCACCTTCTTTGAGGAGAGGGTTAACAAAATCCGTCAGTCATTTTCCTCTTTCTCTACTTCCTTCACCAATACTCATCCTCTTGCCATTAATTCCTTAACATGTTTTTCTCCTCTTTCCACAGATGAGGTCCTACAGCTACTTAAATCCAGCAACCCAACAACCTGCCCACTGGATCCCATTCCATCCACACTCTTCCAGACAGTCTCCATGGATCTGTTACCCTACATCACGTTCATCATGAACAGCTCCTTGTCATCAGGCCAGGTCCCAGCTGCATTCAAGACTGCCAGAGTGGTCCCAATTCTGAAGAAGCCCACCCTGGACAGCTCAGATGTCTGCAACTACCGACCGGTATCACTCCTTTCTTACCTATCAAAAATTCTTGAGCGTGCTGTATACAAACAACTGTCTCTCTTTCTCACTCAGAACCTGCTCCAGGACCCCAACCAGTCGGGCTTCAAACCAGCACACTCAACAGAAATGGCCCTCATAGCGATGACTGAGAAGCTCCAGACTGCAAGAGCATCCAAATTGTCATCGGTTCTGATCCTTCTGGACCTCTCTGCAGCTTTCGACACAGTGAACCACAAGATCCTCTTATCTGTCCTCGCTGACCTGGGAATTGCGGGCTCTGCATGGAAGTGGTTTGAGTCCTATCTAGAGAGACGTTCTTACCAGGTAACATGGAGAGGGTCTACATCTGCTCCTTGCAGGCTCCTTACTGGTGTCCCTCAAGGCTCAGTGCTAGGTCCTCTCCTCTTTTCACTCTACACCCGTTCTCTTGGTGATGTAATTACCTCTCATGGTTTCTCGTACCACTGCTATGCTGATGACACTCAACTAATGCTTTCCTTCCCACCATCTGATACTCAGGTTTGCAGCCGTATCTCGGCATGTCTGAGTGACATCTCTTCATGGATGGCAGCTCATCATCTAAAGCTCAATCCCAGCAAGACTGAGCTGCTGTTCATCCCTGGAGCTACAGGTCCTCAGCAGGATCTTGCCATCTCATTCGAGAACTCTGATTGTTCCGTCTAAAGATGCAAGAAACCTTGGGGTGACTCTGGATGACCAGTTGTCATTTTCTGCCCATATTACGAACCTGACTCGGTCATGCAGATACTTTCTCTACAACATCCGACGTATCCGACCCTTCCTCTCTCAGGAGGCCTCCCAGGTGCTTGTCCAGTCTCTTGTCATTTCAAGGCTCGACTACTGCAACTCTCTCCTGGCTGGTCTTCCTCTGCAGGCCATCAGGCCCTTGCAACTGATCCAGAATGCAGCAGCAAGGCTTGTCTTCAATCTACCCAAGTTCACTCATGTCACTCCACTGCTGCGCTCCCTTCACTGGCTTCCCGTGGCTGCTCGCATACAGTTTAAAATTCTGATGCTTGCCTACAAAGCCAAAAATGGACCAGCTCCTTCATACCTTATGGCAATGGTCAAGAGTCGATCCGCACCTCAAGCCCTTCGCGCTTCAAGTACGGCTCGGCTTGACCCGCCATCCCTCAAGATTCATGGAAGACACGCGACAAGATGCTTCTCTGTCCTGGCTCCCAGATGGTGGAACGAACTTCCACCCGCTATCCGAACAGCGAACTCTCTCACGGTTTTCAAATGCAGACTGAAGACCCATCTCTTTGTAAAGCACTTATAAGCACTAATCTACTGAAGCATTGGTATAAATCGTAATTGCACTTTATCTCTGGGAACACTTGCTAATGTAGTCTTGTAGGTATTTCAGTCTTGCTAGGTATTGCTCTGTGTCTAATCTTATATTTTGTTGTCTTCTTTCTAGGTATCAGCACTGGCAACTGTTTATGGCAGTGCTTGAGCTTGAGGAGTTTGGACTTAAACCTGTTTATACTAGATAGAGATGCATAATCTGACTAAACACTTAGCCAGGGCTCTCAAGTTTTGGATTCATGTCAGAGTGTGAGAGTTGGGGGGGGGGGGGGGGGTGGCGAACATTAATTGTTGAGCGGGGGAGGGGGGGGGGTGGCGAACGTGAGTTGTTGAGCGGGTGGGGGGGGGTGGCGAACGTAAGTTGTTGAGCGGGGTGGGGGTTTGTATATCGCGATCGATATGGATCGGAGGTAAATAAACTAGATTTTTTTTCTCGCCGTGTGAAATCGGAAGTGTGGCGTGTGAGCGTGTGAAGACGGTCAAATGCGTGTGTCACACGCTCAATGCGTGAGACTTGAGAGCCCTGCACTTAGCACTTTTGTAAGTCGCTCTGGATAAGAGCGATTGCTAAATGCCGTAAATGTAAATGTAAATGTAATGTGTTTGTGTATGCATGGTTGTGTGTGTGTGTGTGTGTGTGTGTGTGTGTGGGGGGGGGGGGGGGTTATGTACCTTCTCTAAGGATCTGTGGCTACTACACTGTTTTAAAAGACTGAGTTAAAGGGAGCTAAACTGGTCAGTGTGTAGCAGCCACTAATCCAAGCTCACAGTAGGAAACACAACACGCCCCTGCCCAAGCAGCCCACACAATGAACACGCCTCTTCTGTGGCTAATTATGCAAGTCGTTAGATGGGGCCCTTGATATGAGCACAGACACAGTGAGCTTCATTGAATGTGAGAAGAGAAGTCAGGCTGAGATTACACAGCAAGCACCGCCTTATACTGCCTCCCTCTCTGGGCCAGAGCCAGGACTAGCTCATCTACTTTATAGAACTGACACCATAGGAACCCAAGAGAGGATTTCCAAGGTGTATAAAATGGAAAATGTAAAATTGTATACAAAGTAGATCTCATTAAGCCAAACGACAATGTGTGTTTACATTGTCACACTTGTGGTTTCACAACTGCCTATTCCAAACTCCAGCCAGAATCAGTGATCAGACGGGCTCAGCCCCCCATGTTCGGCCTCTGTTTTTGGGAGAGAGCCTCCCTGTTGGCTTGGCTCCAAGCTGCTCATGTGCTATGCTGCTGTTTGGCCTTGGTGTGGTGGAGATTGTCGTCTGTACGCGGTGGTTGTACAGACCCATGCTGTGACACATGATGATAATTATTTGGGTTTTGTTTTGAGCACTCTTCCTGATTAAAGTTCTGTACAGTGGCTCTTTGTAACACAGCACAGCACAACCCATCATAACACAGCACAGCAGGGCTAAACCCACTGTGGCACAGTACCGGATAGCTCTTGCTAACACAATCCACAGCACAAGCCATTGTAACACATCTCAGCAAAATCCAGTATATTCCAATAAAACACAGCCCAGCACAACCCACTGTAAAAAAAAAAAACCAGTTCGTTTTAGTGTTGCATGGCAACAGTAAAAAAACATCTCATTATAACATCACATTACAGCACAGCCTAGCATAGCATAATAACACAGCCTAGCATAGCATAACAACCCAGACTAACAAAGAACACAACTGTAACATTACATAGCACAGACCCCATAACAGAGCCCATCACAGTTTACCATAGCATAGGCCAGCACCCATCTCTCTGGGAAGGAGCAGAATAAACCTCGCATTTAGAACAGGGAAGATGGCGACAGAAACACTTGCTAATAAGAGTGGAAGATCTCTAGAAACCTCTGATCTATGAACAAGGGTTATACTGTACTTGTCTGCAGATCACCAGTAAATTGTGTCGTGGAATACAATATAGGACCAAGATTAACATTGGGAGTGATTGCTTGACTGTATATGACATTATAGGCAATATCTATCACAACTGTTTATATATCAGTTTATATATCACAGTAGGTCAAGCTCTGGTCTGTGAAGTCTTGTTCTTGTCTACCCTCACTGAGCTAGGAGTGATCACATGACAATGGTGACCTTAACCCTGTCCTGTCACAAATGTTATTCAGGACTGTACATCCCTGGTCTACCAGTTGTAGGTTCCTGTACCTCAGTTCTGTTGTGATGTGCTACCAGTATCTGGTCACTTTTGATTTGTCTGTGGTGAAGGACACCTTTTCTTGGTCTAGATAAGGATGAAGGAGTTGTGGGCTGTGTGGGGGCAGATTACAGGTGGGGCTTGGGTGGAGCTGGTAGACTGGGGGTTTGGGGTTTGGAGAAATCTCTTTGTCTGTCTCTCTCTTTTTCCCTCTCCCTCTGTTCTTTTTTGTTGAGTAACTTTGTAATTCATAGTGTCATGACTGCGTTTTGAAATCCACATCACTCTTTTCAACATGATTGCTATAATGTTTAATCAGATAAATGCATTAAGATGTACATTGGTTGTAGATATGCAGGGTAGTGTTAAATAAATACTGTAAAAAAATACATCACAGTATTCTGTATATTACCATTTAACCATTTGAATATTAAGATTTTTAAATCAACATTGCTGAATTACGTTGCCACAAAACATGACTTATCTCACTTATTTAAATGTATCGAAACTGGAACGAAACTGGAGTGAAAGGTCTTGGTCTGCAGTGTCTGACTTTATTTCTTAGAAAACCTAGTAGAACAGAGTCCAGTTTTGTCATATGATTCCACACAGAATTACAGAATGAAAGGTTTCAAAGTACAATACATGAAACTGGGCTTGAATGACAAACGGCTAAAAATAAAGCTTTCCAACCTCTTTCTGTGGTATATTTTACACTGAACAAGGGGATAGTGCTACACTTGGAATGGCACGACATACAACTGCAGTGATTTCCATAACAATGAGATGACATCAGGCTCTCTGTGCCTTTGAGATGCTAATGTACATGTTCAGTTGTGTTTGCTGACCAGAAGACCAGAATAAAGAGCAATGTATTCAAATACACTCCAGGCTTGAGATGCAAACGTTCTGCTGTCTGCGTGATTCATTAGCACCAGTGAGAGTCAGCTCTTGAACCTAACACTTTATGAAGTAAGAGAAGTGAAGGGTGGTATGTTGTATCTATTTACAAATTGTTCCATAGCTGCAAAATTATCTTAAAATATACTGGTTTTACAGACGGCAACTACAATCTAAGACAATAATTTGTATGCATTTTATATAGTCATTAAATATATCAGTTACCACAAGTTTTCCACTACTGTGTGAAGCAGAGCATAACCTTTCTTATCTGCCTCTTCTCCCATGGTGTTAACACCCTGCACACTAACCACTCCCACTCTCTCTTTCTCTCTTCATTCTGCCTCTCTCATTGGCAGTTAAAGAAAAAATGCAATTCTCCACCTCCATCTTGACCAGTCTGAACAAGTCCCTTCTGTCTTGCCAGCCCAGCCACTGAGCCTGAATTCAGGTGTTTGGAAGTGTTTGTAACTTCATTTCATTATTGAGTAACTGACTCAGCACAGATAGGCCCCGCCTCCCTCCCTCACCACAGTACCACTGCACCACCATGGACAGGCCCCGCCTCCCCCTCTAACTCACCATAAACTGACTCCCGCTATCATCAAATTTCACTATTGCCCTGGAACTATATGCATTGAGAAGAAAATAACAAAAATGATCAATGTAAATCAAAATTATTATCCCATGGAGGTCTGGATTTGGAATCATACTCAAAATCAAAGTGAAA
Organism: Brachyhypopomus gauderio; assembly: GCF_052324685.1. Taxonomy (NCBI): domain Eukaryota; kingdom Metazoa; phylum Chordata; class Actinopteri; order Gymnotiformes; family Hypopomidae; genus Brachyhypopomus; species Brachyhypopomus gauderio. The sequence goes on along the minus strand of NC_135212.1, from coordinate 43,202,800 downwards.
AATCAAATCACAGGCTGATCCAACTTCAGTGGAAATTCCTCAAGACAAGTTCAAATGAGGCTCAGTAGTGTGTGTGGCCTTCACGTGCCTGTATGACCTCCCTACAACACCTGGGCATGCTCATGATGAGGCGGCGCATGTTCTCCTGAGGAATCTCCTCCCAGACCTGGATTAAAGCATCTAGTCAATTCCTGGACAGTCTGTGGTTGGTGGCGTTGGTGGGTGGAATGAGACATGATGTCCCAGATGTGCTCGATTGGATTCAGGTCTTGGGAATGGGCAGGCCAGTCCATAGCATCAGTGCCTTCATCATGCAGGAACTGCTGACACACTTCAGCTTAGCATTGTCATGCATCAGAAAAAACCCAGGGCCCACTGCACCAGCAAATGGTCTCACAATGGGTCTGTCTCCTGGTATCTGCTCCATGTTCTGGACACGGTGCTGACTGACACAGCAAACCTTCTCGCCACAGCTTGCATTGATGTGCCATCCTGGATGAGCTGCACTACTTGAGCAAGTTCTGTGGTTTGTAGACACCGCCTCGATGGTGATATAACTCAAAAAACACAAAGTGACCAAAACACCAGCCAAACGTTTGAGATGAGAACAGAGAAAAGGTCTGTGGTAACCACCTGCAGAACCACACCTTTATAGGGGTTGTCTTGCCAATTCCCTCTCATTTCTACCTGTTGTCTGTTCCATTTGCACAACAGCAGGTGAAATTGATTCACAGTGTTGCTTCCTAACTGATCAGGTTGGTTTCACAGAAGTGTGGTTGACTTGGTTGAAACATTGTGTTGTTTAAGTGTTCCCTTTATTTTTTTGAACAGTGTACATACACATATTCACACACACACACACACACCTCTACATCTATAACACATATAACACATATACACACAAAATACATTCATGCCTTTAATATGGATCAGGTTATCCATTGCAGCAGCCTGTTGTAAAGACATTATAGATTGTGGTGAGCATCAGCTCATTCATTTGGCTAACAGTTTGGTTTAGAAGGTTCCTGGTTTTGAGGAACAGACTTCTTAAGCATGACAAAATAGAGAAATGGCGATTCAATAAAATCCTCATAGAAAACAATCACATTTTTATCTGGATTAGAATGAGACATTTTTCTTGAGACAACAACACTTGTTTTGTCTCTTCATGCACATAGTCTCACATCTCCTCAACAGTGAGTTTACAATCAACAACTGTCCCTGAGCACCCATAACGCTCTCCACATTCTACCACCTAGACTTTAATAGTCCTGTTACTAAAGAGTCTTAGACTTAATAGTCTTACAAACGAAATTATCACATCGTTTGTCTTATTTAGATATTTTTGAATGTTTACTTATATACTAATCATACTATCTAAAACAATCCCAGTTAACAGGGCCATGACTAGATTCCTTTTCATTATACAGAATCCAGCTCTCTGGTCTTCAAAAATGCTATATATATGAACAATTTAGTTCAGCTCCATTCAGTTTAATTCAATTAGATTAATTACAATTCAATCAAGTGTAAGTTTATGTGCCATTATGTCCGTTCACAAGTGTACCGTGTAATGATGGTTCTGTTCACCTCAAGGTAAGTTTAAGAAGCACCAAAGTCATTTTTGTGTTAGGTTTGTTTGACCTTTTTTTTTTTTGTTTGACCTTCGCTGTTGACCAGTGAGTCATCAGGTCAAACTCAAATGCTCATGTAGACGTACTAGTAGAACCAGAAATATCAGGAGCAGCAGAAAATACAGCCACAGGGTCACCGGTGGTCATCCTCCTCTTTCACTGTGTTACCAGAAACCAGTACCTCTCACTCACACTGCTGTCACCAGCTGGGTCTCATAAGAAGCAAATTACAAGCATAGTTCTCTTTGTGTGTGTGTGTGTGTGTGTGTGTGTGTGTGTGTGTGTGTGTGTGTGTGTGTCTACGCAGCAGAAAGGGACAAGGCATTGAGACACTGACTGTAGAGTCCGCTAACAGTTAGCTTTGATGAGAATCATGAATGGCATCTCAGAATGGGTCAGAAATGTATCTTAGCAGTTAGCTGTGTTATACTATCGTAAAAATCACATGCACAATTAAACTAAACCAAAACAGCTGTGCTCTCTGGAAAAGCAACCTAAACTGAGTATCAGTCTCTCTTACACCACCCTCTCTTTCTGGGCGTGATGTTGAGGGTGATCCCCACACCACCACCTTTCATCCAGGATCACAGCCATGGACCTCAACAGGGGTTCACACTGGGTTTGGGACTATCCCCTCACAGCTGGGGGAGGGGTGTGTGGGTGTCTTGAAACAACTTTTTACAACAGCCATCATCACAAAGCAGCTTTACACATCACATGTCTGTCCTAGCACCAACAGAGCAAGTCGAGGTGAGAGAGGAAACACTCCCTGAGGCTGAAGAAAAACCTCAACAGGAACCAACGCTCAGAAAGGGGAGCCCATCCTCCTCTGGTCGAGCAAAGATGTGAGTGATATGAACAGACAATAATCATAATAATAACAAAGACATTAACAGAAATAATAATGATAATCACAAAATAATGATGTGAATGATATAATCAATAATCAATAATAATAGCAGAGAAACACAGCAGAAGGAACGGACTATGCGGGAGTAAGATATTGACATTTATGTGCAGGATCAACCCGGTGTGACTGGCAGGGAGTGTGAAATAAAATGGAAGCGATCACGCCAAGTCTCAGGGAAAAGGGAGGTTTTAATGAATAAAGTGAGCAAACCAAAAACCCGTGACAAGATCAAAATTAAGGATGCAATGACCAACAGTCAACCGGTACAAAGACAAGACATATATAGACAAACAAACGACCGTCAGGTGAGGCGGATCATAGGCCCCGCCCACCTGATGGAACAACAAGACAACTGGCGCTGTATACGGGGGCGACCAGTCGGGGGCCCGCCGTACCGTGACACCCGGGGTAGGTAGAGGGTTTCCGTTACCAGGCATGCAGTAAGCAGGAGACCTCTTGGTGGTAGTGAAGGGTACTGGGAGGTCTGTTCTCAGCTGGACTCCACAACTTACACAGCCAGATGAAGCAAAGACAGCTCAGAGAAAAGGGAAGGATAGAGAATAAAACGAGAAAGGTAGATGACAGTAAATATACAAACAAAGGCATATGTAAGCACAGACGTTTGCTGACTTCTGACTTTATGTATATGGGCATCAAATCAAAAGCAGAGTGTGATTTGAGACCTTGGGCATTAGGCCCAAGTAAGGGGCTCTCAATTGTTTTCAACTTCTTTTACACATTGTTCTGTTTTGTTGAGATTGGAGGGATCCTGATGCATAAAACTGGGTGTCATCAGCATAGCAATCAAAACTAATATCATACACCAAGAGGGGTAAGAGCAAAGGGCCCTTGTGAGCCACCATACTAACTAGAAATATTAGGAAAACCAGCGTATTCACTGTTCACATAAACAAACGGAGAGTGGTACATCAGATAGGATTTAAACCAGGAGAGAGCGTTTCCTTTCATTGTGATAAGATTTTCAAGCCTTGCAATCAGGATTTTGTGGTGTATGGTCTAAAATGATACACTGAGATTTAGGACTGCAAGGATAGTGGCATAGTGGCACAGCCTCTATCAGCCGATAACAGCTGGTCATTGACAACTCGAGTTAATAGTTTCATTAGGGCACTCTGCTCTAATCTGGCCTGTGCATTGAGGCATGATCCATGTATGTCTGAACTGAAAAGTTTCACATTTCAAAATATGCTTAAAAAAATTCTGTTGTAACATGGACCTCTTTTTGAAGGGTTTTTGCCATAAATGGAAGGTTTGATAATGGCCTACAGCTGGTTTTCTGTGATTGAGGTTTGATTATTTTATTATGATTAGATTATATAGCCAATGCTGAGATACTAATTCATTCTATAGTGAGCAGTTGTTCAACTATGTTGGGAATAATCCCAATACCTTTGATGATAATCTGATCAGAGAATCAATCAACAGTTTAAGTTCTTTCACACAACTGTCATTTTAATCTTGTTTGGTCTCTCCTCAGGTACCTCATTGGGCTTTCCAATCCCTTAAGTTATTTGAGGATATTATATCAGTTATAACATCACCAAAGTATATATACAAAGTGTCCCTGAGTGCTGATTGGACTGGCCTTCTGATCTTATCACAGACTTGCAGTTCATCTCTGTGCTATTTCAGACGGATCGGCACTGCTCCCAGAAAGGCTCGGCTGGTGCGTATTCCACAGTAGCCTGGCCTTGATTTGGTTTCATTGTGGAGTGTAAGAGAATCAAAGACTGATTTGTTGTGTACACCACACACAGAGGAAGGAGGTAGTGAGATACGCCTGCTCACATCTCTGTGGTCATTTCATTCCCTTTGAAGGAAATGTCCAGTTTGGTATTCAAATTGTGATGCTGCAAATAAAACAGTCGACAATATAGACATGGGTAGTTTTCTGAAGCCTGATAGGAAGCAGTCAGGTGGATGACGGACAGCACTTCCTCCTGGTCACTCTCTCTGTGACCCCTGAAGACCCGACTTGGCTACTGATCTCAGCCCAAAGCATTCACCTTTGACCCCGTGTCACTGACCCCTGTTGCATGCCGTCTGTGGATAGTTCTGACCTCCTCTTTGACGTCCCATTCAAACACACATGCAGGTGGGTTGCCCTGTACTGGTTAGGTTGTTCAGGTCAGATATATTTTATGCTGTCCCATCCTGCTGTGTTTCAGGTTCATACAGAGGGTCTATTTGAATGAATGAATGATTATTTTTCATGAAATGAGAAATGAAATGAGCCATATTTTGTCAATTGTGATTTTTACACCCCAATCGAAATTTGTCCTCCACTTTTAACCCATCTGTGCAGTCAGAACACACACACACTAGTGATTACTAGGGGGCTGTGGATCACACGTACCCAGAGCGGTGGGCACCCCTAGCCCGACGCCCGGGGAGCAGTTGGGGTTAGGTGCCTTGCTCAAGGGCACCTCAGTCATGGCCTGTCTGGGAATCGAACCCACGACCCTCCGGTCACAAGACCAGTTCCCTAACCGCCAGGCCGTGACTGCCCCATGGTCTCACCATTAGCCTGTGATCACAGACACCACTGACACACTCGCCTGTCAGTGACACACACAATGGCCCGCACCTTCTAGCAGGTCCTGTGTTACTGCCACCCACTGCACCGAACCTGCAGAAACCATCTCCCTGATTTCAATATAATTCAACACTAGAACACCACAGGGGCGGGGCATTCCAACACACAAACCCAGCCCCCTCCCACTAAGCTCCTCCCAGCTCAAAGAACTGTCCAGTGATCTGCCTTCACTTGGGAGGCAGTGAGCCCTGTGCCTCTGGGAGTCAGTACACAAAGTCTAAGCATGAGAAGGGGCTGTGGTGTGTGCAGGGACACCTGACTACCAGAGACCAGAGGAGAGACCGTCTGAGCCCCCACCCTCAAAGACCATCATTCCAGCAACTACGATGGACTCCACTCAAAATATCCACTCAGAACTACAGATCTTTGAACATCCTTGAAAAACGAGATTATTGAAGGGCCTGCGTTTACTCCTCTACCCTGGAAGCTGCGTTCAGAAGCACCCGGGATCGTTTCTCATGAAATCGGCTCTGGGTTAGCGGAGCCGTCTGCACGTCTCGTACCTCTTTCCAGATGTGCCGTGTTGTGTCTGAGTACAGCCATCTTGGCCGTGTTGGCCTGCTGCAGCGTGGGCTCTCAGAGGAGGAGGCAGGAGGCGATGAAAAGCCCCTCTGTGCCGCGAGCCAGAGCCCCCCGGCTCTGCACCAGGGCCCCATCCGCTCATGTTCTGCTGGAAACAAAAGACCAGGGCCACCTTTAGGGAGTACAATGAAACCACAGACCAGAGGGGAGTGGGGGGTGGTGTGTGTGTGTGGGGGGGGGGGGGGGGGGGGGGTGTCTTACAGGGAGGTGGCTTCTCTGGCAGAGGTGTCTTCTCAGGGGGGGGGGGGGGGGGGGGGGTGGGGGGAGGAGTCTCTAAGGGGAAGGCTGTGATTAATCAGGCAGGCTGTAGGAGACCAGGCAGACGAGGATGGCTTTTGTTCCTGTGCCATCTGTTCTAAGTTTCAGCCCCACGAGTTTGTGAGAAGTTTAGAAAGTAAGTCGTTTTGTGGAGAGGTTGTCATGCTCTGGTCTTGGGCTAGATGTTGTGTTGTGTTTTTCCAGTAGATGATGTGAAGTGTGATGAATGATCTATTTATAATGGCTGACATTCTTCTCCATAATATACATCCTAAATGACCCTCACACACATTCACTAATATTTTTCAATGTTATTAATACTAATAAAAGTGTAAAACCTGTAATTTTGCTGATCAAATGTTCTTGTTGGAACCATCAGTGTGGTGTGAGTATATTCTGTGTATGTGAGATGTTGGAAAATATAGAAAACAAACTGATGCTATCAAAAGTAAAGCAATGTGACATTTCAGTCACTCAAAATGGAAAACCCCACTAGTCCCACAAAGCTAGAGCAGAGCACTCATTAAGCATGCAGACAGTGAGTGTGGAGACACGTGTGAGAGTGTGCACATACGAGAGTGTGCATGTGAGAGTGTGCACGTGAGAGTGTGCACGTGACCTGCCACTTCCATGGTTTACAGACACAAGAGTTTGTTTGCTCTGTGCCATAAACCACAGCCACTGTATAAACAACCACACAAAGAGTAACCAACACACACACACACAGTGCCAGTCAGCAGATTTAAAGCTCTAAGAGGCATGAGCCTTGTAATTCACACAGGGTTAAAAAGACCACAGACATAATTAAAAGCTGCAGAAGCAACCAGAAAGAGTTTGGACGCGTGTACATAAGCACACACACATGCACACAGACACACGCACGCACGCACACACACTCTCTGTTTACATCATCAGTAATGTGTTGGGCACACAACCAGAGAGAGGTGCTCCCACTCTGTCTTATGTGACATCACAGTTTTCGGCCCAAAACCAAGAACACTCCAACACAACACACACACACACACATCACAGCCACACCCAGGGAAGGACTCCTCACACAGCCAGATCCCCACATCTCCCACACACTCCACTGGTCTGATAGGATCGTGAATGTGTGAAACCAAAATATAAACATTAGCTGGGCCACTGAGGCCGGGGCCAGCGGCCAACCACCCGTGACAGACACACACACGCTGTCTGTTGAGGGCTGGCTGTGTCGTTAGGTGCTAACTGCTCATTAATTCAGCTTGACAAACTGTTTCTGCTACATCCATCAGCACAAATCTGGCCTCTATTATGTGTGTGTGAGAGAGAATTGGATGGCACCTGCCCACGTTGTGCTAATTACCAGGACTTCCTTTCTCCAAGTCCTGAATGCAGGAATCCAGGAATAACTAGGAAGGTCGTTATCCAATCACCACGCCTGCTACCACCGCTCCAATCAGAACAATTAAAATCTGAGGTTGTGTGTAACCACTGAACAAACAATCCCCAGTATGCACAGATGACGACAACTTCAGGAGAGGACACGATCCCAGCAACGCTGCAGTTCACACGCTGTGTGTGTGTGTGTGTGTGGGTGTGTGTGTGCATAATTGTATGCTGTGCTGTACTGTAATAGTTTCCTTTAGCATTGGTTCTGTTTTGGAGTAGCATGCAGTGCTAAACAAAAGCTGCCCACACCATCATGGTGGACCCTTCGAGCACGCATCAGTCATGTGACACAGGAAAGTGAATAGAGGAAATAGAGAAATAGAGACAAAGACAGAGAGACAGAGTGGGATAGAGAGAGAGGGAGAATTGTGGGGCAGGATATACAAGAGGTAAACACATAATCTTTTTTAACATTACCATGGTTACAGAAATGTTAAAGTGGATTGAACAGCAACATAGATATTACCGGTCATGCCAATGAAGCATTTTTTAAGACAGAGAGGGAATTAAATATATAGCTGGAGACATCTACAAAGAGAGAGGGAGACAGACTTCAGGAGACAGGCAGACAGCTTTAAGGAGAGAGGGAGACAGCTTTAAGGGTACAGAGGGCAGAACCCTCTAGTTCTGATTCACAATACAGCTACAGCTGTTTTTCCCAGAGAAACGCACCATGCATATGGCATGACTTGGAAGTAGAGATAGATGGAGAGAGAGAGAGACAGAAGAGAGAGAGAGAGAGAGAGAGAGAGAGAGAGAGAGAGAGAGAGAGAGAGAGAGAGAGAGAGAGAGAGAGAGGGAGAGAGAGAGAGAGTGACGCAGAGATGCCAAGCCTTTAATAAATGTGTATGAAGCTGTTCTGTGCAGATCCCCCACTCTGTGGAGCAGGGCCCAGTGGGACTGAATGCTGGCCTTTGTTAATAACTAAATCAGCAGAGCTCTTTGCTGTTCCTGGCCTGTGGAAACGTGCACTCTCTCTATCAACACAAACAGAAGCATGCACGCACGCACACACACACACACACACACACACACACACACACACACACACACAGGACAGCTAGTGAGCGGACACACTTGTCCCTTTGCTCACTCATGGTGGGGGGGGTGAGGGGCAGACAGAGCTTCCATTGTGCCGATGCCCAGTGAGCACATGCACTCTGCCCCCTTTACGGCCTCTCACACCGCTCCACTGCTAATCAGTGTCTCATCCTTCTCTACTCCTCTCTTCCCCACCATTCCTCTGCTCTCCATCTCCTCCCCTCTCCTTCTCCTTACTCCCCATCTCCTCCTCCTCCTCCCCTCTCCTCCTCTTCTTCACCCAGTGCATGCACCACTACATGTGCATCTACTGTGAAGTGGGTTCTTCAAGGAGATGATTTTGGCAAGGTTGAATTGAGGATGAAGATAATTGTGTGTGTGCATGCAAAGGAGTCTCTCTCTCTCTCTCTCTCTCTCTCTCTCACACACACACACACACACACACACACACACACACACACACACTGCAGGGCACATAGAGTATGAGAGCTCTGAGGCCAAGATGAGACGAGAGAGGCATTTTAGGAAAAACCTATAACCACTATCTCTCAGTCTCTCGCTCAATCCTTTTCACTCTTTCTATCTTTTAAACCTGATTAAATAAACTGGGGATGGGGTGGAGCTCTGTACCTTCTCTTCCTACCCACATCATCTACAGAGAGAGAGAGAGAGAGAGAGAGAGAGAGAGAGGGTGGGAGAAACAGAGAAACAGCACGTCACTCTTCCACAAAGCTCATTGAAATTCAGTGCACAGAGCTGGTCAGAGGAGAGACAGACTGTGATGATGGTAGACCATAGAGGGAGGGAGACAGTGATGCAGCCACCACTGTCAATTGAGCTAAAAGACACACACACACACACACACACACACACACACACACACACACACACACACACACACACACACACACACACACACACACACACACACACACACACACACACACACACACACACACACACACACACACACACACAGTGCAGTAAGTAACACAGCATGAACCTGTGGGAACAACATGCAATTCCACATTTCATGTCACTGAGAGCATGTAGGAGTCCTTCCTGCTAATAAAGTTGAGATATTCAAACACAGCTGGATATTGTTTGTCGGTGTGCATAATAAAAACCAACACTCATATATCCATAAACCGGAACGTTCACATGCCAGACACTAGAGGTCGCTCATGAGTAAATTGTAAGATCTGTGATTTCTATAGTGCTCTGCTGGTCCTCCATTACCGTCCTCTCTAGCATAGATGAGATTTCATTATACTCTCCCCCTGCCTCATCCGACGGCGGCTGTCTGGTGCCACCATGTGGATTAGATGGGTAGTGCATCTGCAGCTGTGCCTTAAACAGACATGCGTCCATTTACTGTGGATTTAATTTCAGTGCTAGCGAGGAAAACCGCATACCTGCTCATAACACATTCTTCACAAATACCAAAGGTGTAATGATTCATCAAACCAACATATGATATTATATTAAGTAATAATATTAATCCGATTCACCTGCACCGATTTGGTACTGGAAGGGTATGAGCAAGTATACTTTTTAGATAAAATATAAAATCACTGTACAGTGTATCCAACAGTGTATCCAATTAAAAACAATAAAAGAAACAGTTTGGCAAAAGCGGCACTGAATTCGTCATACGTTCCTGAAACTCATTTTTAAAGTCGTAGTCAAAAGCCGAAGGTCATCGTATCCGCCCTTCGTAAAACCGCTTCAGTTGTTTATGTAACGTATCCTGTTATAAAAATAGCGCGCTGGCCTCGGATGACCAGGTCCCGCCGGCGCACGGGCAGTAACTGTTGTGATTCTGTTGAGCATATTCATTCCTGTGGGGAATATGAACACACAGCCAGAGGTAAGTAAGGTCAGGAGGTATGAAAACATCGCGTGAGGAGTGCGGTGTGGCTGTGTGTTGTACAACACTGGCCCTTTAGGTGAATCCATTAGTGCCCTAATCATCAGCAGCGCTGCAGTGTAAATGGCCCCCGACGTGGCAAACGTCGCAGTTCTCAGGAGTTTCAGCTCTGAATACTTTTTGAACGAAGTACAATAAAGATCACTCAGAAAGGAGCTCGTTTATCTTATAGGCCCATGTGTATTAAACGTGCGGCAAGAGAAAGAGAAAGAACCTGGGAAATGGTTGTGCAGAAAGGTTTTATCAACACAAAAGCCACACAAACGTAGAGGGACAGGAAGAGGGGGGATAGAAGAGAGAGAGAGAGAGAGAGAGAGAGGGTGTTTTGTCTGCCTCGAACGTCCTAGATCCTAACTGGGGAAAGTGTGGCTGTTTGATCTTCAGCGTAGGGCTTGTGCAGCGGTACAACAGGGTCAGAGGTCAGAGGCAGTGGTGGAGCCAAAGGGGGGGGCAACAGAGCCCTTGCCACCCCTAGTGCCACCCCCCTGGAAATGGTCATTTTAAGAGAAAATATGTGTTTCCTTTCGTTCATCATTTGTATATGGACCCATCTGATAAAGCCTTGGTCACCCTTTGGCCACCCCTTGAAAAAAAGTCTGGCTCCGCCACTGGTCAGAGCAGGGCCGGAGTGGGACACTTTTTCAGCCCGGGAGTTTCATGCCCAAATCCGGCCCAAAATTATTTTTCCCTCCCTATCGGCCCAAACTAGAGACTGACATGAGCCGGCCCATCGGGAATCCTCCCGAATCTCCCGATTAGCCACTCCGGCTCTGGGTCAGAGGTAAGGCCAGATTTACAGTTCTCTGTGTGTGTGTGAGAGAGAGAGAGAGAGAGAGAGAGAGAGAGAGAGAGAGAACATTTTTGAATTTGGTATCACCCTCATTTCTGGTGGCTTGTCAATCAAATACGCAACCAAATATGTAATGAACTGCATCAATGTCCTATCAGAAACACGCCTGATTTATTAGATCATCCATAATTTAAGGTAATTTTTTTATGTCTAAAAATACAAAAGCACTGAAAGCACTCACAGTGTAGGTGATCCAGCTACTGGTTATTTCTTCTGTTGATGTCTCTTAATGAAGGCTGTGGTGATGGAGCGTATACAAACAAATCTACTGTTACCGCCTGGAAACAGAAGATATGGGCGATGCTGTACATAAACACACCAAAGAGATCAGTGTTCTGATTTAGTCCAGCAGTGATCGTCTTACAAGAGGAGGAGGAGGAGAGATCAGTGTGGGTGAGAGGAGGAGGAGGAGGAGAGATCAGTGTGGGTGAGAGGAGGAGGAGGAGGAGGAGGAGGAGAGATCAGTGTGGGTGAGAGGAGGAGGAGGAGGAGGAGGAGGAGGAGAGATCAGTGCGGGTGAGAGGAGGAGGAGGAGGAGAGATCAGTGTGGGTGAGAGGAGGAGGAGGAGGAGAGATCAGTGTGGGTGATATATTGACAGATCACTGGGTCCTTCACCCTTTGGATAATTTCTAACTACAATCACCAGGTGTTTTGTGTTTATTTCTGCCAAACATTTTGTATAAAAATAACGAATAAACTGCAAATATAACATTTTATACGATATAACATCAGTATGTACCGGTGTGTATCTTCCCCATATTGGAAAAGCACTTGATTTCACTTCCAGAACAAGCAAGAACATTCAGGAACATGGAACACTTCCCTGAGTGAAGTGGACAGGAGTCGGGACACTACGAGCTCGGGCGTCTGCTCACCATCTCTGCATCCTCCATCCCAGCCAGCTCCACTCTACCAGGGCAGTTGCCACGGACCCCGAAAAGTTGGTCTTCAGTGCCATCTAGTGGACAAAAGGGACAGTGTATCCGCTTTCACCTCCACCTCAATAGTTTTACAATTGCCTTGCCAATTTAGCCATCCAGGCTAGCTAAAATAAATTTAATTTAGCATTTGTTGCTTGCAACATGTAAATTACTATTATTGTTAACCAATCACATCACTACACAAGGTGCGCACCAGGCACTAATACTTTACATTATTTTCAAGCTAAAATGACATGCAAATTTATTTTAACGTAAAATCTGCAGAGGGAGGGGACCTACAAGCAGGGGGTGGTGTCTCCCAACAACACCGCACACCTTCAACACCTACATGTGTAGGTGTTGCTTCCACCGTAGTTCTTCCCTCGAAGACCCAATGGAGCTGGGCAGCAGCGAGGAACCAGAGAGAAGATGTGACAACGTGAGAAGCTCTCCCGTCTCTGCAAGTTGTGTAATTCTGTGATGGTGGCAGCCTGTACCTCGAGTTTGGAGAAACGTGCTATGCTAAGGAAGTTAAACTTGTACATACACTGGCATTGCCATATAAATCAACCTTAAACAGTAACGTGCCAAAATGGCAGCAGACACACAGGCTACACTTTTGTAAAGTGATGAATAACATGAACGAACATGAGTAAACAACATCTAAACAATGTCCTCCCTATTGCTGACTTTACCTGTCTGTCTTCCTCTGCATGAAAATAATCATTTTGTTCACACTGACTTTTTTCATGCTAGTTTTCTTCTGATGTAGGATATCTACATGTAAGTTCTATTAAGCCCTATCCGGACGGGATTAGTTTCTCAGGGGGTCCTGGGGTAATTTTCTCTTTTACGGGGGGTCCTCTGTGATTTTAATCCCGTCCGGAACGAGCATGTCCGTGTTTTTCTCAGACGTCCTCAGAGAAAATTACAGGCGGAATTACCTACTGTTTTTCGCTGTACTCCGTGGTCGTCTGGTAATTTTAGTCCCGTCCGGATCCACATGTCTGAGTTTATACATGCAGACATCACCTCGCGTTTAATAAAACAGCTATATGTCCACTGCCACGCACCGTAGTTACACGTTGGGCGCGCGTTTTCACGGAGATCCACGTAAAGACAGCGGCGAGCGAAAATGGATTTACTGGATTTTTTAATGGATTTATTTTATTTTATTTAACGGATTTATTTAGCTATTTACATTCATTAGCGATTTTTTATAATGTGTTTTCTGTATTGGTTTAACAAAATAGCTTAACTTAAACGGAGATCTTAAATGCTGAACTGAACAGTAGTAAAGTTAAAAGTTAAAAAGGAATCATCAGAGTTGGCAGTGTGACATTATTAAACATGCTATCACGTGACAAGGCGATGTCATGTGACCGAGAAAGCCAAAAACTCACGGGTCCTCCTGTTTTTCAATTGCTGTCCGGATGCAAGAGTTTTATCACTGAGTACAAGGGTGAAATATTTTTCACAGACGTCCCCCTGAAAAACTAATCCCGTCCGGATAGGGCTTAAGTCTGTAATTTATGTGGACACTGCTGATCCTGCTTGGCTCTCTGTTCAAGCCCAGTCGAAACAAACACTCACACACACCATGGTGGAGAGTTTGCTCAGTGGCAGTAACGCCTCAATCTGATGCTCTGGCGTTTTATCTCCGCTCCAGTGGTGACGCTTGTGAAGGTGTAGGTGTAGGTGTAGGTGTAGGTGTAGGTGTAGGTGTAGGTGTAGGTGTGAGCTGATTTTAGGCACTTTTGCCCAAGACTTGTACCTGTGTTAAAATTGTAAAGCGACATTGGGTATCTTGAAAGGCGCTATATAAATTGAACATTCATTCATTCATTCATTCATTCATTCATGACATTATAATTACCCCGATGAACAGCCACTGGAGGTTCACACCTCCTGATGAACTTCATTTGCTGCGCCACAAGAGGTCAGCGGTGGCCAATCACAGTGATGGAGAATGATCTGCGTGTTTTTGTGAAATGCCCTGAGGTGATAAGAGTGATTAAAGCAGATCATGATGAAATGGGAGAATTATCTAGTTTAGATTAGTCACCTTAAAGCATTACAGTCACTGCTCACGGCAGGACGCAGGAGAGATGGAGAAGGTCCAACATCGAGCTGCGTGATTTCAACTTTAACCCCAACCCCCCTTATGTAAACACAAAACAATTATTTTACTTACTCCATCGCTACATGGGTTAATTGCATAGTGAAGTTGAATGTATGTGAGCATGCTGCCCTCTGGTGCTTCCTTGGAGAAACTGCATCAATAGGAACCTGACATAAAGGAGTTGTCAACATTTGTGATCAGGTGCTTTTCAGAAGGAACCAACTAACATGGGTGACCTTTGTCGAATCAACAATACATGTCAGAGTTAACTGACAGACATTGTTAGGGCAGCAACATCAGAGCTGGGGAATCTGAACAAACTGATGAAGGATCTGTGCTGGGACGACCTTGGAAACTCTGGAGTTAGTTGAAGAGAGAATGATGTTTAACAGGCAGTTTTACATCACACACACCTTTACACACCTTACTGGGTGTTCCTGCCCAACACAATAGTGATCTACAGCAGAGGTGTCAATTCCAGGTTCAGAAAGTAAAAGTCCTCACCAGGATTTTGCTCAAGCTTACTAGATTTTCCAATTAGTGTAATCCAGGTAAAATTAGTGGAATCAATAGAATCCAGCAAGCTTGAGCAAAATCCTGGTGAGGACTTTTACTTTCTGAACCTGGAATTGACACATCTGTCAGTGATTCCGCCCTGTGGTGAAAAGTGTCTCTCTTCTGTGCCGTAGAGGAGCAAAAATATACACTTGTGTTGACCTAAACCTTCACATCACCATTGGTAACATCCTGAAAGCTAAATTCTAATTTAAATTATATTCTACGTTATATTTCATCATTCCTGAGAATAACTGCTACAACACGGACAACTTCAAGGGGAAATTGTTAATCTGTTAATCAAGCGGTGTATCTATCAATCTAACTATTTGATGTGCCCTTGGGGAGGAATATAGTTTGAATAAGTCTCCAGAGTGTGATTCACTAATCCAGAACCAGTGGGACTAATCGGGACCTTCAGGATGTTCGAGGGGATTCCTGATGGGCAGCTCGTGTCAATCTGGAGTTTGGGCCGGTTGGATTGGGAAAAGAAATTGGCCCCACACTGCTCACTCACCATTCATACACAAAGACCACTCACACACACCTTTCATACAGTCCCTACTCATACACACACCACACATACCCCCTGTCAGACCCATTCACAATGATCAGATATACAACTCATTTAGACCCATTCAGAACTATGTAACACTTCCTGATAAATATCACCACCGTATAATTTTCTTACAGAAAATGGTCACTGTCCTTAATGCTATTATCAGCAACTACAAATGTGGTAACTACAGTGTGGTCTGGCTGTAAAGGGGGCTTATCCTCCCTGTCTGTCCATTATTCTGGGCTCATCTGGTGGAGGTACAGAAGTTGCTAAGAAGCGTTAAATTAGCAACAGGAAATGCAAACGATTGCTCTAATGCTCCATTCCAACACGCCCGAGTCTTCAGAGCTTTGCAGCATTCTGTACTTATATTACAAAAATTAGTTGGTAAATGGTTTTCAAAATTCTTTTGGCATTGTACATTCTCATCTTAGAGACCCCCCCACGTTAGTTTCATCTGGTTTGAGGATGAGTCTGTCCAGGAACAGGAATGAAAACGCGTATATTCTGAGTGAAGTATATTTCTATTTTTAACTCAACAGCTGAAAATGTCATTAGTTTAGCTCAGAGTGTATTGTCTGCACATGTGGATATGGCCTGAACTAGGAGTGGTCAAGAACAAACAAACAATAAAAAAAACACCTGAAATAAATTATGAAAACCTCCTGCAAATATGAAATGCTAATTAATAATGCACAGAAGCACCGAATGCAATCAGAAAACACACACAAAACATCTTTATTAAAGATTATTCTTACTGTCCAGGGAACTGATAGAACAGAAACGTTACTTTTGTGCGTTTGACTGTGTAACAAGTATTAGAGTGGACCAGAGCTCCGTCGTGCTGGACGCTCTGACGTCTGCAAACGGTCATCCATGGTGTGGGTGAAGGTTTATGAAACACAAGCACTGTACATTAGGGCAGCATGAAGCATTCAGTACTCTCACATGAACTCTCTCTCTCTCTCTCACACACACACACACATATGAAGAGAGAGGCTTTTTCGAGGCCAGTAGACTTTTAAAGCAGTTAGATGTGGTGGTTTGGTTATGGTGCAGGTGGTGTGTGTGGTGGAAGTGAAATGAGGACGTGAGAGCCAGCACGGCTGGGCCTGGCTGTGCGCCCCTGAAGGGCCCACTGGACACGGGCAGAGGGACCACGTGCGTCTACTCGTCAGGCACCAACACAAACTTAGTGGGCAGCTGGACTCCAGGCACCACGTTTGTTCATGTTACCCTAACACATCAGGAGAGCTCCAGGCACCGCGGCTGCCCTGTAGCGGCCCGTGTGATGTTGGCATTACAGGAGCCGCTTCCAGTGAACACCCCTCCCGTAACTGTGAAGAAGAGTTTATCGACAGGTCCAGTACGATGGCAAATGGCCCATGTTCCAATATTCTGAGGTGAGCAGTGAGCAGTTGTAATGCTAGACCGTACTAACGGGCTGCCAGGGTGATGCCAGTGAGCTCTACAGAGGCAGTGGTGTTGAGGGGCTGTGGGGAACGTGATTGTCTCACAGAGGCAGTGTTGTTGTTGGGGTGGTGGTTGTTCAAATGATCAGAGGCAGTGTTGTTGTTGGAGGTGGTGATTGGTCGGGAGGACAGAGGCAGTGGTGTTGTGGGAGGAGGTGATTGGTCGGGAGGACAGAGGCAGTGGTGTTGTGGGAGGTGGTGATTGGTCAGGAGGACAGAGGCAGTGGTGTTGTGGGAGGTGGTGATTGGTCAGGAGGACAGAGGCAGTGGTGTTGTGGGAGGTGGTGATTGGTCGGGAGGACAGAGGCAGTGCAGTTGTGGGAGGTGGTGATTGGTCAGGAGGACAGAGGCAGTGGTGTTGTGGGAGGTGGTGATTGGTCGGGAGGACAGAGGCAGTGCAGTTGTGGGAGGTGGTGATTGGTCAGAAAGCCAGAGGCAGTGGTGTTGTGGGAGGTGGTGATTGGTCAGAAGGACAGAGGCAGTGCAGTTGTGGGAGGTGGTGATTGGTCAGGACAGAGGCAGTGGTGTTGTTGGGAAGTGCTGATTGGTCAGGAGAACAGAGGCAGTTGTTGGACATGTGGGTGGGACACAATGGGGGGCAAAGTGGCATGGGATGATGTGGGCATGACTAGCCAGGACAGCAGCACAGAAGGCATGAAACAATGATACCTTGTGTGTGAACCACAACTAGACCTGAACACTTAAATGAAAGGCTATTTTACTCTTCACCTGTCGATTAATTTAGGTGCCTATTTATGTGGAAACCAATTATTTATTATAAATTTTTGGTGTCAGTGGTCTGATGATTTGCTCAGATCCGTCACTTTCCTCTACTTCCACAGAACTGATGTAGAATGATCCAGAACGTTCCCTCAGCGCTGACCGCATGGTAACAGGTGGTCAAGTACTGAGTAGCAAACAACGAATCAAACAAGAAAAAAGGTGATGAACGCAAGAAATCTCATGCATGTTCAGAAGCTCCTCAACGATATCAAGAACCTCACGACGCTCGGCCTACACGTCGGAGCTTTGCTTGCAAAGCTGTGGAATATTTCAACCCTGTTGTGAAGTCTTTTTTTTCTTTTCTTTTTTAAACCTTTTACTCAGAGACAGAGTGTGTGCACAAGATGGTCAATGGTGTGATTTGTTTAAAAACAAAAGCAAACAAAACTAAAACCCCAACCATCTCCATAACATACACAACAACCGTCTGTAATAAAGAAATCAGTTGGCAGAACACAACTATATTCAACTCTTGATTCAAATAAGAGTAAAGGTAAGATTTCGTTTTTGGATCATTCCACCTAAGACAACATTTCAGTTTCATTTCAGTTTTTTTTCCTGTTAATATAGATAGTCATATATTCATATATCTTCCGTAGGAAAACAAACAACACCAACAACAACAAACAAAACAAAACAAACAAAAAAAAACAGCTACAAAGTTCAAAATGTCCCTGATGACTTTTGGACATAGGACGTCCTGTGTCTTTAATTTGCTTCATCCCCCAAGTTCCTTCCTTAGGCAGTCTGGAAAGGAATTCAACAGTATCCATACAGTACAGGGGAAGCCGTCGTGTCTCCCCTACACTGTTGCTGGGGGTTCGGAGAGCCCGGCTGTGTCTCCACAACTTGCGGCAGCCCAGGGGGGCAGGAGGCTGGGGTCAGGGGTCGGGGGTCAGGGGGCTGGGGAGAGAGGCTGCTTCTGTGCACGGCGGGCGTCATCCAGTGGCGGACGAGCACATTCCTCTCCAACAGCCACGCCCCTCCCCCCAGCTCCTACAGTCCGAGTTCTCCGTCCTGTCTGTCCCCCCCCCGTCCCCCGCTGACGGGGATCCTGGGATTGCGTGCAGCACAGGTCGGGGATCCGGAGCCGCCTCCTGACCCCTCCCCCCTGCCCCGCCCACAGCGGAGCAGGTTTATCGTTTCATTTCAGGCCGCTCCGTCTCCCCGGACCAAAGCGTACCCTCCCTGGGCCGCGAGAGCCCGGGAGGCTGTCGCTGCGCCCTGGTGCTCACAGGGAGAGTCAAGGGGAATGTGGCGACGGGCTGCTGTGGGCGGAGCTGGGGCTGCAGCTGCCGGCTGGACACGCCCCTCCACTAGGGCGTGACCCGCTGCCGCCCTCCAGGCCCTCAGAGTTCTCCAGCATCTCCTGAATGAGAGGAGGCATGGAGCCAGGGATCTCCATCTTCAGTGTGATCACTCGCTCCGCACCTAGAGAGAGAGAGAGAGAGAGAGAGAGAGAGAGAGAGAGAGAGAGAGAGAGAGAGAGAGAGAGAGAGAGAGAGAGAAGAAAAGGGTAAGAAAGAAAGAAGAAGAGATAGAAAGTGAAACAGAGAGGGAGAGACAGACAGTTGAGAAGCAGTATAGTGACACGCTGCTGGTGAAAGTCAAACCTGGGCAGCTTGTTTCTTGACGTGCATCAGGACGACTGTAAGTCTAGATCATTTGCTGAAAGCTAAACGCACCTTTAGCACTGATGCTCCGCAGGTCTGTGATCTTCATCAGCATTTTAGGGAACATGTGGGGTTTATGAGGCCTCCTCTTCCTCACATAGATCTTCAGCGCTTCAAGCAATGGCTCCTGCAGCACATCCACCTTATCTGACTCCTCGAGATCCTGCCGATCTGTAGACACACACACACACACACAAAGACTTAGGCATTTACATATTTCAGCCCACCGTCTATGCTACCCAGTCATATACACTCTTCCCAGTACAAAAATTCAGTCTTTCCTATCCCTTACTAGCCACACTCAGAAAAGGCCTGCAGTACCTCCGCATAGCAGGCAGATGGCGCTGAGCAGGCCCGTCTCTGCGTCGTCCATCTCCAGTGGCAGCAGCTGGTTGGCGAAGGCGAACACCAGGTCGGTGAGCGGCCCGAAGCCGGCGTTGTGCATCTGTGTGCGGTTCAGAGTCAACCCGTCCGAGAAGGTCATGGTGTCCTGGTCCGGTGTGTAGCGCGTGCAGATCCGTAAAATCTGATGGAGGAACGAACGTAGAGAAGAAGAAATGAGAGACAGCACAGATAAACGCTGGATTCAACTGATTACACAACCGATCAAGGCTCACCGAGGTGAAGGGATATCACGTTATGAGATGCAACTTTAAATGTGTTATAATAATAGGTCCATACGACAGCGTGTGCGTCTGAGGGCGTGTGCGTCTGAGGGCGTGTGCGTCTGAGGGCGTGTCCACGAGCAGCTCACCAGGATGTCCAGACAGGCTGCTTTGAGCAGGGTGATCTGGTCGGCGATGGTGAGCGTGGTGAAGCCGGGCAGCTGTTTGGCGAACTCCACCGTCTTGATGATGCACTTGGTGGAGAGCTCACTGAACTTGTCCCACAGGTCCACGTCCAGAGCCACCCTGTGGTCTGAACTGTTATTCTACCAGAGAGGAGGAGGAAGGTGTTAGAGCTTCTTAAACAGGATTGCCTGTATTCTTTTCATGCCTTTATGACATTTATATATACACCGTATTTTCTGGACTATAGAACGCACCTCAATATAAGCTGCACCTACAACGGTTTTTTTTTATTTTTATGGAAAATGTTGTATAAGCCGCACCGGGCTAAAAGCTGCATATATTTACTGAACTGAATATATTTAACCGAATGGTTTCTGAACGGTGCCTGTAGCATTTCACGTGCGACAGATTTGGCTTTCAGACGGTGTTGTGCCCAATTCTGACTCCCCTCGTTTATCCTCGCATAAATACGCTACAGATTATATTGTCGATTTACGTGTCTATGCATAAATAAGAGCTAGACATTAATTGTCCATCACAGCAAAAGGCACGACATTATCTATGTCCAAAGCCACACTGGCTCAAGTGTTAATTATTTTAAATAAAATACTCACTGGCTATACCGAAGTTCACCTCTGACAACGACTTTGCAATATTACAGCAGTATTATGTATAAATATCTAGTTAGGACAAAACTAGAGTGCTCAATGAACTAAGTTATAATCACTGTAACTCCCGAATATCATCTGTAGTGTCTTTATGTGTGTGTAAATGAGGGGGGTCGGATTTTGCCGGGCAGAAAAAAAATGTTGGTTTGAAAAAAATTCTTTGTGGTGCCTTCTGCTTGCGTGTGCTAAATGAAAATGAGCACTTTCTTCTTTGATTTACAACTTTGACCTATCACCTGATTCACTTTCTGCTCCGCAGGTCAGTATAAGCTGCATGGTTCAAATCGTGGGGAAAAAATTAGCGGAAAATACGGTATTTCTAAAACGATTAATCAAATGTGACAGTAAATTCGAGACCATGAGGTCAGGAGAGGTGCTCTAGCGCCCCCCTGTGGGAGTGGCTTGCTCACCGTGGTGTATTTGCCCAGTTGACACAGTGAGGGAAACGTCTCCTGATGGGCCTTCCTCACTCGCTCGATCATCTGCTCGGTGTCAGCACTCAACACGTAGCTCTCCGAACACTCCACCTTCTTCTCCTCCTTCTTCTTTTTGTTCCGGTCGTTCCGAACAGCTGTGAACAGGAAACACATGACGGTCAATGACATGCTGACATCCTGAGAGGACCGGCTCGGGAGACGGCCGCGGTCCCGAGAGGCTCCGCCGGTGACAGGTGGACTACGCTACAGCAGGACATAAGCAGATGACACAGGCAGGCTGCTGTGCTGGTACAGGACCAAGGATCAGGACCAGGGATCAGGACTACTTAGACTGGAATACTGAAGTTGCATTTTGGAGGTCTACTGAGTAAATAAATCATCATCATCATCATCCTCCTCCTCCTTCCCCCTCTTTCAAGATTGCATCGACTCTGGTTGCACTGAGTGTGAGATGGCGAGGGGTGAGTGTGTGAGCTGGTGAGGGGTGAGTGTGTGTGAGCTGGTGAGGGGTGAGTGTGTGTGAGCTGGTGAGGGGTGAGTGTGTGTGAGCTGGTGAGGGGTGAGTGTGTGTGAGCTGGTGAGGGGTGAGTGTGTGTGAGCTGGTGAGGGGTGAGAGTGTGAGCTGGTGAGGGGTGAGAGTGTGTGAGCTGGTGTGTGTGTGAGCTGGCGAGGGGTAAAAATGTGTGAGCTGGTAAAGGGTAAGAGTGAGACACTAAAGATATTAGTGACAGTAATATACTTGTGAAGGGTAAGAGTGAGACACTAAAGATACTAGTGACAGTTAGATACAGTAAGAAAAAAAAAAGTATCCATCCCCTATCTCTCTCTCACACACCCACACACACACACACACACACACACACCCACACACACACACCTGCACGTTAGGCATTGTCAGATGAAGCTGTTAATAACAGTGATGAACGGTCTATGTGTGTAGCCACTGCTGCTCTTAATCTCATCAGCCCACATGACGGAGCCCAGCTGGAGTGACCCCCCCCCCCCCCCCCCCCCCCCAGCCACAATCTCCCTGCCTGCCTCTCAATGAACAGCTCAATCATTTCTTTTCATTTCCCATTTTCCTTGAGCTTCAGTATCTCCCTCAGTAAATCACGTTTCCTGTCTCTACTGCCGTCCCCCCGCTGAGACACACACACACACACACACACACACACACACACACACACACACACACACACACCAAAGCATGCACACTTCAGCTACTTCGCTGCAGACTCTAACGGCGCTGCAGGACAGCTACCCTGCAGGACGGCTACCCTGCAGGACGGCTACCCTGCAGGACGGTCCCGTCCACTCCCAGCACTCCTGATCCAGAGTGAAGGACTAAGCCCAGAACTCAGCAGCCAGGTTTAGGCAAATAAAGCAATAAACCTTCCAGATGAGCTTCAGTGTTGCCCACAGTGAATATTTGAACAGCAACATTTTCAATCTGTGGGGAGAGAACAAAAAAAAAAGGTGTTTCTACCCCTGCACCTGGCAAAGTCTCCACATGTGACAGCACTGTTATTCTATTCCAACCACTCTCCATTGCAACACACACACACACACACACACACACACACACACACACACACACACACACACACACACACACACACACACACACACACACACACACACATAACTGACTGCTTTTGCATGTGAACCATAGTTTCTCCTTTTCTAAAAGAATGTGCCTCCCCCACACACACCCGCATGCGCGCACACACACACACACACACACACCCACACACGGGTTGGAATGCCTGTAGCCCACGCCCACTCCACCTCCGGAGAGAGCAAGGGGCAGCGTAAGCTCTGAAAACACCGTCTAATGGAACCATTAAAGAACTATTAGTGAAAGGAAGTCATCCTTCACAGTGACATCAACAACAACACAAACATGCACACAAGAAAACAAGGCCGTACAGACCCGCTGCTTCTCGAACATACGTTAATAAGGAGAGAGGGTGTGGGAGATAAGGATATTTCAAAGAGCAATCTATCTGGAGGAATGATTTCAGAGCGTTCCTCCCTCACGTCATGTCTGCTCAACAACAGCTGGGCAGGACAAAGAGGAAGGACACGGTGGTCATATCCTGCAGCAGCGACCGCAGGACATTTTCACTGGCATCACAGTTCCAGAACATTCACTAGTGGTAGGATTACGTAGGTGAGGTGTAGGGGCGGGTGAGGTGTAGGTGAGGTGTAGGGGTGGGTGAGGTGTAGGTGAGGTGTAGGGGCGGGTGAGGTGTAGGGGCGGGTGAGGTGTAGGTGAGGTGTAGGGGTGGGTGAGGTGTAGGTGAGGTGTAGGGGTGGGTGAGGTGTAGGTGAGGTGTAGGGGTGGGTGAGGTGTAGGGGCGGGTGAGGTGTAGGTGAGGTGTAGGGGCGGGTGAGGTGTAGGTGAGGTGTAGGGGTGGGTGAGGTGTAGGTGAGGTGTAGGGGCGGGTGAGGTGTAGGGGCGGGTGAGGTGTAGGTGAGGTGTAGGGGTGGGTGAGGTGTAGGGGCGGGTGAGGTGTAGGTGAGGTGTAGGGGCGGGTGAGGTGTAGGTGAGGTGTAGGGGTGAGTGAGGTGTAGGTGAGGTGTAGGGGTGGGTGAGGTGTAGGTGAGGTGTAGGGGTGGGTGAGGTGTAGGTGAGGTGTAGGGGTGGGTGAGGTGTAGGGGCGGGTGAGGTGTAGGTGAGGTGTAGGGGCGGGTGAGGTGTAGGTGAGGTGTAGGGGTGGGTGAGGTGTAGGTGAGGTGTAGGGGTGGGTGAGGTGTAGGTGAGGTGTAGGGGTGGGTGAGGTGTAGGGGCGGGTGAGGTGTAGGTGAGGTGTAGGGGCGGGTGAGGTGTAGGTGAGGTGTAGGGGCGGGTGAGGTGTAGGGGCGGGTGAGGTGTAGGTGAGGTGTAGGGGTGAGTGAGGTGTAGGGGCGGGTGAGGTGTAGGTGAGGTGTAGGGGCGGGTGAGGTGTAGGGGCGGGTGAGGTGTAGGTGAGGTGTAGGGGCGGGTGAGGTGTAGGGGCGGGTGAGGTGTAGGTGAGGTGTAGGGGCGGGTGAGGTGTAGGGGCAGGTGAGGTGTAGGGGCAGGTGAGGTGGAAGCTTTTCTTGCTCAGGTGTTTAATAGTTCTTCAATGTAACGGTATTTATTGTCTTTTGACTTTATTAAATTTTTTTCCTTTAAATTTTGCTTTTGTGATATTAAATAGGTTATAATAGTAATAATAATAAGTATATGCACAATTATTCACATAAAATATTTTTCATCATTTTGAAATGGGCAAATTTTTATAATAGACATTATCACCAGTCTGAAGCTAGAAGCTAGATAAAGGGCCGAGAAGAGCTTCGGCTCAGACCTCGGAACAGCTTGGTAAACGGAGGTCAAAGGTCAGACAGGCTGGCAGAGGGGAAGGACAGACGCACCAAACATACTTGACAGGCACCAGCACAGAGGTCACGAATCACATGACCTGCTGGCCCTGCCAAGTCAGAACTTAATCAAGAGTTGCCCTAACACACACACACACACACACACACACACACACACACGCTCTTCTAAATATATTTCAACATCGTACTTGTTTTTGCTAGATGGTGCAACAGCACACACACACACACACACACACACACACACACACACACACACACACACACACACACACACACACACACACACACACACACACACACACACACACAGCCACCAGGGGGAGCTAGTGGAACAGGTGTGCAATAGCATCCTGCTGGAGAAATGTTGGAGTTTTTGGTTACTCTGAATTTTAAGAGGTCAAAAGATGACCTGTGTGATGGTGTGATGGTGTGTGTGTGCGCGTGCGTGCCCCGGGTTGCCGTGGCGACACTCACACTCCTTGGACATGCCCACTTCCAGACACTTCTGCAGGCGGCAGTACTGGCAGCGGTTTCGCGTGACCTTGTTGATGATGCAGGTCTTCTCCCGGTGACACGTGTACACCATGTTCTTCTGGATACTCCGGCGGAAGAAGCCCTGCACCACAGAAGAAGAGGAGAGAGGGAGGTGAACTCGCTCATCACCACAGAAGAAGAGGAGAGAGGGAGGTGAACAGCGCCGGGCCACATCAGAACAGCCCCGTTTACCGGCCTGTGCTGCATAACGCAATAAACTATCCAGATAGTATTTATCCTGATAGTATCACTGACACATGTCTGCCACTAGCAGGCGCTGTGGCGGAGTGAACCCAGCCTGGGTTTGGCCGTGTAATCTCT
This sequence comes from Brachyhypopomus gauderio, assembly GCF_052324685.1. Taxonomy (NCBI): domain Eukaryota; kingdom Metazoa; phylum Chordata; class Actinopteri; order Gymnotiformes; family Hypopomidae; genus Brachyhypopomus; species Brachyhypopomus gauderio. Next base: position 43,177,339 of record NC_135212.1, on the reverse strand, counting down.
CAGTATGACAGTGTGATGAGCTGGAGGGGTGGGGGGGCGAGTCCCGTAATGGGCTGCTTAGCGAGGAGCAGCCGGCGGGCACAGAGAGGTGAGAGATGAGGGCAGCAGGGAGGGAGAACCCCGACACTCACTCACTCACTCGCCTTTAATTACAGCAGGGCAGAGCTGGAGTGCTTAGAAACACACGGGGGGATAGTCTCTCTCTCTCTCTCTCTCTCTCTCTCTCTCTCTCACACACACACACACACACACACACACACACACACACACACACACACGCACGCACACACGCACAGCAAGCTTGGGCCATCTTGCCCCCATGACCAGCTGATTAAATTACAAATACAAATGTTTCAGAAATCTACTTGAAAAGACAGAGAACGCTGAGGTACAAGTGGATGAAACTAAAAGAAAATCCATGTGACCCACTGGTAGAAGAACACTCATACATGCTGTGGTTCTGGTTTTGAAACAAAGAACAGGAGAGGAGAGGAGAGGAGGAGAGGAGAGGAGAGGGGAGAGGAGACGAGAGGGGAGAGATGAAGGCTAAAGCTGCTCAGGGTTCTGCACCGAGCTCCATCTTTCATCTCCCGAGAGGGTGTGTGCTCCGTTTCCTCTGAATCTTTCCCAACTGGCCTGGGATTAAAGATGGGATCATGCGTGTGTCTGCGCGTAGCTGGGAGGGTGCACATGTGGCCAGGAGTGCATTCGTTGCAGGAAGTGTGGATGTTAGTAAATTTCATTCATCATGATATACTCTCTCTCTCTCTCTCACACACACACACACACACACACACACACACACACACACACACACACACACACACACGTATATGTGTGGCTTGGGCGTGATCAGCCCTGTGTGTTTGTGGCTTGTGCAGTGTCTGCCGGCCTGCGTGTCAACAGGGGGACAGCTTTGACCACTGTGTCTCTGGTGGTCGGGCTCACACCTGAGTGGACCATGACCACACAGCACACATCCTGTACAACACTGCGCTTCAATTATAGAAAAGCACAGACCCGAGGGCTAGGCTTCCCCACTGTGCCAGGGGTGGATTAGATTTCTTTGTCTGTATATATATGTGTGTGAGTGTGTGTGTGTGTGTGTGTGTGTGTGAGTGTGTGTGTGTGTTAGTGTGTGTGCGCATGTGTGTGCGCGTGTCAGTGAGGGCAGTGCTGAGAAATCTGAGCATAATAAGAATTTGAGGTATTTCAGGAATTTGGGGTTTATATTGCTGCACAGTGAACCATGCAGTGGAACTCTGGTTGTGAGAGAGCGGGAGAGTAGAGGTGTGGTGGTGTAGGGGTGTGGGGGTGTAGGGGTGTGGGGGTGTGGGGGTGTAGGGGTGTAGGGGTGTGGGGGTGTGGTGGTGTGGTGGTGTAGGGGTGTAGGGGTGTGGGGGTGTGGGGGTGTAGGGGTGTAGGGGTGTGGGGGTGTGGTGGTGTAGGGGTGTGGGGGTGTGGGGGTGTAGGGGTGTAGGGGTGTGGGGGTGTGGGGGTGTGGGGGTGTAGGGGTGTAGGGGTGTGGGGGTGTGGGGGTGTAGGGGTGTGGGGGTGTGGGGGTGTGGTGGTGTAGGGGTGTGGGGGTGTAGGGGTGTAGGGGTGTAGGGGTGTGGGGGTGTAGGGGTGTGGTGGTGTAGGGGTGTGGTGGTGTAGGGGTGTAGGGGTGTAGGGGTGTGGGGGTGTAGGGGTGTAGGGGTGTGGGGGTGTGGTGGTGTAGGGGTGTGGGGGTGTAGGGGTGTAGGGGTGTGGGGGTGTAGGGGTGTGGTGGTGTAGGGGTGTGGTGGTGTAGGGGTGTAGGGGTGTAGGGGTGTGGGGGTGTAGGGGTGTGGTGGTGTAGGGGTGTGGTGGTGTAGGGGTGTAGGGGTGTGGAGTGGTCCCAGCGGGTGGTGTGTGGTGGGTGGAGTGGTCCCAGCGGGTGGTGTGTGGTGGGTAGAGTGGTCCCAGCGGGTGGTGTGTGGAGTGATCCCAGCGGGTGGTGTGTGGTGGGTGGAGTGATCACAGCGGGTGGTGTGTGGTGGGTGGAGTGGTCCCAGCGGGTGGTGTGTGGTGGGTGGAGTGATCCCAGCGGGTGGTGTGTGGTGGGTGGAGTGATCCCAGCGGGTGGTGTGTGGAGTGGTCCCAGCGGGTGGTGGGCGTTACCTTGCAGCCCTCACAGGCGCTGACCCCGTAGTGGTAGCCCGATGACTTGTCCTGGCACACGAAGCAGGGCTTGTAGACCCGAGGTGGCGGGGGCGGGGACGGGGGACTAGGGACGATCTCCTCCGAACTGGTGCTCTGCGTCTCCACGGCTGGAGAGAGAAGAAGGCCCGGTTTAACGCACGCATCAATGTCCCACCGTTCACACGGAACCCCGCCAGGCCCCCCGGGCCGGGCCGCGTACACGTCCTACAGCCAGGATCAAAGTGCTTCTCTTCCAAATCACTCCATTCACATCACAGGCATGTGAACATTCGATCCAGATGTGTAATGTAACGACTGCGTCTAAAATGAACATTTTGCCCAACAGCATCAGTAATCACAGAGGCGTGATAGAAAGCCAGCAGGCCACCTCACCCAGCCACTCGGCTGAGGGCGTCTATCAGAACGGCCCACGCAGGAGCTTTGTTTGGACAACGACAACAAAACAACATTATCCATATCAATGCATTACGTCTTCATAAATGTGCTGCAACCATAGGAACAGACATCAGAGCAAGCTATTAAAATCTGACCATGAAGGATTGTGTCCCTCAAATATCAAAGTGCTGCGTCTCACAGACCTGTGGGGAGTGATCCCCTGAGGAGACGTGAGTAGTGTGTGTGTGTGTGTGTGTGTGTGTGTGTGTGTGTGTGTGTGTGTGTGTGTGTGTGAAGTGAGACCCCCTGAGGAGACTTGAGTAGAGTGTGTGTGTGTGGCGAGTGAGACCCCCTGAGGAGACTCGTGTGTGTGTGTGTGTGTGTGTGTGTGTGTGTGTGTGTGTGTGTGGAGTGAGACCCCGAGGAGACTCGTGTGTGTGTGTGTGTGTGTGTGTGTGTGTGTGTGTGTGTGTGTGTGTGTGGAGTGAGACCCCCTGAGGAGACTCGTGTGTGTGTGTGTGTGTGTGGAGCGAGACCCCCTGAGGAGATAGGCAGAGCAGGCAGGCAGGCCGGGCGCAGCCACACAACAGCGGCCCACAAACCCCGTCTGTCCGTCACCATCGCCCTGTCCCCGTTTCTACTCTCGTGCCTTTAATTAATAAAGCTGTGACAGGCAGAGGAAGCGTTAGCAGAACCCTCAGCAATCCAGGCTGCTGTCAGCAGCAGAGGAAGCCGCTCTCCAGGGTGTATATATGGAGAGCCATCGCGTCTTCGGCGGGGGAGAAGGAAATGGCGCCTGTCCCCGGCATGAGACGGCGCCTGTCCTCGTAGATGTAAATGGATGGATGGAGTTTGGGCCTCCGATCCACGAAGACTAAGTAAATGCTGAAGATGTGGATACAGGAGGTTGGACCGGGTCGGACTGGGGAAGGAGAGAGTCCGCAATCGTTTCCAGTGGGAAGAGCAGTAAGAAGTGATTTGCTGTAATCCGTAATTACAAACACACTGTACACAGACAGAACAAAGCACACGTGCTAACTTGACACCAGCCACACCCCCACAGACAGACCTGCGTTCTCACACGTACACATTCACGAAATCTACGGCAATAAAGAATATCTCACCTGCATACTGCAACACAGGGTGTGCAAACACACACGATACAGCTCAAAGAGGACCACGCTCGAACAGGAGTGGGTGTGTACTTTGTGTGTATACTTTGTGTGTGTACTTTGCACACATTTCTCTCACTCATCTGTTGCTACATCTTTCTCTCCACACACACACACACACACACACACACACACACACACACACACACACACACACACACACCTCTTTGTCTTGCCGTCTGCTGGATTTTGCCCAGCAGCACGGAGCCCCCGTGCCAAAGGTGGTGGCACCACCCCCTGACCCTGGGGGCGGACACAGCTACACCCAAGCCACTCCGCCTCAACTGCCCACACGGTCCAACCCATCCCAGCGTGGCAGAAGCAGCAGGTTTTTGTACAGTCGGAGCGTGCGGGCCACAGGGCACTCCTGTGGTCCAGAGCCGTGCGCGTGGGTGGAGTATTTCAGCTGTTGGAGCTGGATCGGGCACCAAACAGCAGGTGGGGCAGGTGGAGCTGCTATATGTGTAGTGCGCCAGCACCCACGTGCATCGGGGACGGGGTTGGCAGGGCGTTTCCTGCAGGCTGCAAGGCCTCGAAACTGTCCCAGGTCTCACCCGCACGCAACAACACATGTGCGCACGCACACGCCTTCCATAGGAACACGCATGTAGAAATAAAAACATTTGCACAGTTGCAGTGCTGCAGGAGAGCGACTGCAGGCTCTACGGGTCTTTATTGCACAGGGAAGACAAAGCCCAGGACACACAGACCGACGACTGGACAGGACAACAGTCGGTGATTCTGATGTGTGGATCGTATACAAGTTGCCTGGTGGTTCTTGGTGTGGTGATGAGGTGACTGACAGACCTGTACCGGTCGGTTAAACTGACGGTCAAACGTCATAAACAACTCGGCAGCTGACTGGACAGTAGTTATAATAAGCTGTGGTAACTTTGAGTTGTCATCTTTAAAGTAAAGCAACGTAGCATTCAGCCTTGAACTGTTCTAGCAAGCCAAGTGACTAGCTGCTAGTGCTAATTTCTATAACGTTAGCAAATTAGCTAATTTATCAAAATTGCCCTGAAGGGCTTTGAATCAAACATTAATTTGGGTTAAGTATTAAAATATTGTTCATGTGATGTTATATTAAATTAAATAACGTGAACATCAGAAACAACAGTTGATTGGACCCATAGTATTGTTAACCTTGTAAATCCTGTAAAGCGCTTTGTGACACAAAAACAAATATATTTGATTTGATTGTGAGCTAAATTTCATCATCCTGAAGAAAATTACTGCTATGGTTAAGATACTTTGTGTAAGGTTATCTATTATTTCTGCTAAAGTTAGCTAAATGTCAGATTTCATTGTGTGGCTGATGGAAATAATATATTCATGGTGTGTGTGTGTGTATTATATATATATATATATATATATATATATATATATATATATATATATATATATATATATATATTTGATACATTCTAACACACACACACACACACACACACACACACACACACACACACACACACACACACACAGGAAGGGCTTAGGGCTAAAGTTTCGCCCAACTCACACTGCCATCCAAGCATACTTTTAGAGGCATATTCTCTGCTGATTATACCAATTCCGTAGCATAAGAGTAATATAGTAAACATAATACAGCATGCGTTTCTGAAACATTACCATGCAAGAACCTGATCATCTTACTGCTGGAGGAGCTTTCTGCCCAACCCAGTAAACAAAGCCAAAACCCTCCGAGCCTGCAGACCAGCAGCACACATCCACCTGCACGAGTGAGCAGCTCTACGCAGGTTACTAAAGGTCGTCACAGTACACCACACACTTACTACCACACTGCAGGAGAGAGAGAGAGCACAGAGAGTAGAGAGAGAGAGAGCAGAGAGAGAACAAAGAGAAAGAGAGAGAGAGCAGAGGAAGAGAGAGCACAGAGTGCAGAAAGAGCAGAGAGAGAAAGCACACAGAGAGAGAGCACAGAGAGAGAGAGGGAGAGCAGAGTGCAGAGTGCAAGCACAGAGAGAGCACAGAGAGCACAGAGAGTGAAGGCACAGAGAGAGAGAGCGCACAGAGAGAGAGAGCACAGAGAGAGAGAGGGAGAGCAGAGTGCAAGCACAGAGAGAGCACAGAGAGAGAGCGCACAGAGAGAGAGAGCGCACAGAGAGAGAGAGCACAGAGAGAGAGAGAGAGAGAGAGAGAGAGAGCACACAGGGAGAGAGAGAGAGAGCGCACAGAGAGAGAGAGAGAGAGAGAGAGAGAGCGCACAGGGAGAGAGAGTGCACAGGGAGAGAGAGAGAGAGCACATGGAGAGAGAGAGAGAGCACATGGAGAGAGAGCGCACAGGGAGAGAGAGCACACAGAGAGAGAGAGAGCGCACAGAGAGAGAGAGAGCGCGCACAGAGAGAGCGTGACATGGAAATACATGGGAATCCAAGACACTGTCAAGCATTCTAACGCAGCCAGTCGCTTTGGGAATACCGTCTTGTTTTTCCGAACGTTACGCTGTAGTGATCCGAGTTGCTCGCAGGCATTCCAGTTAATGATGTAACAGCATGACACCTAGCAACGGAGCGCCCCTCACAACACACACCGCCCAGGCAGGAACTACAAATGAACTAATCAGAACCGCGGTCCCCAAAAGAAGAGCCTGCACCTCAGTGTCCAAGAATACAGTACGTGGAGCAGGCGTTTGGGCTGGGGGGGTGAGTGGGAGAGCGTGGTTAGTGGCACACGCAGCAGGACAGATTTAGGTTAGTTAGGGCCCAGAAAATGTCGGTTGAGTTCATGTTTAAGGCTCAGTAGAAATGGGTTTAGCTAAGGCTCAAATATGATTTTAGGTTCAATCATTTGATTTTACACTAGATTGGGGTTTATTTAAGGTGTGTGGGTTTAGTTAAGGGCCAGTACGTGCGTGTGTGGGTTTAGTTAAGGGCCAGTGCGTGCGTGTGTGGGTTTAGTTAAGGGCCAGTACGTGCGTGTGTGGGTTTAGTTAAGGGCAAGTACGTGCGTGTGTGGGTTTAGTTAAGGGCCAGTATGTGCGTGTGTGGGTTTAGTTAAGGGCCAGTACGTGCGTGTGGGTTTAGTTAAGGGCCAGTACGTGCGTGTGGGTTTAGTTAAGGGCCAGTACGTGCGTGTGTGTAGTTAAGGGCCAGTATGTGCGTGTGTGTAGTTAAGGGCCAGTACGTGCGTGTGTGTAGTTAAGGGCCAGTACGTGCGTGTGTGTAGTTAAGGGCCAGTACGTGTGTGTGTGTAGTTAAGGGCCAGTACGTGCGTGTGTGTAGTTAAGGGCCAGTACGTGCGTGTGTGTAGTTAAGGGCCAGTACGTGCGTGTGTGTAGTTAAGGGCCAGTACGTGCGTGTGTGTAGTTAAGGGCCAGTACGTGCGTGTGTGTAGTTAAGGGCCAGTACGTGCGTGTGTGTAGTTAAGGGCCAGTACGTGTGTGTGTGTAGTTAAGGGCCAGTACGTGTGTGTGTGTAGTTAAGGGCCAGTACGTGTGTGTGTGTGTGTAGTTAAGGGCCAGTACGTGTGTGTGTGTAGTTAATGGCCAGTACGTGTGTGTAGTTAAGAGCCAGTACGTGTGGGTTTAGTGGGTTCAGGCTGCTTCTCTTTCACAGGTGTGAGTAGCTAGAGGACTGCAGCACCCGGCTCTACACCAAACAACACTGTGGGGGGGGAAATACATAAAATAGTGGAGGAGAAAGCTGTAAACAGACAGCACAGAGGTACAAAAAATACTTATTGAGTTATTCCCCAACAGCAAGCCGGAGAGAGAGACAGCTGTGTGCTAGCACAAGTGACAGCTCAGGTGGAGAGAGAAAAAGATTGAGAATATAAGAGAAACTGTGTGTATGAGAGACTGTGTGTTGGAAGCAAGAAAGGAGATGGTGGGTTTGTGTGAAGGAGAGAGGGAGTGGGAGAGAGAAGGAGAGATGGAGACAGTGTATGAGTGAGAGGTGGGAAAAAATAGGGCAGAGGATGAAAGAAAACGAGTGCCTAGCTGGCAGTGCTAGACTGGAGCTCTCCTGGGAAAAAGCACATCCTGCTACGACTATTACACCCTGCCTGTCACACACACACACACACACACACACACACACACACACACTTTTTTTGTTATTCAAAGCTAAATTAGTCAGGAAAGGGAATAGCTGCAAACACAACCCAGGGAGTGATCATTAATGCTATCATTACTGCAATATGAGAGAGAGACAGAGAGAGAGAAACTGAGTAGGTGTGTGTGTGTGTGTTTGGGGGGGATGAAAAACACTCAAATGAGATGGCAATGTAGGTCATTTAGCACCAGTGTGCCAGTGAGTCACAGGACTTGATCTGATACAGCTCCTGCCAACTCGGTGACTCACACTCTCCCAAGCCCCTCCCCTTGCCTCTGATTGGCTGATAAGGTTCAGCTACAAGGCATTCCTTTTACTCGAGACCTGGTGAGATGTAGACAAGATGAAAATTTGTCAGTTTGCTGTTCAGCTTTGATGTCCAAATTGTCTAGTCCAGATCAGAGCTTCTGGTGTTCTGCTGTGAGGGGGAAGTCCAGAGTGGGAAAAGGTTAAGAGACAGAGTCTGAGAGCTTTAAGCTCTGAAATATACGCCACGACACAATAAATAGGCCACTTCAAGACTTCAGGTCTCCTGACTGTTGGTTTACATCTGAAAACCTACATTCTTGGCATCAGGCTCCAGATTTAAGAGTCCGTTTTGCCCTCATTGTGTCAGATGGTACACGGCACCATTAACGAGACGCCACAGGACAGCTGAACGGCCCTCAGAACCAGGCGTGTGAAAGCAGACTGACACCACGTCTTTATTTATACCTTAATATTTTATTTGATAGCAGAATTTAGGTACGACAATACAAGAAATAGTATCGGTGTCCTGCATATGAGGCGCAAGATTAAACCAGTAACCAGCATTGTAGGAAAACTAACGCAAAGGCTTTTGTTTAAACTTCTCGTGAAAAAACAACAAAAAAAAAAAAAAACCTGAAACGTAAAGGAGATTTTTGACATGTAATACCACTCCACCAAGTCGCTCACAGCACTTTCACACATATATTCAAGGGCCGGGCCCCAGCTGCCTGGACTAGCCCTGAAAGAGTGTGTGAGAAGAGTGTGTGTGCGCACCGCTTCATTCTAGCGTCTGCATGTGATGCGTCGAGCGTGTCTCTGATGCTGATGTGACACACGGATGCAGGCGGGCCTGTAAGGTTCTGCCACTCTTACCCCGGGGTGGCTTCAGGACCACGCTCCCCCGTCATTACCACAGGGGCACCAGGTATCAGCAGGACGAGGACAGAGCCCGGCGAGCAGGAGCTGGGGGCGGAGGTCGCCTCGGCGTGACACAGGAAGCAGAAAGGAGGAGGGCAGCTTAGACTGCAGAGGGAGGCCAGATCGCTGCTGCCAGCTGTATCTTAGCTTGGAGTCGCTCGGAGAGTTTCCTACAGCCAGGACAGGAGCGCAGTGTGAGGTAGACTCTGGGTGTGTCTCTCCTGTACAGGTGTAGCAGTGTGAGGTAGACTCTGGGTGTGTCTCCTGTACAGGTGTAGCAGTGTGAGGTAGACTCTGGGTGTGTCTCCTGTACAGGTGTAGCAGTGTGAGGTAGACTCCGGGTGTGTCTCCTATACAGGTGTAGCAGTGTGAGGTAGACTCTGGGTGTGTCTCCTATACAGGTGTAGCAGTGTGAGGTAGACTCTGGGTGTGTCTCTCCTGTACAGGTGTAGCAGTGTGAGGTAGACTCTGGGTGTGTCTCCTGTACAGGTGTAGCAGTGTGAGGTAGACTCTGGGTGTATCTCCTGTACAGGTGTAGCAGTGTGAGGTAGACTCTGGGTGTGTCTCTCCTGTACAGGTGTAGCAGTGTGAGGTAGACTCTGGGTGTCTCTCCTGTACAGGTGTAGCAGTGTGAGGTAGACTCTGGGTGTGTCTCTCCTGTACAGGTGTAGCAGTGTGAGGTAGACTCTGGGTGTGTCTCTCCTGTACAGGTGTAGCAGTGTGAGGTAGACTCTGGGTGTGTCTCTCCTGTACAGGTGTAGCAGTGTGAGGTAGACTCTGGATGTGTCTCCTGTACAGGTGTAGCAGTGTGAGGTAGACTCTGGGTGTGTCTCCTGTACAGGTGTAGCAGTGTGAGGTAGACTCTGGGTGTGTCTCCTGTACAGGTGTAGCAGTGTGGGGTAGACTCTGGGTGTGTCTCCTGTACAGGTGTAGCAGTGTGAGGTAGACTCTGGGTGTATCTCCTGTACAGGTGTAGCAGTGTGAGGTAGACTCTGGGTGTGTCTCTCCTGTACAGGTGTAGCAGTGTGAGGTAGACTCTGGGTGTGTCTCTCCTGTACAGGTGTAGCAGTGTGGGGTAGACTCTGGGTGTGTCTCTCCTGTACAGGTGTAGCAGTGTGAGGTAGACTCTGGGTGTGTCTCCTGTACAGGTGTAGCAGTGTGGGGTAGACTGAGTGTGTCTCTCCTGTACAGGTGTAGCAGTGTGAGGTAGACTCTGGGTGTGTCTCTCCTGTACAGGTGTAGCAGTGTGAGGTAGACTCTGGGTGTGTCTCCTGTACAGGTGTAGCAGTGTGAGGTAGACTCTGGTTGTGTCTCTCCTGTACAGGTGTAGCAGTGTGAGGTAGACTCTGGGTGTGTCTCCTGTACAGGTGTAGCAGTGTGAGGTAGACTCTGGGTGTGTCTCCTGTACAGGTGTAGCAGTGTGAGGTAGACTCTGGGTGTGTCTCCTATACAGGTGTAGCAGTGTGAGGTAGACACTGGGTGTGTCTCCTATACAGGTGTAGCAGTGTGAGGTAGACTCTGGGTGTGTCTCCTATACAGGTGTAGCAGTGTGAGGTAGACTCTGGGTGTGTCTCCTGTACAGGTGTAGCAGTGTGAGGTAAACTCTGGGTGTGTCTCTCCTCTACAGGTGTAGCAGTGTGAGGTAGACTCTGGGTGTGTCTCCTATACAGGTGTAGCAGTGTGAGGTAGACTCTGGGTGTGTCTCTCCTGTACAGGTGTAGCAGTGTGAGGTAGACTCTGGGTGTGTCTCTCCTGTACAGGTGTAGCAGTGTGAGGTAGACTCTGGGTGTGTCTCCTGTACAGGTGTAGCAGTGTGAGGTAGACTCTGGGTGTGTCTCCTATACAGGTGTAGCAGTGTGAGGTAGACTCTGGGTGTGTCTCCTATACAGGTGTAGCAGTGTGAGGTAGACTCTGGGTGTGTCTCCTATACAGGTGTAGCAGTGTGAGGTAGACTCTGGGTGTGTCTTCTGTACAGGTGTAGCAGTGTGAGGTAGACTCTGGGATTGTCATTCCTACTTCTGCTCTGACACTGCTGATCCTTCCTGTCCATCTATTTACAACATCGGGCAGACACTCTTACCCAGAGAGACTTGCGTATTTCTCAGTGTGACCATGTGTGTGTTCCTGGGAATCAAACCCATGACCTCGGTATTGCTGTCACCTCGCTTGACCTGCTTGACCAGGTGAGCTGCAGGATCCATTTCACCTGGTGTAGACCGCAGCAGGCAGAAGAAACACACTGGTCACCCAACTACAGCTGACTCTCACACTGGTCTCCCAACAACACCGACTCTCGAAGCAGCACATGAACCACTCCAAGGGGACAGTGTGTGACGAGGACATCACATGACCTCTCAGCAGCTCACGACCTCCCCACAGATCTGATCCATGAGACTGGAGGCCTCTGGATATAGAACAGCTCCAGCTATGGTGCCTCTGCCTCAAAGAGGCCCTGTAATCCCTCCAGCACACGCTTGACAAACTTCCCAGCAGCCCCTGGGGTTTTGCCAGAAAAGGGATTTTACTGCCTGCACATTAAAATCTCAAATTAACATCCACATGTCTAAATGTACTGAACGCAGGTTAAAAGAAAACTCAAACACACAATTAAGACAAAAAAAACCCCACTCCTGCCCGCCCACATCACAGGCTGCCCAGGGCCCTAAATATAAACAAGCAGAGCAGGGCCCAGCGCCAGCCGGACCGGGCTGGGCCGGTATGAACCCAGTGTTCTGTGCAGGGTGGACAGCAGCGGGCCCGTCGCACACGAGCGCTGCCCTCATGCAGGTCTGGCCACAGCGGAGACCGCAAGCACGCTCCGGCAGCAGGCGGCCGAGGACAAACCCAAACCTCAGAGCCCCCATTCTCCCATTAAACCACATTTTATGGGCTTCCTGGGCAGCACAGAGGAGGCTGGTGTGAGGGACGTCTGCAGCACAGACGGGGGCGAGGGACGTCTGCAGCACAGACGGGGGCGAGGGACGTCTGCAGCACAGACGGAGGCGAGGGACGTCTGCAGCACAGACGGGGGCGAGGGACGTCTGAAGCACAGACGGGGGCGAGGGACGTCTGCAGCACAGACGGGGGCGAGGGACGTCTGCAGCACAGACGGGGGCGAGGGACGTCTGCAGCACAGACGGGGGCGAGGGACGTCTGCAGCACAGACGGGGCGAGGGACGTCTGCAGCACAGACGGGGCGAGGGACGTCTGCAGCACAGACGGGGCGAGGGACGTCTGCAGCACAGACGGAGGCGAGGGACGTCTGCAGCACAGACGGAGGCGAGGGACGTCTGCAGCACAGACGGAGGCGAGGGACGTCTGCAGCACAGACGGAGGTGAGGAGCTGATGGCGGTGTGAGGAGAATTCCCTCATAACTCCCAGAATGGTTTAACAGACAAACACTAGCAGGGCCATCCGCCAGCCCGCCACCACAGCAAAACCAAAACTAAAAAAAAAATTAAAACACACACACACACACACACACACACACACACACACACACACACACACACACACACACACACACACACACACACACACACACACACACACACACAAACAGCCAGACCCATCACACACATGCCACATCACACAAGGCCTAACACATACACCAGGCCAGACAAACCATAAATGTACACACACCTGGCCAGACGTAAGTCGCCCACACCAGACGACACCCCCCCCCCCCCCCCTCTCCCCACACACACACACACACACACACACACACACACACACACACACACACACACACACACACAAACTCACACCAGGCCAGGTCAAACAGAGAAACAGAAGTTGATTAGATTAAGTTAAGGGCCAGTAATGAGATTAAACCAGTGCCCTAAGATGTTTGGAGGAGCCAACAACTGAAACACTGCAGTCACACACAGGGGCGGGGCCTGACTGGAGGCAGTCACACATGGGGGCGGGGCCTGACTGGAGGCGGTCACACACGGGGGCGGGGCCTGACTGGAGGCAGTCACACACAGGGGCGGGGCCTGAAGGCTGATGACCAAGAGCCAGATCGATGCCCTCCACACTAGTGAAGAGAGATGTTCACGCAGCTCAGGAAAGTTGTGTTTCCCCACAAACAGCCAATGACCGCCATTCAGCTCCAGAAGCCTGCTGTGGAGACTGACTTGGGTAGGCATCCAAAACAACACAGATGGAGAGAGAGAGAGAGAGAGAGAGAGAGAGAGAGAGGAAGAGAGAGAGAGAGAGAGAGAGAGAGAGAGGAAGAGAGAGAGAGAGAGAGAGAGAGAGAGAGAGAGAGAGAGAGGAAGAGAGAGGAAGAGAGAGAGAGAGCAAGATGGGGAGAGAGGGAGAAAACAGAGGAAGCACGTGTGTTATGATGCGCCTGAGCACCCGTACAAATGAACAGAGTATCTCATCAAAACCAATGGCAACAGAGACAGGTTTAAATAATGTACAGAATCAGTGATCAAAACCTGGCCACTGAAACAGCATAACACAGAAAACCTGGCTGACGAGAGCAGGAGTCTATATGAGGAGGAGAAACCGAGAGTCACTTTCTTCTTTCATGTACAAAACACAAATACCCCAAAGACGAGACAGAGCAGGAAGACGGAGCCAAAATTTACTGTCATGGTCCCCAAATCCCTAAATTAAATCTTTAATCACGAAAATAACGTCATTCTCAGCAAACTGAGAAACCACTGACTTGGGACAGTTTATCTGTAACTGCCGTAACAGGAACAGCACAACTCATCTTTCCTCAAATACTCTGGTCCGTGTAGTGCCAAGAAACAAATGTAGTCCTTCCTTCCATATCCACCTGTTCTGTCAATTTTACATGAATTAGTTTAGAGAAGGGCGAGACAGAGAAAAAGAATTCAAACAGGGTCAAAGGTCAAACTCCTCACTCCTTGAGACCAGCGTGGTAGGATCAACTTACAGTGTCTCCAGTGCGATTTGACCCCAGCGACCCCTTTCAGTCTACGTTTCAGCGGATCACTGTCCACAACCCCTCATCCCCCCCCCCCTCCCCCCCCCCCCACGGGATCATTGAACACCACGTCTTATGGTAATACACTTCAGTGTTATGGACATCAGGGTAACGCACCTTACGATAACGCACATATCGGGGTGAATCAACACACTTCAGGATAACATGATTTATCCCTCACAGATCATTTACGAATAACATGCACCCCCCCCCCCCCCCCCCCCCCCACTAGGCAAACAGCAGATAAGCCCTCTGACGCGCTCTACCACACAATCCACACTTGCCTACATCCTTTACCTGCATGAGAGTCATACTAGTCAACACAATCAACACAACACAGGAACTCCAGGGCAGCTCGGCACGCTCGGATAAGGTAATGCTTTATGGTTCTCTACAGAACTCTCACTCGCTCTACAGCTCCAGCCAGGGAGGTGGACCGGAGGCCCGGCCCCACACCTGCAAGCTCCACACGCCCATCATGCTAGACCACTCCAATCCCCAAGCTACACGTTAGCCCCGCCCCCTCACCGACTGCCCTCCCGCCCAGCCACGCCCACTGTCCTTCACAACCAGCTGGTCAGCCCCACCTTCCAGGCTCTGTGCATGGTTGTTTAGCCCCGCCTCCACTGGCACCCAGCCAGAACAGGTTTCAGCCTTCAGCCGTCTTCTTTTATTTCTTTACAGCCCGTTATGGCCCATCTTACCTTCTCCTTCTGCTCTCTCTGCTTTGACGTTTTATGACCGGCAACACAAAAGACGCCCCCTTCCCCTGCACTGCGATTTTAAGTGCCTCCCACAACGAAGTCCTGTTGTTTTTTCCCTTGGAAATCAAGCCCTGGAATGTTCTTGATATCATGTTCTATCAATAGACCGCCACTTTTTTACGCATTTGGCAGACACTCTTACTCAGAGTGACTTACAATTTCAAGCATGTTTCAGAGGCAGGCGAATGTAGTGTTAGGAGTCTTGCCCAAGGTCTCTTATTGGTGTAACGTAGCCCTAGTCTAGATGGGGTTTGAATCCCAGTGCCCCACAGACCAGATGTGAAAAACATCAGAAAACATCTGTCCAGTGTGGCAGTATTTGACCAGTGCCGGTCTTATTTCCCCCATATACATAATCAAAGAGGAAGAGGAGGCAAGTGCACGCGTGGCCCGGGCCTCAGAGGCCACGCCCACCGTCAAACCGCACGCCACACCAATCACCCAGAGCTTACAAATAGAACTGAAAAGCCGTCCTCATCCAGGGACGGCCGCCACCCAACCATGTAATTTTGGGATCGTTCTGCATTTCATCCGTGCCCGGCTCCTGCTGTGTGTGTGTGTGTGTGTGTGTGTGTGCGCGCATACGCAGCCACTCAGTTTCCTGACTGCAGAAATTCCACACTCCCTCAACAAAATTGCACAACCAGACACGTGACCAAGACAAAAAGCCCGACATCCCAAATACTTCTTGCTTTAGGAACCCATGCGGTTCCACAGGAGCGGAGGAAGAGTGTGGCCCGTGTGCACGAGACAGAAGCCTGCGGTTTGGCGTGGTCCCGTCGGAAGAGTGCGTTAAAGCACAGTCCAGCCTCCGTCACCGCCAGCCGCACAATCTGGAAGGGCGCCATGTGTTGTGAAATCCCTTCACTCTGGCCCCGTGTTGGTACTAGAGCGATGACTTTCCTCAGTTTTAATTACAGAGCGGTTCAATCGGGGGGGAATCGGAGGGGAGGGGCAGCCCGTGGGCTGTGACCCGAGGCCCCGTGTGCACGAGCGTGTGGTATGATGTACTGTGCACGCATCGTGCTGAACATCGGAGCCAAAAGCAGAAGTCATGGTTCAGCTCACTGCTCATTTCCTTTCAGCCATCTGGGTCGACCCTCCCGCCCAGCTCAGCTGGTGCAGGACGGCTAATGGTTGAACCCTCCCGCCCAGCTCAGCTGGTGCAGGACGGCTAATGGTTCGAGAAGGCCCTCGGAGCTCTCCAGGATCAATACCTCAACCCCTTCGGCAGCGGAGCGTTCAGTATGCGGTCATGCGGCCCGCAGTATCTGTAGCTATGGGGGGCATCTCACATCGACTGGATCATGGCACACTCAGAGGTGCCATGTGACATGGACAGGCAGAACCTTCCCTGCTTCTTCACAACCCTCCACAGGACACAAAACAACGCCTAAGGCTACTAGCCTAGCAGCTGCTTCCAGCCCGGACCCCTGTGAACACACCGCCTTCGCCAGACACGCTGCAGCTCCCGGAGCCGCACGAGTGCTGCTCTGTATTTAAGATCAGGAGAAGCAAACACACTGACCAGGCAGCCAAACCGCAGTGAGGTGCTGACTAGCTCTGCCTGCAGGGAGGGCAGCAAGCAAAATGCTAACACGCACTGCTCCACAGCAAAATGCTAACACACAACGACCCACAGCGAAATGCTAATACATACCGCTCCACAGCAAAAATGCTGACACATACCACTCCACAGCAAAATGCTAACACACAACACTCCACAACAAAATGCTAACAAATACTTCTCCACAACGAAATGCTAATACATACAGCTCTACAGCAAAATGCTAACACACAACGATCCACAACGAAATGCTAACAAATACCTCTCCACAACGAAATGCTAATACATACAGCTCTACTGCAAAATGCTAACACACAACAATCCACAACGAAATGCTAATACATACCGCTCCACAGCAAAATGCTAACACACAACGATCCACAACGAAATGCTAATACATACCGCTCCACAGCAAAATGCTAATACACAACGATCCACAACGAAATGCTAACACAGGCCAAAGCGCCAACATACAGGGTGACGCGGGGGTCAGCGGAGTCAGGGTCCTGGAGGGCTTGGGCAGAACAGGCCACCTCTGTCTACTTCCTGTTCTTCTCACATCTCCTTGTAAAGCCTAATCACTTCCTCACTGGGATAACACAGCAGGCCTCTTGTCCCTTCTATTCGCTCCACACCTTCTCACCCCCATCTGTCCTCGACAGGCAATCACCTACATCAACCTCCCTCTTTACGGGCTCTCTGCTCCCCTGTCTGTTTCTACATCTCATCAGCCTGTGCATTTATCAGGTCCTGGTCCTGATGCTCCCCAGGGCCCACCAGCGAGAAGAGCAGTCTCACCATGCCGGAAGGAGATGTACTTATATCTACTGATACGCTGCAGAATGATCAGCGAAACTCCTCAGGGACCGCACCAGAGCTCCAACTGCTTCTACAACATATGTACATATGTACACAGTGTGTTTGTGTATGTGCATTTATGTACACATACACACACACACACACAAAATATATACAGTGCAGGGCTCCTTCACATAATCACCCAAAACACACAGAACGCAGTGTCTACCTATTGAACAGTGTTTAACATTTACCATTTTCATGGCACCAGTGGAATGTTTATAGCTTTAGAAATATAAATTCAAACACCCATATTTTACCATTTCCATAGACCATTATTCTTATAAATAAACATTTGTTTCAGAAGAAGGGCCTGTTCTCTGCTGACAGCAGTCTCATGGGGGAAATGTGTGTGTGTGTGTGTGTGTGCGTATATATTTGGGTGTGTGTGCGCGCGTGTGGAGAGAAGTCTGCCTCCCGTCACTCTGTTGGTGTCGGCCAGTGTGATGGAGAGCTTTTCAAACAGCCTGTGATGGATCCCTCCTGAGATCCAGTGAGCCCTAGCCCCTCCCTTCACTCAGATGGTGGGTGGGGCCTTGCATAAACCAGCCAGGAGGCCCCACCTCTCCCTGGTGACCACGCAGGCAAAAACTTGTGCAAGAAGGTCAAAGAGTCTGTTAATAAAAAACTCACTATGTAGAAGTAAGAATGACTACAGGATCCTCCTCAGTAAAACACACAGTGGAACTGAATTACAAAGTGTACACCTGTATTTATTAGTTCTATAAATACCAAACAGTGGGTCATTAATTCAGTTATAATATTGAAGAGGACCAAGGAACTTATGATCAAGAGGCAAACATTGCTGTGTGCGCTGTGTAGAACTGACTGTAAGGGCACTATACTAAAACACTTAATAGTCCAATAAGGAAACACATGTGGTTCCAATTTAATTGTCGGACCTTTACTGTCAGGGAAATCGCAGTTCTAGCCACACGCGTGACGTAATGAGCAAGGGTCTGGTAACTCTGGTGAGAGAAACAGTGCATGGCGTGTGCATGACGACAACATGGTGTGGCACACGTCCCCAAGGTGAGTGCCCACTCTCTGCTCAGCCAACCTAGTTTTGGAAAGCTAAAACTGGAAATACAGCATCATCACAACGAAGACTTGTGTGCATAATCATACCACAATCCATGGCCATGGGAATACTCAGAAGGAAGCCTAAAAACTGCAAAAGATAATAATAATGTAATTAATGGTGTGTGTGTGTGTAATATACACACACACACATATATATTATATATATATATATTACACACACACACACACATATATATATATATATAGTGTGTTTGTGCGCTTGTGTGACAATATTAACACGTTTTCTTCGCCTCTGTGGCTCACTGATCCCCCTGGTTTGTTTTTCCTTTAAGGGGGCTGGGGTAAGCACTTCGACTGGTGGCGGTACTCTCCATACGAAAAGAATACTGAGCTGCAGAACAAATCATCCCTCAAACAGGCTTACACGAGCTTACCGATGTCGACGCGTCCAAACAATCGTTGGGGACCGTGTTTCCGGGCAGATCCGCTCCCCTGAAATGTCACATTCGTGCTGCGAGGCCATACCAGACATTGTGACAAGTACCAACCCAAATAGCGTGGCTTCTACGTTCACACACAACTGCCTTACTGTGCGACAAATCTCGAAAATACATTCTTTTAAAACTTTTCCTGCACAACCACTCGATATGGGTTGCTGCGCAGAAAAGAAATACGTCCTCAAATTATAGGTACAAAACAATGGAGTGCAAACTGGCTAATGAATGATCCAGAAGCACACCCCCACCTAAAACAAACATTAATAACAAGACAAAAAGGATCCTGCGCTAAACGGGCGAACCCATTTCGGGGTTTAATGCACCGCTAACAATGAAAACTGCTTGAATCGTCTTATCCACATGATACACTCATACAGCTGCAAACTTCGTCCCTCATGCACAAGTCATAAGGCGCGCGCACGTCCCGGTGTTCGCGAGACCAGCGAGCTGTACGTTAAACGCGTTTCGTACCGACCGACCCAACTTTGGGGGACCGCGGTTCGCACAGGGAAGGAGGTAAAACGTTACCTACAGTGAGTGGAGCCGCTCCAGTGTTGGGTTCGGATGGACGGGCCGTATCCTCGCGACGACCCAGACACGAGGCCTTTATCCGGGACCAGACAGCGGGGCTGGTGGTAGTAATCCATGGTTAAAAACGGGTTCGGGCCAGCAGTCAGCCCGACCACGTCCACGCTCTCGTACATGATCAACTACTCAACACTCCCCCCCAAAAAAACCCAAAAAGTCTCTCCGATCCGTCCGTATTAACCTTCGTTTTCGAACAGAAGGCTCGAAAACATCAAGATTAAAAAGTAATCGCGTTAACGAGCAGGCGGACAACTCCGTGAGACCGATCCAAAACGGGCGATGCGTGGCCAGATAGTATTTACTCTCGAAATTCTCTCGAAAACTTGCACACGAAACTCAGGACCGTCCGGGTCAGTCCGATAGCGACCCTAACAAACTCGACGACGGTCCATAACGTAATGGACGCGGTGCTGGTATCGCTCGTCTCGTCGTTGCACGCTTACTCCGCATTAATGCGCGTATTAACGCTCACACGCCGCAGCTCTCCTCAAGTGCAGCAGAAGCGAAGGTGCCGTGAAGGTGCCGTGTCCGCCCGACACCAGAAACCCGTTTAAAACGCGCACTTCCAAAATCGCGTTGGAGAAGCGTTTCAGCAGCAGTCCGAGGAGTTGCAGTTTCAAAACAAAACAACGTGCGACGTCGAGATCCAGAAGAGTCTGGTGCTGTGCTCCATATCTCCTCCACAAGTCCCCATACACCACCACGTCTCCGTCACAACTTCGTCCTGCTTCTCCACACGCGGCGAGCACGTTCGCTCTCCCCGACGTCCTTTATTTTAGACGGATCGGCTCGGAGACGAGCGCCCGTCTCAGGGGTGTCTCGGATCTGCTCATTCTCCAGGCTACCCTACACCGCGGAGTGTGAGGAGTGTGAGCAGCTGCGCGCAGAGCCCACCTCCTCCGCCCAGCCGCGACTCCCCTCCGCCTCCCTGCGCCTCCCATTGGTCGTGCAGGAGAATCATCTCCCCATTCTTCTCAACTTGACGTCCAGCTCTTTCACCAACAGCAAAGCGAGCCAAAAAGTACCGACGACGGAGGTGATGTTTGGAGACGTCAACAGCCCACACTGGAAATACCAGGAACCGCAGTGTCTTATTTAGCAACAATACGGGCTGTCTACAAAATATTATTAGCCACGCCGGGAAACAACACACACACACACACACACACACACACACACACACACACACACACACACACTTACACACACACACTTACACACACACACTTATCGTGAATAATATCA
Organism: Brachyhypopomus gauderio; assembly: GCF_052324685.1. NCBI lineage: Eukaryota > Metazoa > Chordata > Actinopteri > Gymnotiformes > Hypopomidae > Brachyhypopomus > Brachyhypopomus gauderio. The sequence goes on along the minus strand of NC_135212.1, from coordinate 43,156,835 downwards.
CCATATCTTGCAGAACAGCCTTGGATCAAATAGCAGGTTCGGCCCGGCAGCATCGCTCACCCCGCCACCCCGCGGCTGCTGCCCGCCTCTGGTCGCTCCATCCATCAGGGCCCCCGTGTATTAGCCGCACCTTATTCTCCGGCTTCTGCGACACGATTTTTGTCCTTGACATGTAATAGCGAGAATATTGATTTCGCACGAAAGGGCTCCTTTTTCAATAAAAAACACGTCCATTAATGGACGTGCCCCTTAAATCCGCCCCGACTCGAATCACGCAGAGAACCAAGCGAACCGCCTGTGATTGATACCGGCCTGACGCTCTCAGACTAATTATTAAAAAAAGAGTTTCACATAATTCTGCCCAAAAGCACTTAACTGGTTCCTCAGGGAGCGGCCCGAGGCAGAATGAACAGCATCAGTCATATATCAATTAAAGCTATATATTTTAACAGAGTCTTTTCCTCGGAGTAAGGAAACTGTCTTGAACTGAATGAACCTAAATTTGACGCCGCGACCTTGAATAAACGAACGCGACCCTCCTCAAGGATTTAGCGTGCCAGTGGCAACATAATAAAGCCATCACAAAAAAGTTAACGACTCTGAAAGGCTGTAGACGGAACAGATGGTCCACAGGAAACAACGTCTCACGTCGCTCACGTCAGTGAGATGCAATGCGATTCAAGCGCAACTCTCGGCATGAGGGAGTTCAAAACTGAACGCCAACAATTCCACTCCAGGCCAGGAGCGACTCAACACTTGGACATCTAGTTCAGCTCATGACACACTACGCACAAAGGTTGGCCAACACCACACACACATGACCAAATGCTCATAACTGGTTGATAGTATTTAAGAATGACTTGCATTTTACAAGATGTGCACAGAAAATTGGAAATACAGGTGGTTCGATTCAAACAGACAGAGAGTGTGTGTGTGTGTGTGGGAGAGAGACATCAGTTGTGCATTCTGTGAGGGGCATTAGAAGGCTACAAACCAAGAACGCTGGCCTGTTTTGCATTGGGCATTAAATTGCATTAGTGCAATCTAATTAACCTCTAAAACATGTAAACAATCTAGTTAGAAGTCAGAGCTAAACTAGGAAAAGCTCAACTAGAACACGGTGGTATATCAAGTACATCTTAATCGGAATGACAACCATCAGGCAAACAGAACTAGTTGAGTCTTAGACAGGAGCAAATTAGGCAAAGTTGTGAGTCTGCCGAGGTTCGGGCAGTCAGGGTGAGAGTCCAGATGAAATGCTCGCAGGGGAGGGGGGGGGGGGGGGGACCGTGGGGGGCCGTTAGGAATTCAAAGACTTTATGGTGGTAGGAGGAAATGCATGAGAAAGCCTGCCGGCAAGTTGAAAGGCTGAGACTATTTATTACCGTCAGATCCCCTCCTCCTACTCACAACCCTCAAATAAGCATGAAAATAGCTCCATCCTTCACTGTCCCCTCCGCGTCCACACACAGGACACAGGACACTTGTCCCAGTCCCCTCCCCGCTGACACGCCTTGACCTTTAGTCAGGAATAAAAGCGCACAACTGTATCCCCGCCGTTAAAGCCGGGCTACTTTGCGCCGGATTAACTTAACTGTATTTTTTAACAGAACGAGTGCGTGTTAAAGATCAGAAGCCGTCCTGCACGCGCAAAAGTCACTATCTGCTACTTTTTTAAAGGTTTGTAAAGTTAGTGAAATGAATTTTTTATTTGTGTACATTTGGAAACAAATCACAATATGTTTCCGAAGGTTATCTCCTTACACACCCAAAAGGGTCCGGTTACTTAGACCTGGTTCATTTGGGTTCTGACCTGGATGTGAAAGAGTTTTAGTCCAGAGCAAGCCTCAAATAGCCACATCTGCTGTTTTTCATAATTGTGGCGGTCGCATGATTCTTTTTACCCAACATGCTCTGCTCCAGAAAGCAGATGCATCTTTCATATTTCCAAGGTACCCTGTACTGCTTCAACACCAAAACTCAACTGCAACAAAACAAGCTTGTTAATGATTGCCAAAACGCCTTGTAATATGCACCTTTCACTATGTGCGTTCCCTCATATAACTGGCTACTAATTACAGAGTGTGTACCAAATAACATTGTTATAAAATCATTAGAAGAAGGCCTATCTATCAGCACTGACCTTTGAAATACGAGTCTCTTTTGTGTGTGATTCTATATCAACAACCAGGAGCAAGCCTACCAATATGCATTGTATTAAATGCATTTCCCACAAATGTCCTAAGCATAAAATACAACTATATTAAGCCTGGGTAAATCATGCAGTCATTAAAACGATTCCAAAAAAAAGTTCCGGAAGGTAGGAACATCCCAGCTTGTGTCTGGGCCTCCCGGTTCAGGCTGTGTTCTGGGAGTTATGCTTCTGGCCGGGGTTGGCATATGGTGTGGATTAGCTACTGTGAGATGTCCTCCAGATGAGGGAGACTGGGGGAAACGCAGTGCAGACTGGAGCTGCTTGGCCTATTGTGATCACGCACTCGTACGGCCCTACAGCGAATAATGGATTCATACATTTACTTCTCAGCGCCAGGTCACTTTTAACGGCGTCTTTCCTCCTCTAGTGTGTGTGCGCGTGTGTGAAGATTTTGGAACCATTTCATATTTCTACATCCACGACAGCTCTGCTAACATTTACAACTAAAAATTGTAGCTGGCCTTGAAACTGCACGATATATTCATTGTTAATTGTAATTGAGATATTGTCCTTTACAAAATTGCAAAAGGCTGCACTATGTAAAAAGTCTTCTAACAAATCCAATTTTTTTGTATGCGCTATGAGCATCCTGACCAGTTTCAGACATACTAAATGATGTTCTGATACATCACAAACTATACAAACAATACTAGTCAAAATACTGCTGGCCACTCGGTAACTACACCAGTTTGTGTGGAAGTTCACAATCACAATGTATTGCTACACCGTCATGTTTTTTGCCGGTACCGTGTGGCATCAGTTGGTCTCTTCCTGTCAGGATGGGAGTCACGGTTTGGCTGTGGCGTGATCGCTATAGTATCATAACAGATGCACGCACTAACACAGGGCTCGAGGCTTTATAGCTACACTGTGTGTGTGCGCCTGTATTCACACCAGAGTTGCGTGCGTGTTACTGAAAGAGCCGGAGTGTATGTGATAGATATTAGAGATTACGCTTGCACAGCCCAGATTAAGCCCTATCGGATGTGTCATTAGCAGTATGGCTACAGCAGTGTTTGCAGGGGTTTTTTTATCAGATGTCAGGTGTGAAATCGCATGCGTATGTGTAGATGGGATACGGGTGTCCTCACACGCACTGGCCGGCCCGATGGGCTTTGTTGTTCTCGAGCTACTGCGGCCCAGACAGAGGCTGGATGCAACAGGGAACCGTGCGGCGCTGGTTCAGATGTTAATGGCCCATTTGAAACTGTCTGCTTAGCCAGCAGGTCTGTGGGAACAAAGGGCCATAGAGGTGCAGCTTGCAGGGTCCTGACTCAGGACATGACAAACGCAGCAGGACGGGGCAGAACGGGACGCTGTGAGGGGGGGGGGGCGGGACCGGCAGGGGTGGTGTGGACAGACCAACGCAAGGCCCACCGAGGACAGCACATCGGGGGGGCAGTGGGGGTCACCCCCTCATCATCAGCATTTCAAAGGGGCTGGGAGTGGGGTGAGGGGTGAGGCGCTGGGGGAGGTTTGCTGACCCCAGTCCCTGTCAGTGGGCTACTCCATCTTCTGTGGATGGTAATGAGATGAAAAGGATCCCTCCCTCTAAAACCACACAGACCACATCAGTGAATGAATGATCGTGTGTGTGTGTGTAACAGAGAGAGAGATTTGCTTTTCAAACAGGCCCATTACCTTGATACATCCCCAGAGGCAAATCCTGTTCCTTCACTCACTCATTCACTCACTCACTCATCCACTTACTAACTCACTCACTCACTCACTCACTCAATTACTCACTCACTCACTCAATTACTCACTCACTCACTCATCCATTCATCCACTTACTAACTCAGTTACTCACTCACTCATTCATTCATTCATTCATTCATTCACTCACTCATTCATCGACTCACTCTCTCTCTCTACTGGTTGTGGGTTGGATCTTATGGCAAGGCAGCAAGAACTTATTACGTCATATACAGTGACAAAAAACAAAAGTCAGTGATTTCTTCATGCACGCAATTCAACACACACACACACACACACACACACACACACACACACACACACACACACAGCGCAGTCTCCTAGGCATGCTGCTTCTATCTTATCAGAGCAGGCCTCCTGCCTGGGGCAGAGCTCCTATCACTGTGCATAAGAGCATCAGGCTGCTTGAGCAACAATAGGCAGCCCCTAATCCCTTAGCAGCTTAGCCACACACACACACACACACACACACACACACACACACACACACACACACACACACACACACACACACACAGCAAAAGGGCCAAGTGTGCTAGCCAAGCCTGCTTTGCATATAGATACGAGGTCTCCTGACAAATCGATCCTAGAGGCCAAGGACCTCCATGCCAACGCAAACCCTCCACTTCATCACTAAAAGGCTCCTAAAGGTTCTACAGGGGGAGCCGTGCTAGTCACTTCGCCCCGACGCACCACAATGGCCTGCAAAATGTGCCATTATGTCTGCGTGACCCTCCTTTGAGTGCGCAGGCCACTTTGGGGAGGCAATTAACCCATATTTACCCCTCCCTATGATTCATTTACAATAGCAAAGCCACGGTCGGAGAGGAGGGGTCTGGAGAGGTTACCGGCCCACAGCAAGAAAGGGGGACCCGGACAGATTATGAGCCCGCGGTCGGAGAAGGGGATCTGGAGAGGTTACCGAGCCTGATCTGGAGAATTTAGCGGCCCGCGGTCGGAGAGGGGGCATCTGGAGAGGTTACCGAGCCTGATCTGGAGAATTTAGCGGCCCGTGGTCGGAGAGGGGGCATCTGGAGGATTCTCAGCTCATTCACATGGAAATGGCCGAAGGTGAGAATCACATGCTCAGTGGGGTCTGCTGAATGCTTTCTGTTGGGAAATGTTAATGAATTACAGCATGAATTCCAATGCGGATGGCAGGGACTCCCACCTCCACCCACCTCCACCCACCTCCAACCACCTCCACCCACCTCCAACCACCTCCCCCCACCTCCACCCACCTCCAACCACCTCCACCCACCTCCCCCCACCTCCCCCCACCTCCAACCACCTCCACCCACCTCCAACCACCTCCACCCACCTCCACCCACCTCCAACCGTGGAGCTGCTCAAACGGGGCTGACGTAGCAAACTTTTGAAAGAAAAGACAGAAAAGACAGTTCTGTACACCACAGCCATGCAGCAACAGACACATGCATGGCATTAAGGTTTTAGGTTAATTATTATATAATATTACAATCATGTAGAGAAGTGTATGCATGTTTAGGTACTGTACATTTTCACTATTAATGAATAAAACATCAATGAATGCATGTGTACATAGTAAAGATATACTTCACTGAATACGAAATGATACATCTCCAAAATGCACTGCACAGTTGCACTGATGTATAGTGACGTCTCATCGTAGACACGCTGACGCTGGTTGTTTTGCTGGGCTGAAACTATGTGTACATTTTGTGTGTGCATATGCATGAGGACGATTCAGATGTATGTCCCGGTGGGCCAGCAGACAGCATCTTCACTAATGCGGCCGTGGTGGGCCGAGGAAGAGGGGCCGATGACAGTGAGTTACCCGGCAGCAGGGTGAGCTGGGGGAGAATATTTAACCCACTCCCTAGTGGACCATCTGGAAGGACCACTCCCCCTCCCCGACCAGCCCAATACTCACATCTGGGTTCTCCTTTCAAAGACACACGCGCGCACGCACACACACACACACGCGCGCACACACACACACACACACGCACGCACACACACACACGCGCATGCATGCATACACACACACGCATACATACATACATAAATACGTATGTCACTTTCTTAAAAAAAAAAACACTTTTACATCCCTTCACATCCCCTTGTGATACACAAATCCATCTCCTGTTCATGTATACAACAAGTAACTCCCCCCTTTAGGAGGTGAGCACCTGTCGAACATCACCTGCTTGCTCTCCGCTTGACGGCTACAGGGTTTTGTAGCTACAGAGAAATAGCCAACGTCCCGAAGACGTCAGGACCAGTACAGTACTGGACACACAGAGCGGGTCAGGACCAGTACGGTACATTTCAACAACCGTCTACCTGAGTATTTGGCTCACAAATCCATCTCATTGCCAAGGTGAACCTTCTCTAAACAGAAAGATAGGCAGTCCTACCCAACATGCTTTGGGAGGCAGAGCCCAGCTGTTCTCACTGACACAGACTAACGAGGAAATCTCTCTCCCAGGGCCCACAGGCTTACAGGCGCAAAGATCTGATTCAGGTGACGAAATTCCAAAGGATTTTCTTTACGGATATTAAGCAACAGCCCCGGCGTATGTGTGCACCACGGGTGCAGTGAAATCTAAACAAGCCCAGAAATCCTGTGTGGCTCTTCCAAGCCTTCTCAGTTCCTCCGCATTCTCAGAGCAGATATGGCAAATCAGCCTGGATGGGATTCCCCCAAAGCCCCCTGAGCAGATGCAAACCCCGGTGGTGGGGGGGGGGGGGGGGGGGGTTGACGCACAAATATCCCGACCCGTGGCCCACTTGGAGTGCTCTCGGAGTCTCACTCGGAGGGGCAGTGAACTTCCTGACTCCAGACTGTAGTCTGAGAAAACAGGCAGGGCAGCATCCCAGAATCCCCTTCGCGTGCTCAAGCCTACAGGAACAGAAGCTGGAACTGGCATCACATGAAGATCTGATTTCAAGAAGAGAAACTTGCTTTTGTTGAGCTTTGCTGACATCTAGAATTTTGCATATCGTTTCGTTTATATATATATATATATATATATATATATATATATATATATATATATATATATATATATATATATATGTATTTATATATATATGTATATATGTTTATATATATAAATCTGAGATCCTCATGTGCCACTTAAAAATAGCTTTCCTGTCTGATTCTAGTTTTTAAAAATGGTACGTAGTTCTTCAGTGCGTTCTCCATCCTCCGCCCTGAACAACATCACGGTCCAATCCTGGAAAGAGTGTGGACACATCTCCGTCTCACTAAAGCCCCGCACGAGAGCGGACTTAGCCCCACACTTCCTCCGACAGATGCAGCCAAGGAAACAGATGTAGTCAAGGAAACAGATGTAGTCAAGGAAACAACCAATACAAACAACACTGTCCAACGTTGTACTCAGAAACGGACACCGGTTTATTCAGACGTCTCAGTACTGATGTGGACTAGCCGTGGAACCATTGTGATGGACCTCAGACGGATCTACTCCATGTAACTTCTGACACGCATGTGCTGAAACACTCTCAGTCCTACATGTCCACGGGCTTTATTAACGGCACTGCACAGTGTGCTGTGAGGGAACGGGTCACACACGGTTGGGCCCAGGACCCGGACGAGGGTTCAGCGCGAGCTTGATGCGATAGGATGTCATACACAAGGATCACCGAGTTCTGGGAGACACGGTCTCAGGACAGACGTGCTGCTCGTGGACACGTGACCCATCAAGCGTGTTTTATTGGGTCGAACAAAGTGACTCCATGACGAGTTCTGGGCTGGAGTGTTAATGGTGTTCTGCTTCGTCAGTTATACCCGACACACTCCAGCGCGCACGAGCACGGACCACACTAGTGCACGTGCACACGCTCGCGCGCACACACACACACACAGGGCGGAGCTGCGAGACACAAACTGGCAGCCTGTCGGCGGCAGACAGTCGTACTTAACAACAGGAAACTGCCCGTGTGCCACGGATGAGTGGGAAATGATCGGGTGAAAGTCGCAGCTCGTCTGGGACCAATCAGCACAGTCCACCGGCACATCCGCTCAAACGGCACACTGCGGCCAGCCCAGCGACACCACCGGCCCAGATACACCGCCACGTGGACCATGGGGCACCGTCCAGTCAATGGAGGTTGGCACAGGGTGGCAACCAATGGTCATGAACAGTGTGTTTGTGTTTTGTAATATATTATACTCAACCCATAAGTGCGACCCCCCCGGTCATGAATGCATTATCCAGCCATAAAACTGATGCTTTCTAGATATTACTACATGTGTGTCTAGACGCATTCCAACAAATGCATGAGTCCCAGGACAAGCCTTGTGTGTGTGTGTGTGTGTGTGTGTGTGTGTGTGTGTGTGTGTGTACTAGGCCCACAGAGCAGCCCACACCGTGTGGGGTCATGTGTTGGTAGCAGGATGCAGGATAATGTCTCATTAGCAGGACATGACGACTGCCTCCTGCCTCTGAATTGTGCCTTTCCTGCACAGACTGCCTCCATTAATTACTGAGCAGCACGGTGGATAGAGAGGCCAGCGAGAGAGAGAGAGAGAGATGGACAGGAAGAGAGCAGGAGGAAGAGCAGACAGAAGAGAGAAGAGGGAGAGAGAGTGATGAGGAGAGAGAGTGGTTTCAATGAGGACAGAACAGGGAAGCAAAAGTGAAGCAGACACACACACACCCACACACACACGGCTGGTTGCACTGTGCTGAGGAGAGAAGGTAAGGTAAGGTCTGTGTGTGTGTGTGTGTGTGTGCAGGCAAAGCCGTCCTGCCCAATTTCAGCTTTTCAGCTGAAGTGATTTAAAAGCTGAAATGTGTGCTTGGAATTTTGAGATGTGCTGAAATTCAGAATCCAACTGGATAACTTCTGAAAAAAACTCTTGGCTGCTGTTGGGATTGATGATGAAGGTGTTGATGATGCTGAAGGTGTTGTTGATGATGATGCTGTTGATGATGATGATGGTGAGGGATACATAAACATGTTTAGTACCTCCTGCTTGAGACTGGTATTTGTCCTTTAGTTGTGCGTCACACGAATACACAACACAATGCACATGCATCAGTAATGCCAACATTACACCAGACGATAGAATAAAGCCAATACTGTCCATCACTCAGATACAATGAAAACACGAATACAGCACGGGTGCGCACACACACACGCGCGCACACACACACACGCGCGCGCGCGCACACACACACACACACACACACACACACACACACACACACACACACACAGATACCTTGACCAGTTGTGCACACCTATATAACTTTCAGGTTGTTGGCAAAGAGATGAGTGTGACAGTCATCAGGCTGTATCTCCCCATCTCTCCTCTCCCTGTCCCTCCTCTCTCCCTGTCCCTCCCTGTCCCCCGTCTGTCCTCTCCCTGTCCCCCGTCTTTCCCTGTCCTCTCCCTGTCCCTCGTCCCTCCCTGTCCTCCGTCCCTCCCTGTCCCCCGTCTGTCCTCTCCCTGTCCCCCGTCCCTCCCTGTCCCTCGTCCCTCCCTGTCCTCCGTCCCTCCCTGTCCCCCGTCTGTCCTCTCCCTGTCCCCCGTCTCTCCCTGTTCCTCGTCTCTCCCTGTTCCTCGTCTCTCCCTGTTCCTCGTCCCTCCCTGTCCCTCGTCCCTCCCTGTCCCTCGTCCCTCCCTGTCCCTCGTCCCCCCCCTGTCCCGTCTCCCCCTGTCCCCCCATCCCTCCCTGTCCCCCGTCCCTCCCTGTCCCTCGTCTCCCCCTGTCCCCCATCCCTCCCTGTCCCCCGTCTCTCCCTGTCCCGTCTCTCCCTGTCCCCCATCCCTCCCTGTCCCCCGTCTCTCCCTGTCCCCCGTCCCTCCCTGTCCCTCGTCTCCCCCTGTCCCTCGTCCCCCCCTGTCCCCTGTCTCCCCCTGTCCCCCGTCCCTCCCTGTCCCCCGTCTCTCCCTGTCCCGTCTCTCCCTGTCCCCCATCCCTCCCTGTCCCCCATCCCTCCCTGTCCCCCGTCCCTCCCTGTCCCCCGTCTCTCCCTGTCCCCCGTCTCTCCCTGTCCCCCGTCTCTCCCTGTCCCCCGTCCCTCCCTGTCCCTCGTCCCTCCCTGTCCCCCATCCCTCCCTGTCCCCCGTCTCTCCCTGTCCCCCATCCCTCCCTGTCCCCCATCCCTCCCTGTCCCCCGTCCCTCCCTGTCCCCCGTCTCTCCCTGTCCCCCGTCTCTCCCTGTCCCCCATCCCTCCCTGTCCCCCATCCCTCCCTGTCCCTCGTCCCTCCCTGTCCCCCGTCCCTCCCTGTCTCTCCTCTCCTTGCTCCCTCTGCTCCTCTCTCCTTCCTGCTTGTCTGTCAGGACTAAGCGGGGGTGCATGCGATTTATGGCCTACAGTGAGAATGGGTGATGGGTGTCCTCCCCCACACTGTGGCGGTTCTGCTCCCTCCTCCTCATGTGCTCCCCCCCCCCCCCCCCACACACACACACACACACTCACACACACACACACACACGCCTCACTCCCAGTACTCGCTGGTGACGGATAAACATTGTCTGCAGGCAGTAAATTCAGTCCTTGTCTGACAAGCCAATAAACCACTTCATTCTCCACCAGCACAGAGGCCCAGACTATAGACCTGCAGAAAAAGAGGGCACACACACACACACACACACACACACACACACACACACACACACACACACACACACACACACACACAGTTGTACATTCACAAGCATACACACTACTAACCGGATAGCTTACATGTGGTGCACATCATGCACACAAAAGACACAAAGTACAGGCAGACACACACACACACACACACTTGTGCAGATACACACATGCAAAAACACCCACACAAGCACACACACTAACCATATCGCACATCACAAAGTACAGCCTATATATTTTTTTACATAAAAAATACAAAAAATACACAAACACATGCTTGTATTCAGAATATATGATACATAACCACCCAATTAATCAATCATAATGGCATGCACTTACAAATACACTCACACACGCACACACACACAAATGACCTCCATTAGACAGACAGCAAAAAACGAACTCCTCATGTGCATTCGCATACAAATACATGCATGCACGCACACACACACACACACACCCCTGACACCTACTGGCATTAATTGCATGTTTAAGCAGAGATGATTGATGCTTTTCATTGTCTGATTAAGAGTATGTTTCATCAGCTCCATTAACACTGTGTGTGTGTGTGTGTGTGTGTGTGTTAAAACCACAGACAGTGTGTTAACACTGTTAATAGACACACTTCACCGGTCTTCTCACACAGCACGATCATGAGTAATACACTCTAAAGCGCTAAGCCCTTTGCAAGGTGACTCAAGCCCTGTAATTAGAACACAGCTCACCTGACGTACACTCACTGGGGTGTGTGAGTGTGTGTTTATTGTGTTACAGCAAGAAATCTGTTAGCAGGCTGGCATAAACAAACACATACATTTGCACACACACACACACACACACACACACACTCCTCTGCAATCACCGTGTACTGCTGCTTTTTCGGAACCCTCTGCAGGCCAGTGTTCTGGACACATGACCCGCTCCGTGTCTCCCCGGCCAACGCCGCTATTCGGTGAGGCTCGTGTTCCTGTGTCCTGACCCCCAGGACCCCAGCAGCTTTCAGGACGTCCCAACACGTCACGCCAGAGCAGGAAAACAAGCAGAGGAAACATACGGGCTGAAGCATTCTTGAAACCCCCATAAAAACATGCTGAGTAACTCAATGAGGGAGTTTACAGGCCCAGGCGTCCATCCAGTATCTTTGGTTTACATGGGGTGTGTGTGTGTGTGAGAGAGAGAGAAAGAGTGAAGTGTCTGGGGCCTCTCAGTGCATCCTGGGTCATCTCAAGAATGTGACCCCCGTAAATATGCATGCATACGCGTGTACACACACACACACACACACACACACACACACACACACACACACACACACACACACACACACACACACACACACACAGAGTCCAGCACTCACTCAAGCTCAGACTCCCCTTGTCTGGCATTTTGTAGTGTAGCAGTAAGAAGCTCCTTCACTGCTCAGCTGAGTCTCGTATATGGAGGAGAGAGCAGCTTCCAGACAGGGAGGTCCAGTGGACCGTACTGACCCACCACCACCAATCAGCTACCACTGCACTGTCCAGGAGGTCAGAGGTTATATGTTGTTGTACATGATGTAGATGATATATTGTACATCATATATTGTATATTGTTGTATATGATGTGGATTATATATTGTACATCATATATTGTATATTGTTGTATATGATGTAGATTATATATTGTACATCATGTATTGTATATTGTTGTATATGATGTAGATTATATATTGTACATCATGTATTGTATATTGTTGTATATGATGTAATTATATATTGTACATCATGTATTGTATATTGTTGTATATGATGTAATTATATATTGTACATCATGTATTGTATATTGTTGTACATGATGTAGATTATATATTGTATATGATGTAATTATATATTGTACATCATGTATTGTATATTGTTGTATATGATGTAGTTTATATATTGTACATCATGTATTGTATATTGTTGTATATGATGTAATTATATATTGTACATCATGTATTGTATATTGTTGTATATGATGTAGTTTATATATTGTACATCATGTATTGTATATTGTTGTATATGATGTAATTATATATTGTACATCATGTATTGTATATTGTTGTATATGATGTAGATTATATATTGTACATCATGTATTGTATATTGTTGTATATTATGTAGATTATATATTGTACATCATGTATTGTATATTGTTGTATATGATGTAGATTATATATTGTACATCATGTATTGTACTGCTGCTAATTTGTTGATCACATCATCCGCCTTTTCAATACCCACCACAGAAGGCTCAAATATACATATGAGCTTGTTTTTTACTGTGTGATGTCAGTATGAGTAATACAAAGGCCCCTACAAGCAAAGTCAAAGAAAGTCATGCAGGACCTTCTTAACGCTCCATCTCCAGCGGTCAGCAGCGCTGGCTGTACACTGGTATTACAGCAGCTGTAATATGCAGCCACACACCAGAAAAACCCCACAAATACAACACAAATACAGCACTACGTTTTCCACCACAGCCCTCTTCCCCTTCACAGTACCCAGGTTAGCCGTGTGGAAGCGTGAGTGAGTGAGTGAGTGGAGACCACAGCATGGCAGCAAAACCCCTCAGCTCCGTCAGCAGGCTTTCAACACCCGGGGACTGGCGTCCTCTTAACAGTGAAGAGGCTCCCATGGGCTCATTAAGAGCTTCTCCCACTCCAGAGCAGCCTTCCCGCTGGGCCGGACCCCTACCCTACCCGGGCCGGACCCCCGCGACGCCAGGACGGAGGCCCAAAGAAAAGCCTCTGTGTGTGAGGACGTCTGGCGGCCCACGTCGCGCAGGCCCGAGGACACTGGCCGCTAGCAGGCCTCCTATCTGGCCAATCGCAAGATGGTTGATATGCTGAAACGCTCGAACACGATCGCAATCAAACACACACGCACACACACACTGAATTCTTGGCTTTTGAACAAAGGCGTGAGGATGTGATGAGTGAGAAATTAGCTGTGTGGGTTTTTTTTTTTTAAGAGATAGGAAGGGAGAAACTGAAGGGACCAATGAGAAACTTCTCTCAGACCCAACCCAGCTGAGTTCACACAGGGGGCCTGCTCTGGCCCCGCCCACACACCCTACTGCCAAAGCAGGATTGGCTGATGCTGGGAAGTTCCACGCTCTAGCGGGACACGGGCCAGTGACGTCCCTATCAGTGCCCAACCTCCTGAGGACAGGCGACTGTTAGCACGTTTGCGTGAGAGTAGTGTACTCCGTCCCTCCTGTCTCTGTGAACTGCTCACACATCACTGTAGGCGCAACTGGACTCTGTTTGTGAGGGGCGACCGACCCAGGAGCAGCGTGGTGGCGCTGACCCGTGGCAACAGTACCACCAGGGAGACCAGTTAAAGCTTCCATCAGCAGTTAGAGAAGCTGCCGTGTGTCCTGCACTTCTGAGCAAGCTGTCGTGCTCTGATACAGTCGTCCTGCACAGGCGGGGCCGAAAGTGGCCCCATCACTCTCACTCCTGATTCAGCACCTGAACCCGACACAGAAACCAGAAACCAAAACGCAAGCAATTCAAGCGTGAGAAAGATCAGAGGGCGGTGTCCTCAAAGGTCCGAACAATCAGTAAAATCCAGAGAGACCCAAAGCCCCTGGTCATGTTAGCTGGAGAGCACAAACATCAGACAAAATGAAAAACAGACTGATGAGAAACCATGAGAGATACTGTCAGGCCTGAGCAACCGAAGACCCAAAACCTCAGATCAGACATGCTCAAACGCATTCAGACACCGATGGCAATGCTGTCACACTGCGACGTAAAGACTTAGAAGAGACAATCACCTTGTTCCCACCTCCAACACACACACACACACACACACACACACACACACAGCTTCACTGGCATGTATCCTGCACAGGACGTCTCTCCAGGCCCAGTGTCCCATTGCAGCTCAGGTTCTGTCCTGCTGCTTTAATACCAGCGTGGTGTCGTCTGGCCTACATGGAGCCAGCGGGCTGCGATGAGCGGCGAGTGAAACGCTGGTTGTTCACACAGGACGCAAAGGTCAGTGTGCACACACCACCAAATATTTCCCTGTGTAGTGATGCTAATAGTGCAGTTACATTCCACCATGTTTCTTCTTGACCACATCAGAAATCCCAGCTATGCACACACACTCGTATACACACACACACACACACACACACACACACACACACACACACACACACACACACACACACACACACACACACACACACACACACACACACACACACACACACCTGCCTACATGCAGACAAAACATACTTATTCATACTTGTCTGTTATGCACAATCATACTTCTCTTTCACATGACAACATACTCAAACTCTTAGATCACACACCATCAGTGTAACAGACACACCATAAAATATTGGTGCATGTAATGTCAGTGTATGTTTGAGAGTGTCAGAAATATGATGGTGTATGTATGAGGGTTTGACAGTGTCAGAAATATGAGGGTGTATGTATGAGGGTTTGACAGTGTCAGAAATATGATGGTGTATGTATAAGGGTTTGACAGTGTCAGAAATATGATGGTGTATGTATGAGGGTTTGACAGTGTCAGAAATACGGTGGTGTATGTATGAGGGTTGGACAGTGTCAGAAATATGGTGTTGTATATATGAGGGTTGGACAGTGTCAGAAATATGAGGGTGTATGTATGAGGGTTCGACAGTGTCAGAAATATGATGGTGTATGTATGAGGGTTTGACAGTGTCAGAAATACGGTGGTGTATGTATGAGGGTTGGACAGTGTCAGAAATACGGTGTTGTATATATGAGGGTTTGACAGTGTCAAAAATACAGTGAGGTATGTACGCGAGTTTGACAGTGTGCGAGAAATTCTCAACAAAGGGGCCATATTAAATGCAACAACTGTTCTATTGACAGTTTAAATACACCAAAGATCACTATTATGAGGCAGTACTCAGGGCTGTTTACGAGGCGACAGGACGCTGTGGAGGAGACGTGCGATCAACAGCCCCGCTGGTACGAGCAGCGATGCGGGTCGCCCGACGCCATCACCACAGCACCCAGAACAGCAGAATTTCACCAATGAGGCTTCAAGGCTACAGAGACGAGAGTCATTATCTGTAAATGCTGATGAAGGCAGACCGCTGTTGAGATTCGGATGCGTACAGATCACGTTCTGTTTTCCACGTGGGTTCAAGTTGTAGCTAACATTACCACAGTCGCAACCTTTATTAACTTCACCTATCTCATTAGCTAGCTAGTTAGCCATCACACGTGATACATCCTTGGCTGGTAAATCAGCACAAAGTAAATGGACAGGTGAGCTCATCTCCTCTGTGTCCTGAAGCCCATGCCGAGTCAGACTGGTGCCGTGAGACACAGTTATGTTGGTGGCCTCACATCCGAGCAGAACACACAGCAACTTACATCTCAACCACTTTATCGAACCATTATCCTCTCATGAGCAACTTCTTCTTCGCCCACCATCAAACACTCACGCCTACCCCATCAAACCTCTCCCAGTCCTTGTTAAACTCTCATGAGGACGTCATCAGTGTCTCACACACACTGTGCACCCCAGACGTCCCCCCCCCCCCCCCCATCCTCGTGCTGCTGGGCACGTGTGTATGTCGGACAGCGTGCATGAAGGCTGCGTCACCCACACATCAGAGTCGGAATCAATACTAGAGCCAGTACAGAAATTAGACACACAGTTAAAAAGTCCGTGTAGTTTGTAACTACATCGGTATGGAAAGGGGTGTGATTCCAATATGGCCGACTGGTTGTAGATGACCTCTACAGGGTCAGAACTACAAAACCTGTGTCCCTGTGCAATAACACCCATGGTACCCTGCTGTGGGTGTCCTTCCCAGAGTACCCTGCTGTGGGTGTCCTTCCCAGAGTACCCTGCTGTGGGTGTCCTTCCCAGAGTACCCTGCTGAGGGTGTCCTTCCCAGAGTACCCTGCTGAGGGTGTCCTTCCCAGAGTACCCTGCTGAGGGTGTCCTACCCAAAGTACCCTGCTGAGGGTGTCCTACCCAAAGTACCCTGCTGAGGGTGTCCTACCCAAAGTACCCTGCTGAGGGTGTTCTACCCAAAGTACCCTGCTGAGGGTGTCCTACCCAAAGTACCCTGCCGAGGACATCCTACCCAAGGTGCACTACAAGAGAGCAACAACAAACACAGCCAAGCTGTGATCCGTTCCGTTATTTCCCTGAAGAGCAGAGTCACCTCATCGAGCTCAGGATACACTTCCTCTTACTCCTGTTTCAGGGGCATCTGAGGAGACAGGGCGAGAGTGATTGTGTGAGAGTGAGAGAGAGAGTGTGTGTATATGAGTAAGAGACTGATAGTGAGAGTGTGTGAGTAAGAGAGAGAGAGAGAGAATGTGTGAGAAAGATTAAGTGTGTGAGAAAGATTGAGTGTGTGTAGGCTTGATCAATAACACCCTCCACTTTGTGGCATTAAGTGGCATTCTATATTTACCTGAAGCAGAGCTGTGGGGCGTGTTTTAGGTAACCAAACCATCCAGGACTAGCAGAAATAGTGCTGGACTATGAGCAGATCAGCCCTGCCGAGACGGAGCGCGTGGGGGCCGGCCAAGGAGTCTAGCTCCTCCCAGGGTGGGTAGGGGGAGTGGCCCCACAGGCAAGATCAACAGATAAGCCCGCCCCTAGGGGTGGGGCAAACACACCCATTTACAGCTAGCCGTTGAAATTTTGTGCGGTTCAAAAAAAAAGGTGTGTGCCACATGCAAGACTAAACGACCCGCTTGCTTAAACTGAACTAGTGTCCCTAAACTCAGGACTGAAACACATTGTGCACACTGTTCTAGTGTTACACAGTACTAATGTGGTGACCTTTGCAGCCGGCCAGCTCTGCACCCGGACAGAAGCAACGCTGGGCTTTTCTCTGCCCACAGCACAACCCCCAATATCACCATGAAAACCAAGGATGTGCCTTAAATTATTGTGATTACAATGTGCAGCCTCAGCACATTATGGGAAGAAACTTTGGAGAGAGCTGTTAAGAGTTCAAACAAACCACATATTAAATTAGAAAAATAATGTCAAAATTTGTATGCCTAGTTAATCACACTAATTCTTGAAGACGATTTGTTATAGATGTGTAATTTCCTCAAATATGACCAGCAATACTTTACGTGCTATATGATGGCCTTTCTTTGATTTAGACCCTGTGCATATCTGTTTATTTAGAAGTTCCATGTCAAATATTCCATCCGCGTTGTATGGAAACTGAGTGACACTACATGTTACTCTGTTGTTCTGACACTACTGGTTTTGAGTTTCCAGAAGTACTGAGGCCCGTGTGCACAGGGAGGAGGGCTGTGCAGCGTGTAGTCAGGGTGGAGTAGCTGCTCCACCATGATCTGGACAGCTCAGAGCTCCGTTCCCACACAACACCTGCAAGGCGGAGAGCCTCCAAACGGCAGGGACTGGGCCCAGAGCGTAAACGCCATGACAATAAATCTGGTTTGTCACAAGCCCACTTCCTCTGACAAGCAAGGATCAAGACAGTGTTGGTCTGGGGAGGATTTCAGCAGCTGTTTTCAAGAGTCTTTGATCAGAGGATCTTTGGAACGGAGAGCAGGCCTCATCTTCTACCAGCACATCTGACACTATGTGGTGTCACCACAGAAACTCCCCAGAGTGGACAGAGGAGACGCGGTTCGCTTTCATTTGAACTCAACGTCTCCATTCTCTCACACTCCAGCCTCTTCAAGGCTCCTCAATGCCACAAAGGACACACAGTCATTTCTGTCAAATGTATCACGTCCACAGATCTCCCGCACCCGTCCATTATGCTGCATACAATAATATATATTTATAAATATATTAAAAGTGTTCTTGTTCATGTTGGCGCTTGCTTTCAGACTCAAGCAAAACAGCAATAACAGGATGCGTGCTTCAAGGTCATATTATATGTGGCGCCTTTTAACCGGCAGTCCTCAGATCTCAGAAGAGACCTCGAGATGCCCACGCGCGCTCCAACTGGAGTGTTGTATACTTGTGGGGTGTCCCATTATGAAATCTCCATCTACCATCAGAAGCAGAATTTTAGAAGGCCTACAGTGTCCCCAGGCACCCTGCCTCACAGGCTTACAGCTCCCCCAGGGTTCCCTGCCTAATAGGTTTACAGTGCCATCAGGTCCCCTGCCTCACAGGCTTACAACACACCCAGGTCCCCTGCCTCACAGGCTTACGACACTCCCAGGTCCCCTGCCTCACAGGCTTACGACACTCCCAGGTCCCCTGCCTTACAGGCTTACGACATGACCAGGTCCCCTGCCTCGCAGGCTTACGACACCCCCATGTCCCCTGCCTCACAGGCTTACGACACCCCCATGTCCCCTGCCTCACAGGCTTACGACACCCCCATGTCCCCTGCCTCACAGGCTTACAACACTCCCAGGTCCCCTGCCTTACAGGCTTACAACACTCCCAGGTCCCCTGCCTCGCAGGCTTACGACACGCCCAGGTCCCCTGCCTCGCAGGCTTACGACACGCCCAGGTCCCCTGCCTTACAGGCTTACAGTACCCCAACACATTCTTGAAAGTTTCCTGCTTGATGGTGCAGCTTGCGGTGTCTGTTCACAAGCCAGCAGGGGTGGTGGATAATTAGCCCGCACAAGTGGCAGAGAGCTGCTTGTCACACAGCGCTATACAGACAGGAGCATTACTCACCCCAGCCCCAGGGGGAGCCCCGTTTCCTGCCCCACTGCTGAGTGCTCTTGCTGACAGGACACAGCATCTGGTAGAGCCAGCGGTGAGCTTCATCCCTAGCCTGCTGTCTCTGAACATCCTACCACCCCAGCTGAACTGAGGAGATCGCTGAGAAAATACTTCAACGACTCGTTAGACTCAAGAGGTGTCTAACGTCTAACGTGATATTGTCTTAAAGTTGCTGCATATGCTGTCACAGCTCTTGAGATCTTGCACCACACCACAGGAGATGCCCCTCCCATCAATGCCACACCCCCTCCCCTTTCTCCAAAGTCCCTCCCTCCAAACACATGCACACGTGAAGCTTAGCATATTCTTCTTTTTGCTGTGTGCGTACATGTAGAATAACTGGCAGGCAGGGAGAACCGTCTCCCTGTAGAGAAATTACCTGATTGGTTAATAAAGCCTGACCATGTTTAGCTGCTGACTGTGCTACTATTTTAGCCATAGCATTCCAGATGTTGACATTTTAGCCCAAGTGTTCTTTAAAGTCATCTAAAGCCTAGCAAGAACTGCTAGACCTCCAAGTCTTGCCCTTGTTAGCCACTCTGATCACACTCACAACAGCCCCAGTCAGCTGTACCCAGTCTAGTATCCAGTCACAATCTAATGACCCTTGTGTATAAGAGTCACATCATGCAGTCATCACATTCCAAAATGTAAATACTATGTACTGTGCTATATTTTATTACATTATATATTCCATTTTGGATGCAGCCAAAGATCTGTAAATGAGGACAAACACACACACAACCACCCACACACCACCCCACACACACTCTGCCTCCCTCCCTCTACAAGTTCTAGCAAGTACTACTGCAACTCTCTGTTCTATGGTTTAATCTCCAAAACATCTTCACTTTCTGTAGTACTTTCCCTGATTGGCCTTGCACCTACTTGTCTTTCTAAACTACAACTCCCACATGTCCCATCTCACAAACTATGGTCCTTTGCCTAGCTGTGCCTAGCTGTGCCTAGCTGTGCCTAGCTGTGCCTAGCTGTGCCTAGCTGTGTCCAGTGTGGGCAGCAGGTCTTTTAGCACTGCTGTTCTACTCACTCCTTACCCACATCTAGTGATACTCGCATCTCTCTCACTCTCTACCTACAAAGTCCAACTTAAGACCTCTTTCCTTAGAATAATTTTACTCCCTGTTTGAGGCTAATGTTTTTTATTTCTTTTTTGGTAAAGTGACCTTGGGCATGTGAAAGGTATATAAGTAACTTGATGTACTACTAGTAGTAGTAATAAAAATAATAAATAAATAAGTTGATAACAATAATAGTAATAATGGATGACCACCTGCTTATGTGATGTAAATATGCTGCTCTGGAACGTTCTGCTGGTTTTCATTTAGACAAAGGTCAGGTCAAATCGACCAATCAGAGGATAACCACACCAACAGGGCTGGACGAATCAGGGGCCAGAATAACAGACAGAGGTTCCAGACAGCACGCCGTTTAGACAGGAAGAGCGGAAATAGTCTGTTCATATCTACGTGAAGGACACCCACCCCCGCAGAGGCAGGACAGCGATCAAGACACACAAAAGCTAAACGCTTCCTGAAGAAGCCACGTCTCACGCATGTGTCAGGAATCAGCAACACGCGTGTTAACAGGAGTACAGGTGAGAGACGCTTCGGATTTCACACAAGCTCTGCAGGACTGGCGGGGACGGGCAGGAGAGAGTTGATGCCGTATGCTGATTTTAACCACGTGCTGTGTGATGATAAATAAGGGACATATCCATGACAACACAACTAATAACAAAGCCCTACATGGGCAATAGCCACTCTGAAAGCTAGATCAAAGGTGACATGATGTATTATGAAGAAACATGAAAGCAGCATCAGCGAAAAGCCAAAGAAGCAAAAACAAAAACAGACCCGACCTGTAGGTCATCACCCTGAACAGCCAGCCTAGGTCAGCCGGCCAAGGTCAGCCGTCACCACAGCTATGTTACGGTGGGGAAAAAACGGGACTGGCCAGCCAGGAGGAGGAGCTAGAGTCTGCAGACAGCTACACGAGCAGGTGAGACAGGTAAGTGCATAAACTTCCAGCAGTGAGAGAGGATCCATCACGCTGCCTAAAGACCACGCAGTGTCACGAAGACGGAGTTGTAGGGAATGTGCTGGTACTCACTGGCAGGAGAAGGCGTGCTGTATCCACTCACTGGCAGGGCGGGCAGAGGAGGTGGGGAGAGACCCCCAAGCATATGGGGGAAGAAGTATGGGTAAGGAGGCACAGGGAAGGCCCCCAAATGGGTGCCCACCCCAGCCGAGCTGGAGAGGGGCTTGCCGTTGCTGGACATGGCCTTGGTCGTTGACAGTTGTACGCAGAGTACACACGGTGACAACACACACTTACTCCATCATGAGGTCCTGGGGTGGTCCAGCATGAAGACGCTCACTGTGGATGTGTGTGTGTGTAAGCAAGAGGTCACCAGTTTTATCAATCCAGTGCAAGCAATTTATGAAAATATTGATGAGCCCATCCAACCATTTGCGTGAGAATTCCCTGATGTGTGTGTGGTAGTCCAGAGCGCTGCACCGTGAGAGGGATCCTTCCGTTCAGCTTCCTAACTTCCCAAAGATCAAGGAAACCAGTCAATAAATTACCAATCCGTCTGCCTCCATCAAGAACCCAACCAGGGCAATACTAAACACCAAGGGGTGAAGACTGCTTCTACCATCCTAGAGAGGAGCAGAGGGAGGTGGAGGAGAGGGAGGTGGAGGAGAGGGAGGGTCTGTAGAGAGTCCCGCCCACAGAGGGGCCTCCAGAGCTTCAGAAGCTTCCAAAATGAGCTCGGCTTGCTGGGTGACAGGAAGTGAGGATGAACTTGGGAGGTCACATGGTGTTCCTGGGCCAAGCTCCGCCCCTATGAGTCAGTGGAGCAGTCCCTGAGAGGGGAGAGAGAAAGAGAGTAGTGGTTTAGGTTAGTACACGTTTAACAGTAGGATATAAACACCCTGTTTATGTTTGTACATGTTTAACAGTTGGATCTGAGGACCCTCTTTAGGACTGTGTGTTTAAAACTAGGATCTGAGGACCCTCCTTAGGACGGTGTGTTTAAAACTAGGATCTGAGGACCCTCTTTAGGACGGTGTGTTTAAAACTAGGATCTGACGACCCTCTTTAGGACGGTGTGTTTAAAACTAGGATCTGAGGACCCTCTTTAGGACGGTGTGTTTAAAACTAGGATCTGAGGACCCTCTTTAGGACGGTGTGTTTAAAACTAGGATCTGAGGACCCTCTTTAGGACGGTGTGTTTAAAACTAGGATCTGACGACCCTCTTTAGGACGGTGTGTTTAAAACTAGGATCTGAGGACCCTCTGTAGGACTGTGTGTTTAAAACTAGGATCTGACGACCCTCTTTAGGACTGTACATAGGACGTAGGGCTCTCTTTGCACCACAGGAAATGAGAGAGTCCAAATCCTAGAAGCAGAATGCCAGCAGAGCCTGTGAAATGGTCCTGCGTCAGAACAGAGATTCTAACTCACACACTTTCTGAGCTGCATACCAATTCCAATAGTTAGAAATGCGTTAGAGGCGTTCCATGAACATCTGTCAGCCCCCCTTACAGAACAGTGCAGACGTTAAATGCTTCCTCTGTGCACATCACCTCTCACTGCTGTTACCAACACAGAGAGGGTTACAGCAACACCTGGACACTCATGAGGAGTACGCTCAGAGGTTCTAACATTTGGACCAAACCAAAACTGTAATCTTCCTGTAGAAATCCACTTTGCAGGATACAAGACAGCTTAAAAGATAAACAAATAAACAAAAAGCACTGTCCTACATATTTCATATGTCCTACATATATTACAAAAAATCGGTGACTCAGAAAATATGTATCTGGACGTTAGCATGCTGTTGGTCCTTAATCTAAATGGACTATTGATGTTAGGCATGGGATCCATTCAACATGTGATAAAGAGTCTGTTCATGCAAAGCTGTGCAGAAACACAGGCTGTGTATGGATTTGTTCAGTGACCCGAGTCCTCTCATGGAAAACAGTGGTTCTGTAAGACCTGTGACGGGTCCTGAAAGAACAGAGACAAAGGCGCTCTTCCTCCTTTACACTGAAAACTTTCTAGTCATAAGGACATTCTCCCTTAACAAATTCACAAATTAAATTGGCCTAGAGGATGAAACTGAGGCACTCCTAAACTCTTCCGTGTGTGCTCGTGCGAGTATGCGCGTGTGTGCTTGTTCGTTCATAGACCGTAATATATTTGTAATATATTTTGCAATAATGATATCATCCAACATTAAGAGGGGAAAGGGAGGGAGAAAGGGAGGGAGGGAGAAAGAGAGGGAGAGAGCGGGAGCAACATGCAGACGGAATACACAAGTTGTTCTGTTTGTGTGAAGGAAGCGGCATGACAGCGTGGGAAAAGGAGGCCAAGGTCTTCCCCGACGCCCTCGTGAGCCGCCGCGCTCCCCCAGGAACGCAGCGCAAGCTCCTCACACACGCGGGCTGTCAGAAGCGCTCATTAGCACGAGCCGTCTGGATACGACCTGGATCCGAGTGAGCTCCAGTGAGGAGCGGGTTCTCCACGAGCCCTTTGAACATCACAGAAGAACAGGAACACTCCACGGGGGACCATTAGGGCAACAGAAATCTCTCTCTCCAGTGAACATCATGTGAAATCTCTTTTTTTAAAGACAAAGTCTCTCTGTATCGAAAGGAGCTAAATGATCTCAGACTTCTTGGAGCTCAAGCGTTGGGTTGTGTGTCTGAGTGTGTGTGTGTGTGTGTGTGTGTGTGCCTGTCTGTGTATTTCACAGACCTGCTTGTACATCATTCCTTCATTGCTAAAATCTAACCATCTATCTCTCCTTCACTCAGTCCATCTGTTTATATTAGCATCTTTCCATCTCTCATCCATCTTTCATTAATCTCGTTTGCCCTTCCATTTCCTGAGCCTACGCAAAAAAGATATGAAATTCTGCACAGATAAATCTCATTCACAATTCCTCCCATGTGTAATACGGATTCTAAATCTCCCCAGAAGGCACAGGGAGAAGCCGCACACACCAGCAGCATGGGTCGCTTCAGAGGAAGACAGAAAGACAGAAAAAATGAGAAATTAAAAGATATGAGACCTAAAATACATAAAGAATAAATGAAAGAAAGAGAAGCATACAGAACATGGTTAGGGGAATATATATATGAGAGAGAGAGAGAGGGGGGGAGAGAGAGAGAGAGAGAGAGAGAGAGAGGAGAGAGAGAGAGAGAGAGAGAGAGAGAGAGGGAGAGAGAGAGAGAGAGAGAGAGAGAGAGAGAGATCAAAGTGGGTAAGGATGCCTTATTGTGCTGTGCACGGCTCTCAAATCGCACTCATACATTTTTAAATGCTGTGCTAAGTAGGTTAAAGCCCATAGGTCTCCTTTACTGCAATGAGCACGCGAGTTTAGGCATGCAAGCACATGCAACTATCTGTATGTGCATTTATACTGAAGATAATATTTACTGTTTACACGCACACACACACACACACACACACACACACACACACACACACACACACACACACACACACACACACACAATAACTGTGAAATAACACCAGTTCACTGTGTGTGTGAACTATAAATGAAGCATTTTTAATCAACATTATTATACATGCCTTTCAAAACCCATGGGCTAGTTCTGATCCAATAAGGGCAAACTGCAGGTTAACTGGTCACCAAAACATGCTACGTTACTACAAAGAGGAACAGGTATGAAATCCACAAGAGCGTGTGGATCCTGCCCTGCAGGTAGTGCCCATCAGGCCCAGAGTAGCAGGACTAGTGTGAGGAACCTGCCCCACAGGGAGCGCCTAACAGGCTCAGAAGAGCAGGACTAGTGTGAGGAACCTGCCCCACAGGGAATGCCTAATAGGCCCACAGGAGCAGGTGTAGTGCGTGGAGCGCCTATCAGGCCCACAGGAGCAGGTGTAGTGCGTGGAGCGCCTATCAGGCCCACAGGAGCAGGGCTAGTGCGTGAAGCGCCTATCAGGCCCACAGGAGCAGGGCTAGTGCGTGGAGCGCCTATCAGGCCCACAGGAGCAGGGCTAGTGCGTGGAGCGCCTATCAGGCCCACAGGAGCAGGGCTAGTGCGTGGAGCGCCTATCAGGCCCACAGGAGCAGGGCTAGTGTGTGGAGCGCCTATCAGGCCCACAGGAGCAGGGCTGCTGGGCGGCATGTTACTGAGCCCGTGTGCATGTGCAAGTGTGTGCTGTACAGCGCTCTTACTACCGGGTCACGTCATATATGCAATAGAATTATAGTCAAGTGCACCAACAGATCAGAAAGGAATGTGAATTGGCACTGGCCCATATTGGTCAAAAACACGGCCTTGTGTAAAGAGAATCATATTACATTATGAAACGTTTCAAATCTTTTGAAACATTTTAAATACTCGCGTCATGATTTTTGTTTTTGGACTTTGTGTCTTGGACAGAGAGGTGGGAAGGAAGAAGGTAAGGGAGGAGGTAACATAGGACTTGACCTTTGACCTTTGTTGTTTTCAGTAGGAGGATGTTTGTGCCAAATTTTACAGACTTTCCATCCTTCCATGCCTCACACACACACACACACACACACACACACACACACACACACACACACACACACATCCCCTTTACTCCTTCCAAGGTTGCCTGTGGCACAGGTCTGCATCTCACCTACATGCACTAATGGATGAGAATGTCAGAACCAGTGAAGCATGAAGCCCTGAGCACTCGTGTGTGTGTGTGTGTGTGTGTGTGTGTGTGTGTGTGTGTGTGTGCGCACGCACATGTGCGTGTGTGGATGGCAACTGTCAGCAACAATTACTCTTGGCATTATGTCTGCAGGAGTCTTCCATGCCAAATATATACCACCATGGGAAAATTACTTATTGTAAACACACAGTGCCAACCGCTGGAGGGGAGGACTGATACCATTACAGCATCTCCCGCTTGTATACGGCTGCACACAGACAACCTCACCATTATCCATTAAAAGATGTCGACGTTCGATATTCACACAGGTTTGACATCATGTGGTTATTTGACCCAGATCTTCAGTTTGATGATTGGGTCCACGGTGATTCATCTGATTGGCTTTTACGTACGGGTTTGTTCTTGTTACACCATTGCAGACTGAGTCTGCAGGGCATCACGATGCAACACGTAGCATTATTCTCAAAGCCACCCAAACAAGGAATCCCCCCCCCCCCCCCCCACTGGCCCTCCAAGACTACCCAGCAGGCACCGCTGCCCCCCCCGGGGTCTTTTCACTGCACATTATTTTGTTTAGTAAGGTCAAAGTGATCCCGACAGGCCTGTCCTTCTCCAGCACAGCAGGACGGTCCTGTCTCCAGTGCTGACCCTTTCTGACACAGTGTGAAGAAGAGAACGTTCCACAAGCACACCCTTCACTTTGTAAGGAAATGAGTGTGGCCATGGAGACCTGCTGCTCCAGAAAACTCCTCCATCTGGACTCGATCAGAAACACAAAGGCTGGAGTTGAAGGACAACATATAGGTGACATGGGGGGGGGGGGGGGGGGGGGGGGTAAAGCCAGGTGTGTCAGGAATGTCCCTTGTACGGTTTACAGCTGCGTGTAACTCCTCCTTGACAAGTGACTTATTATTGTTTATGACTGATCGATATATCCAAATCACCAAATCAATGTTTTAAAGGTTTAACAACTCTATAAGGACTGTTGGAGCCCTATAATCAAACCACTCTTCACACTTCACCCTCACTCACTCGCTGCTGAGAATGTGTTGATTACTCTTACTGCTGGCCTCAGCTTATCTTGTCTAAACCATAAAGGCATTTTAATGGTTTCATGGACTTTCCTCCAAGCAATAAAACCAAACCATAAAGTGTTCTGGTCTCATACGAGACGACTCCCACACTGGGCTGGTGTCGTGTACTTGAGTGCCATAACTGGAAAGCGTCTAGAAATCTTCACCCCATTTCACACGGCTTTATTTGGCGCTTCGGGGTTTTTCCTTTTCCTCATATATAAAGCCAACTGCAAACAGAAGAATCTAGGGCACTACTGGTGTTTGGTGGGCACTACTGGTGTTTGGTGGGCACTGCTGGTGTTTGGTGGGCACTGCTGGTGTTTGGTGGGCACTGCTGGTGTTTGGTGGGCACTGCTGGTGTTTGGTGGGCACTGCTGGTGTTTGGTGGGCACTACTGGTGTGGATTCAACAGGGGACGCTGGAGTTTGGTGTGTAGTAGTGGGTATTCAACAGGGGACGCTGGAGTTTGGTGTGTAGTAGTGGGTATTCAACAGGGAACGCTGGAGTTTGGTGTGTAGTAGTGGGTATTCAACAGGGAACGCTGGAGTTTGGTGTGTAGTAGTGGGTATTCAACAGGGAATGCTAGAGTTTGGTGTGTAGTAGTGGGTATTCAACAGGGAATGCTAGAGTTTGGTGTGTACTAGTGGGTATTCAACAGGGGACGCTGGAGTTTGGTGTGTAGTAGTGGGTATTCAACAGGGAACGCTGGAGTTTGGTGTGTAGTAGTGGGTATTCAACAGGGGACGCTGGAGTTTGGTGTGTAGTAGTGGGTATTCAACAGGGAACGCTGGAGTTTGGTGTGTAGTAGTGGGTATTCAACATGGGGACGCTGGAGTTTGGTGTGTAGTAGTGGGTATTCAACAGGGAACGCTGGAGTTTGGTGTGTAGTAATGGGTATTCAACAGGGAATGCTGGAGTTTGGTGTGTAGTAGTGGGTATTCAACAGGGAACGCTGGAGTTTGGTGTGTAGTAGTGGGTATTCAACAGGGAACGCTGGAGTTTGGTGTGTAGTAGTGGGTATTCAACAGGGAACGCTGGAGTTTGGTGTGTAGTAGTGGGTGTTCAACAGGGGACGCTGGAGTTTGGTGTGTAGTAGTGGGTATTCAACAGGGAACGCTGGAGTTTGGTGTGTAGTAGTGGGTGTTCAACAGGGAACGCTGGAGTTTGGTGTGTAGTAGTGGGTATTCAACAGGGGACGCTGGAGTTTGGTGTGTAGTAGTGGGTATTCAACAGGGAATGCTGGAGTTTGGTGTGTAGTAGTGGGTATTCAACAGGGGACGCTGGAGTTTGGTGTGTAGTAGTGGGTATTCAACAGGGGACGCTGGAGTTTGGTGTGTAGTAGTGGGTGTTCAACAGGGAACGCTGGAGTTTGGTGTGTAGTAGTGGGTATTCAACAGGGAACGCTGGAGTTTGGTGTGTAGTAGTGGGTATTCAACAGGGGATGCTGGAGTTTGGTGTGTAGTAGTGGGTATTCAACAGGGAATGCTGGAGTTTGGTGTGTAGTAGTGGGTATTCAACAGGGGACGCTGGAGTTTGGTGTGTAGTAGTGGGTATTCAACAGGGAACGCTGGAGTTTGGTGTGTAGTAGTGGGTATTCAACAGGGGACGCTGGAGTTTGGTGTGTAGTAGTGGGTATTCAACAGGGAACGCTGGAGTTTGGTGTGTAGTAGTGGGTATTCAACAGGGAACGCTGGAGTTTGGTGTGTAGTAGTGGGTATTCAACAGGGAATGCTGGAGTTTGGTGTGTAGTAGTGGGTATTCAACAGGGAATGCTGGAGTTTGGTGTGTAGTAGTGGGTATTCAACAGGGAACGCTGGAGTTTGGTGTGTAGTAGTGGGTATTCAACAGGGAACGCTGATGTTTAGGCAGAATGTTGGTTTGGATGTGTTCATCAGTGTGATGTCTCCAACACTGCCTCCCCCAGCAGAAACCCCACCAGCCGAAACCCCAAAAGAGGATAAATGAATGTAGCAGGTTATACAGGCGGAGGGCTGGAATGCGAGAGACGCTGAAGCTGACCTACTCACTCCGCTGATACACTCACTCCCACCAACTCACTCCGCTGATACACTCACTCCCACCAACTCACTCCGCTGATACACTCACTCCCACCAACTCACTCCGCTGATACACTCACTCCCACCAACTCACTCCGCTGATACACTCACTCCCACAAACTCACTCCTCATCTGTCTGAGGTGGAGAATATGCTGACAAACAGTGATAACATCAAATCCACAGCAGTACTCCCTCGTCTGTCTCACCCTCGTCTCTAAGACACACACCCACATAGTCCGTGACAAAGCACCACTGGACTAATGGATTCTCCCAGCACACAAAACCCAAGACACAAAGGCCTAGAAAATACTCATAAAATAAACTTGCTATAATTTTTAAAACACACACACACATGCGCACACACACCTCAAATTTACAGTTTGACCGCCCACATGGAATGGATTTTTATATTTATGTGTGCCTGCATGTGTGTATATGTGCGTGTGGCTGTGTGTGTGTGTGTGTGTATGTGTGTATGTGTGTATCGGGGAGGAAAATGTGCAAGTTCGAGGAATGTGACACTCTTACCATACAAGCACTCCCCTGGGGACATTTAACGTTCAGCAGGAGACTTCAAGCCAAGGACTTTTGGAAAGAGAGCTTGCATTCAAGGAGAGTTTTAAAAAAAAAAGAAAAAAGGAAGAGGGTCTGGCAACCCTCCAGCCAAGAGAAAGAGCAATGTAGGCCAGAGTAAGAGCATCTAGCCAGGGCAGTGTATGCTGAAGGCAGGGATAACTGTGGGGAGAATCTGGCAACCCTCCAGATAGGAGAGAGATGGGGGAGGACTGCTCTGGTGGACTCAGCAGGGCTCGGGACGTTAGCTGGGCCAGGATCTCAGCAGAAGAGGCACCAGGGAAGGGCTTTCTGGACCCTGTCCAACCTGCCCAAGTTGAGCTGGGTGCTGTGTGCGGTGTTTTCCATTTAACCCATGCATGTCTCCTTTAACTGGTTGGGGGGCACAGTGACCACGGGCAAAGAGAGCGGTCACTAGCAAAGCCATGACAACCCGTCAGCACTGAACACGCGCCCCAGAGCACGTGACACACACACACACACACACACAGAAACAATACAACGTAATCCGTTCTCCCTAACAGAAGGCTGCTCTTTGGTTCAATGTCTTTTTGTTAAAGATGTCGCTGTTCATTATCATTCGCCATTAAAGATGCACAGAAGGGAACTGGAGCAAGTGAACGAGAGAGAGAGAGAGAGAGAGAGAGAGAGAGAGAATAATGAAAGTCCATAGCTCAGTAATGGCTTCCACTTCCCCATCCCCTCGTCCATTAAGACATCTAAATGAAATGAAAGAAAATGAATTGAGATATTGCAGAGGCACACAGTAAAGGAGGCACATGAGAGAGGGGGGTTGGGAGAGAGAGAGTGAGAGAAAGGAGAGAGGAGAGAGAGAGAGCCATTACTGAAGCCATGAGCTAAGAGGAGGCAATAAATCGTTAAACTAAATGAGGTCCATCACCTTTCTGAAACAGGCAGCGCTAAATGGACATGTTCATCATGCATGTATAGGGTACTGAGGATACAGTGCAATTAAAGCAGAACACACACACTCACACACACACACACACACACACACACACACACACACACACACACTTGCAGCGTACTCATGCCTTTAGCTAAGTAGCAATTACAGAATGTGTGCTTCTATGTGTGTGTGTGTGTGTGTGTGTGTGTGTGTGTGTGTGTGTGAGAGAGGGAGAGAGGGAGAGAGAGAGAGAGAGAGAACAAGGGGCTGAGGCGAAAAAGAGGCAAGCAGGACGCATGTGGTGAAAGGACAGACACACGCTACTGAACTTCTGAATGACTGAAGTGACCGTAGTGAGCTAAGGGCCGTAGTGAGCTAAGGGCCGTAGTGAGCTCAGGGCCGGAGTGAGCTCAGGGCCGGAGTGAGCTCAGGGCCGGAGTGAGCTCAGGGCCGGAGTGAGCTCAGGGCCGGAGTGAGCTCAGGGCCGGAATGAGCTCAGGGCCGGAGTGAGCTCTGGGCCGGAGTGAGCTCAGGGCCGGAGTGAGCTCAGGGCATTGCCACATTCCAACAGAACACATGCTGAGTGACACGGGCTAAAACAGAATTGAACTTCTCACACGTGGGACCGCAGCGAGAGACCTCCACTCATGGAGAGGGAGACAGGGAAGCCGAGTTAGCACCAGGGAGAGAGAGACAGCACCGGGGAGAGAGAGACAGCACCGGGGAGTGAGAGAGACAGCACCAGGGATAGAGAGAGAGAGACAGCATCAGGAGAGAGAGAGAGAGAGAGAGAGAGAGAGAGAGAGAGAGAGAGAGAGAGAGAGAGAGAGAGAGAGAGAGAGACAGCACCAGGGAGAGAGAGAGAGAGAGAGAGACAGCACCAGGGATAGAGAGAGAGAGACAGCATCAGGGATAGAGAGAGAGAGCACCGGGGAGAGAGAGAGAGAGCACCGGGGAGAGAGAGAGAGAGAGAGAGAGAGAGAGAGAGAGAGAGAGAGAGAGAGAGAGAGAGAGAGACAGCACCGGGGAGAGAGAGACAGCACCGGGGGGAGAGAGAGAGAGAGACAGCACCGGGAAGTGAGAGAGACAGCACCAGGGAGAGAGAGAGAGAGAGAGAGACAGCACCAGGGATAGAGAGAGAGACAGCACCAGGGAGAGAGAGAGAGAGACAGCACCAGGGAGAGAGAGAGAGAGACAGCACCAGGGATAGAGAGAGAGAGACAGCACCAGGGATAGAGAGAGAGAGACAGCACCGGGGAGAGAGAGAGAGAGAGAGACAGCACCGGGGAGAGAGAGAGAGACAGCACCAGGGAGAGAGGCCATGCCTGGGAAACAGAGATAAGGAAGCTAACGAAAAGGGGGAGCTGATCTGTCTTTAAGAGCATGATTAAAAATGACAAGGAGCCTCAGAAGATCCAGACCAAGGGGCTTCCCCCATAAAATCAGATGTTCCACCACACAGCCACACATAAAGGAAAAGGCAGCACATTTAGAAGACCCCACCCAGGTGAGTTCCTCTCCCCTTTAGTCCATGGGTCAGGCCACTCCGAGGGGGACGACCTCCTCTGGCTCCTCCCAGTGTAGAAGGAGTGGCGGTAGAGGTGACAGCTGGGCGGTCTTTAACCTGAAGCCACTCCTGCCACATCCTCACTGAAGGAGAATGAGTAATGCAAGGGAACGCACACGCACGCACGCACACGCACGCACACGCACGCACACGCACGCACACGCACGCAAGCGCACGCACGCAAGCGCACGCAAGCACACGCACGCACGCAAGCACACGGACGCACACAAGCACACGGACGCACGCAAGCACACGCACGCAAGCACACGCACGCAAGCACACGCACGCAAGCACACGCACGCACGCACGCACACGCGATAATGACGTGAGTAAGAGTGAGTGAGTGAGTGAGTAACAGTGACTGAGAGGGAATGAGGCAGCAAGTGAGCAGGCATGTGAGTGTGAGTCAAAGTGAGTGAGACGAGAAAGAGAGTGAGTGAATGAGACGAGAGAGAGAGTGAGTGAATGAGATGAGAGAGAGAGTGAAAAATTCAGTGAGTGAATAGAAATCTGTCAATAGGTCTGAATGGGGCAGTCAAGTGGCCTGCATCTGTGTCCCAGAAACTGTGTGTGTGTGTGTGTTTCTTTATTTATCCCAGTGGGCGATCGCCTGCCTGACCAGGGTGCTCACAGGATGCTCACTGTTCCCACACACCCTGGTGAGCTGTGTGTGTGTGTGTGTGTGTGTGTGTGTACATCCTGGTGAGCTGGGTGTGTGTCTGAAGCCTCGTTTGAAGTCTGTGCACAACCAGTCTGAATCACAGTGCTCGTGTCATTGGCTCCTGTTCTATACAAAGGCAAGTACAGTATGCATGATCCTGTCAGAGTAGCACTCAACACCCAGGGCACCGCAGCACGAAGGAGGAGAAGAGAGGGGAGGGAGGGAGGGAGGGAGGGAGTGGGGGCAGAGATGGAGGAGAGAGAGATAGGGGGAGAGTTTGTATTTCATTGTGAAGGCTTAATGAGAAGATAAGAGGAGGAACTTCAGCTGGCGGAGGCCTGAGGAACGTGGGAGAGGGTGAGGAAGAGCTAGAAGAGAAGAGAGGAAGAGAAGGGTGAGTGTGCGAGAACAAGGGGGAGAGAAATAGTGGGATAAGGGAAAGGGGACGAAGCCCAGAAAACTGCCCCACACTGTGGAGGACGGCCACATGCAAACGGCTTCGGCGGCAGCAAACAATATTGGATTCTGGGAAATCCATCCATTACGAGACACTATAAGGGGGGGGGGGGGGGGGGGGGGGGGGTGATAGATAGTAGACTGAGTTTTAATCAGCACTACGCCTCCAGCTCCCTCAGCCTGCTGAGAGCACGATTATCCATCACCCGGTGCATGTGAGCACAGAACGCCACTCCACACCCCCCCCCCCCCCACTCTTCCAACAGCCACCACCACTTCAGGCACCCACACACACACACACACACACACACACACACACCACACACCACACACCACACACCACACACCACACACACACACACACACACACACACCACACACACACACACACACACACACACACACACACACACACACACACACACACACACACACACACACACACACACACACACACACACACACACACACACACACAGAAGGGGTAGCTGTCAACTAACAGCTTCTCTCAATATGCCTTCAGAACAGCAAGGCCTACTTATATGTAAAGATAAGAATAAGAATAACCTGAAAAGGAGACTTTAACCACCAGCTTTATATATATATGATTGTGTGTGTGTGTGTGTGTGTGTGTGTGTGTGTGTGTGTGTGTGTGTGTGTAGCAGGAGATGTAGAGATCTTCCAAATAGTAGTGAAGCACAAAAGATTTCCAGAGAAACAGGACATTTAAATATATATGCGCACACTTTGCACAGCTGACTAAGGAGCCTCTGTCTTAAATGGCCTATTTCTCTGTAATCCTTGTACACTATGCTGAATTGTTATACTATATATAATAAGAATATATTTATACCTATAAAATTCACACACTGTAATCTATTGCTGACTTCATGTTAAAGAATAATAAAGTTATTACTAATAATTACTGATTAAACTATACTGTCTACAGTTCTATAAATTCTAAATTACAAGATTAGCTCAAAATGAGATAAATGACTATATAAAAAAAAGAATATAAAAAGCAAACTACTATCCACAGCATTAGTGTGGAGGAGGAGGATTGCGGCTAGGTTGATGGAGGCGACAACTGTTGCCTGAGTCGGAGTGGAGCATGGACCATCATTCTTCAAGTGTGCTCGGGCTAGGGGCCTTTAATACAGTTTGGAACACTGCCTTCCTAATGATGCCATTAGCAATGATATGCACGCACACCGCCATCAGGGACAACACTGCAGAGCTCCCCACAAAACTCCGCCCCCTGCTACACCCCCACACAGAGGGAGGGAGGGAGGGAGGGGGGAGAGAGGGAGGGAGAGAGGGAGGGAGGGAGAGAGGGAGAGAGGGAGGGAGGGAGGGAGAGAGAGAGAGAGGGACCCAGCTAATGCCCAGCAGTCTCCATCTACTGCCATGTTCACAAAGGGGGCAGAAGCAGTATCGGACCAGAAAGCAATACAGCAAGAACTGGAAAGGCAAAGGTTAAAGGTCAGCTAGGGAACTGCTGTCCCCTAGTCCACTGAACATGGTCAGTATGATATGCAGCAGTTGAAAATCTAGTGGACATCATAGGGAACATGTCGGAGCAGAGCCCTCTACCCTGCGTATCTTACACCGCCTTACACAACACAGTCCTGTCACCAAGTGGAGGTCTCGCTTGAAAATATTGACCTGTAGCGCGTGTTAGTGCAGCATGATATGAATAAAAATACTACTATCTTACAAAGTCCAACCAATGATTCACTCGCCTAATAGCAACACCAACTATATTTCTAGCACCACCTCAAGACTCTGCTCTGAAGGAGGATTATTCTACGAAACGTCTCCAGACAACTGCGTGTTCACACGTTGGAGCCAAACGTGCAGGTGGGTGCTCTTCATGTCCACACCACCACTTCGGGAGTAATAAACGCTGCTCTGATATCTCGATTTCATGCTGAGATGCAATAAGTCGCTGTAATCCCAGCTGCCCCTGACCGCGGCTGGCACAGAGCCAGCGACCCCCCCACCGAGAGGAACACAGGCCCAGCAAAACCTGCAACTCATTACAACTGAAATGTCCTCCAGTTAAGTAGGAAAGAAGGAATATAGAGAGACCACTGTTCATCCCGCAGGACTTCAGAAAGACCAGAGCACGTGACCACGCGTTTACACACGTGCACGTGACCACGCGTTTACACACGAGCACGTGACCACGCGTTTACACACGAGCACGTGACCACACGTTTACACACGAGCACGTTTACACACGAGCACGTGACCACGCGTTTACACACGAGCACGTGACCACGCGTTTACACACGAGCACATGACCACGCGTTTACACACGAGCACGTGATCACACGTTTACACACGAGCACGTGACCACACGTTTACACACCCTCCACTAAACGGAATGCGCATGCCAGCCCAGTGCAGTCCACAAGTGTTCAGGAAGTCCACTTGTTTTGTGCTGTGGCTTGGCACACATTTTTAAAGTACTAAATGCCAGTTTCAGTTTTACAGGACCTATATTATGTTTACTGGATGACTAAATAAGACATGGTACCTACCCCCTTTCATGCACACACTATGTAGAGCAGATTCTCCATAAGCACTAATTTCCTGACAGTATTTTGAGAGTTTGGTTATATTCCACATTTAAAATGATTGTATAATGTCAGAAAACCACAACACAGCTGCCATGATCGTTCGACTAGACCAGGTCAAACTGCGTTTTACTTCTAGTGGGAATAGCTGTGGGATGCCAACGTGAGGTCAAGTCCCCCAACACAGACACCACACAGCGTTCTGCACAGTGGCCATGCACAGTGTTGTATTCATTGGTAAGTTGCCAATAAGAATTAGCTTGCTCATTTGTAATTGACCATATTACAGCATATTGGCCGTTAATCTAAATGCAATGTACTGGAATATATTTTTAATGCAGTACATTTTACGTGATTTAAAACATGTTATGTGTCCTATTAACATTAGTTATAAATGCCCCTCATAATGACTGGACTTAAGTAAAATAAAAAAAAAGCCTTATAAAACCCAGGGGTAATAGCTGCCAGGAATTCATAATAAGGACGCGGTCAACACACACTGATATGACTGTTGAGACCCAAAGGTCTCCTCTTAAGCTGGGATAAAGAGCACCTGGGACCCTCATATCTCAAATATCCCTCCTGAACATAATCTGAACTTCATGAAGACCTGCTCAGATTGAAATAATAAACGTCCTTAGGCTCCAGGCCTGATCCTCTACTATAGCGATAAAGAAAAAGAAAACACACACACACACACACACACACACACACACACACACACACACACACACACACACACACACACACACACACACACACACACACAGACACACACAGACACACACAGACACACACAGACACACACAGACACACACAGACACAGCTTTGAGTGGAATAGGCAGGTAGGTTAGTATATTAGAATTTTTATTATTTATTAGAAGGAGGAGGAGTTGTAGTATCCGTTGCTATTGGGCCTATATTTTTTTTTTACATGACCAAATTAGCCTCCAGCTTTTTATTAGAGCACCATCACTGCAGGCCAATCACATGCCAGACACCGAGACCTTCATTGTTCGGCTATTTCCATTTGGGGTCACCACTGCGTGTCCTTGATTCCCGTTTTTGTCGCAGCGCTGATCCATGATGCAAACCCACTTCTACCCTGAAACCATCCATCAATCCCAGCGCCCACCTTGCCGCCGTCACACTGCCTCCTTACGGATCCCGGACCGCTCCCGCAGATCCAGAACCGCTCCCGCACCTCGCACTGTCAAACAATTTGCAAAGAAAGTGCAACTCCTCTTGTGCAGGGAAAGTGCTCTACTCAAAACTTCTCCATCAACATTCCCAGAGCACACACGGCACCTATGGTGCTCTTAGTCTGTACTGGTGCGCACTAATCCACACGCCTCCTCTTAATCTCGCTTCAGCCAACCTTTCCCATACCGTCCCCATGCTGTGAGTGATCAGCGTGGTGCAAAGCTGTAGCATCCGCAGAGACATAAATCACCCGTATTCCTGAGAACCGGTCCAGTCCGCTTCCCAGTCCTCTCACTTCCCAAGACTGTGTTAAACAATCTGGTCAAGGACTCCACTGCCGTCTCTACTCCACAGGAATGTGTCATCTGGACCAAATGTCTTCATCCGCTTCACAGCTGCCCTCGCTTCAGCTTTGCTCTTCCCCTGTACTTGGTGATTTGCAAGCCTTGCATCATCTACCTTCTCACTCCCGTTCTCCTCGTTCATCAGTGCTCCTTCCAACTTCTCAACACTCTCTCCTCACTTGTCAGTACACTGCGATCACCGTCCTTCATCACACCAACCCCGTAGACTTCCTTCTCAGCTCTGGCCTTCTGTGTAGCCTAGTGGTACAAGTGCACCTGCCATCCAGCCTCTCACACCCCTCCATATGCCTCTCCCTCAGCCTTCACTGCCTCCATCTTGAGCCCTGCCATCCTGTCTTCTTCGCCTATTGCACGTCTTCTTCCTCTGTATTCTGCCCCGCACTTCCTCAATCCGCCACCAAATCTCGTCTTCCTTCCTCTGTCCGCCTGACGTGCCAACTACCTCCCTAGCCGTCTCTCTCCACGCTTCTGCAGGAGACGTGTAGTCGACCTGCAGCTCATCCTCAGTGCTCAGAGCCTTAACCCCTCCCCGAGTTCCTCACAGCACCTTCTTCAGCTTCCTCCACCCCTGGTCTCCAAAGTCACCCTACAGATCACCATCTTATGTTGCCCAGCTACGTCCTCCTCGGCCACCATCTTGGGGTCTCCTATAGGTTACGCCTCCCGCATAAATTATAATCCATCTGTGAGCATCTTGCTTCCGTCTCATGTCAGCTTATTTTTACTCTCGTCTTGAAATAAGTATTCAACATGGCCATTTCCTTCATAGTCACAAAACCACCACCATGCTCCTTCCTCTCCCTGACACGATACCTACAGGTCACCTCCTCATCACCTCTGACCCCTTCACCAACATACCCACAGAGGTCCACTCCAACCTCCCACCCACTTCGTCCAACTCGCTTCCTTTTCCACTCCCAATGTGTCGGCTTATACGCACATCACACCTTGTCATCACACTTTCGGTTTCAAACTTCATACTCATCACTTGTTCCAACACTCTTCTCACCTCTAGCACGCTTAACTTTAGCGTACTTTTCCTTCTGGATTACCTGTACCCCATTACCTGTACCCCATTACCTGTACCCCATTACCTGTACCCCATTACCTGTACCTCCATCCACCCTGACAGAACAGCTTGAACCACCCCTGTTGTTCCTCGTCTTGATTCCCATCCACCTGGGCTCTATACCGCACGGAGCGGTACATCTACCTTCCTTCTCTCCATCGTATCAGCCAGTCCTCTCCCCTTGTCCGTCACAGTGCCAGCATTCAAAGTTCTGACTGCCATTTTCACCCTCCTGCCAATCGCTCAGATAATATCAGAATTTCCAGGCTCTGTTCATATTCGCATATGAGATAATGCCTCTCGTCCCAGACCAGCCAGAGACCCACTCTGAGGAGTCCTTCAGAGTGGAGAGCCCGAAACACTCAGTTCTCCTCAGGAGAGTCCTGGAGGATGGCAGAGGAACAGCCTGGAGAGTCCTGGACCACAGGAGAGGTACAGCCCAGCAGAAGTGACCTGCGAGTGGGTTCCTCTCAGCTTATCCTCCCCCCCTTCCCCCAAAATTCCTCTTGATCTCACTACAGATTCAAACGGAGTGAAAGCCTGAGAACTGCAGAGTGGTTACCTGCAGCCTGGACTCGTTCAAATCCTCTTCACAAACCCACGTCGGAAGAAAAGGTTCCTCCCATAGAGAATTCTGCACAGAGAGACAGAGAAAGATATACTGCGGTAAATACCTGTGTGTGAGTGTGTTAGAATGTTC
Organism: Brachyhypopomus gauderio; assembly: GCF_052324685.1. NCBI lineage: Eukaryota > Metazoa > Chordata > Actinopteri > Gymnotiformes > Hypopomidae > Brachyhypopomus > Brachyhypopomus gauderio. Next base: position 43,117,627 of record NC_135212.1, on the reverse strand, counting down.
AATTGTTCACAGCAGCTTTCTCCTTCATGTCAGCAGGCATTCAGGAAAAAAAAATGACATAAATATTACATTATTCATGGCCAGGCCGCCAGGCTGAGCGTGTAAAATGAGAGTGAAGTCTGCATGATTTAAATCATGCTCTCTTATTAAAATACCATCATCATGGCGCCTTTAACCTTTACAATCAAATATAAAAAAAGACCTTAAGGGAGAACATGAAATGACTCGTCACCCGAACAGCTCTGGCATCAGCGTTTAGTCTCATGCCTTCATTTTGCCCCTGGACTCCACCCTGCTGGGCTGCTGGGTCCCATCATACCCACATAGGATTCCCACAACCACTTCAACCCAATCAAAAGCCATTTCTGAAACACACACATCATGGGGACAGGCGAGGGCTAGCTGGAACAAAATGATAAGCAACTAAATTCTGAAGTAGCTTTTTGCTTGATTGTTTTGTTTTTTCCCCCTCTAAGATATGAACCTATAAGACGCACAGAGCTGCAATATTAAATACAACAGCAATGAAGCAGCTCAGAGCATTGAAAAAATCAGAAATAGTCCATTAGGTTTCCCTGCTGGTTGTGGTCTTGGTTAAAGGAACAATAATCTTAGGTCTCTTCAGAGATGCTTAAGGCACATCTGCAGATGGAAGGCAGACACTTTGAGTCGGGCACGTACGCCCAAAGAGGCAGGACGCCTGCAGCTGGCGAGATGCATGAAGGTCTGAAGGCCCATCATTGTACACTGAACCATAGAGAAATTCAGAAAATCAGAATTAAGGGGATATGGTGTGGGGATATAAATCCTAGTGTCAGTTATTTTGGATGCAAGCACCAAGTAAAATATAAACCATACTCTATAAATGTATGAACATTCTATGATCTTCATTTATGACAAGACTGCACTGAGTGCTTCGTATTGCAGGAGGAATTTTCTCTTCTGCTCGCGTTTAGCTTGGGTAAGAAGTACACTTAATATGCAGTAGCATAATAATCAAAAACTCAACCAGTACTGAGGAAACCAGGGGAGGGAAGTGGAGGGGGGAGATAGAGAGAGAGAGAGACAGACAGACAGACAGAGAGAGAGAGAGAGAGAGAAAGAGAAAAGAAACCCAGAGAAAGGAGTGGCTCAGCTGGGGGCATTTCTCCCAACAGCACCCCAGAACAGGTGCGTGAAAGAACCTTTCGTCATCTTTTCAAAACAACTTTGTCCTCCACAAAAGTGACTTCAGTTTTTCCATTGTTGGTTTTTAAGCCATGCTCTTCAAAAAACTGTCCCCAAAGAATCCTATGCTCAGTCTGACCCTGGATCTGTTCCAGCTCGACTGTGTATGGAACAGTTCAGCTTTGAATCACGAGGAACACCAAAAAACAGATCAACCTCATAATCAACCTCAGATAATTGGCACCGTGTTATGTAATGGGCCTGCAGACATTAGAACATGCAGCTTGGTGATTTAGTCATATTTTAGCATTACCAGGATGTAAAATTTAATAACTGTAGAGACTGTATAATTGCAAAATAATTTCAACACCCATGTCTTTTGAAAATAGGAGAACTAGGCCTAAACCTAAATATGGGACAGGTAGAAAAAAAATTAGACCCTGTGTAAAAAAAAGCTAGTTGTTTTGCTAGTAAGCTATGCTAGTTACTTGGAAGCTTATGTTACCTACTCTAGCTACTTACTTTCGATCTTGCCAGCAGTAAGTGAATTAACGCTCCAATGTGGTCGTTTTGTTCACAACAATACATGCAGAACTGTTGAATTTCCGCCGGGCAGGTCCATGTTGCCTGGGCTAGATGCTGTGAACTCGTGAATGTAAATTTTGGGAGTGTAAATATTAATGAGCCAAGACTGGTAGAGTTTAGGCTTTGGAATTCCCCCTCTTCTGTTTATGTGGGATTTACATTTATATGAGGAAACAGCAGTGTCTGTGGTTCACTGAATGTCAGTTCCATGTACAAAAATCTCCTTATTTAACTATGTCAAGGAGTAATATAGTTTTCCATTCTACGGCACCTATAATAAAATGTACAAGATAGCAATGGGGTTGGTCCCCAATACAGCAGTGTGTTTGGTCCACAATACAGCAGTGGGTTTGGTCCCCATTACAGCAGTGTGTTGGGTCCCCAATACAGCAGTGGGTTTGGTCCCCAGTACAGCAGTGGGTTTGGTCCCCAATACAGCAGTGGGTTTGGTCCCCAATACAGCAGTGTGTTGGGTCCCCAATACAGCAGTGGGTTTGGTCCCCAGTACAGCAGTGTGTTGGGTCCCCAGTACAGCAGTGTGTTGGGTCCCCAGTACAGCAGTGTGTTGGGTCCCCAGTACAGCAGTGGGTTTGGTCCCCAGTACAGCAGTGGGTTTGGTCCCCAGTACAGCAGTGGGTTTGGTCCCCAGTACAGCAGTGGGTTTGGTCCCCAGTACAGCAGTGGGTTTGGTCCCCAGTACAGCAGTGGGCTTGGTCCCCATTACAGCAGTGGGTTTGGTCCCCAATACAGCAGTGTGTTGGGTCCCCAATACAGCAGTGGGTTTGGTCCCCAGTACAGCAGTGTGTTGGGTCCCCAGTACAGCAGTGTGTTTGGTCCCCAGTACAGCAGTGGGTTTGGTCCCCAGTACAGCAGTGGGTTTGGTCCCCAGTACAGCAGTGGGTTTGGTCCCCAGTACAGCAGTGGGTTTGGTCCCCAGTACAGCAGTGGGTTTGGTCCCCAGTACAGCAGTGGGCTTGGTCCCCATTACAGCAGTGGGCTTGGTCCCCATTACAGCAGTGGGTTTGGTCCCCAGTACAGCAGTGGGTTTGGTCCCCAGTACAGCAGTGGGTTTGGTCCCCAGTACAGCAGTGGGTTTGGTCCCCATTACAGCAGTGTGTTTGGTCCCCATTACAGCAGTGGGTTTGGTCCCCATTACAGCAGTGGGCTTGGTCCCCATTACAGCAGTGGGTTTGGTCCCCAATACAGCAGTGTGTTGGGTCCCCATTACAGCAGTGGGCTTGGTCCCCATTACAGCAGTGGGCTTGGTCCCCATTACAGCAGTGGGCTTGGTCCCCATTACAGCAGTGGGCTTGGTCCCCATTACAGCAGTGGGTTTGGTCCCCAGTACAGCAGTGGGTTTGGTCCCCATTACAGCAGTGGGCTTGGTCCCCATTACAGCAGTGGGTTTGGTCCCCAGTACAGCAGTGGGCTTGGTCCCCATTACAGCAGTGGGCTTGGTCCCCATTACAGCAGTGGGTTTGGTCCCCAGTACAGCAGTGGGTTTGGTCCCCAGTACAGCAGTGGGTTTGGTCCCCAGTACAGCAGTGGGCTTGGTCCCCATTACAGCAGTGGGTTTGGTCCCCATTACAGCAGTGGGTTTGGTCCCCATTACAGCAGTGGGTTTGGTCCCCAGTACAGCAGTGGGTTTGGTCCCCAGTACAGCAGTGGGTTTGGTCCCCAGTACAGCAGTGGGTTTGGTCCCCCTTTACAACTTTTTTAAACATTTTTTTCTATGATTTATTCCTAAATGCATAAAATACTTGGTGGGTGATGTGTGGTAGAAAATGTCAGGATATCATGACGAAACGGTGTAGCTGTTACAATATTCACATTATGTTTGTTAGGACTTCTTTGTTGCCCTTTTTAGCTAAGATTTTGTCATTAACAGTATTGGGTTTCACTGATTCAAATAAATAGGTTGGTGTTGTCATATAAACCTACAAAACATGACGTATCTTTGTCAAGCCCCCTTTCAAGTAAACTTCAATTTTTTTCATCAACATGGCATAACTGAGAAGCTAATCAGCTGCTTAGAGACATCCACTCTATAGTTGCTAGTATTAGCTTTTCCATCACTGACGTGGAAGCGATCGTGATTTCACAACCTATCTGGTCAACTAGATCAAATCTGGTAAACTGAAGTGTGACTGGATGTGCTTCCACATCCAAAAGAGCAAAACAATCATCTCCTGATCACACATGATCTAGTCTGCCACACCAACGTAGCGTAGCATCAGCAGATCCCTCGCACGGCCACACTGAGCGCCTCTTTCCAAGAACAATCTTCTCGCTCGGAGCCTGCCCAATGCAAACAGACGAACAGGAGTCATTTCTAACAAATCTAACCCAGCAACACTGCAAAAAGCAAATCCACCTCAAGCCTCCTGATTGGTTCAAAGTTGCCCGACTACCCAGAGGTTCCTGCTGCTGTGGTGCTCCACAGGCTGCCGCACTGCTCAACTCCAGCCATGCGTGGAGCCCGCCTGGGTAGAGACAGCAGGCTGCAGTGGGCGGGGCTTGGTCAGCAGGTCGTCTGTCCTGTCATCCCACCCCAGGATCAGGCCAGTCCCTGCTGCGACCCCTGACCTCCCACCAACCACACACACACACACACACACACACACACACCACATGATGGGGTACGGGAGGGAGGCATGTGTCTTATCTGGGACATTCAATTTTTTTTTTAACCAAGATATTTATGTTTGAATTCCATAAAGTCTGGTCTGGTCTGGTCTGATGTTGTATGAGAGACTGTTTGACCTCTGCATCTCATTTCTGCTCAGCAAAAACAAGGTTATGAACTTCCCGCATACTCATGAGACCAAAACAGCATGCAACCTTTTCCTAAGACATCAGCCAATTACTGGGGTAGTGCACTGCCTTAAGGGCAGGTTATCTGCCTATAAGGCAGGTTATCTGAGTTTGTCTGAGAGCGAGACATCAAAAACAACCTCAAACAACTTTCCGGAATGTTTGCATACCACACCGTATGAACACAACTCGCCCGCACGTGATTGGATGATCAGGTTTTGTAAAAGAAGAAAGGGCCGTTGGTTTCCTGACAAAGCTACAGACACAGTCACGCTGCTCCTCTTTTGCATTTACCCAAAGGACCAGAGCTTCACGTGATTCCTCTTCTCTCTCCTTCCGGGATAAAAAAGGCCCGGCAGGAAGTGGCACCAGCGTATCAGATGACCCACTTTAGCAGTTAACCTGCAAGTCACAATGCCCCAGAGTAGAGTAGAGTATAGCGGAGTAGGGCAGAGTACAGTAGAGCAGAGTATAGTACAGTAGGGCAGGTAAGAGTACAGCAGGACAGAGCAGAGTAGGACCTGCAGAACTCAGGAGGTGAAGAAGGCAAGACAACACACGTGCTCAAATAAAACCAGGCCACCCGACCCACCTGAACGCTCTTCTGACATGACAGAGGAGACATCTGAGCTGAAGTACCAGGAGAAAAACAGGTGATGCTTAAAATTCAAACATCACAGGTTGGCAAACACTGCAGGACATTTGAGCTCTGTCTCATGACAAACAAGAGAGCAGAGGAGTGAGAGAAGGAGAGAACTGTAGAGCAGGGTGAGGGTGAGGAGGACGGGAAGATGTGGGTCTGTGAATACAAACGATCAGCAGCGCTGAGAACTTGTGGATGAGGTCCACAACTCTGAAGACAAGGAGAGAAATTGGAGTCCCGCAGACAGAGAGTAAGATGACCCTCTGTAAGACAAATGGTCATAGCAGGGTGGCCAATGATATTCACACATCAGGGTCTAATGGATGAGGACCCAAAGGGGGTCAAAGGTCACACTCTTCTCACCCCTGACCCTAGCCTATCCAAACACGACCACCCTGCATTGGAACAAGATGGAGGACTGCTCACTGAATACTGCAATCCAATCTCTTTGACAAGGAGCTGGCCTGCACGTGTGTGTGTGTGTGTGTGTGTGTGTGTGTGTGTGTGTGTTAGCAAAAAGAAAAAGTGAGAAAGAAAAAAAACAGACATAGAAGGCAAAAGACACTCGAGAGAGACACTATATAGCTTTATGTGGATTCTGCATGTGTGTAAGTCAGTGTAAGTTATGTGTATTCCAATGTGTCAACACCCGTCTAAACCACTCAAGCACGCAGATGGCCTGCCTCCCAGCAAGACAACACCAGCCATGGAGAACAGCATTCAGACACCCGTCCACACAGGCCAGCACACCACCACACCGACACACACCACCACACCGACTGACACACCGCCACACAGACCACCACACCGCCACACAGACCACCACACTGACTGACACACCACCACACAGACCGCCAAACACTGACCAACAGCTGCATTACCAACAAGCTCCCACATAATTCAGATAAATAGCTAATTTCCTGAAGAGACAGCCAGGAATTAAGAGATTGGCAGACTGGACTGTAGGTCCCCTATGGGCTTATCTGAGTCCCCTTGGGGGAAAACACATGTTAAAGCAGGATGGGCAAAACAGAAGCCAGACCAGACTACAACCAGACTAGACTACAGCCAGACTAGACTACAGCCATACAGCAAGACCAGACTACAACCAGACTAGACTACAGCCATACAAGACTACAGCCAGACTAGACTACAGCCATACAGCAAGACCAGACTACAACCAGACTAGACTACAGCCATACAGCAAGACCAGACTACAACCAGACTAGACTACAGCCATGCAGCCAGAACAGACTACAACCAGACTAGACTACAGCCATGCAGCCAGAACAGACTACAACCAGACTAGACTACAGCCATACAGCCAGAACAGACTACAACCAGACCAGACTACAGCCATACAGCAAGACCAGACTACAACCAGACTAGACTATAGCCATACAGCCAGACTACAGCCATATAGACAGAACAGACTAAAGCCATACAGCCAGACTACAGCCATATAGACAGAACAGACTAAAGCCATACAGCCAGACTACAACCATATAGCCAGACTTTAGCCATACAGCCAGAACAGACTACAGTAATATAGTCAGAACTGCCGACAGTAATACAGTCAGAACAGACTGCATTTAGAACAGATGGTCAGTCAGTCAAACAGAGCAATGGTCCGTTAGACAGTCAGAAGAAGGCAGTTAGAGAAATGGTCATAAAGCACTGTATTCAGAAGAGATGGACCAAAGAAAGACAGACAGTCAAAACAGACGGCTGTCAAAACAGACGGTCATTCAGACATTCATTGAGACAGAAGAGACTGCTGTCAATACAGGTGGTAATTCAATCAGAACAGATGGTCACTCAGACTGTCAGGACAGAAGAACAGACAGCACACAGAACGCTGTCAAAATGATCATGTGTCAGATAGTCGGAACTAGTGTTGGGTATTGCAAGTAAAGCCACAATATATGTATCATGATACAGGCAACACAATACATGATACAATATATGATATGATACTATACTTGTTATTATTTACTACCCATAATAAATAATGACGAATAACACAATCAATAGTCATACAAACACAACAGTATGAATATACAGTCACATGGTATCAGACAGTCAAACAGGCCGTCTGTCAGAACAGACTGTGCTAGGCACAGTCAGGTCAGACTGCAGTATGAATACAATCAGACAAACAGGGCATACGGCAATATGAACAGGCAGTCAGATCAGACTGCAGGAAGAACACAGTCAGAATGTCAGACCAGACAAAATCCCCCCAAATTGCTACACCATTCACATTACTTTCTTGTAATAAGATCTGCTGAACTACTGATCACAAATGATCCCAACATGCAAATGTAAAAAAACACAGCAAGTTACATTTAAGTGGTACATGTACATTTTAATATGCACAATACTGACGTGTTTGATTTTCTCAGACTTCTGCTCCACAGCAGCACCTAATCAACTTTCATAAGGACTGATAGATTTATATTAATAAACATCAGTTTTCACAAGGACAGATGGATCTGGACTAATAAATTACATTTAGGTAAATCATTATTAGAGTATTTTAGTTTTTTTTTTTAGCACAGGTTTGGTTTTTGTACAATACTTCCACTTCCACTTGAGTTGGTTCTTCACTGGAGTCAAACTCCAGGACAGTTTTAGGCTGTCCCACTCAACTCAAGAACCGACTGCTTCTCCTCAGGCAAAATGGAGCAGGACAAGGAAGGACACACAAGCGAGCCACCGGGCTGAGAGGAACACGAGTGTAGCCACAGAGAGCACCGTGACTGGGCGGGTGGGATCCGGCCGCCACTCCCCGGGTGTCTGGGGCGAGAGGCGGGCTCAAAGTGCACCTGTGAGTACCTATGAAGAATGCTTTTGCTGTGGCAACCATTTACAGAAAACAGCAAAATGGGACAATGTAAAATAAACGTAAAAAAGTATCGTAAATACCAATGTTAATGCAAAGTCAGAACATTTATTTTACTGCACAAAGCTACAGATGCAGGAACAACCAGACGGCAGTCTCCAAAACAGTCCAGAACACAGGTGTTCGCACCCCCACTCACACAGACCCCCACCCAACATGCCCTGGCGTTTCAGTGAGTGCAGAAACATCTCTTTAATAGGCTGCTATCGACCAGCAGGCCAGTCGCTCTCCACTCTGATCAATGTTGGAAGCGCTGGAGACCGGGCTGGAGACGCAGAACATCTCTCTCTGGGCCCACGTGTGCGCACAGACAGAGGTGCGAGACCACTTCCACAGCTGCCGTTATCATTTTCAAATCATTTGATAGATGAATTGTAAAGCCTGTAAGGTCGAATGACTTACTACCTCATCCCAATGCTGCCCAGAAACGACTGGACCGGGTGATAATTAATTACTGATGTTTAATTATGGCTGATCAATTACACAAGTCTATTGGCTCCTGCAGAAAGGTCCTTTTCTGCTGCAGGCTATTACAGCAGGGGCTCTAGGACAGCTGGCCCAGGTCGGAAAGGTTCTGACTGACCCGACACCGGGCTGGGGCTTCGCCACTGCAGGCTGGGATCAGACACTGGGATCAGCCCACGTCCCACAGGGCAGCAGGTCCGCAGATGCACCATGGTAAAAGGGGGTAAGACTACAGTCAGGTGCTAAAACTATAGATTTATATATATAGTATAAATACTATAGAGTAGTATATAAAACAATTATGAGCGTACGCATGACAAAATTACGCTCTCGCAGTTTTAAAAGTTTCGTTCCTTTAGTTCAATTCCTTTGTCTTGGGCACCGCTGAGGTGGAACACAAATGAAGAGGAGGCCAGCAGGACTGGTGTAGCTCTCCAGGAGTGTTTTAAAGATCTGAGCTCTGATCAAAAGCAGAAGTGACCTCCAGTAAAATGCTCAGATGAATATACAGCATCTGGTTCTTTTAAACCCAGTTGTCATCCAACACTGGATATATTTATAACGTCTGGTGTTTATATAACCGTCACTGTTTATGGAAGCCCTCTTCATCAGTGATGATGCTTACAGTGGTTCTTCTCTGCACAAATAATAGATAAATAAACATAAAACATACAGCAGCCCCCCAGCAATGGAGAGGTATTTTTTTTTGTTTTTTGTTTTTTTTTAGACACGGGACATTTCTGACACAGAAAGGACTGGAGATCTATTAACTGACATCATTATTCCTGGGACGGATAAGTAAGACACGATTAAATGAAGTGGGTGACAGCACTATTGTTTATGATAACTGCGGTGTCTTCTGCTTTCGGGTTTTAACAATCGTCTGCAGCTTTTTCTTATCTAGAGAACTGCAGATAATTGACAGCCTGTCAGGTGAACCCATGACCCTGCTGCTGGACTGGCTGGTGCTTCCAGTGGTTCCTGGTTTGAGTAAAGGTACCTCAGCCCCAACATCTCTACAGGCTGAAAAGAAATCCCAGATTTCACTTCTGCAAACTCTGGTAAACAACACCTAGCCACACCTCTATAGCACACTACCTCAACCTCTGACCTCTACAGAAAAAAAAGCCCATGAAAAATGACCCAGTGCCCAGATAAACTGCTATACCACACACACGCGCGCGCACACACGTTAAACTTCCCACAGTGAACTGCACCACACTGACACTGTGTATGACTCACGGGTTGATAATGAACTCAAATGACCTCTGGCTCAGTCAGCTGTGGGTGAGTCAGGTGGGCGGAGCCACACGCCTCAGGCAGCTCCAGCGCCGCTCCAGACCAGCTCACCAACGTATCGTGTTCATTTCTAAACGGTCACCACCTGACTGGTCAAGAGGTGCAACCGAACCTGTTACTGATGACACTACCAGCCTAAGCCCTTCAATATCAGGGAATACACCTTACTGGTAGCCAGTAGTGTTCTGGAGGGAGTACGAGTTTCTGGAAGATGCAAACCAGTTCTGCCATCTAGATCTTCAAAGGGCTTAATCGGTGTGTTAAAGCAGTACATGACTGAAAACACCCGTTTGTGACTACACACGTACGGCTGGTGACACCACAGAACACCGAGTTGCCGTGGAAGCTGCTCCACACAGCACCAGGCAAACTGGGTCATTAGCAGCCCAGTTATTCCACACACACACACACACACACACACACACACACACACACACACACACAGTGTCGTAATAGGACACACTGGCGTCACTCCGCTGGACGCAAATATTTATTATTACCAGACCAAGACTTGCAAAACCATCAAGACCATCCCACCCAAATGACGCACACGTACACACACACACACACACACACACACACACACACACACACACACACACACAAACGTAGGGACATACAACGCAGATGCACACATACACACATGCACGTTCACACACACATGCACGCAGCCTCTCACACACTCCCGTTGTGGACGTGTGATTACTCTAACCCTAGAGGACAGAGGATTCCCTTAACCCCTGTGAACGGGTCATTCATCATAAAACAAGACCAAAAGAGTTCTGGGGGGAAAAAGAAAAAAATCTGCTCCCAGATGTGCAAAGACGCACGCACACACACACACACACACACACACACACACACACATACACACATACACACACACACACACACACACCTCCCGCAATTCACAATCATGTGTGCACATACACACACACAGACCACCTACTTTTAAGATGGCTTATTTTATGAAGCACCGTGTGCCAAGGTAAGCACCCAAACGACACCCCTTCAATCTTAAGGCAGTGGGAAGACATTTTCCAGGCTTGGGTGAAAGTGGTTTTCTCTGAACAGTCTGAATGTCTGCACGTGTGCACAGCGTGATGCATGCGTGAGATCACCACATCCACGTGTTGTACAAGACGTACGAGGAAACACAGTCGGAGGGTGAGGACTCCTTCGCCAACGCTCTCAGCAGAAAGCAGCTAGTGATGTAGCCCAAGAGGCTGGAACATTATGGGAGAGGTGAAATCCCAACTTATATTCTCACACACACACACACACACACACACACACACACACACACACACACACACACACACAAGCACACACAGATGCATGAACACACACACGGACGCATGCACGCACACACACACAAACACACATGCATGAACGCATGAACACATGCACACAAACGTTCTGTGTTAAAGTTTTGTTGTTACTCGTTTTAGATTACATTCCAAGTTATTTGAATTTTTGAAATTATAGTTAAATGAGACCCTGGGGTCAGTGGGTTTGTTCCATATTTAAATATATAAATAAGATTTTTAAAAAGGAGGTTTACACACATGCACACAATGAGTTTTGCAGACCAAAATACGAATAGAGACAGTAATGAACTTCTGTGTAGCAGAAGTGAAGTGTTTAGTTAACCAGTGGTCCGATGTGAAACCCTCAAATACACGTTAGCGCAGAGCTGATCACCAAACCTACACCCAAATGCATACGCTGATCCATGTCAGCATGCAAACACAGCCATGGAGACTCCCAGAGGAAACGCCACCGCCTCCTCCTCAAACCGGAACTGGTGGTGCATTTTACACCTCCAATATGGCTGCCAAGACCCCAGGCTTCTCCTGGGAGCCACGTCCTGTAGAAGTGGTGCCAGCAGCATGGTGACAGTTTCCATCCGAGCTCCTGCCCAACAGGATATCCTGTGTGTCCTGTCACAGTGGAGCGCACGTCTGGACACACCCCCACCCACGTCTCCACCCGTCAGACAGGGCGCTAAAAACGTTCTTTTACAGATATTTTCGATGGTTCGTGGCGGAACACACGGGTCCTTGAAATGAAGCCTCATCTTTACAGTTCTGCTATCTGTATCAGAGTTTTGACACATCCAAAAACTTTCATCCCGCTATTAATTTACATACAACCTTTTCCTGACGAGTAACAACATCTTAATCAGTGCCCACTGAATTAAGCTTCAACCCTGAATGGACCTGAGCTACCCAAGCAGGCAGTAGGGAAATCGAAGACAAGATGTGTATGGATGGATGGACGGATGGATGGATGGATACTTCAAGGGTGTTCTGCAGAGAAGCTGGGGCGGAGTACACTCCCCCGCTAAGTTCCGCTGCACCGTTACGCTGGGGCCATCTGCTCGTCAGTGTTTGAAATCTGCCCGACAGCTTTAGTCTTGGAAGCCTAGTGATGAGGCCACCGGAGTGAACCTGTCAGCTTGAGAAGGTGAGGAGAGAGATCGTCTGCCAAAGCAACTTGAACCTTGGGCACCTGACCTCACTCTGCCGGACGGGACACGTCACACCTGACCCGGCTCTGCTGGACGGGACACGTCACACCTGACCCGGATCTGCCGGACTAGACACTTCACACCTGATCCGGCTCTGCCAGATTGGACATTTCACCCTGTGCTGCTGCTAAACAACACCTGGTCCCCCCTCCCTGAAAGAGACCGTGGCTGGGTTATATTTAGAGATGTTCAAGAATCACTTTGTATATGAATGCAAGTCAAGTCTCGAGTGTCTAAGGAGCAAGTCAGAGTAAAGTTTAGAATCTCTGAGATATGAGTCAAAGTCTCTGGAGTCTGGGTAAAGTCTCATGTACTAAACAGACCCTCCAGAAAGTCGCGATGTTGCGATTTGCAACTTCAACGCAACTTCAAGCAAACCCCGCGAATTCAGGGCGGTGTTGCAACTTCAGCCAATCACCGCAACTTTCCCGCAAATTTGACCAATCACTGATGTCGTATTGATGTGACGTCGACAAACTCCCGGCTTACTTCCGTATATACGTTCAAGAGGAGCAGACTGAAAGTAGCATGAGCGACGAAAATAACGGCAAAAAGATCGGGAAAAGCAGTATCCCGGTACACTACATGAAAGCGGGGGTAAACTGTCCAGATCCTACCCGCGAATTGATTATCTATGGCCCCCTGGATGATATTTAATTACTATTAGAACCTGCCCGCAGGCCACAGCCGCCCGATGGTGTTTTGCACGCACAAACACTACATTCCCCACAATGCAACGGTAGCCTGCGAAGTCACTGCAGCGCACGCAAGTGGCGAGGGTCTGAGATAAAGTTTATAAGTTTAAACTTTAAACTGAGATAAAGGTTATTTATCTCTGATCCATATCTATGAGTTACTAGTTCGCTCTGGCGCCAACCACTGGCGATCGATCTCGATATAATACTTAATTTGTGTCCATTTTACAGGCCCCCCGGTAACAACTTACGTTCGCTAACCCCCCCCCCCCCCCCCCCCCCGTCAACAATTAATGTTCGCCACTCCCTCCAGGTTCAAATCTCACTTCAAGCGATCTTGAAAAGTTGGCAACCCTGATTAAATAGGTAAAAAAATACTTAAAATGGACTACAAAATAGAGGAAACCATACAACATTTACTCCCTATTGTAATGTACTCGCAAAAAAGCAAAAACACACCGCAACTTCCATCGCAATTTTTTTGAAAAACACCCGCAACATCAAACATTTTAGCCCGCAACAATCACAAAAAAGGCCCACGAAATCCTGGTGGGACTGACTAAATTAAAAATACTGCAGAAAAGAGATGTATTATTCAAATGATTGGCTAGATTCTTTTTCTTTACCCACACTTAAAAGTCATGAGTTGAATCACAAACTTAACCATGAAAAAAATGACTCAAGTTTGAATCACCATCTCTGACATTTAGGCCCTGAAATCCAAACATTGTTCCTGGGCCTGAGTTTAGCAGCTTCTTGACCATCAGGTGTGGTGAACAAGCATCCGAGTAGCTTCACTACCTGTTTGCAAACTTCTACAAAGCAGTGGAAGGTGTTTGAAATCAAAGGCCAGAATGGATATAAGCTTTTTTCAAATATACCAGATCATTCTGTGCATTACAATAATGAAGTGAAACCGTGGTTCTGTAGGTTCTACGGCTCACTGCCCCAAGGTCCAACACTTTGGACCATTCACACATTTGCACTCTGATCTCCTGTTCCAACAGAGCTAGAAACAAAACACATCAGAGCAGTGAACCTGTAGCCTCCAGCAAGAAGAGAAACCACATTTAGAGTTAAGAAGAGGTACCAAGAAACAAAACGAAGAGCTATCTAAATGCAAACAGCCTTTGACCAGGAATGGTTTTAAATACAAGTGCTGAACAAGCTCTCCTGGACCATAAAACTTGTTCTAGGGAATCATAACAGAAAGGGGGGGGGGGGCATCCTCCCCCGGTGCTCCTTTAAATGTCTTTAATGGATCCAGGCCCTTATTTCAGGCCCACCTTACATGTCTGTTTTTGGCTGTGTTACATGCGAGTTAAAGTGATGGACACCGCATAAATAAGGCTGTCCAAACAGAAGACAGCTGGAGTTGTGCTCTACTGGGACTAGCTGCTCACGGCTGCCAGTGGACCTAGAGATGCCAAAAAGAAATGGGCACGGTGAATGGAATTTCAATCAGTCCACGGTCCCTCGGGCCTTCTTCAACAGAGTGGAAGCCTTGGACACACAACTGCAGGTCTCGGGCCCATTTTAATGGTGTGGGGTTTGAATGAGACGTTTAATTCAAAACATACATGTTCACGCTCATTCTCTCCCACACTCTCTCTCTCTCTCTCTCTCACACACACACACACACTCCTCTAAATTCATGCTTGTCTTCATCCAGATCCACGCAGCTTTTTCATGTCCACTTCCCAGCATTCAAAAAGGTCACATGTGAACCATTGAGTACATAATCTCAAAGGTCCACGCGGTGTCGTCAGGCTAGTAATCAGGCAGAGGAAAGCAGACCCTGCCAAACGGGAAGCCAGAACTTCTCCGAGCCGGTTTTCTAGTGCTCAGAAGATTCTATTTACAGGTGCTCAAGAATGAAATATTCCCATGAAGGCAATAAAAACAGTTTACAGGTAGGGCTCAATGCGGTTTAGCTCTATGCTAAATACAACAGTCCTCAGGCTAGGCTATTCAAACTAGCACAGTCTGCAAGGTTGAAACAGCAAAGTAGTCCCACAACATACTACACAAAGCTTTAGACTCATCAGTGACTGGCTCATTTCTCACTACTGCCTCTCTGGGCTCCTTTACTCCTCCCTTAATTGGTAGGAACGTACCATTTTAGGAACAGGTAACAGAGATGGACACGAACGATCAATCACGGCTTTCCTCATCCAGTCTTGTGACCATTTAACTGTCCTTTAACAGTATGGATACTTGTATAATAAATGTAATGTTTCCCTCCTTCACTCTTTCACGCTACCTCAGGACTCGCGTCCTCGGGGGCACCGAGGACCAGCCGAGGTCTCCCACCATGTCCCCGTCTTTCCTCCAGGGTCACAACCTTTCCTGTAACTCACAGCTAACCCCGCAGGCTGCACACGAGCCGCAGCGGGACATTCTGTGGACCACGGAGCAGCTGCAGGTGCCAGACTGGGGCCACTTCATCAGGACGCATGTCGCACGTGTGCTGACAGGACAGGACGGCCGTTTCCGACACAGCTGCGAAGTTAGGCGAGGTCTCCGGGCTTTCCGGTCCATTCTGCTGAGCTGGCGAAGCTGGTCCCGGCACCATGGGTGTGAAACTCGCTCTTTTTGAGTCGGATCGGAACTTAAGGGGCCGTGCAACTGAGGGCCTCCGGTGGGATTATCAACACGAACCCACTGCTGCTGCCCCCCTGCGTGTGCAATCCGACAGCACACCCAGCACTGTGTGTGTGTGTGTGGAAAAGGTGATTGACAAATCACTGATAAAATGTATGCAGTACAGTCCCATGGAGAGGAAGCAAGTTCATTTCTCCTACCCACACTGCACTGGGCATCATGTTCTCTCTCCATGCAGACAGAGGATCTGCCAGTAGACAGGGCCCATTAACGCTAGCTGTTAAATAATGCCACGACTCCACTGCCATGCTAGCGGCTCGGTGGGAGTGTGGACCAGGACCGGTGCCTGGCGTGTTTCCCGGCTCCATCAGTCTCGTGCGGCAGACGCCCCCCAGGGACGGCTCAGGCCCCCCCATCACACTTGCAGATTCCCTCTGCAGCCCTCACTAACAACAAGACCTGAGAGGATGTTTCAGCTTCTTCCGCATGAACTGAAGGTCTCGGCTCGCTCCGTACACTCGACAGCATCGGTGAGTAAAGACCGGCACTCGTGCAACATATACTACAAGCACCAAGGACATATGATTTACTTATTTTAACATAGCATACAACAGCTCAGGGAGACAAGCACAATAAAATAATGCCCTAATTCAGCGTTCGTGCGGAGTGTTCGACCCTGTGAAGACGTGGGTGTGGCTGTGCTCGTGACCCCTGACCTCACCGGCCACCTCGGCTGGGGGCGGAGCAGACGCTGTGTGGCAGCGGAGAGCGTCACCACGTTCGCAGAAGCGAAACAGCTGCGACGGCTGAGGCCGCGCATGTTTGGACTCCAGCCAAATCCAGACAGAGCACGAGATCACATCTGGTGTGTCTCCGCATGATGTTTGGTGTGAAAGGCGAACCCGCATGTGTGCGAGAACACCGTAACAGCAGGGAGCGTTAAATCCAAGCAGCCTACCGCATCACCTTTGTCAAAAGAAGAAAACAACGTCAGAGTAGCGCTGTGCGAGTTTCACGCCGTCTCACCTTGTAGACACGGTGAGGCTTGTTGACACTTGTGGACTGGCAAGGAGGATGCAGATTTGTTTAGTGCGTCTTCTTTAGTATGAGGTCACCGTCAGACCTCATATTAAGTTTCAGATGCAAAAGGAAAAATGCCCAGAACTTGAGGTTTAAACCAAGAAAGGATATTTAGACAGGAAACAGTGACTAGACTACAGACTACATATGCTAAACGAGTAAATCAATCACTTGACGCTTCACCAAGTGTCATGGCCAGCACAGAGCATATAAACAATCAAAGCGCTACAGTATAAGGACCTTGGTTTTGAGTGACGTCACTATCCACCGTTTCCGAGACGCCATGGATGAGTTTAAGAGCCTGAGGGAATCAGAGATAGACGGCTTCTTATACCACTCCCTCCACTGCTGTGTGAATGGGTCCATCTGGAGCTGAAAGCACTCCACAGTTTGCTGAGGTGGCTGTAGTGGGGATGAGATGAAGTATATGATCATCAACGGTCTTTAGACCATCCCCTCTTGAACTACCAACCCCAGTGAGTCTAGGTCAGTCCCGATGGCCAGTGCTGCCTTAAAATACACCCACTTACTTCCTAGTCCCTCTCTAGTAAGTCGCAGGTGTCCTCTGTCTGTCTGGAGGACATTGTGACCCCTGACCTCTTTAGTTGGCGGCTCGGGATTGCAAACCCCGCCTCTCCAGACTCAAAGCATCCGGACACATTCCAGCATGCATGGACAGACTGGAGCAGCGTACACACGAACGAGCCTGCAGACCCATAATGCAGTAGCAGCACCGAGAGGCTTAGAAGCCAGGGTGGGGGTGCAGGTGGAGAAGTCAAGGGGCAGGAATTTATTGCCCTCGTTGTCGCATGCTCCTACACCACAGGCAGGAGAATCCCAGGCTACGCACAGTTCTGACCACGCCCTCCACCGGACTCCTGGGTGATGGATGAGAGCCTGCACAAGACCCACGTGGAGGGATGAAAGTAGCTGAGATACAGCCCCACCTGGGCAGGGCATCCACCAGGCTCCACCCAAGTCACCACAGGGTTTCCTGGGACTTTCTGTCCCCTCTGAGACTTCATTAAATGATTTTGTTAAGAGGCTGTCCTCTTGCAGTAACATGGAGCATACCAAAGCAGGGACAGGGAGACCTACTGAGTGATATGATATTCAGAAGTGACAAGCACTTTACTGAAAATATGAAGCTAGAAGACACATGGTTGTCAAAAATAATAACATTAGCATTTTCATTTAAAAAATGATAACACAGTAATCATGTAGTCTGGCTAGTATTTACTGCTGAAATAATGTAATAACTCTGTGCTGACATTCAGAGTCCTCACAAATGTCTCAACCAGCAGGCTTTATCTGTGCCTTCCACGCTTGTGTGTGTGTGTGTGGTTGGTCATATACTCCATGTCTCTCACATTTTCCATTCAGTAAGCTCTGCTGGTAACCTTGTTTAAGAAAATTTGGGCCAGTTTCCCAGAATCCTTGACTGCATGACTGAGTGTCCTTGAACATTTGATTGATCCAAAGAGTGCAGAGCAAAATGATTTTAGGTGTTAAATAATAAAAGAAACTTTTATTAAAGTTTCTCAATGCAGAGAACAGCAGCAAATTGGTCCATATGTGCTAGACACCAATGACAGATGGTTTTGAGATCAGAACAAGCCCCATATGAGTATGAGGAATGATAATGAACATAAATGGAGGAACTCCAGCGACTTTTATGAAGCAGAGTCCTGAAAATCTCCTGTTCATGGAGCAACGCCACTTCTACAAAAGAGCAAAATCACAGCTAAACATTACATTGCTTCAGTGCTGATGGAACATTCAAATCACAATCACAAAAGTGAACCTGCACCAGCACACACACACGCCTGTCTCATCATATAGGGTGGGGGTGAGGAATGCAGATTTCACACAGATTGCCCGAGTTTCTGTTCACTAGTTCCTGGAAATGTTTGACATAAATGATGAGTCTGTGTGAGCGCTAGTTCTGCACACACTCTCCATCACTCACACACACACACACACACACACACACACACACACACACACACACACACACACACACACACACACACACACACACACACCCTCGCCCTGCGCTGCAGACAACACGAGGCATCGTCCCATTTAGTCAGTTCTCCCTCCCCCAGAGTTTAGAAGGAAATCAGAGAGAAGGAGAGAAACTTGGAGAGAGAGGGATAAAGAGAGAGAGAGAGAGAGAGAGAAGGAGAAGAAACAGGGGAGGGAGCTTACACTGGGTCCCGTTCCTGCAATGCACAATGAAATCAGAAAGCCAAGGCCAGTTGATAAATAAAGCCCTAGATGAATGGCAGCAGTTTTAAGGAAGCAATCCTCAAATGAGGTGTTCATTCCTCTTTCAACTACTGACATCTCGCCCCTGGAAGCTTCCCCTTTCAGCTGGAACACCAGGCGGCCTCGAGTACGTTATCAGCTGTTATAGCAACATGTTGGTGACAACCAATCTTAAAACCACCAAACTCATCCCGGAATGGGTGATAAGGCAGTTTTTTGTTGTCAACACGCTGAACAGACGCAGACCCTTTTTCGAGAGAAGATGCAGATTTATAAAAGCCCGCGCGAAAGAAAATGTAAGGGATCTCAAAAGAAAGTGCACTAACGACTGTAGTGATCTGGGCCTGAAGGTGCCGGGTGTTTGACAGAATTCACCAGTGTGGTGCATTAACGTGGGCACACGTATTTGGGAACACGGGATGCTCGTATTTCATGTCACATTTAGTCAGTTATCCTGAAGACGACAGATTGAGCGGCGCATTTCACACGATAGACGCTTCATACAGTAAAACGAGTTTGGGACGCGCGCTCACGTGTCACTATTTACAGTAGTTAAGGATCATATAAGAATGCCATGTTGTGTATGGCGAACAAATTATATAGGTTTTTCCACCGGTGGCCAGCAAACGCTCATGGCACCAAACGGTCCAAATACTGCTCGCCGCGGTTCCGTCAGCGGGACGAACCACACGCGTCTCGCCGCGGCTCCGTCTCGGTTCTCCACTGCGGCGGCACAACGCGGACGACGTTACGCGCGTTCACGCACAAACCGCCTCTCGTGACAGGAATGAAACGCGGAGTGCTTTACACCAAGTTTCTGACGCCGAGCGGCGAACAACACCCGCTCCCCGACAGGCTACTTCCACTTGTGTTTGTCGAGGTGAACCCGACCGCGCTACAGTTACGGTACCTGTCGGGCTGTCGCCTGCGCGGCTGTGACATAAAGAGCGCCGATACCTGTTGACTCCTCCCACCGCCGCGTTGGTTGGTGGAAGTTCAGTCCAGAAACGGTTCCGCCAGAGGGTCCTTTTGGTTCGCAGTTGCTGTCCTGTCGACCGGACGAGGACCGCGAGGGTATTTTCACTCCGCACGCTGCCGACCGCGTCCTCTTATAATTCAGCGAAGCAAGACGAATCCTGTGTCGGCGCAGAAGCGGCAGCCAAATCTGTCTCTACCCGCAGCAGACGAGCAGCCATTGCGGTCACGTGATCGCGGACGAAGCCAAGCCCCTCCCCGCCGCTCTTCGCCGGCTCCTCCCACTCATCCCTTCCGTCGAGTCACTTCAGGGCACGCTACTGGCGCGCTACCGTCGTGCACGCGCCTTTTTTGATGATAAAACCTGCTCAAAGCGCAGCAACTTAGTGACTGGTACACATAAGATATACTGATGCCTTCTGTTTCCCAGGACTGATCTTTCTCACGTTAAGAAAGATTAGTGTGACATTTTACTTTGTAGGAGATCCCATGCCTTAACACCGTTTCAAAAGGGGCGGTGTTGGTGCAGTGTGTTTGCTGGTGCAGATACTACGTTTAGTTGAACTTGGCTATACAGCTCGTGTTCTAGAAAGTGTGAGAACAGCTGGATGAGTGCGGTCCGTAAAACTGCTGGCATCTTGAGTGACACTCGATTTCTGTCTACACAAAGTGCAGCTCTCACCACATTTCGGTCTAGACGAGCAGTTTGCGCGTTGGCGTTTTGTTGACCACAACAGGTGCACAACGCTGTCGAGGCCGTTACTGACATCTTTGAATTGTGAAAGGCTGGCACACACGAAACCCCCTGGTCACCGCCATCACTTCCTCTCCTTTGCCTCGTTAACACGAAGTGCTATTTGCAGACTGAAGGCGGATCCACCGGCTATTTCTGGATCCTCTACTTGCCACTGATTGATGCAGTTCTGTACGCTTCTGTAGTACTTAATGGCTGAGCATTTCTGGTTTACAGTCCTATGCTTTTACAAATTGGACAAATGCTGCCACTAAGCCAATACCGTTAACCCCCAAACCCCTGGTTAATTAAAATGTGCTGTACTACTGTTTTCCTTATTTTTGGCAGCTGATATCTGCGTTCAAATAACTCTCGTTATATCTTTATCACTAATTCGTCAGCAGTGTTTTGTGACATCAATCGCTGTAGAAGCAACAGCTTAAATCGATGTCCGTATTCAGTTACATAATGGATAACTGATAAAACCGTATGGATTATGGTCATCTCCGTAACATCACTCGAGTCTTGTGTAAGATTCCATGTTATTGGCCGAGTAAACGATGCTCATAGAAAGCCGAGGTCCTCACACCTGTTTCCAGTGGGCCTTTAGATTGCTCGAATCGTGAGCTTGGTCTATGGTGCTATTGCTTGATCCGGGTCTCATTTTAGATTCCTTCACACTCTGGGTTTAGTTTAGTTTTGTTTAGTTTAGATTTGGTTTGTTATTTGAGAAAGCCTGAAAACCATTTGAGTTTTGATGGGTCACAAGTCCTGCCTAGGGGTAGAGAGAGCAGGACCCGTGATGTTTGCAGAGGTCTGCTGCTTCAGAGAGGAGAACACACACACACACACACACACACACACACACACTACACTATTTTCTATTACTGTCTCATACAGGGACAGGCTGTCCTGTTAAAGAAAAAAAGAGGCTATAACGCTGTTTAATGATCTGAAATGCATTCTTTGAAAAGTCACTTTTCCAATCCTGGACAGCAAAATGTGCTTTGTGGGGTTTAGGCTGTGTAAAAACATGTGGTAAGCCATGTGGAATGTTTGTAATGACTCCCAGATGTGGGCAGTGGCCGCCTTTAACCCCCGAGGTGCTGTGGGCTGAGGATCTGGACGCCGAGCTGAGCTTATCTGCGTGTTTGCTGGATCCGGAGCTCTGGGGCTGGGCCTTCGGGAGACATCTGTGCACAGATCGAGACAAGAAAGAGGGAGGCTCCCAAGTGCTGGAAGATTGTAAGTGTACCCACTTTTGAGCAATGCTGACATTCTCATCATATACAGTGTGTTTCAGAATGATCCCCTGTGTTGTGTGAATTAGCTGACGAACACCAGTTTGTATGGGAATATAAAGATTGACACGGAGTAAGACTGGTGTTGTACAGTTTTAGCGCGCTCCATGACATCTGTAAGGGTCACGATAGCATCACTCTGGATCACATGTAACATTTACAGGTTTTCCATGCTGTGTGCTTTTCCGTTAAATGACACATCTGGCGAAACACCATCCCGATGGGAGAAGAACCCTCGTATGTTCTCCTGACTCTGCAGAAGCTTGCGCTCACCAGAGTCTCCAGCTGCTGCACACATCCGGAAGCTTCTCCCCAAGCCCTCCACACGTTGTTGTTAACTTTATGACAACAGTTAGTCCAGCTTTACTGTTGTGGCGGCCAT
Source organism: Brachyhypopomus gauderio (assembly GCF_052324685.1). Lineage (NCBI taxonomy): Eukaryota > Metazoa > Chordata > Actinopteri > Gymnotiformes > Hypopomidae > Brachyhypopomus > Brachyhypopomus gauderio. The sequence goes on along the minus strand of NC_135212.1, from coordinate 43,095,175 downwards.
TTTACGAGCATGCTAACACGCTTGTAGATGTTTATTGGAGTAGCAACACCCTTAATATGTATGAAACGCAGGCAGGGTAGTCGCTGCTCTTGAAAGGAGATGTAGGAAGTCACGTGCTATGAACCCACTGTCTGAGTGCGGGCACAGAGAGATTGTTGATATCCTTTAGAGAAATGAACTCGAGTGCACTATCCCCCCCCCACACACACACACACTTCACTGCTCCTGCCCTCTCTTGGAGCTTTCTATGCTTGTCTGACTGCCTGCCAGTTTGCCTGCCTGCCAGCCAAGGTGAAATGCTGGAATAAGGCCTTTTAGGCCACCTGATAACAATACACAGGGATGAAGGCAGATGGAAAATGCCATTGGATATGTGGGTCACTAGGGCTGCCTGTGCGGCAGAACACAGCAGAGATCGAGCTTAAAAGAGAGCGACGCCCCCTGCTCAACTCCTATTGGCTACAAAAGTCTGCCTCTTTCAGCACCACCAGGTGTTTATGTGATGTTTGCTTATTTGTTTACAGGGTTCTACAATACTGCAGAGGTGTTCCTGTCTTGGTGTCGTTCCCACATGTTCCCGAATGGATTCACCTCACAGGAGTCCACTGCTGTTTTCTGAACTCTGCACTGGTAATCAACTGGGAGAACTGGGAGAACTTGGAGAAGAGCAACAAGTAGCTGGTGCACGTACATGGGGCTTCTTGATTACATCCACACTAAAGTTGGTGTCATCACTGGTTGGTGTATGTTAGAAAGCGGTGATAGGTCTCTCTCTCCCCCTCTGTCTCTCTTTCAGTCTCTTTCTCTCCCTCTCTATCTCTCTTTCAGTCTCTTTATGAGGGGCAGTAATCAGCAGTCAAGCCCGTCGGTCTGCTGCAGAGGTATCGGAGAGTGAACGGCCCTCCATCGTGCTATAGAGGACCGAGCCGTGCGATGACAGCTATAACAAGGCAGACGGCAGTTCAGCCATACTCATGCTACAGTCTCTGCAATAAATTATTCACCTCTGCCGGGCTTTTCCACATCTCTGCCTTCTCCAACCGCTGCCTGTCAGAAAACATTGCTCACACAATCAGTACCCATTTCAGCCTTTATCTGGAGGGAATGTAGTAAAAGGTGGGTAAATATTGAGATGTATGGCAGAGCTGTACACTACTGGTCCTGGTGTCCTACCATGCTGATGTGCTGTAAATCTACCCTCTAATTGTTATACGCCCAGCAGTAAATGGGAGCCTCTCGGATTACATTGGTCCTGAGTAACCATACAGGAAATTAAATGAAGTTTCCAGGGTGTTGGATGACAGAGCGCTCACCAGTGGAGAAAGCCCATGTAGGACGTTTGACCGCTAATGGTGAACTGGCTGTGGTAATGAGCAGGTCTTTTCTAATGACCTCTCTCTCTCTCTCTCTCTCTCTCTCTCTCTCTCTCTCTCTCTCTCTGTATGCATCAGCCTGCCTGCCATCAGAGCAGCAACCACAACAGAGTGGAGAAAAAGCACTGTGGCCTACTACAGCCTAACGGGACCTCAGAGGCTGTACACAAACACACATCCACAAGCCCAATAAAACACTACAGCTCTGTAAACCGCAATTAAAGCAGTGAGCACTAATTAGGTGGAAATTACTGCTCTTTAAACAAGAGCCAGGGAAAACAAGGGGGCTCAAAATGGCCGCCAACACTCACAAAGCAGAAAGCAGCAGGAAGCAGTTCTGTCTGGTTACACCTGGTTGTATGTGGTTGTATCTGTTTATATGTATTTGTATGTGGCTGTATCTGTTTGTATCTCGTATGTATTGGTATGTGTTTGTATGAGGTTGTGTCTGGCCTGAGTTTCAGTAGGTTTCAAAATAACATCTATAACATCTTAAAGGGTAATGTGTAATAATAATAATAATGAATTATATTGCTATGGGTTAGCTATGGGTTATATTGGTTAATATATGATTTATTAGTATAAACAACATGTGTGGACATGTGTAAAAGACTGAGTATAGTGTGAAGGTAGATTTGAGTGTGTGAACGTGTGTAAAAGCCTAGTGTGAAGGTAGATTTGAGTGTGTGAACGTGTGTAAAAGCCTGAGTATAGTGTGAAGGTAGATTTGAGTGTGTGAACGTGTGTAAAAGCCTGAGTATAGTGTGAAGATGGATTTGAGTGTGTGAACGTGTGTAAAAGACTGAGTATAGTGTGAAGGTAGATTTGAGTGTGTGAACGTGTGTAAAAGACTGAGTATAGTGTGAAGGTAGATTTGAGTGTGTGAACGTGTGTAAAAGCCTGAGTATAGTGTGAAGGTGGATTTGAGTGTGTGAACGTGTGTAAAAGCCTGAGTATAGTGTGAAGATGGATTTGAGTGTGTGAACGTGTGTAAAAGCCTGAATTCCACTGGTCTAATCCACTTCTCACCTTTTTAATTAGTTATTGATCAAGGTTCAGAAGTGTGGGAAGAGGCAGGAGTTGTATGAGAGAGAGCTCACAGAGATTATCCTGCGTAGAGAATGACAACAGTAACTACAGCAACCGCAGCAGGCTGAGGGCGGACGGACATGTATCCAATATCCAGCACATCCAATACTGCCATCTTAATACTGCATTTGTGCACATTTGTATCAACACCTACATGCTCACGTAGGACAGAGAAGAGGGACAGAGGCAGAGAGGCTGTGAAAACAGAGCTGAGGAAACAGTCCCTTACGCAGTAAGATGGAGGAGATAAGATTACACAAACCGCAGGGCGAGGACAACAGAGACAACGGAGACACGCGACAAAAGGTCACGAGAGCCGAGAGCCTGAAAGGTCACGAGCGTGGAGAGCCTGACGAGGCACTTACAGACTCAGCTGAACACTTACAGAACAGGCGTGTAGGGCCACATCGCTGTTGCTGCTCTACGATGAAGAGAAACGGTACGACACGGATATCTGTCCCGTTGCACGAGCACAACATCGCTAGTCTGCAGAAACATGGCACATAGAGCTCGGCTAAGCAGGACTCAGATGGGCGGGATGGGCTGTTAAAATATGTGATGCAAACTTTCACCTCATCTCTCCCCTCTTCCTGACTCCATCTCCACAGCTTTGAAAAATAGTGTGTGCGCAAGCAAATCTGGTCTAAACACAAACAAAGCTGGCCTAAACACTTAAACCAATGACTTTCTGAAGTGCGTCTGCAGGGGTCCAGTGTACACGGGACATGCATGTCTGGTGTCTCAGTGCGGGGTTGCACACACAACACTGACAACACGGAGCAAACAGCCAGTGAGCGATGAACCGGCTACCAGCGAATGTGCACATCGCATACTCGTGCCCCGCCCTCCACCACCGTCTCCATGGAGATGGTTTCCTTCTCATGCCCTCTACTTCCTTTTTCTTCAGCCTTGTGTGTGTGTCTGTGTGTGTGTGTGTGTGTGTTTTTCCTTCTCTCTGATCGAGTCCTCCTGGGATCTGCTGCCTGCAGGTGCGTGAAGGTGAGCTGTCACTTCATGTTATGGTGAACACGCACTGGGTGTGAACAGGTGCTGGGTGTGCAGATGCAGGGTGCACAGGGACCGGGAGAACATGTGACAGGTGTGCAGGTGATTAGTTGTGCAGGTGACAGGTGTGCAGGTGATTAGTTGTGCAGGTGACAGGTGTGCAGGTGATTAGTTGTGCAGGTGACAGGTGTGCAGGTGATTAGTTGTGCAGGTGACAGGTGTGCATGTGACAGGTGTGCAGGTGATTAGTTGTGCAGGTGACAGGTGTGCAGGTGATTAGTTGTGCAGGTGACAGGTGTGCAGGTGATTAGTTGTGCATGTGACAGGTGTGCAGGTGATTAGTTGTGCAGGTGTCAGGTGTGCAGGTGATTAGTTGTGCAAGTGACAGGTGTGCAGATGATTAGTTGTGCAGGTGTCAGGTGTGCAGGTGATTAGTTGTGCATGTGACAGGTGTGCAGGTGATTAGTTGTGCAGGTGTCAGGTGTGCAGGTGATTAGTTGTGCAAGTGACAGGTGTGCAGATGATAGGTGTGCACACACTGGGCCTACCAGAGCCCCACCCAAACCACACACCTTAGCCTCACATTTTGTTGATGGGCACCATAATTGTGTAAGATGAGTGTATGATGATGTGCAACACTAGAAACAAAATACCTATACATGAACATATGAAGATGAAAACGTATGACTGGTTATTAGACTGAAAACCAGAGCATGCAGCTATGGTTCTCAGACTCTGTTCTATATGCACATGTTTTAGTCATTCATAAGTCATGGGGAGTGACTGACATCAGAACTAAAATGTCTTTGCTTAACTGTAATCTCTTCCAAGACCACTGGTTGTCTTCTACCCACCCACACACACCAGTCCAGAGGTGGAGAAACATATACACCAACAGCCATGCACGCACACACACACACACACACACACACACACACACACACACACACACACACGCACACACACACGCACACACACACACACACACACACACACACATATGTGCACACACCCAAACCACAGCCCACTTCTCTCTATCTCGCACGCAATGCTCCAGGCTAAGTGTTTCCTGTTCGTCCTGCTGCTCTGTACCCGGTGCCCTTGTGTCGCCATCCACACCCTCCGTGACAAGAAGTGAAACCTGGTGTCACTGGGGCCCGGGAAGAAACTACAGGGCCGTGACATGCACCTCCCCTCCATGCTGGGGAGCAGCTGCTCTCCCTCTCTCTCCCTCGCACACCCGACACGCCCCCCTGAGCCTTGTGGGTGCTCCAGAACGGTGGGTTGTCTTTCAAGCACGACAGGACTTGGGCAAGGGACATAGCAAAATCTTCTGGATTGAACAATGTGTGTCTAATCCAGTAACCATCATCAAACTGCTGCAGAAATGAAGCATATTATGAGAAATTTGGATGTTTTAAAAATATTACTACAAGTAAGTTCTCCAAAGTAGAGAATGAGTCACCGAGCCCTGGAGGTTCATCACAGGGGAACATGAAACCATGACAAACATGTTCTGGAAGTAATACAATGCAAATATATATATATACACCTCAACTTTGCTCTTTTAATCTTATTTAAATATTTAAACACCTTTACATGTGAGAAGCTGATTGATTTATATGCATGTATTTATGTGTGATACAATGTCATATATGTACACACATACTCACATGCACTTTACCAATATGAAGCAACTTTTCTGTGAATCTCCCAGAGGCAAACATCTACGTGGCTAAGGGCTGTTCACCCTGTTGTTTAAGTGATTTAACTCAGGCCTACCAGAGCAGACTGAAACTCAAAAAGAACAGACCAAACTTACCATAGCAGACTGAACCTCAAGAAGAACAGACCAAACTTACCAGAGCAGACTGAACCTCAAGAAGAACAGACTAAACTTAACAGAGCAGACTGAACCTCAAGAAGAACAGACCAAACTTACCAGAGCAGACTGAAACTCAAGAAGAACAGACCAAACTTACCAGAGCAGACTGAACCTCAAGAAGAACAGACCAAACATACCAGAGCAGACTGAACCTCAAGGAGAACAGACCAAACATACCAGAGCAGACTGAACCTCAAGAAGAACAGACCAAACTTACCAGAGCAGACTGAACCTCAAGGAGAACAGACCAAACATACCAGAGCAGACTGAACCTCAAGAAGAACAGACCAAACTTACCAGAGCAGACTGAAACTCAAAAAGAACAGACCAAACCCCAATCAAACTGACCAGAGCAGACTGAATCACAACCAGAGCAGACTAAATCACAACCAGAGCAGACTAAATCACTACCAGAGCAGACCAAACCACTACCAGAGCAGACTGAATCACTACCAAATCAGACCGAACCACTACCAGAGCAGATTGAATCACTACCAGAGCAGACCGAACCACTACCAGAGCAGACTGAATCATTACCAGAGCAGACCGAATCACTACCAGAGCACACCGAACCACTACCAGAGCACACCGAATCATTACCAGAGCAGACTGAATCATTACCAGAGCAGACCGAATCACTACCAGAGCAGACTGAATCATTACCAGAGCAGACAGAATAACTACTAGAGCAGACTGAATCATTACCAGAGCATACCGAACCACTACCAGAGCAGATTGAATCACTACCAGATTAGACTGAATCACTACCAGATTAGACTGAATCACTACCAGAGCAGACCGAACCACTACCAGAGCAGCACCAGGCTTGATCAATGCTCAAGTTATGTGAGAGCTTTTATGTCAATGTGCATGTATGCGCAGTTGTGTATGCATGTCCATATGTGCATGTCCTTGTGTGCATGTCTATGTATTTGTGTGTGTATATATGTGTGTGAGTGTATCTGCATATGTGTGTGTGTGTGCGTGATGACATTTGATCGTGAAGGTTGAATCTGCACCCTAGAGACCAATAGATTTTTGAGCAGTGGAATAGGTTGGGAAAATATATGAGAAAGTATTTTTTCTACACTACAAATTATGGATTATGGAAAGTCATAAATTGCTTTCACAACCATTCAGTATTTTTTCCTGGATCACAGATCTGTTATAAAAGGCGTATTTCAAATGCAAGTGTCTCTGGACCAAAACAAATCCGATTATCCACAGAGACATGCTGGATCGAAGCAAAATGTACAGCTCATTAAAAATACAAACTAATAAGACACTAGACTGTTTGTGTGTTTGTGTGTGTGTTTTGTGTGTTTGTGTGTGTTGTGTGCTGTCTGTACCAGAGCGGGTTTCAAATGTGTAAGTACATATACGTGCCTTTCTCTCGCTGTGGTTTCCTTATATATGTGAAAACTAATGGGGCATTATTACTTCCCTGTTCTCAGTTATACTGAGCAGTTTCTAATTATTTGATGTGAAGATACTCAAAAACTTTCTTCCCTATCTTTTTTTCATAGTATTACTGTTTATACAAATATATACACAAAATAGTCACTTTATTAGAAACAGACAGCACAGCATCTCGAAGTTGCCTATAAATGAGTTGGAGGTACTGACATGCTCTGAACAGCCTGTTCTACCTCGTCCCTGTGATGCCCTACAGGATTAAGATCTGGGGACTGTGGACGCCAGTGAAGAAGAACTAGCTGCCGTGTTCCTGCCATCAAACCATGACTATAAGACCCTTGTGGCATGGTGGATGACCTTGCTGAAAGTGTCCTTCTCTCTGAGGGTGAACACCTGCCATGAAGGGACGCTTAGGTGAGCCCTACTGTCCAGACATCCATCCCCAGGTATCTGAGGACCCAGGGTGTGCCAAGAAAACATTCCCCACACCCCACAACATTCTCCACCTCCACCAGTCTGAACTGCTGCTTATGGTCCTTCCCATCAGCACGGTGTAGCAGAAGTCTGGATTTGTGTCAGAACGTGATGTTTTTACGCTGCTCAGGGATCCATTTTGTCTTGCTATTCTGTTTCCAGATCAGTGGTACTTGAACTGGCCGTATGCAGTAATAGCAGATCCACTAAGGAATGAGCTGTGCGTTCAGTTGCGATCTGTTTGACTGCGCACCACCTTTTCATTAGCACGATTCCTGCCGTCCTCCTCTGGCCACCTTAATCAGCGAGTTGTTTACATAAACCAGGTCCCTTTTCACTGGACATCAACCACACCTTTCTCCATATATTCTGGACACCACTGTATGAGAAAACCCTACACGATTGTCGGTTTTTAAAATACAGGCACTGGCTGGTGTAGCACCGGTGACCACGCCTCGTTCAATGCCACTCAGATCATTCAATGTTCCCGTTTCAACGTGGACACACACTGAGACTGATCCAAAGAAAACATGCCTACCTGATTTTGTGCTACACTCCAGGGTCACATGTCTCATTTCCATATGAGGAAGCTCCAGTCATGAAAGGTCAGACGTGTCTAATAAAGTAGCCACAGAAGGGACTTTGTGGCTTTGGTGAAAATAGATACTGTTTGCATATTAAATCTGTTTGGTCTTCCAAACTTCATTTTAATAGACTCATAAAAATACTTCAGTTGGCTGTAAATCAATCAGGTCACATGTAACCATAACAATAGCTAAAGTTATTTTATAGATTTTTATCTATTTGTTTGTTATCTATAATAACAAAAATATTTAAACATATGTCTCCAAGTTCAAGTAAAGACTATGATTCCACAGGTTTATTCGAGATACACAGGCCCTGTATAGTCCTGACTCTATAAATCCACAGAATAGACTATTTCTGAAACTTTGGAACTGGAGAATTCATTTTAAAAGTAAAAAAAAAGTTTGTCTGGGAAAATGTGGAAACAATGGAAATATGTGGAAACACAGAGAGAGTGAAAGACAAGTACCTTCCGAATGTTTATCAGATGTGTGCCTCTCTCTCTCTTCCTCTCCTCTCTCTCTCTCTCTCTCCCTCTCTCTCCCACCCTTCAGCAACAGCCCAGGTATGCAGATGAAAGTCTAGTGACTGCTGTGGAGGACGTGGGGGTGGAGGTGGTGGAGGAGAAGGAGACGGGAGAAGAAGACGTATGTGGAGCTGGTGTAAAACTCTGACCCCGTGGCAGTAAATCAGCCAGTGGAGTCTGGCCAGCACCACAGGAAGTGAAAGTGAGGGAGAGGAAGAAAGGGAGGTGTTCGATTCCTTTATACATTCCTTTACACAATTAAGAATACGGCGTATATATTCTGAACTTTGATGTGCAAGGAACTATAGTTGTAATGCAGCATTTTGTTATCACTGTCTCTACACTTGTAATGAGTCAGAAACAGACAAAGGATGCATGGAACTGAATCATTCTCCAGTGTGAACTCCAAAGTGTGCACTAAACTCCTAACACTGCATACGAGCAGAGAGGCTGTATACATACCCATCATTCAGATTATTACCAATCTGTTGGGTTATGAAATGACAGTGGGATAAATATCAGGCACCAGTAGTGAAAAGGGTGCGTTAAACAAACAAGAAGCAGTGAAGAGTTGACTGTCTGTGTGTAACGCATGAATGTTCAGGTCATGTGATATATGTGATATGAATCTACAGGAAGAAAAGCATGCTGGGACAGGAAGTGGCACAAATGTTGGTGGTTGTAGAGGTTTTGCTCTCTGATCAGTATGCCAAGACTCAAGGTCATGATAAGTGGCAAACACACACACACACACACACACACACACACACACACAAGTTTACATATGTCTGTGAACCTTCCAAAGACTGCGTTTCCTCTCCACCTCCTCTGCGATGTGTAAGAGCATGGTACCTGTGTGTGGGGAGAGGCGGCCAGACTGTGGGGGTGGTCTTCCCGTCTGTAGTGCGGGTCATGCCCTCAGAGCCACTGTGCTGCTGCTGAAGGCAGGTCACACAGCAGCTGGGCCCAAGTGAAGCCAGACAGAAGGTTCTGGACACCTGAGTCGCTCTTAGTTTACAGAGAAACTAGCAGTCAATTAACTGACACATGCTTCACCATCTCGCTCTCTCTATCTATCTCTCTCCCCCTCTCTGGCTTTCTCTCTCCCTCTCTTTTGCTCTACATTGCATATGATTGGTGTAAAAAGCAGAAAATGCAATAAACTACAAGCCTGCTGTTCTGAATAGATTAAAGTGAAATAATTTATTGTTCTCTCATGGCAACTTCCAGACACAACAAAAAAACAGAGGAGGGCAGATTCTGAAGAATCAGCAAAAAAGCAAAAAAAAAAAAAGGGTGTGTGTGTGTGTGTGTGTGTGTGTGTGTGTGTGTGTGTGTGTGTGTGTGTGTGTGTGTCAACCTGGAGTGAACCAACGAGACACGGCCGAAAACACACGCTTCCTTCTCCATCTTCCATAATGCTGCTGTTTTGAAATGAGACTGGTGCCGTTTGGCAGGGCCCCAGAAAAACTACGGCAGGAAGTGAGAAGGTTGAGGGAGGGAGCCAGGGGTTAGGGAGTGGGGGCAGGCGGTGAGACGAGACATCGCTGTCTGCCATTCTCACACGCCTCACTTCCTCCCGAGGGGCCGGCTTCGCACGCGAGCCTGTGTCAGCACTGCTCATTGACCTTATACACTTTCTTTTTGTCTATCTCTTTCTGACTCCTTCTGCCTTATAGTCCCTCTCTCTCTCTCTCTCTCTCTCTCTCTCTCTCTCTCTCACACACACACACACACACACACACACACTCTCACCCTCTCTCTTTCAATTTCGATTCAATTCAAGGTGCTATATTGGCATGGCAATCACATAATGGTGCATGTGTATTGCAGGGGTTTGAGTTACAGACTTTGAGACTATTGAATTGAACATTACATAATTTGTGAAAAAGGAAATTAAAATTGAACTTTTCTTCCATATGACACTGTATTATGACAATTGTAGAAAAAAACATAAATCCCATAAAACCCAAGTAAATAAATACTAAAGTAAAGCAGCAGAGTATTTAAGTTATAGTGAGGCTGTTTTTCTTTTGTTTTTCTTCCACAACTATGTGTATGAAAGTATGTGTGTGTGTGTGTGTGTGTGTGTGTGTGTGTGTGTGTGTGTGTGTGTCTCCTGCCATTGTCACTCAGCATCCTTTTTACGGCGGCAGACGTGGATGTATTGTATTGTTGGTGTCCAGCTCTCCAGGGGTGGGCATTTCTGAATATCAGAGAGGCTGTGGAATCTGAGACATTTAACATAATATTTTGGAAAGAATCTTTTTTACAAACGTTCTTGAATTTTGAGTATTCAAAACAAAGCTATTTGTAGGTTTTGCTTTGGTTTGTTCACATATATTTCCCTTAGTGCTATTGGAGTTTGATTCATTCAGGCGTATTGTTTTTGTCTGGTCTGAGCCTGTGAGCTTGTTTCTGAGATAACGACTGCAGTTACTACCACCACTACCACTACTTTTACTACTACTGCTACTACTATTACCACTATTACTACTATTGCTACTACTACAACCACTACTTCTACCACCACCACTACTACTACTACTACTACTACTACTACTACTACTACAACAACCACCACTACTACTACAACCACTACTACTACTACTACTACTATCATCACCACTACTACAAGTACTGCTACTACTACTACTACTACTACTACTACCACCACCACCACTACTATTACTACTACTACTACTACAACTACCACTACTACTATTACTACTACTACTACTACTACTACTACTACTACTACTACTACTACTACAACCACCACTACTACTACAACCACTACTACTACACTGTAAAAAATCTTTGTTTGCTTATGTTCTGTGAATATAAAAATTTATGTGGGCAAAGCATGAAACATAAAAATAGTTACTCCAAAAACAAAAAACGAGTTGTGCCATCAGCTGCTGCATTTTTACCATTCAACTTAATATTTTGTGTTCAGTGAATGAGCATTATCGTTCTCAGTCAACATGTCAAGTCCAAAGTAAAAAACTGTGTTGGACGAGCAATAGTGGTAGTGGTGAAACTAATGCGCATGCTCGAGAGAAGATTTTCTTGGCGCCTTCTGCACCAAAACTAAAATGAAGACCCAGCGGTTCACCATTTATCTAGAGGACTTCAAACGTTCACTGAGTGAAGTAAATGTGGATCTTTACTAAGCTAACACAACTAACTTGGTGGTGTTTGTTGAGTTTGAATTTTGAACTAGGTCGTATTTCAACATATTTTCCAAACGTATAGTTATCAAAACTAGAGCTAAGCCAACAAGTTGTTTTTCAGTGTTTAACTTTGCTATGAGTTTAGTAATGTTAGTGTTAATACTGTTGTGGTTGGCAAGGACAAGCTACCGATTAACGGTTAACCGTTACGCGTTAACTGTCCGTTTGGAATTTAAGTTTACCTCACGTCGGCAAACTGTTAGCATGCGGACTAACGTTAGCTACTTAGCTAGCTAGATCTGCGTAGTAATTAAGCATTTGCTGAAGCCCAATGGATTTCTAATTAAGTACTTTTTTAGATACTTTTTTCAACCACATACAGCTCCGCGGTCAGTTCTCCCGTTTCCCTGGATGTGTGTTGTATGCGTGTTAGTGTCCCCCCTCCCTTAGAACCAGTGTGTTTTTGCCGTTAGCGTATTGCTAATAAATTAGCATTGAGCTAACGTTGGTGTCATGGCTCATTCTTGTCCTCCTGACTCGACGACGTTTCAATTTTTATTACATTTATAAAGCAGCTCTCATATGCCTGTTTGGTAATATTTTATGTTTACTTTTTGACATGCAAATAAAATGCACAATTACTTAATTATATTCTGTATACTTTGAATTTACTTCATCAAGCATAAAATGTATAGTTCAGACAACTTGGATACTAATGAATAATTACCTTAACTAAACAATTGTAGCTGGAACAACATAAAACATTTTATTGGACTCACTAGGTGTATTTGGTTAATATATAACATTTTGTTGGCTCAACTTATTTTCTTTAATTAGACTGAATTCTGTAGTTGTCAGCAGAACTTAAAATTTGCAATTTGCAGAGCTTAAATTAGACCAACTAAAAAAATTAGGTGCAACGGGTCACTAAGATTTTTTTAGTTGGTGAGACTTGAAATTTTTTACAGTGTACTACTACTACTACTATTATCATCACCACTACTACAAGTACTGCTACTACTACCACCACCACTACTACTACAACCACCACTAGTACTACTACTACAACCACCACTACTACTACTACCACTACTACAACAACAACGACCACTACTACTACTACTACTACTATCATCACCACTACTACAAGTACTGCTTCTACTACCACTACTACTACTACTACTACTACTACCACCACCACCACCACTACTATTACTACTACTACCACTACTACTACTTCTACTATCACCACTACTACTACTACCACCACCACCACCACCACTACTACTACAACCACTACTACTACTACCATCACCACTACTACAAGTACTGCTACTACTACTACTACCACCACCACCACTACTATTACTACTACTACTTCTACTATCACCACCACTACTACTACCACCACCACTACTACTACTACTACTACTACTACTACTACTACTACTATCATCACCACTACTACAAGGACTGCTACTACTACCACTACTACTACTACTACCACTACTACTACTACTACTATCACCACCACCACTACTATTACTACTACTACCATTACTACTACTTCTACTATCACCACTACTACTACTACCACCACCACCACCACCACCACTACTACTACCACCACCACCACCACTACTACTACTACTACTACTACTACCACCACCACCACTACTATTACTACTACTACCATTACTACTACTACCACCACCACCACTACTACTACTACTACTTCTACTATCACCACTACTACTACAACCACTACTACTACTACTTCTACTATCACCACTACTACTACAACCACTACTACTACTACTTCTACTATCACCACTACTTTTACTACTACTACTACTACAACCACCACTACTACTACAACCACTACTACTACTACCACCACCACCACCACCACTACTACTACTACTTCTACTATCACCACTACTACTACAACCACTACTACTACCACCACTACTACCACTACTACCACTACTACTACTACTACTACTATCATCACCACTACTACAATTACTGCTACTACTACCACCACCACCACCACCACTACTACTACTACCACTACTACCACCACTACTATCACCACCACCACCACCACTACTACTACTACTACCATCACCACCACTACTACAACTACTACTACTACCACTACTACCACCACCACCACCACTACTACTACTACTACTACTACCACTACCACTGCTACTACTACAACTACTACAACCACTACTACTACTACCACTACTGCTACTACTATCACCACCACTACCACTACTACTGCTACTACTATAATCACTACTACTACTACTACTACTACTACTACTATCACCACTATACTACTACTATTACTTGTACTACTTCTACTATTACTAGTACTACTACTCCTACTACTACCACTACTCCTACTATTACTACTACTGGGGATAAGTCTGGAGTTTGTGATTAGACTAATAAGTGAATAATATGCTGGGACTTTGAGCAGTTCAAACTACTGTCTTTCCTTTAGTCTCTGCACCATTTTTCAATAATGGACTTCTGGCGTTGGGAGTTTGCACCCCTGTTTGTTTCCACCAGGGGGCAGTGTGTGTATTCCTGCAGCAGGGCGAGCAGAGCCCCAACACTGTGGAGACTGCTGCACTCCGGACACACAGCTCTCGTCTCACACATTATCCCTAAACTGGGAAGCCCAGGATGTGCATGCATGAATATGTATGTGAGCCCACTGTGTCTTTTACAGCCTACACCTCGGTGTGTGTGTGTGTGTGCGTGCGTTTTCTCCTTCTGCTTCAATGTGTGCCCAACGTGTGTATGTGTGTGTGTTTACAGCTCTCTTTCTCCGCATCGTCTTCGGGTGAAGTGTGTTTATGAGTGTGTTTCTGTGTGTCTGCAATGCTGTCATCTCACTGCATCTCTCTCCTGTGTGTCTGCAAGTCTGTCCTCTCTCTGCTTCTGTTTGTGTCTGTGTATGTGTGTGTATGTGTGTATAGGAGTGTGTGTGTGTACATGCACATCCTCGTCCTCTTTCTGCTTCTGTGTCAGTGTGCATGTTATTTGTGTGTGTGTGTGTGTGCGTGTGCGCATGCATGTGTAGACGTGTGTGTGTGTGTGTGTGTACATGCGTGTGTGTGTAGACGTGTGTGTGTGTGTGTGTACGTGCATGCGTGTGTAGACGTATGTGTGCGTGCATGCATGTGTGTAGGCGTGTGTGTGTGTGTGTGCGTGTGTGTGTGTGTGTGTACGTGCGTGTGTAGGCGTGTATGTGTGTGTGTGCAACCCTGTCCTGTCCCTTCTCCTCTCCGTTTTTGGCCTTTACCCACCATCAGTCTTCTTCGTGCAGACCCCCAGGGTACAGGAGGGAGAATGAGAGCTAAATGACAAAATGCAAGCATCTCTCTCTCTCTCTCTCTCTCTCTCTCTCTCTCTCTCTCTCTCTCTCTCTCTATTTTATCAGGGTTCAGTGCTGTGTGTTTGGTGTGACTGCCTTTGCCTGGGATTTAAACTGCAACAGAAGGCCAGAAGGGCTGTCGCTAGTTGCACACCATAAAAGGTATTACCCTGAATCACACCGACTCTGGGGTAAAATCACACACTCTCTCTGTTTCTTTCCCTTTGTTTGTGGGCCCCATTTCTAAAATTGTAAATCTCACCCCCCCCCCCCCCCCTTCCTCCTTGTCTCCTTGTCTGTCCGGTCATATTCCTCCTCCATAATTCTCCTGTCCATGAGAATTATAGGCCATGGGGAGCGCTGAGGAGTGTGCAGGAGGGTGGAGTAGGGTGGAGGAGAGTAGAGGAGGGTGGTGGAGAGTGGAGGAGAGTGGATGAGGGTGGATGAGGGTGGGGGAGAGTGGGGGAGGGAGGAGGAGGGTGGAGGAGAGTGGAGGAGGGTGGAGTAGGGTGGAGGAGAGTAGAGGAGGGTGGTGGAGAGTGGAGGAGAGTGGATGAGGGTGGGGGAGAGTGGGGGAGGGAGGAGGAGGGTGGAGGAGGGTGGGGGAGGGTGCAGGAGGGTGGAGTAGGGTGGAGGAGAGTAGAGGAGGGTGGGGGAGGGTGCAGGAGGGTGGAGGAGAGTGGGGGAGGGAGGAGGAGGGCTCTTAGACTGAACCCTATTCTACATGTCACAAAACAGAGCCTTGCAAACCTCAGTAGCATTTAGCATTGTTGGGGTGAATGGTTTGAGTGTGAGACTGCAGTTGTGTGTGTGTGTGTGCTCTTCTGTGTTTGTGTATTTGTATTTGTGTGTTGTGTTTTATACAGGCCTCTTTGGAAAACATGTTGGTTTCTTTATGTATTTCTGAAATTAAAAATAATTTCAAAAGAACTGAAACAGCTGAAACAGGAGGTCCAAGTAGTGAAGTCGTATCAGCCGGAAATCAGACGGAATCAGGGTCTGAAAATCCATGAAAGTTAATCCAACAGTGCCCCCTTTCAGCAAAACTATGTCCTGCAGTTTGTCTGGTTTAGCTTTGAAAAGCTATGGAGATGTTGTATATACCCCATCAGCGCCCCAACAGGCCAAAACATGAATTACAGGTATGAGTATTGCTTTGTACTACTTTGAGGAAATATTTTTGATTTGTGCTAGACCAAGTTGTTGGTCTTGACCAACAACCTGAGTTCTAAATTCTAATGACAGGTTTTCATTTGAGATCTTTCTTGACTATTTTAATCTTTCAGATATTTTACATAACATGTTTTAAATATCTTGTTAAAACTATATGTTAAACATGAAAAAACACGTTTAAAATGTGCATATGCGATATTTGTAATATGACATGTATATCACATGTCACATTTATGTATTAAATTATTACATTGAAAGATTATAAGAAGGTTGATTTTTCTATCTTATTTCATTCATGACTGGTGTGCTGGAAGCGTATGCCGACTAGTTTGTTTTAAAATAAACAAACAAATAATAAATAAACAAAACTAAAATACATCTGGGGGGTATTCCAGAAAGCGGGGTTAACAAACTCTAAACTTAACCCTGAACTCTGAGTTGTCTTACCCCGATCTGACATACTCAGAGTTTTCGGTTCCAAAACGGCGGATCGGAGTTAAAGTAATCAGGGTCGCTCAACTCTGAGTAGGTTGACCCAGACAGAAGCGCGTTCACGCGTAACTATAAAAGGCATTCTTAATGGAACGCAGATAAATAGGATTTATCATGGACTTAAACGCGAAAATCAGCCGAGCATCGTATTTCACACCACTGTAGCTTAGGAGTATTAATGACTGCGTATGCAGAATATTTAGATATTATTAAACGTAAATGTAATACTGCGGTAGCTGCTAGAGAAAGGCAGTCAGCATGTCAAAAAATTGCCAACAGAGTTAATGCGTGAGTGAAAATGATATTTTTATATTTAGCAGAAGGGTGCGATTATATTATTATTTTCTCCACCTTTATAATACTGTATTGAGTTTTTAAATATTTTTTAATTGAACACTTACTGATTCCAGGTCTAATCTGAGTGGTGTGAAACACACATGGCATCAGATAAAAATGAAGTATAAGAATATAGTACAAAGTGGTATGGCAGTACATAACTATATCTTATTCTTAAAATATATTCTAAAATATATTTATTTACAAGAAAAATGAAATAATGAAACATAACAGTGAATTTGACTGTAATGTATATTAAAAGGTTACAGGGTGGATGGTGGGGTGGGGTGGGTGGTGGTGCATGATTTAATGTGGAAAGCAGTGATTGCAGATGGAGTCTCTGACAACTCCACCATCTCTGTTGTCACCCACATGCATGTAAGGTTCCTCATCTGTGGGCATGTCAAAGATGGTAGGCTGTCGCTCTTCCTGGATAGTTGCAATGTTGTGTAATACCACATATGCCATTATTATGTGGCACACCCTATCAGGGGTAACTCTGAGCCCCTTCAGGCACTGGAACCTGGCCTTGAGGATTCCTAGGATCATTTAAATTCTTGCCCTGGTTTTGCTGTGGGCCTGATTGTAGCGGGACTGTGGTCCAGGTGCAGGATCTGAATAGGGAGTCATAAGGTAGGCCTATAGGACAGGCAGGGATACCCTCTGTCTCCATGAAGGAGGCCGTCATAGTGTCCTATAATCACACTAGGGTTTGCAATGATTTAACTATTACACTGCATTACACTGATTTAACTATTACACTGCACTACCTCAGGCCTACTCTATTCAGATTTGTTGTACAGTGTGGAATCATACACGGATCCTGGCCATCTGGCTTCAACATTTGTGATGAGGTGAGAAGCATCACATATGATCTTGATGGGGAGAACGGTCAGTTCAATTCAATTCAACTTTATTATCATTATGCTGAAACAGGGTTGTACAGCACAATGAAACACTTTTAGGCTAGGCCTCAGTGCAATTACATACTACAAAATATCACAGCAGCAATTACATACAACATAGTGCAGGACAACATAGTGCAAGACGGTCATGGTGCAAGCCAGGCAATAGACATTAAATAAGCAAGGTAAAAAAATGTAAAATAGATAACAGTATAAGGTATGAAATATAAAAATATAAGTACAGTATGTACAGTGTGTGTGAGGTAGGTAAATGGGACAGGGATAAAGTGCATGGTGCATGGTGCCAAAGGGCTGGTGGACTGGTCTCTGGACTGGTGGCAAATCTGAGATATAGTCAGGGGGAGGTAAGTCTATATATGTCCAGTTTGAGGGAAAGTGGCTGGTGGCAATAGCTACGTTAGTTTTGTTACCATTAAAGATAAGTACATTATTCATTAAGGATTATAAAGGTTAGTACCTGTACATTAATGCTATGGATGGATTTTCTGTTTATGTAATCGCCTTTATGTTCTAATGGTGCTGGAATAGGTAGCATATGTAGGTTCCATCAATGCAGCCAATCACTCTAGGAAATCCTTAAAATGTAAATGGAATGAAGTTTGTTATATAGCCTACTGCTTCTCCTTTGCTTAATTTCTTTATTGTCCGTGTGAATTAAAGACAAACCTACGATGCTGTGGAATTCCTCTTTGATGTCCATAACTGGCTTAAGCCCAGGAAACACCACAAAACTGGGCACTAGTCATTTTGATGCCAGACATAGTTTTTGGACAGACCGACATACAGTAGCTTTGCTGACAGATCCCGCATCTCCTACACTATAAAAAAAAATTCCACTAGCAAAAAACGAAGAGCGACGTATAACAATCTGGAGAGAATTTAGGGCTGATCCGCGATGTGTAATATTTGAAATGTGACGCTTAATAATTTTATTGACGTAAGTATTGGATTGTGCTGAAAAACGATAACGTTCATTAAAAAAATAATCCGAAAATGATAGGCCTATGTCTATTCGGGGTTTTATAAGGCGTTCCCGACGAAGAACTCAGCGAATAAACTGAGTTTCAATATCCACATGATCCTAGAGGAAAGGACACGTCATGATGACGTGTTTGTAACTGGGTCAGGTCCAAGTTAACCTGCCAGCGAGCAGGTTAGCTTCAGAGCATAAGTTGCTACAGTAACTGACTCCGGTTCTCTTTAAGCTCGGTTTCTGGAACGGAAAACCTCGAGTTTCCGTGAACTCTGAGTTAACTTACCCGGGTTTTCTCGCTTAACCCGCTTTGTGGAACACCCCCCTGAAATCTTCATTATTTTCCAATTAAGACTTGACTCATATTCATAATTGTTATTTCATACACTGGTATAGACCAGCAGAATGTGTTTTAAAGTGTGTCATAGTTAAAAATATCTTCGTATCAGGATGATACTGAAGGATGTCCAGGCTGTGTGCTGGCCAGATGTTTGAAAAATCACCCAGTCACCCAGTCTACCCCAGTCCAACACAGGGCACGCCTGTGAGATTAGCTCACCCATCCCAGGCCATATCTGTGGGATTAGCTTACCCAGACCAGGCCATTAGTTGAGGTTAACTCACCCAGGCCAAGCCATGACTGTGGGATTAGCTCACAAAGTAAATCTCCCAGGCAGCCATGGGTACATAAGACATTCGCAGAGAGTCGAGATGGATCTCAGCCCAAACCACATATTTGTTGTCAGACACTAAGACAAACAGTTTTTCAGTTCAGATCTGTCTTTACTATTTTTAAAATGTCTTTGTAAATCATCATAATACTGTACTTGTGACAGGTTGGATACATTCATATGTAAAAAAAACCTTTCAGTCAAGTCAGTGTGCCTCAAACTGGTGGTGAGTTTTACAGTGGAGTAACAATTTATATTTGTGAGGAATATCATTTACAGGCACAGATTGATATAGGCCCTTACAGTCTGATATAGGCCCTTACAGTCATCTCCTGGCCAGAAGAGTAAATGACAGGGTTTGTCATGAACACATATATGCATATATGGGATAGTAAACATTTTATAGCAAGTTTTGATATGCAGCACATCTCTCTCTCTCTCTCTCTCTCTCTCTCTCTCTCTCTCTCTATATATATATATATATATATATATATATATATATATATATATATATATATATATATATATATATATATATATATATATATAACATAATATAAATATAATGAAATATTATTGTGACGCGGGAGGCGGCAGACGGACGAGACTCAGAATCCTTCAGTTTCACTCACGGTCACTTTATTAAGTGCACAGGTATTGCGCAATAGCGCACGAGTAGCATAAAAACAACGCTCACAGCGTGCAGATTTAGACAACGACGAGCACAAGACACTGCGCGAACGCACATTAAATACAGACCACATCAACCCCACGTGATGACGAGACGAGCCACAGGTGAGACAGATAATGACAAGACGCACCCGCACCCACGGAGATACACTGACGCAGACGAATAGACGCAGACTACGTTAACACACGCCCCAAAGGAAGGGTTCGGGGACCGTAACGTGACAATTATAATAACTCTTTGTAACTATTTCTTGTGTATCACATGTTGTAAATAATTTGTAATAATATATATGTAAGGGTTAAAAGCACAAAAAATATACATACTATGTATAATATAGACAATAGACAATAAAAGACAATTTTTCCTCAGACAACTGAAAAAATTTACAATCAGGCCGAACATCCTCCTTCAGTTTTACACAGCAATCATTCAAAGCATACTTACCTCATCTATAATAGTCTGGTACGGAAATCTGGATAACCATTCACGGAAAAAACTACAATGTATAATAGATAAATCATCCAAAATCACAGGCCACACCCTCCCATCCATAGACACACTGTATCAAAAACGCATCATACAACGAACTAAAAAGATCACTTTAGACCCCTCTCACCCTGCATATCACTTGTTTACACGCATGCCTTCTGGAAGACGCTACAGGCCCCTACCAACAAAATCAGTCAGACTCAAAAACAGTTTCTTTCCAACTGCTGTACGGTCACTAAATCAATGTACGACCTGAAAGAATTGTCTGTCTATGTCTGTATATTGTATTTATGCATTTTTTTTTTTTTTGACACAGAGATGTGAGTATGTTATGCTGTACCGGAAGCAAATTCCACCATTGTGTGGTCATTAATAATAAATGAATGAATGAATGAATGAATGAATGAATATGAAGCATGATGTGACATCATGTTAACACAATCAGCATAGCTCCTGTCTTAGACAAGCCCTCACCAAAAGTAGGGGTAGCCTTGGCAAACAAGCTTTAAAATTAGCATGGTGATGTCACGGTTTGCCCCACTGCCCATGGCTGTCCTCACAGTAGCACCAACACAGAAGCAAGAAAGAGGATCCAGTCAACCGTAAATTTAAACATGACTTGACAGTAAAGCTTCTTTTAGCTTTGACTGACTGTGCTAGGCATGCCTTTCGTTGGCTTCTTGTTCCATACTGTTGCAATGACCTCACCGCTGAGAACCGTGAAACAGAAGGAGGTTCTGTAGGAAACCTATATAAAGACTGGAAGGGCCGTCAGCGTGCTCAGATCATCCAGAGCTTGGCTGAAGCAAACCCTGAAAGATCCCACGGAGAGCACAGAGAAGAAGGCAGCGACATGAGCCAGTCAGCCATCGAGAGCCTCTTCAAAGAGGATCCCTTCTTTGACGACGACACCTATCTGCTGTGGCCCAGAGGCAGGACGGCACTGGACGGTTTCAGAGAACACTTCCTCCATCGCCGCGCCCAGCTCTTGGAGAGTTTTAGAGCAGACGTCCGAGACAGGCTGACGAGGGAGCTGTGTGAGGGGCTCTCAGGAAGCCTACTCCAGAACCTGGACAACCTCTGCCCCCTCTCCTCCTCCAGACCCACGGGCCCCACAACGCAGAAGGTCCCTGACCGAGCCCTGGCCGTCACACTGGACACCCAAGGCTTCTCTCCAGAAGACATCACAGTGACCGTGTCCGGACGACGGCTGGAGATGATGGCGACCAAAGGCACAGATGTGGACTCTCGCAACGGCACGGACCCCGAGCCGGCTGGGTTTGTTCAGAGTGTGGAACTGCCAGAGCACATAGACCCAGCCAAGCTGACCTGCACCCGGGGAGAAGATGGCCTCCTGTGCATCCAATCAGAAACCAAGCAGACGCCTTCAGAGGAACGCCTCATACCCATCCGATTCAGAACATGTCTAAATTTCCCGCTGTCCAAAGACACACACAAAATGGAGGAGAGCGCCACCTAGAGTGAACGGACATCACAGTACCGCCATTATTAGTCCAGTGGACTTACTCGCTACCGTTGTATGCTTTGTAGAGTGATGATTTTACTAATTTAATAAAGGTTGTATATAATGATCTATTTATGCATTGCAATTCATTATTCATTTGCAATGAATTCTGCTACTGATGTACTGCTTTTTCAAGCTTTTCATGAATACTACAGTGAAAAAGAAAAGCAAATTACAATGATCATTTTAAACCAAGAATTATAACAATATTAAATGTTAAATGTATCTTACTACACTATATGTCAACATGGATGATCTTTTCCTATGTTTTAGCAAAACACTAAAAAATAAATTAAAATAGTAATTACTTGAAGTTATATAATAACAACACACATGATGTACACTGATGGATTTTCTTAATCTTGCTTTGATTTCCATCCACCAAAGTCTAAAGAGTCTAGTGGAAACATCACATCTAGTGCTTTTTTAACTAAGCCACAGCGGTTTGTTACTAAACATTATGTGATCACGTTGCCAGCCTTGGCGAGTAGAACAACTATTCTACAGTTAGTCTCCACTGACAGACGATGGTGCTATAGACATATGAGTGAGACATTCCCTAGAGGTCCTGACCATTACACACTGACGACTTACCTGCTGTTTTTGGACTCTTGCCAAATGTTCTCTGCTCTGTTTCAAAAGAAAAACCCACAATCTGGCATCACTTATATTTTCACTTTTGTGTGGGACTGATGAACATAGTATTTACATTTAAAACACTTCACAGTACTCTGTACATTTGTAAAACGTAGATTCTTGCATGCAATCGTGTGAAATGAGTAGTGTGTCATCCACACTAATGTTATGTTGTTGTTAGGGCATTAGTTATTTATGAAAACGCCCCGAATCATTTGTTTTGTTACTCATTCTGTCCCTTTCACTTCATTTGTACCCGACAGCTGGTCCCTTCTCCCTGTTTCAGGCAATGAGAACGGCACTGGGACTTTCATGGGAAATCCTTTCCAGTTCCACCTTATATGTCAGAGGTCAACAGTCCAAGACTTGGGACAGACCTCTAGACGAAGCAGAGAACTTGTTAAAAAAAAAGGTATCGTCAAGGTGGACAACAGGGGAATTGCACACTAGAGCGGCCAAAGATAAAGAGCCTCAAACGCTACCATTACAGCCCATTCCTCCAAGGGCCTAAATCAGAGCCAGTAAAGGTTTCTCTGACATTTTCGCCCTGAGGGGCACCATTTGTTTTGGCTGCCACGCAGGTATAAAACACAGCAGTTAATATTTGATGTGTGCAACCTCAGGCAACAAGGAAGAGGAACCTCACAAGGGAAGGCCCAAATGGCCTCTGCCTAATTTAAATGTCACTGAGGCGGGGCACTTTCAGTCAGATCTGGCCCCTTCTGTGAAAAAGTCAGTGCAGAGATAGACAGAATAAAGGCAAATTCTCACGCCTCTCTCCTCTGACACCCCCGATCACCTGGAACTGGCCGTCCCTTTCTCCTGAGTTTCAGAGAGATTGCAAAATGGCACATGATGGCCAAAAGCCTCACAAATGTCACACTGAACACCAGTGTACGCCAATTAATGGAACAAGACCTGCGTACCACACCAATTAATGTGTTTCTCAACCAGTACTGACAGTTTATTGATTTGGACCTATAATTGAACCTTTTTCAAACTCATTACATCAGACACTGGCTGTTTCTTGTTTAGCAGAAGGCAACATTTACCAAATGCCAAAGTCACACGGAACGTGAAACTGAACTCATTTTGGACCACCATGCTTGTCGTGCTGTGTTTTGTGACAGTACTAGAGGCAGCTTTTTAATGCCTTATTGTATTTCTGCTTAGTAAAGAAGAGTATACCAACTGTCTTGGCAAATTCAGCCATTTTAGCTCTATCTGCCCAACATCACCTTGGTGGTCTTCAGTGGCTTTGTTTGCAGTTCAACATTACTGTGCCTCAGACGTTGGTAGCTGATGAGTGTGAGCAGGAACACAGTGTCCCAAACCCACAGCTACATTACTGCTCCCTGGTCCAGCCTGCTTCTAATGAGGGGACAGTGGCCTGCCTGTCCACTGGGGGACGAGACTTTAAGTCCTCGACAGGAATGCTGCACTCTCCACTCCCGGGCCTCTCCACACTCTCGATGGCATCGATTCCTCTGAACTCGGGTCCTCTGCTTCCTTCAGAGCTGTACAGCAGCTCCTCGTGATGACTCGAAAGGCTGGTTAACATTTTCATCTCTGACTTGAGGAAACAGTGTCATTGTTGTCACACTCAACCAAGTCACGGTTGACTTCCTCCAGACGTACTATTAGCTCTGAC
This sequence comes from Brachyhypopomus gauderio, assembly GCF_052324685.1. Classification (NCBI taxonomy): domain Eukaryota; kingdom Metazoa; phylum Chordata; class Actinopteri; order Gymnotiformes; family Hypopomidae; genus Brachyhypopomus; species Brachyhypopomus gauderio. The sequence continues at coordinate 43,070,686 of NC_135212.1, read as the reverse complement.
AAAGTCGAGCATGTTCACTGAAGGCAAACAGAACCATATTCTACAATGTAAAAGGTAAAAGGACAGGTAATAACTCTGGGGTCCATACAGTATGGGCGTGCAGAGACTGGGCCCTTGTGATTCCAATCGGGAACCCTGACATTCATTTATGTCCCTTATTTATAACATTTCTCATCTAGATAAAATGGTTTCAAAGTACTGAAACATGAAATAACTTTTATAAAAATATATCAAAATATGTGTTTTTTTTTTCAAAATATGCACAGTGTGTTTGGCAAGATATTTGGCCAGTTGCATGTTAACTAAATTTGACATTCATTTTTCATTCATTCATCATGATTGTGACAGGCAGGGAGTGTGAAATAAAATGGAAGTGATCACGCCAAGTCTAAGAGAAAAAGGAGGTTTTAATAAAGAAAGTGCGCAAACCAAAAACCTGTGACACAATGCGAATTAAGGATACAATGACCAGCAGTCAACTGGTACAAAAACAAGACATATATAGACAGACAAACGACCATCAGGTGAGGCGAATCATAGGCCCCGCCCACCTGAGGGACGAACACAACGCAACAACAACAGGACAACTGCCGCTGTAGACGGGGGCGACCGGCAGGGGGCCCTCCGTACCGTGACAATGATCAGATTATTGCAATTGACATATTTATTGCCAACAGGTATTCTAGTACATAGAACACGTAGAACATTTATGTTAACGTTGTAGGAGACATTGACGTTTTATAAATTCTGCGTACTGGTAGCAGTTCTGAAGATGCTAAGCACATTCAAGCACAAATGTGGAATGACAACTTGTTTGACATGTTCCAGAGCATTTTCCATCATATCTCACATTTTTCAGTATCCCAACATTCTTCATTGCAGGACACAGCAGCTCATAAGGAGGGGTGCTTTCTTAATAAGGCCGGGCATGCTACGGATAAAGCTACGCCCTGATAAAGAACACCCTGACAAAGTACGTCCTGATAAAGAACACCCTGAATAAAAACACCCTGACAAAGTACGCCCTGACAAAGAACACCCTGATAAAGTACATCCTAATAAAGTACGCCCCAATAAAGAACACCCTGACAAAGTACGCCCTGACAAAGAACACCCTGATAAAGAACACCCTGACAAACTACACCCTGATAAAGTACACCCTCATAAAGTACGCCCTGATAAAGTACGCCCTGATAAAGAACACCCTGATAAAGAACACCCTGACAAAGTACGCCCTGACAAAGAACACCCTGACAAAGAGCACCCTGATAAAGATCACCCTGACAAACTACACCCTGATAAAGAACACCCTGAATAACATTACTGCTCTATCAAATGGCCCCATGGCTGTCACTGGCTGATTACTGTGGCTCTATCTAGTAAGAGTCTGCTGATGGAACATAGCTCATTAGAAACATTTAATACATCATTTGATGTATTAAAAAGACAAAAATGTGCAGAAGTCTTCTCCCAACATCTTTTAGTAATTTAAGGTATTTCAGGACAACCACAGTGCCCAGAAACGCCACAGACCACAGCAGCCTCGTTTGACTCATTCCACGCAGTCACTTCTCAAAAACGCCGATTTCTGAGCGCAATTGATTCCCCTGGAGTGTTTCTCATTTTGAAAGAGCAAAGAACATAATTGGGCCGATCAGCCGTACTGAAGTGCCGTGTAAGTGTGAATTAGCCCATTTCACTCTTCTGTCTCCGTGAGCCTGTATGACAGTCAGGAGCAATAGGTGTCACAGGGAGACAGCATAAAACGCCACGCTCCCAACGCCGTAAGGTCTCCACAGCGACGGATATGAACTTGGTAATAAAGATGTGTTCCTGCGGGACCGAACGCTGCCCGCTGATTTGATTTGTCCGGCTGTTTGTGAGCGGGGGCAGCGGAGCGTCCGACCACGTCTCCACTCTGCCTGCCCCTCGTGACACATTTATGACGATGACAATAGCCTCGACAGAAGAATGCTCAGGCATGTGACACGCTCTCTTCTGACAAACGTGCTGATACAATTACGTGATATTGCTTGTGTTCTAATAACCTAGGGAAACGTGATACCTATTTGTATGTTTTTCATGTTTATGTATTGGCTATTTTGTAAGCTTTGAACCAGGTAAACAGAGTAGACATTCAATCTATAATTAAACTATAATTAAACAATAATAATTGCATGTATTTGACATTTTATATACAAAAAATTTTTATATACATTTTCACGTCTAAAATCACAAATCTCAATCTACTTTACATAGAAAAAATAAACACAGCTTGCATGATCCAACCAATAAAATATAATAGCATGGATAAAATAGCACGGATAATTAAATGAGCCTGTTTTGGAGATTTTTTTTTTCATTAAATTCTTCTCACCATATTTTGGCATGTGTTATTAGAAGGTAGGTCTGTGCATTAGAACCTAACTGAATTATACTGACAAGCCCTGGGCCGCATTCCCAGATGTCTCAATGCAGCACTGTGCCAGTAGGGATGTTGTGTTGGGGAATTTGTAGCAGAAATGAGGAATCGAGGTGATGTGAATAGTGGTTCGTATGTAAACCTCTTCCATCTTCGAAGATGACGGAAAGTATTTCGAAGGCATTTACGTAATCTCTGTGCACCACAGTAAATGACTTCACCAGGCCTTGGTGGAGTGGAATTTTTTATCTGAACCGTATTTTGTTCAGTGCAGACAGTGCTTTGTAAATGATTTACTTCTTTATGAATCTCTCTGAAGACACGAACACTAGAAAATAGTCCAAAATAAGCCTGCACAAGAACTGGCCAGCCATCACCATTTAGATCACTTAAAAATCTGTATTCTGGAAAAACCAGTGTGTACAGTGTAAAATGGAATTACAAAGGTCATTTCAAAAGCATCACTGTAGCAATGATGCAAAAGAATGCTTTGTGATACTATGTGTCCGAGTAAAACAAATATCCCTGCAGTCAACATGAATGTACTTTCATTTTTATTGAGTTTGACCAGTGAGAATTTCAACAGCTCTTCAGGGCAGACATAACAGAGAGACGAGCTTTAGGAGAACAATGCTGATATAAAACTCCTTCCAGCATGACGCTTGCTTCACCATGTAGGTTTTTATTGGGAGTTGTCTCCACATACGTTTGCTACAAAAGTAGATTCAATGGTTAGCTGGCAACACTGAGCTTTTTGTTCAAATGTATCAAATGCACCAACCAGGTTGCTAAATCTATGAATTCACAACATCCCAACCAATAACATTTACATTGATTCATTTTAGCAATCACACAGAATTCCAGATTAGGCTTCTAGCCTTTGCATTATTCCTCCATATGCAGTAAGACAGGGTTACAGTATGGCATTGGGCTACGTACCACTACCCACAGGCAATCATGAAATCTCTTTGTTCTCTGTGTGTGTGGGATGCTTCAGTGTGGGATGTGGATGGGGTCTTCTAAGTTCTCAGCACTACCTCACTGTGGTTATGTCAAAGACAGTGGGTTTGCACTCGACAGTAAGACAGCCATTCATCAACAGTAACACTGTATCAATTTCTTTCCATTTCATGGCATATAAAATACCAACATGGTAAACAGTAGGGTATTAACTGAGTGGAGTAAACACACTGGTCAGTTGAGGAGATCTTTGGGTTTTCTGAGCTTCCTTTTTCCAGACAGAGAAACTTACAGGGTTCGGTGAAGCTAAATGTCTGACTCTTAACTACTGCCTCCAAGGGGATTCTAATCACGAAGAAAGACCTCTGAAGACCAGGAGGAGCAATGAAACTGAGTGCTTATCTGATCACCTGAACATTTTTAGGGATGAGAGAACGATCAGGACTGGGAGAGTGGTCAGAGCTTGGAGAGTGATCAGGGCTGGGAGAGTGATCTGGGATGAGAGTGAACAGAGCTTGGAGGGTGATCAGGGCTGGGAGAGTTATCCGGGATGAGAGAATGATCAAAGTTTGGAGGATGAGCAGGAACTGTGAGAGTGATCAGGGATGAGAGTAATCAGAGCTTGGAGGGTGATCAGGACTGGGAAAGTGATCAGGGATGAGAGTAATCAGAGCTTGGAGGGTGATCAGGACTGGGAAAGTGATCAGGGATGAGAGTGAACAGAGCTTGGAGGGTGATCAGGACTGGGAAAGTGATCAGGACTATTTGTGCTCAGCTTCCCCTTTCCTTTATAATATGTAGCAAAGAAGGTCTGGGGCCCATTCATGGCTCCCCAATCGAAACTCCTTTAGCCAATAGATTAATTAAATCCCCTGAGACACTTGTGAATTGTTTCAGTCCTGTTTACAAATCTCTTCTAGCTACGTAAACAATTGATTCCTTGGGTTGTTCTTTTGTTTTTTTGCATACAGAAGAGGATAAATGTGTAAACCTTACTGGACCCTCATCTGAGTGAGGACCGGAAGCTTAGCTGGCCTTCACACAACCAAGATCTCTTGCCGGACTGTAGCTGGACTGCAGTGTTCATGCTGTGTGTGAGTCATCAGCTAATTGTATCAGTCTAGCTGTCCTGCAGTGTTATGGTCACAGTGGTCATGGTCTCTTTATCACAACTACTGTGCCCATCCATTGATTCACTGACAATTTTTCACGAACTTGGGAAAACTCAGATATTCTACATATTTAGCTGAGAAGAATGATGAAGGTTATGACCAGATGTTAGAAACACAAAGGTCTCCCAGGCAAACCATAATGTCATGCTTATAAATGTGAGATCTCCAGATCACCATTTGCAAGAAGCAACAGATATAAAGTCAAAGCTGGACACCCACCATGAATCAGTCAGTTCTTCACTATTCCATTCCAGAGCGACCCAGGTGAGTTCTGTGCTACTAGCTCGTTAGACGCTTCAAACAGCACACGCCCCCACAAGAGAAACGTCACGCGATGACGTACCAGTGAGGACTCCGTGTACTGCAGCATGTCATTAAGCATGTAAGCAACATGCCATCAAACGGTTCTGTGGCCTCTCTGTTTTCCCTGCAGTGGATGTAACAAACATATATGTCCTTTTAATGCTCAATCTTTTAGGAGTACTTCACAGTACAATATAAATATTGTCACTTTGTCTGCTAATATGACATTATACAAATGTTGTAAAGAAACAACAATGGCATAAAATTATTACAGCTTGCATGAACACTTTTAACACTTTTCAACAACACTTTTAGTTGAAAAGAACCGAATAACATTGTTGCTTGGTTAATAATTAATTCTCAAGGGCTTGCAGTTTTGAGACAATATAGTCAGTTCATCAGAATTGAATTAACATATAGAAGAGTGTGATTACGAGCTGATGCCCCCCCGACACATGGTACCTAGATGATGCAACGGGTTCTGTCATTTCTACACATAATAATGGCGGGACAAGCCTGGGGATGAAAACAGTATTGCTTTGAGAGGAGGGGGACAGTGCCAGACGGTGGACACCTTCAGTCACAGCATTAGCTACGTAGGTGAGGAGGTAGAAGAGCTCAAGTTTCAGTCACATACAGTCAATCTGAGTGCTGGAGCCAATACTGCAGTGCATGAGGAGTGTTCATGGATGCTGCAATGTGAGCAGCCAAAATAAAACACCAGAGCTACACCAACTGTCAGAGCACCAGGAGAGGAAAAAACGGGGCGCTAATGTTTCTAGAAGTTCTTCCACCAGCTTCTCCAGTGAAACCAAACCCAAAGCAAGCTCCAGTCTTACTACCTAAAGATTTGCAAGCCTGGTATTTAAGTCTGATAGACCACGTTTATCTGTTTGTAGCCACAACTCAGGAAATGCTCCAAATGATGTAATGAACAGGTAAATAGGGCAAATAACAGAGGTAGGAGTCCAAAGAGATAGAAGCTCACGTTCAGTCACAAACAGGAAAATGGAAGTAAAACCAAGAGAGTAAGAAACTTTGTTCCTTGGCATGAGCGTTCCATATTCCCTTCAGCTTGAGAAGGAGTCGTCATCCATCACAGGAGGATATCAGAGCAGAATGGTCCAGGCACATGATGCTGTGATGGGGACCTCCAAGCATCGACTGTGCATGTTCTTCCAGTATTTATTCTCCTTTTAGCACTTTCATGAGGTAACATTAAATGAGGAATCATGTCAAGATTAAGGTCGGTAAAAAGTAAGTGCAATTAATTCTTGGTGTCCCCTTTCTTGGATCTGGTTTAACTTTTAATGTAGCAGACTGGAGAGGGATGGTGAAAGAGAGGGTATGATATGTTGAGGCCTTTTGTCCACAAAGCAATGAGTGACTGTGGGCTAAACGTTGCCACCCTGGAAAAACAAACAGCGGTGATTTACGGTGTTGCTTCAGGGCTGTTCAGGCTTGAGGCAAAACACTTTCAGTTCAATTATAAATGGAATAATAAAGAAATCTCTTGTTCTCAGGATCATGCCAAAGATTTTTCTCTGGCTTTTCAGCTTCTTTGTGTTACCGAGCAGATACACATAGATAAAATATATTGTATCTATAAATAATTATTAGTTTGCTAAACATTAGTTTGTTAAAATTACAAGATAATAAAAATGTAGGTAAAAAAAATGTAGGTAGACCTACTGAATGTAGGTGGAAGAGAAGTGTTTTAAACATATATTGTATATATTACACACGTATTGCTTCACCATAACATACTCCGTTAGCTTTTCTTTCTCAAACCCAAAACTCAAAGACTAGTTTGAATATTATGCAAGGCTTTCTCCTAAACTCATGTCTATAAACCAACAACCTCCATGTTCATTTTTTGAAACAGTTTTTCATGGTGGTGACTCAGTTACTTGAGATCAAAGAATGGCTGGTCACTGAAATAAGCTTCACAGGCTAGACTGTGAAGCTCCTCAGAGCATCTTCACAACCCTTCTCACCTGCCGAATAAACAAGGCAATAAAAATTGACATGCTGGAGACTCTGGGGAGCTCCATTCAGGTCTGCCGATTGACCTGGACGTCATCCACCCCCACAAGTCTATAAGAACCCCCCAAGGCAGACCTATTCCATCACCTCACAATTATGGTAGGACCCATAAATAAACAGCCTGTAGGTTTCACCTTATCTTAAAGTGCTTTGTGCAGAAGAACTTGTACTGAAAGCATCATCTCACGTCAGTGATGATGTGCGAAGTTTAGAATGGGAAACGTACCCAACGGACGTACGTGGTAAGAACCCCGGGGGTCAGACTTGGACACTTCAGGGTCCCATGACTACAGCAGACATGTGAGGTACCATCAGCAGGATAATTACAAGCTTACCTGTGTTGAAATGGACAGTGGTGCTCCCGTCTCTTCCAGGAACAAAAAGCATGATTGGCTCTTAGAAATTTGAACTGAAATCATATGGTTGTGCCTAACTCAACAGGTATAGCTGCTGTGCAGAAGGACTGGAAGTTATGATCCATTGCTGGGGTCTGGTTTGGGTCTAGAATAAGAACTTGCTGTCAGGAAAAGGCCTTTATTTATTCTGCCTACTTTACAGCGTGAAGTCCTCCTGCTCGTGGATCTGATGCAGCCACTACATCAAACTAATCCCATGTTGTTTTTACACTGTGTTGGTGTGAGGATATGTCGAGGAATTCATCAACGTGAAATAACAATACTCAGAATATGACTGATGGCAACACTCACTTCTGGAGAACACAAATAGCAACAGGAGTGAGAAAATATCTATTTGTCCATGCCTATTATCATTAGCTTTAACAGTTCACTTACGATCTACACCATTATTCTTGAAGCAAGCAGACATAATTACCACATCCAGCCTGCAACTATCTACATTTAGAGAAGTTGGACATTTTGTCTTGCTTTCATTGTCCATTGTTCTGTTTCATCAGAAATTAAAACCTTGTGGTCTTAAATTGACTCTTCATTTGTCAAATGTACAGCATTTGTGTACATAACCCCTTTGGCATACTGGTTATGTCGTGTTTGTTCGCTGGTGCTGTTATAACTTCATTGGCGCTGTAATCAAAGTATGCCCTCACTTGTATTCTTTTTCCCCACACGACATGAGAAAACGTCTTTCGTTTTTGGCATAACTATGTTGCCTAGTTAACGTGGTCACTACCTTCTAGCAGCAAGAGCCACATTGTGTTGTGAGCATAGACTATACAGGCTATAGACTTATATATACGGTCTATGTTCGTGAATCATTGGTCAAATCAGTATTGAAAGCACCCCATGTTACTGAGTCATACGGAGCCCGTAAGGTGACATCATGTAAAAAATATAATAACGCATGGCCACGCCTTATTAACACATGAGAACGACTTATTAACGTGTGGGAACGAGACAATTAACGCGTGGGAACGACTTATTAATGCGTGGGAACGAGATAATTAAGTATTACTTTATATAAAGCCAGGTTTACCTTCCTTGGGCAGGCAGTTAGTGCACATCCCTCCTTGGCAGTTAGTTCGCGAACATCCCTGGGAGCTGCTTGCTTTGCTGTGGAAAAAAAAAAAGTTGTTGCCACGCGTGAAAGGCAACATTAGTATCTCGTTCCCACGCCTTAATGATCTCGTTCCCACGCGTTAATTATCTCGTTCCCATGCCTTAAATATCTCGTTGCCACGCGTTAATTATCTCGTTCCCATGCCTTAAATATCTCGTTGCCACGCGTTAATAAGTCGTTCCCACGGGTTAATAAGGCGTGGCCACGGGTTATTATTTTTTTACATGATGTCACCTCACGGGCTCCGTAAGCATGCGTGTTTTTGCTGCTGTTTGATCTTACATCATTTTACATCACAAAAATATATATTTACATTTACATTTACGTCATTTAGCAGACGCTCTTATCCAGAGCGACTTACAAAGTATCATCTCTCAATTGTTTTCTTGCCATTTCTTCTATAGCATTAGTTTTATTTATTTTTTAAAAAACCTACAAATGCCATAAATCCAGCCACATCCCTTTTTCATGATGGGCCCGATCTCTAGAGACTTCCCTCCATATTCGGGCCTTTGGTTATTCACATAGATGAGGGCCAACAGCAATAAGGGCGCTGTCACGGCTCCCCGGCGGCAGGTCTAAATGAGGAGCGTGAGCGCCAAGCCCGCCGTACCAGGGGCGAGTGCTCTACATGCAGCCGACGTTCCTCTCACTCCCCCTGTGGTCACAGCCGCAGCTCCCGCGTCCTGCTGGGTAATTACGCTCGCTCTCGCTCCGGCACACCAGCGCAGCGCGCCTGTGTTTGATCAGAGAGGGCAAGTGAGGTCCACTCCTGAAACACTCAGGACTGTCGATGGCAGACACACTCATGAGCATTTGATTATCCATGCATGCAATGGACCAGTGCCATGGTTTTTCCTGCTTTATGCTCTGTGGAAAAGTCGGGGGGGGGGGGGGGGGGCTACATGTCAAATTAGCCCCAGCATCCTGCATGCCATCAGCGCACCACTAGAGGAGTAAACTGAAAGTGGTAGATTCTGCAGTCTGACGGCACACTTCCAAACAAGCACTGCAGCATGACGGAAAGGACCAAATCTACAAATAATAATAATAACTGTTGCATGCCAGAAAAATAAACGTCAGTGTGCATTTGCGTAAGAGTCAGGGGTGGGGGTGTGATCGTCTCCATGTGCCTTTCGCTGAAGCCGAACGTGACTGGAGTTGCCGTGGTCTCCCACCTGAACAGGAGGGCGATGGTGGCGGCTAGCAAAGTCCAGAGACTGACAGCATGCGTAGACGGAGAGTGCAATGACGCACGTCTTCCTAAATCCCGCACACCTGTTCTCCTGCCCCTCCAATGTGAGGAGCGCACGGCCCGGAACACAGACCATTGTTCTGATTTTACATCAAGTGCATGGTTTTTCAAATATGCAGACTGTAAATGAAACTTGCATGTGAGTGTATTATGGCCCTGGAAGTCTGAATGGACATTTTGCCCGTGTAGCCTGCGCTACAAGGTCGCATGAGTCGCGTAGCTAAACCGAGCGACTGGATCCTTACAATGATCAATCGGTTTATCAAAAGGACATCTGCGATTTGTAAGGGAAGCAAACAGATACTTCTTACACTGGTTTTAAGGAGCTAATAAAAAGATTATGTGACAGGAGCTTGAATGAAAGGCTGATTTTCAGTAAGTAAATCCATGCTCACTTGTGTAATCGGGGCTTAATGGCATCCGTATCTACTTGTCTTATAAATGCTGGATGTTAATGGTGATGCCATCCTGGCAGAAACGTGTGTGGAGTTACTATTTAAAAAGACTCTCTTAAGAATCTCAGACCTGCAGAGTGGTGCTTCATGCTGGAATCTTCTAAAGTAGACAAAATGTTCTTAAATACTGCACTGATGAAGCAGAAGGGCTAAATGCAGCACTGGCTTCGCATATTCTTGCCTTGTCTCTATACGGCGTATACGGCTCGGCTACCTACAGAGAGGGTGAAGAGTTGAAAATTTGGAAGACGAGGTATATAAACCTACGCAATCAACTAGCAAGAATTCATAATCATCACTATATATCTAGCATTACGATTATGATGTCACAATACTTTGGCCTGTTCTAGCTGTTGAAATCGTTCCAGAACCTGTAGTCCTAGCTGTGGTCTGTGACTTGGATACCTCCAGAGAAGCTGCTCTATGCTATATACACTACTGTCAAATCTGTGGTCTTTCGCAAAGCTAAGGGTATTCTTATACCCTTAGTTTTTTTTCAAGACTGCAAATGAATATTCATCCAGTTTTGATTTGCTGTGACTGTGATACTTGATGGTTATTTTATGGGGGATGATGGTCACTTCTGAATGGCTAGTGATGGGCAAACTCTTAGTTACTCAAGATAAACTAGGAATTCAGAATTCTGACCTTGGGGTGAGAATTGGGCTTGCAAGGGAGTTGAGACAGTGCTAGTGCATTCAGTAGAACGGAGTTAGATATGAGTAAATCTCTCCCTCTGTCAATCTCGCTGTTTCCTTTTCTCTTTCACTCTATCACTCTCTCTTTCTCTGACAATCCTTATGTAAGCTTGTGTCTTGAGTAATACTAATAAACCCAGCTGAACAACAAACCTTTGCCAAAGCAATCTACTGCAGCTAGAAGTTTGAACAGCTTGGTTTCACATATATGTTCTTATTGTCTTGTGGTACTCTGTCAAACATAATTATAGTTTTCAGTCAGCTATATGTATTATATTTTATAGGCAGAATAGATGAATCCATAGCCAACACATATGTGCCTACAAAGGTTCAGCGCTGTTTATTTGGGCAGTATATTTGTTTTTATCAGAAAGCACACAGCAGTAATTTATCAGAATTTGTGTAACTCATTTTCACCCGAAAATAATGTTACTTATCTTATGTGTATATTAAGCTTAGAGTTTCACATTTTCCTGTTTGGTCTCTCAAATTGTTTTTCTACATCACTGAATGTATGGTTGTTAAACAATTTATATTATAAAGGTACCATTTTGTAAATAGATGATGAGCTGGACTGGTAACTACAATTGTATGAAGTCAATGGAAGTGATTTATACCAAAACATTCAAACCACCTAAATGGAAGTACCATTCTTCTCAGACTTACAAAAATGAACACAACAAAAACTCCAGTGTTAAACCGACAACTGTGTTTTATATCAGTCCAGCTGGACTGCAAGCAAACACAGTAAGACTTAGTTCAACACTGTAGGTGTTATTACAACACTGGGATTTGTGTGGTGATGGAGAACATTTTAACACGTGCCCTAAACAGGGCTGTAATGTCTGCAAGCAGGGAAAAGAAGAGCCCCAGACTGAAAACTGGTCTGGTGATTCGTTTTGAGTGTCAAAGATTAATTATATATTTAAAAGCATAAACAACACCTTCAAGAGTGATAAGCTTGAATAACAGGCCTCATGGAGACTCTTCCAAGCCTGGAGACTCTTCCAGGCTCCTCCAGACTCCTCAAGACTTCTGCAGGTTCCTCAAGACTCATCCTGCAGACTGTAGCAGGGTGTGCAGGCCTTCGTGTGTTTGACGAGGTCACTGGCTTCGCCAAGCATGACTCGCCTCTACTCAGTGTGAGCTGGGGGCCATTTTGGCGCTACCATGTCAGGCAGCATGACAAACTCACACCTTGAGGGGGCTGAACAGGCCAGCAAGCCGAGACAGAGATGAGAAAGGCACCGAGAAAACCATGGTCTCGTGGCGGGAGCCCACCAGCAGTGAGCAAGCACACTGACGTCTCCTGCACGGCTCCGAGGCACACGGGGGGGGGAGAAGAAGATCTTTAACTGCGGACTGTGGACGCAAACAAGGAGTGGACGAGTCATGCTCTATGAGGCTAAATCCAGTACCCTGACGTGGCAGACGTGATAGAAGAGAGAGAGGAACTCATCCCCAACACATGAGCTCACTGAGCTTCAACTTCAGTGCCATTTCACTGTTATGAGTAGGAAGTGTTTTCCAGGTTTAATGCATGTAGCGTTAAAACCATTTTAAGTGACATGGAGTAAGGGGTTGTGTCAAATATACTAACACGTCAGTGTTTTGGGGCGTCATGATAAATCATCCCTTTACCCTGGATGTGGACACTGCCTTTTTAGATTATCATTATTCATATGCATGCATTAAGACAGCTGCTATGACTTGAACACAATGTTGCAACACACTGTGTTTATTGTAGGAACACAAATTAATTCTGTGGTGATTTATACGTCAATGTAAATGAGGTGAAACAAAGTAATGCTAATTTTTCAAAAAACTTTGTAAAGATGTCCGAGGACCACATTGATTTTCAGCTCGTTTAAAACACCGCTGCATCTCACACTCCCATGTTGAGGTCCTGTGATTAAGAGGGGAACTAAATAATTATTATAACTTTACATTTTTGGCATTGGACCCCAATGTAATGTTTTTCATAATGTTGCTGTTTCCATTATGAGCAGTTTGGTCCGCAAACCAACTGCATTCAGGAATTGTGAAGTAATTACAGATGTTCATTGAATATGAACTGTAGCTGAAAATTCTATCTAACTAAAAGTAATTCTTTTATGACTACAGCTCAAAACCCTAGTCATTAAGAGCTTCCTAGTTTAAGCTGAAACTCAGTATTAATGCTTAGAATATGTTAATTTATCACCACATCCATGTATGCTCCATGGTGCTTATAAATGAACCTGCGTGTCTTTAGGACACGCCGTTACAACGTTAAGACTTTGCGCTTTGCATAATTAAAATAATGGCTTTGTACTGAAAAAGCAAAGCGCATTATTTAGCTGATTCTGCTCATGTCCTCTGAGGATAGACCTATACCCTGAATTAAACAATAGAAAAAGATATACTCGAAGCATAAAAACTTGTCTCACTTATCTCATTAACAATACATGCAGTGCTGGCAGGGCTGAATTGAAATGTAGATTACCGATCTTCTCTGCACGTGTAAGTGTGTGTCTCATTTGCGGTTAAACTTCATGTATACAACGACGACTTGCTGTCATCGATAGTTCCACTATCTTCCCGTCCAGTTCGCGGTGGACATTACGGCGTGGCCACGACAGCTCGCGTGCTCCCTGGACCATGTTCTCACCCATGCTGTGCTACATCGCAAGCTGAGCCCCTCCCCGACGTGTGCACTCCTTGACTAACGTATCACAACGTATCGTATAGCTATTTCGCGTCACCACATGGCATATCAATATGCCTGTCCCACACTAAAAGCCGATTAACAAATTCCCAACAACTAAACATAGGCTGTTACACTAATACATAGTGTAAAATCAACTTTATGTTTTTACTTTCGTGTTGATGTTAAGGCAAAAGCCACACATTCTTAGGAAATGTTACGAAAGCTTAGAGCGCGTACGTTTCTCTATTAATAGAGTAATGATAGCCTACAGCAGTAAGAACGTCATTGGCATGGAATGGGCCCTTGGATAATAGAAATGTCACGAGCTTATAAGTCTTAAAGGAACGTCCCAGCCGTCAGTATAACACTTCATATATCTTACACAAATATAAACATATCTCTTTGAGAACACCCTCCATTCTTGACTAATATGGTCTCATTCTCTAAATACTTACATACATACTTATGAAATACCTTAATATACAGTGTTAATAAAACTACTACACTTTGACAAGGTACTTCTGTAGGGCTGCGGGAAGATATATGTTAGGATAATTTAAAATAACCCGGTAATCACTATAAGACTCCTCTGATTTAACATACTCGAGATTGCCCAATTCAGATGCCATATGCGTGCCCTCTTGCAAAAGTGTACTCTTCAAAACCAGAAAATATATTCCGAAAAGCTTGATATGGAACCGCAAATATGCGCATGTGCATAAATACGATAATTAAAACGTTGATAAGTGAAATATTTGCAGTGTAGCGAGATTTAAAAAACGGCTGTGGAGGGTGGGCGTATTCTTTCGTATTCGCTTCCATCCTGTGCGTCATCTAGATACGGTACGTTGGTCACGAAGTTCACAGGCGAAGTTCATAAGCCTTTATAATAACTTTATTGCTGCACTCACAAGCGCGCTCGAAAAGTCACTTGTCTGCAGCGTCATCTGGTGTTGTTCGATAGTTATTGTAGGTGGCTCTTAGCACGCGGTCGCCGGTAATTACTCGTATCCTCACATCCTTCCAGCTACATAGTGCAAAACATCTGACAAGTTGATATGTTTAACATTTTATTTCCATATTATGTGACGGACGGCTTGTACTTGTGAGATAAAATAAACCTGAGTAACAATTATGAAGATAGAGTTGAAATTAAAAAAATCTATTATCAGATCATATGATATATGAGAAATAATTTGTCTGATGTTTAAATAAGCGTTATTGGGAATGAATCCTACGTGCAACTTGTAACAAAAGAGGTTTGCGGAAGCTCGTCAAGGAATACAAAAAAGCCCGTTGGGTGGGCCGTTTTAATAATGTGTTCATAATTTCGTGTGACGTGCTGATGGGTGTGTGGGCCAACCCCCTCCCATACCCCTAAACCCCTCCCCTCCCCTTTTTACGCAGTTCGACAGAGAGTACTGTATATAAATCGTGGGAGTTGCAGGTAAGATAAGACAGATCTGCGATTAGAAGACAACTCATTAAAGGACCTTCGCAAAAGCAACAGAGCATCCGGTGTTATAATCGAATCGGCATTATCTCAGCACTGACATTACTAAAAGTAAGTGAGTTGCCTCTTACAGAGCATGTATACTTTGTATTTGTTGGTAGTTTCTTTAATGCTTCCTTCCTCACCTTTTCTATTATTCCTCAAAGACAGTACAGATTTGGCACATAGTGCAGGTTAGACATAATCAAACGCATTCATGGAATACCTGTGGCTTATATGCTGAACTGACACCAGTGCTATTCTTGACGCACCGACATTCTAATCTTTCGAAATTTTTGTGTGAACATAGCGAACATTTTGCATTCATGTTTTTAGTCCAATCAGGACCACGGACAGCAACTATTTCTTCGGCACGCGTAATAAACAAATCTAAGTTTCCTCTGAATACAACGGCAAATAGCCTACAGAATAACTCACCTAGAATCGCAGTTAGTGGTTTGACATTCCGCGGATGACCAGAAACTCGTATACGTATTGCGACCAGCAGGTAACAAATAAGTTTAGCATTCCTAGTGTACCCTTCTCAATGTAAACTTGCACGTAGATATTTATTATGAATATGAGTGTGGCTTTGTAGAAGTTTAACTATAGCCTATAATGAAATCGGAACGGTTTCAAGATTCTCGTCGCGTAGGTAAGTGCTGATAATTCCGCTTCTGATGATGAAGAAGAAAAAGATGAAGGGAATTAGTTTGGTTGTGGTACTGCAGAGTTTGACTTAAAAACTCGCCTAAACTACATTAGATTAGACCAAACTATTAAAAGTAGTATTTTCCCAGTTGTCTTCATTTTGAGAACATTTTGAGAACTTCCTGTATTTTTTCCGTTAACAGATGACCATCATTTTGAAGTCGTGGAGTGTTGTCGCCGCTGTGCTGTTGTGCGTACTGCTGTATCTCGGCACTTTCGTTGACGCTTATCCGCCAAAGCCAGAGAATCCAGGGGATGACGCAGCCCCAGAAGAGATGGCCAAATACTACACAGCCCTAAGACATTACATCAATCTCATCACGAGACAGAGGTGAGAGCAATGCACCGTGCGTCGTCAAAAAGCTTCGTTCCGTCTGTTCAAAAAGGTGCCTGCCTGCAGGTACGCGCGCCTGCCAGCCTCTCGCATGCATCACTGAAGACGGTAGTCCCATCACTCTGGCGCTAGTCCCGAGCGCAGTCTTTGATACTCTATCACATGCCGTAGCGAATAAACAGTATACTTCAGCTCTGTAGCTGGAGCCAACAAGATTATTATTGGCCATTCTTGAATGGCTGATGGCTCTCTTTTTCGGGTATTAAGCTGATAAACGCCGAGGAGATGCACCCTTAAGTGGTCCAAAATCCAATCCAAAGCGCATTATAGCGTTATAGATTCACGTGGCCCTTCCTGCGTTGCCGTTAAGGTTTATATACACATTTATGATTCCGAATAGGTGCTTGACATTTGAAAGAGAGAGCTCCTATATTAAATAAGATTAACATATCCGGCCCGCCGTCCAGCATCTCACGAGCCAGCTCACGTCTAGGGAAAGAAAAATCCCACTTCAACTCAGAGTATTAACTCACAAAATGGAGACGAACAAGATAGGACACCTACTGCACTGCTAGTAAAATGAGTTAAACATCCGCGTCCAATTGCAGGTCTCGGCTGCGGCGTGTGAACGGACAGTGAGGAGGGATATGCAAATGAGTAAGAAAGTTTATTCTACAACCAGAAAGACTGCCAGACGTTAGAAGTCTTACGCAAGAAAAAAAAGGCAAATAGTAACATACGATATATAGGGAAAAAACTACCAAAAAAGGTCCAAATATAGGCACCATAGTTGAGTTCAGAATTCAGTAGACATCGTTTTAAAGAAAACGGTGCATATAACTGCAAAATTAAGTACACGATCACTGAACTACTGTTTGTATATGAGCCCCACAGAGAGAAACAGAACTAGTCATAATCAAGACTGAATGCTGATTGGCCAGCTCAGCAGTGGGCGTGGTCACATACGTCAGAATGCTGATCCAAACTGCCGATTTCATAAAAAAAAGAGTACGAAGTTATTATTTGCTCTTGTTCTAAAACGTATGGACAGATAGATGAGTTAACCGGACCCTGGCTTCACGGGCGATTGCTCCAACTTACCGAGGCTGCCGGCAGGCGTCTGTTCAGGGGGGTTTGGAGGATAAATGTGCTTTATGGAAGGAACCTTTAATGTCAGATCCCTTGCATTTAGGCTACTTTCAGCCTCAATGTGGAATGATTCTAATATTCCTCTATTGTTTTAGATTGACTTGTGTATTCAGTTGTTCTTCTCTAACATCAGTCTTTATGAGAATAATGATGATGGTTACGATGAAGACTGCACCTTCCACCTGTCCCTATGTGGCTTAGTGCTTTCCTCACATCCTTTCCAAGCTCTCTGGCAGAGACATGTTCTACACATCTTTAGAACAATACATTTTTTTCCTGTCCCATCGGTGTTGTTGATGTCAGGTTTCTCAAGATTATTCTCTCAGCAACATAGTCAGGGTTCATCACACTAACACGTATAAGATCCATTAGATAGTAATGCACAACCCTAATCCTTTCATGCAGTTCCATTGGTGAAGAAAGAGCACCATTCAAGGTTTATGTTTTTGTAGTCATGGTTTAGGGGAGGAAGATTATTTTTCTTCTATTTCTGCCTTTTTGATGAAGATATGGGCTTGACAGCTCTCTGTACCCGTGCTATGTTTTGCCCGTGTCAGGTATGGGAAGAGGTCCACTCCAGAGGGAGGAATAGCTGACCTGCTGTTCGGTGAGAGTAATGAGCACAACCAGAGATCAAGGTGAGCCCATGAGACACATGCTTAACACAACCTGCTAGCATAGCTGTATTTGTTCTCAGAATAATTATCTTTCTAAGATAGAGGTTACAAATAAAGGTTACTTATAGACCTAATGAATGCAACATGCATGAGGGAGTGACTCTGGAATGGAGACTCGAAGCAGCACCTGCCCAAAGCCCAGAGCTATTTCTCATGTGGCAAACATGCAAGGTGAGCTGAGCAGGGCAGTAGGGGGGAGAGAGAGAGAGAGAGAGAGAGAGAGAGAGAGAGGGAGAGGGAGAGAGAGGGAGAGAGAGAGAGAGAGAGAGAGAGAGAGAGGAGCTCTGTCTCATGAATTTTTCACACCTGTAAGGAAAACACGGGCCAGATGGAGCCTTCCGTTCTCTCCACCCATCAATGAGGGAGTTTGGGGAGCCTGATGCACAATGAATAGCCGAGAGTCCTTGACATTTAAGAACCTATTGCATTAGATTTCAGAACCACAGGAAACACAGCCAAGCTAGTAAATTAGAAGCCGTTCAAACGCTTTAACAAGCGTACGCTACGCATCTATAATTCACTAACGGATTCTTTAATTTAACAATAGCGCTCACCGGCCTGCTAAACACACACGCTGCTTTACACACCCTTACGTTCAATTACGTACATCTCATGCATAATTTGCCTCCTCCATGGTAGACAAACAGATGGTTCTTAAATTGATCGTTCAAACACGATACATTCAATATTTATAACTCTGAAACTCTAAATATGAATTTAATTCCATTGTATTTATAACAAAATATGCACGTGGTAGTGGTGCTCGAGAAAATTCTTATTTGAACTGTTAAAATAAAATGTATATTTATTGCGTGAGTTAACGTTAGAGGAGGCATTGTCTTTATGTATTCTGTGTCTGTATGTATTCTGGTGGTAGCTATGAAGATTATAACGTAAATTCAGGCACAAAAAGCGAAAAGGAATGGGCGTGCAGTTGGATACATTCAACAGACTTCCTAAACTGGATGTTTACTTCCGAAAACCGTATAGTCTGAGGCTAGTGGTCTGGCTGTTCTGTCGACTGAAAAAGCCAGAGACAAAATTTGGACTTCAAGTATATCGTAGTTTTTGTTGAAGACAAGTCGCCCGAAATATATCTGTGTGAGTGGGTTCCTTAAGAGCACCTATTTAACTGAAACATTAAACAAACAAGTAAACACAACGAATAAATTGTACCGATTTTAATTAATTTTTTTATATATTGTGTTGAGGGGTAACCATTTCATTTTTGAGGCCATAAAATCATACTTCCGCCACTGCAAGGAACTATAAACAGGCCCGTAGCTAGCATTGTGATGGGGGTTATTTTCCCCCCAAAAGTGGACTTCATTTGGCTCTCTACTCCAATGCCCCCTAAATTCATAAGCACACTTCAAACCTTTTAATTTAGACATATTTTATTCATTATAAGCACGGTTGCCAACTTATCAAAATCACTAGGACTGAGATTTGATTAGGGGCGGGGGGAAAGGGGTGGTGTGTGTGTCAAACGTTGACGGGGGGGGGGGGGGGGGGGGGGATTATGTCTTATATGTTTCCTCTATGCTGCGCCTAAAGCGATCGATCGCCAGTGGTTGGCGCCAGAGTGAACTAGTAACTCATTGAATCATAGATGTAGATCGGAGATAAATAAACTAGATTTTTTTTCAGCGTGAGAAATCGGATGTATGGCGTGTGAGCGTGTGGAAATGATCAAATGCGTGTGTCTTACGCTCATTGCGTGAGAGTTGGCAACACTGTTATAAGTTTGTTGTGAGTCTGTTGTTGCTGTCCTTATTTGTTCGTCTGTATATTCACCGGAGATTAACAATTCATTAATTGAATAGCCTACCTATCTTGAGGGGCATGTGTGTACGGGGGAGGGGGCGGGGGCGAGAGAGGGGGGGGGGGGGGTCGAACGAACCCTTCGATCCCCCCTTGCTACGGGCCTGATAAATGAAGGCCACTACACTCCTTTACTTGCCTTAACCTTCGGTACCAAGCCCATTAGTACGCATGCGTTAATTTCTTAGCGGAGGAGTGCTACACGAAAGCCCAAATACAGGTCCTTCGGATTATGTGAATGTGGCGTATTAAAAATTAAAACTGTGAATATGCTCAATGCCCTTTCCTGTCTCTTTCAGATACGAGGACTCATACATGTGGTAATGGTGTGTGTGGCCTGCCGGTGACCCCAACACACTCCGCTCTCCTGTGCCTCCCACAGCAAGCCTGCAGAACGCCACGATTGAGCTGACCACAACCGTCCATCAGTCTCTCCATCAGAATCCTCATTTTGCTCCTGAGAAAAGACTCAACTCGACCTTCTCTCATTAATTAAATCTGTACATAATTTAATACTGAACATAGAACATTAATATGTATGTTCACAATTCACCGTCTTACAGATTATATATTCTTTTTGTTTGTATATATAAATTACTGTGATTAAAAGTTTCCTTGATGACATGCTATCTGAACTTAACTAATTTAAAATGCAAGGAAGGGTACACAAAGGACACACTCTGTGATAAATTACCATGAACGCTTATCTGTAGCAAACAAAATACATTGGTGTCTATATTCTGGAATAGTCCGATATCATTGATTATTCATAACCGGAAGGTGTCATCCCCTTAAATCACGTGTATGTAAACAGTCATGTACACAATAACCTACGCTTTCTTACGCGAGGATATGAGCTGTGGGGTCCCAGCCTAAAGAACAAAATCAGGCGTGTATAAACAAACGCGATATAAGCAGATTATTTTAACAAAAACATTTTTGTTAGCATTTAGTTTCTAATTTATTAACCGTGACCCAAAATTAAATAAATCCAATAGTCCAATAATCTCACTTTGAATTTGTAGTTGAGATAAAAGCACACGAGGCGAGAATTTTTGGTAGCTTATGTTTTTCCACGTTTTTTACGCTTCAAAGAAAATAATGAAAATAATAACGTAAATAATGAGGTTTGGCGTTTATTAGTGCTAATATGTTTGTTGATAACTTTTGTTTTTGTATTAATTAGGCACCATTTGCATAATCTGGTTATGT
The DNA here is from genome assembly GCF_052324685.1 of Brachyhypopomus gauderio. Lineage (NCBI taxonomy): Eukaryota > Metazoa > Chordata > Actinopteri > Gymnotiformes > Hypopomidae > Brachyhypopomus > Brachyhypopomus gauderio. The sequence goes on along the minus strand of NC_135212.1, from coordinate 43,049,754 downwards.
AGCATAAATGACAATGATAAAGCGCAGACTCCTCCAGACTGCGCGCTGACGGTTCTGAGGCTGCAGGCTGGCAGCTCCCACCTAGCACACAATGCAATGTTACCTTAACATCACGCAACGACCGCCGCGATTTGACGCTTGGTAGCGCTTCAGACAACCGGTCTCACCAAGACTACACTTCCATACGACCACCGATACAAGAGAGGTTAGTTTTATTCCGTATATTACTGCGTATATTTGAGTTTTTCCTACGCGTTTCTCTTAACTCCCTCTTTCAGTAGATTCTCACAATTTCAATGGTTCCCATTGCATTGTGTTTATTGCTGCTGTATTGTTATTGTCGTTACATGACCAATAATTTCAGGCTACTGTGCATTAAACGTGTTTAGAATTTTTGGTTTTCCTTTGTTGTGTTTCTTCACTGGTTGTAAAATGTAGTCGGGTGTAGATTAATTTCCATGCGGATTCGTATCAATAGTGTAGTCTATTGGCGACACACGCACCCGTCCATGTTGTGTGTGGGCTACATACGCATGACACTTCTGTACGCTGTGTAAAATGGAGCGCCGTATGATTAGTGGATTTCTAGCATTCTGTGGTGTTTATAGGTGGTAGCATCCTCATGAGCTTCGTGTTTACTCGCAGAAAGGTACGACACCACAAGAGGGGTAATGAGAAAGAAAGAAAACTTCATAGACGGCAGTCAGTTTGCTACTAAGAAAACGTATGCCCGACGAGCGTGATTATTCTTAATAATAATAACTATTATTATTGTTGTTATCATAATAAACATAATTATTATCTTAATGGGTTATTGTTCAGCCGAGTAGAGATCTCAATTCTTTGCAGTTTGTCAAATTGTGGTATAAATCACCACAGATGTTCATGATAGCCTGGAGGACTAAATATAGTCCGTCGTGCTCGCCAGGTCTTGCCCAAGGTATCGACATGCCAAAGCAGAATAGAGCTTCGGGAGCAGCGCCTGATACGCACGTCTCTCCGACGCGCATTTTCTAGAAGCCCGAGAGATCGTTCTTTAAATCAGCTTCTGAGATTCTTACAGTTGGTGACGCAAACTAAATAGAATCCGATTGGTTCTTTTTGAGTGACCGAGGTCCCGTGATACTTTGGTCCTGCCTGGGCAACAAGATGATACACTGGAAAAGAAAATAGGATAAAAACGGACTTCTGCCACTGGAGTCCGAGCGTACAACGAAGTCTGAAAGGCTCGAGCTTTGCTGCTGGTGCACCCTTGAATGCACACAATAGAATAAAACTAATTATTATTCTTTTCATATCAGAATGAATATTCATGAGCATTCAGTGGGAGCCTCGGTGGGTAATTCAGAGAGAATAATGGGATGTTGTCGAACGGAGGAGGGGGCCTTTGTGTGTGCGTGCGTGTGTGTTGTTTGTGTTCGCATGCATTCGGGTGTGTGTGTATGTGTGTGTGTTTGGGGGGGCGGGGCAGATGGGGTGTGGCCATCTCAGCCCATGGGAGCAGATGGCATACAGGAACGACTGTGATGAGGGAAGATCTGTCTATGCACGCGTGCTGGGCTACCGTGGCTGTGTTCTGGGTGAGTGGACCGAGAAGGTCCACACCTCCACGGCTCTCCTTGGGGATCTCACACAGCTGCTCAGACCTCAGCCACTTCTGGCTGGAAAGAGTCCACTTGGCAATAACGCCAACACTATGGAGTTACTTCTGTGCCATAACCTTCCACTGTTCTTTTGGGGAAGTCTAAAACATCTGAAATTAAATGCACTCAGTGCACACTGATAACTATTCTTTTATTCTTTTGGATTACAGTATATGATGGTGTATTTATTTCTTTTAGACTCGGGTTGTTTTCACCATGTTGTACAATATACGACTCACTCTGGAAGCTGGTGGTTAGATATCAAAGATTTCTGCTTCCTGCTTCCTGTCTAACATGCATTTTTGAACATAGTCCAAATGTGTTTTCAGAATTTACACACATTTTGTTCCAGTATACTTAATGTGATTATACATGGTATTGAAAAGCAATATGAAGGAATGTGAGTGCCTTGTTGTGAACTATTGCTGAATACAGAAATGTTTCAGATCAAAATGTAATCAAGATTCATATACTGTACATTTTAGAAGTGAGATTGTACTGTATTGTATAATTATTTGTGAATAATGAATATATATAATGTAAAAATGGCCCTGTCATAAAAAATTGATAGAAATATTCTGTGTAGAATGCTGTCTGTTCCCAAAACTGATTCAAATTTGCAGAGTTTGAATTGTTAGGAGTTTTGTGAGGACTTTAGTTTTCTATACATTTTGTGTAAAGATACATGTGATGCTTGGAGCTATGCAGTGAATTTAGTGTATCGTGTGGTGCATGTGTGATGCTAAAACCACAGTGTATAAAGCTGTGGACACTCTCTGAGACTCTACTGACAGAGTTTATGAATTGCTTTGATCTCCCAAGAGGCATGCATTTAAATTTCTCTGTGTTAAAAAAATGTAATATGTTTTCATGATATTGCCATTTGTTCTGGAATGTTGCTGTGATGATACTGAATTCCTATATTTGAATCTGATGTGTGAATGTAATAGATCTTTTTGTGTGTGTAAAGTTATTGAGATTTTTAAACACATTAAGCATTTACACATGCACTTTCAGGAACCCACCCCCACTGATCAGGCCCACCCTTCCAGCCCTACTGACTCACACTTATGAATATGTATGAGCGATATGAATATGTATGAGCCAGAAGTGTCTGCTAAGGCCTGTGTGCAGTGGCCATACTGTTCTTCATTGTGAAATGAGGTCCTTCAGCCCTTGTGGCTCTCTATGAGTGTCTGCAAATAATGAAGAAATCAAATGGGCTCTTCGTTGGACCGTCACATTCTGATGTTTTTATACTTTAAAATTTCAACTTCCTGCATTTGTAGGGCAGATTCAGGGTGATGCAATAAGCATAATCACTTTAGTGTAATCTTAAAGAAAGGGAAAAAAACCGATAACATGTGGTTTAAAAAACCCACCTAATGTCCATTTTTAAAAACAAACAAAAAAAAGAAATCTCATGTCCAGTTTGGCTGTAGTGTAGGTGCTGTAAAAGTCATGTATGGTAGCTCCTAAATGCTTGCTTGAGTCTTCTCTGTGCTGTCTGTGTTAAATGCTTACTTGACTCATCTCTGTGTTAAATGCTTACTTGACTCATCTCTGTCCTCTCTGAGTTAAATGCTTGCTTGAGTCATCTCTGTGCTCTCTGTGTGCTTGGTCTGCTGACCTGAGTCAGAGTGATATTGTGTTGGCGTTATGAAAACCACAATACTAGAATCATCAACTTTTCCCATCATAACAGAGATTTTTAGTCTGTGGAGCTAATTAATGGACTAAGCAGTAAAGAACTAGATCATCCCTTGCCTGCCCTCCCATATAGTACAGAGTAACAATGCCTGCTGGTGGGCTCTAACACAGGTGTGTCTCTCAGGCATGTCTTCTCTGTCTCCTTTTGTTTATCACACTCATTCACAAAGTAACCATATCAGTATCTCTCTCTCTCTCTCTCTAGTTCTGGGAACCAGCCATCATGCCTGTAGCTGCTACTGGCACAGAGCCTGGTGAGTTCTCCCCTTGTCTCAGGGCATTTTCCTGCCTATAGTTCATTTGTTCTAGTCAAGATCAGTTTCCCAAGTGCAAATAAAGGCATTTACAACAAACCATGTGAGAACGTTCTCTCCACCTAATTGGTCAGACCTGTCAGGGGCATGAGCAAGAAAGAACAGGTCCTGTGTTTGGGACTGGTGCATATTTCTATGCAGATTAACATGGAGCAACAGCAGATATGGCATTTGTTCCTAGCTCTAAATAATTATCTAGGGATTACACTAGGCTAGACCTGACTACACTAGGCTACACCTGAGTAGACCTGACTACACCTGGCTAGACCTGACTATCACAGCCATTTAGCGGAAACTTGCAGAGTACACCTGATAGTCATACTGAAGTCAGATCACATCCTCACCACAAATGCACTGCTTCAGAGTTTGCTTGAGATCGGACCAAGACCACTTCCTCTTAAGGGGAGTTTTGGTTCGTATCCAAGTGCAATTACTGTTTTCATGCCTAAACAAATTGTACCAAGGGTGAAAATGAACCTGACTCCCTGAAATCCTTCCATGATTTGGGTTCTCCTGTGATTTGAGGCTCTAATATCCCTCTTGCCTTTTGTGAAACCTTCAAGACGTAGTACAAGATCTGGTCAAAGATTAAATCCTGCAACAACTTTAGATTGAACTGCTTTCCTTTAACATAAAAAAATATTGTTCACCCATAACAGCTGTACAAGTGCCAGAGCACATATGCCTCCGATCCTTTTCTGTAGTAGAGAAAATTGATTTTGTCCTTTTGCATTTGTGTCAAAGGATTTGTGAGTTGCTGGAACAGATTCCCTCATTAAACCTTTCACAGGGACGAATGTTTTGCCTCATCTGTGCTAAATAATGAAAGAGTTTCATGCATAAACATTAAGGAGCTAATATCAGATAATGAGATGGGGGGTGGTTGTTATTGAAGCTTGTCGTCATTTTTGAATTGGGTTGTACAGTCTCTTGTGGCTTAGGACTTCATACATTGCACACTGTCAAAGTCAGTGGAAGAGTACATGTGCTTAAACGTTTTTTTTTTTTGTCTTCTCTCTCTCTTTAATCTCCCTCTCCCCATTCTTCTTATTCGCTCACACTATTTTTCACTTTCTGTATCACTCACTCTCATCCTTTTACTCTCTCTTTCTTTTCTCACTGTCTCTCTCTAGCTGTCTCGCAGGTTCTGGACACACTCAGCAACAGCACCAGCTCCACCACTGCAAATGATCTCGATCTCATCTTCCTCAAGGGCATCATGGAAAGTCCAGTGGTGAGACTGCTGAACCATACAACCTCAAAACAAACACACGCACACATGTACACACACATGTTGGACCACCTTAAAATTTTGAGTTAACCAAGTATCATGATTAAATATCATACTTAATAAATATCTTGAAATATCTTAAATATAATGAAATATTGAGTTACAGATTAACAATATGTTAAGTCATTCATTCATTCATTCATTCATCTTTCAAACTGTTTAGTCCAGTTCAGGGTCATGGTAAGCCAGAGCACAGGCAGCACAGGGTACAAGGTAGAAGATGATAACTCAATTAACTCAAACTTTTTAAGGTAGCCCCGACATCTTTTTTTAACAGTTAGCTTTTATTGTAGCATTCTAAAGCTACCTCCAAGCATCTGAATGTTGTAGAATGATTGTTTCTGAAGACACCACCCTGTGATTGTTGTGCCAGAGTGCCGAGAGCCCGGAGGAACCTCGCCTAGAGGCCGTGAGGGATAATAATTTGGAGCTGGTGCAAGACATCCTGAGGGAGCTGAGTCCAATCAGCCACCGCAGCAACACAGCCGCAGAGCTCTCGCGCATCCTCAACCAGCCCCACTTCCAGGTGCGAGTCCCGGCTTGTGTGAGCCGCCCCACTGACCGGTCGCACAACTACCCACCTGCACTTCACAACCACATCATATTACGTTATGGTGTTATTTCATTTCTGTCCTGAATGATTGGTTCACAGTCTCTTCTGGAGACCCATGACTCTGTGGCTTCTCAGACGTGCGAGACTCCGCCCCCTAGCCCAGGGCCTTTTAGGGAGGCGACCGTGGCGCTCCCACCTGTGCCTGCAGACGCTGTGCGCATGGTGGGCATTCGCAAAGTGGCCGGAGAACACCTGGTAGGGCTGGCGGTCTGTCTCAACATCTATACTACCTGAGGTCTCCATGGTGCCTCCAGTAGGTGGCGTGGTCAGCCTAGCACTGACGATACGTGTGGGCTCCTTGACAGGGTGTCACTTTCCGGGTGGAGAACGGAGAGCTAGTGATCGCGCGTATCCTGCACGGCGGGATGATTGACCAGCAGGGCCTCCTCCACGTGGGTGACATCATAAAGGAGGTGAACGGCAAAGACGTGGGCGACGACCCTCGGGTGCTGCAGGAGGTGCTGCAGGAGGCCAGTGGAAGTGTGGTGCTCAAGGTTCTCCCCAGCTACCAGGAGCCCCAGCCTCCCCGACAAGTACTGCACACACACAGGAGCCTCTGATAACACCTTTGTGTTCATTGTGGACTTTTAAAAACCCTTTAAGAGTCTGTGGCACAGTCGACTCTGTCAGTGCTACGTTATAAATGACAGTCCTAGTTTCGAACTGTCTGGAATGAAACTGCGACATAGAACATGCTAATAGTTTGGCAATGATTTCACTAATGTCTTAGGAAACCCAGAATTTGGGAATCAGTGCACTACAGGTGCTGCGTTTTACTGATGTCATTCTAGAACAGTGTAGGAAGGGGAGTTCACTAAATAAACAGGCTGAATTACTATCAGCACATACGACGTCACTTGTAATGCATTAGTGGTGATGGTCTTTGAAGGGCAAAATTAGGGATTTCACATGCTGATGACTGTGAATCTGCACCCTTCCCCCGGGCTTCATTCGCACGGGATCCGTTCACAGATTCATAATTACAGGGTGAAGAACTCCAATCATGCAAACCCATCAAGCCAAATGCCAACAGGCTGGGCAGACGACTTGTTTCCGGTCTGGAAGTGTACGCGTGTCGGTCTGGCGCCGCGAGGTGTCTGGGTTCTGTTCGAGGCTCCTGGGCTGGCGACACTTTAGAACAAGCGGCGCACGGAGGCGCATATAACTGGCTTCCTGCTCCTTACGTGGTTGTCATAGTGACGGCCCAGGTGTTGCACTCCTGATGGGTGTCTGGGCCGGTGTGGACTGGGAGAAGCTTCACCGCATCACCCGTAACCCTAGTGACCGCGGCATACGTCAATGGCTGCATTCCCATGCACGTTTGCCTCCAGACCTCAGAAACAGCTGCAGATGCATCTCTGGGCAACAGACCCAGCAATTCCACATTTAGGACACTTAGAAAACAGGATTGGATGACTCAGTCTATCATCTGCCATGAATAGCATCTCTCCTCCCATTTATTTCTCGCAATTTTCTCTTAGGCATGAACAAAATGTACAAGTGGCCCAGCCGTATCATCAGGGCCTGATCAAGGCTGTTTGAAGCCATAGACTATGAAATAGTTCAGGCCCCCTTAAAATGAAGATTTTATAAACATTATGACAGCACAATTAATTATACATATACATCAACTCTGATGCAACAAAAAACAAACAAGCAAACTGGCATGCAATCTGAACAGGACTATCAAAAATGACAAACTGACTTTAAGCCAAATATGTGAGAAATCCATGTAAGTGAAGCATGATCTTGGTTAATGCTGGACCATCTCCATGCTTAGGTCTTTGTGAAGTGCCACTTTGATTACGACCCAGCCAGCGACAACCTCATTCCCTGCAAGGAGGCAGGTCTCCAGTTCTGTACGGGAGACATTTTGCAGATTGTCAACCAGGACGATGTCAACTGGTGGCAGGTACAGCAGAGCGCGACCATGACCACACACCAGGGATTTCCAACGCCGAGTCTGAAATACACCACAATGCTTCGGGTTTTTGGTGCAGAGTTCAGGGTGTGTTGAAGGTGGTGTGTGTGTGTATCTGCAGGCTCGGAGGGTCGAGGGCGGTAGTGCCGGGCTCATCCCCAGTCAGCTGCTGGAGGAGAAGAGGAAAGCCTTTGTGAAGAGAGATGTAGAGCTTGCCCCTGCAGGTAGCTAGTCTCCATCACCCAGTGGCAAACTCGGCTGCATTCACATTACAAGCCACATTGTTTAATTTGAATTGTTTGCTCAGATCGGATTTATCTAATTTTGATGGTTCAGGTTTACGTTTTGCATGGCAGTACAGCAAAGTTTGTCAGCTATGCATCAGACTGAGAATGTGGACAAATGACAGCAAGTGTGGGCTGGTCGCTTCCTGCTGCACCTGCTACTGTTTTGATGACATATAGGCAAAATGCCACATGAGATTAGATCTGCCCGTTCTCATTAAAGTCGCATAGACACAAATCGGATATATGAAAGTGACTAAAGTGATTTTAAAAGATTGGATTTATGTGTCATCATAGCCCTGCAAAAACCTGATTTGTGTCACACTAAAAGCTAAAATAGTATTTTGGTCACTTCAGGGTGGTAATGTGAACAGAGCCCTGGAGTCTCCATTACTAGTGGCAATCTAGATTCTCCATTGCTAGGGTACTCTAGAAGCCTCAGGCTGCTTTTTTCCATGAGGTCCTATTCAGAGATTTGTTAACTGTTAATGCTGTTCCTAAGAGACTTTGTAAGTGTTAAATGCCGTTGCTTAAATACGTGGACAGATTTCAGACTTCAACCACATTCAAAATACTGAAAGTCAAACATTTCCAAGCGTAAATATATATAAGCTTGGCTGAGCTGAAGGGGGCACTGCTGTGTTTCAGGCACTCTTTGTAGTGGCATTGGAGGCAAGAAGAAGAAGAAAATGATGTATTTGACAACCAAAAATGCAGGTTTGTTTTCCCATCATTTTTCCATTTTCTTCAAACTGTCTCAAATAGCTATAATCATCATGTTGGAAATACAAAAGGCACAGAGTCAAGCACCATTATTCTTTTGGTATCAGATTGCTCTAGAAATCCAGAAAAGAAACTGATAGGCCAAGTATGAACCAAGTGTGAACAGGCCAGAACATTCTAGGCACTTCCTGACAAGTAGGACACATCAACAAAATGCTAGTGTGTCGGGATCTGTTGGAGAGTGTTAGCTCAGAGTGTGTGTGTGGCCTTTCCCTTTGGCCCTACGTAACGCCATTCTCTCTCTCTTCCCATCCTCCTCAGAGTTTGACAGGCACGAACTGCTGATCTATGAGGAGGTGGCCAGGGTTCCGCCCTTCCGGAGGAAGACGCTGGTTCTGATTGGTGCTCAGGGAGTGGGCCGGCGCAGCCTGAAGAATAAGCTTCTGGTGTCTGATCCTCAGCACTACGGGACGACCATTCCCTGTGAGCGCCACACTGAGCCTACAGCTTTCACACACTCACAGGCTGTTTACGGTGTGGGGACAGTGTACAGGAATCAGGCCTGCAGTGACCTGTTTACAGAAAGGTCTTTAATGGAGGTGGTGTTCAGACGTGATTAGCACTAATGATTAGTTACGGTTAGGATTAGATGTGCCAAACATTTTATGATATACATATATTTCTTGGATAATTTTTTACTGTTAAAATACAGTCTGCATTTTTACCAGGGACATTATTACTTCATATGTACTTACAGTACCCACATGTATGCTAGAAAAATCATTTTGTGACATAATTAATCACAATACTGATAACATATCATCAAATTGCCTATCCCTAGTAATGTTTAATGATGATTTGACTGTGTAACGCTTCAGACACTTCGAGGAAGGCGAAGGCAGGTGAGAAGGATACTACAATGTACGCCTTCACATCCAGGAGCAAAATGGAGGCTGACGTGAAAGCAGGGCGCTACCTGGAGCACGGAGAGTATGACGGCAACCTGTACGGCACCAAGATCGACTCCATCCACGAGGTGGTGGAGGCGGGCCGCATCTGCATACTGGACGTCAACCCACAGGTGAGAGCGTCCACCCCACGAACAGCAACAAACACCGCGATGTGGTGAACTAGGTGAACACCTTCTTAATTGCAACGCTTGTGGTCTAGGCTCTGAAGGTCCTGAGGACATCGGAGTTCCTGCCTTACGTGGTCTTCATCGAGGCTCCTGAGTTTGAGGTGCTGAAGACCATGAACAGATCGGGCGTTGAATCAGGAGTGACCTCCACGCAGCTCACGGTGCGAGACGCCGTTCACACCTGTGGCCGGCGCTTTGATATTCACGCCAGCGAGAAGATGCTCTTATCTTGAGCAAATTGTACATTTATCAGGAGGACAGTGTGTGTGTGTGTGTGTGTGTGTGTGCGCTTACTGTAAAATGAACACATGAGTTGCTAGCATCTTCCTGTCCTTACTTCGCAGCGTGCTGGCAACTTTAACTAAAGCCAATAGTGAATCACACAGAGCTTTCCCATGCAATATAACAAGCAAAAATAAAAACCGTGTCGGTCCTGAAGGGGGCACCAAAGCACTGACAACCTTCCTTTTTTCGCAGGACACTGAGCTGAAAAGGACCGTGGAAGAGAGTTCCAGGATTAAGAGAACATATGGACACTACTTTGACCTCATCATTGTAAACCAAAGCCTGGACGAGACGTATCGCAGCCTCAAAGCCTCCATGAAAAAGCTGAATGGCGCCCCCCAGTGGGTGCCTGTTGGCTGGGTGTTTTAAGCACCATACACCAAAAGACATACGGGTGTTCTGGAGCTTTGAACTTCAGACCTCACCCACTTTCGGTTCATTTACAGAGGAATTAAATGTATTTTAATTTTTAAGACAAGAGGTTTTTCACAAGTTCAAATGCAATCCTGGTGCTGTGTGTGTATGTGTGTGTGGTTTCTGCACTCATTCTACGTCACTGTGTGCTCCCTCACTGCTATACACGTGTTTATTGAGCGACAAAATGACGTGTCAGAACCATAGCCTATGGTCAGAACAGGAATGTGTATGGCTTATATTACGCAAAACTGGACTTTTAAAGTTTTAAAGTTTCATATAGGCCTACTGGTAAAATGGTTGAGTCAAGAGAGCTTAGCTCCAGACTCAGGGCCGTGCTGTTCTCCAGCTGTTTTTAGTACCAAACACGTTTCCATGAGAACAAAACATGCTCTTAAGTTCTGGTGGCAGAATAGCAGACAGAACCTCTTACCATTTTTTCGTAATATATCCATGAGAAAGGCATTAGGTACCGGTTTGATGTTTTTCTGCCAAATTCTATTTTTATTACAAGGTTCTATTTTGTATGGAGCGTGGCGTGGCTTTTCTAAGGTTTTTCATGCATGTCCGTTGTATTGTATAGCTATTTATTTATTTATTTAGTCTGTCATCTAGTGGATGATGGTGGAGCATATTAGCAATAGGCCCATATGTTTATTCACTCACATTGTCTCACTTTCAGAATGTAATAATCGTGTATAGAAACTCAAATTAGTGTAAGTTTACAGTATGTCAAGTTGAATGTAATGGAATATCGATCTAATGTTGAACATCCAAACGGGCTCGCCAACGATGAGCCTACAATAACATGCATGCCAGAAACGTTTCCGTTCAGACGTATGTGCTCACTGCATGGAACTTGGTGGGAGTAAATCCATCCTGTGCTTAGAAACATTATTCATGTATGCTATTCGTATACAAGTCTATGAACTGATCTCCATACTTTTAAAAACTGGTCTACGGTTGTACATGAAGTGTGAAAGCATTCAAGTACTGGCAGCTATCGTTTAATTAAGGGCATATTGTTGAGATATTTGAATAAACAACATTGGATTTGTTAAATGATATCCATCCTCTTCTACGTGACGTACATTCAATGTATAAGCTAGAGCAGATTATCTTTGTCCTACTTTGCTTGCCGTCACTGTGTGTAGTTTAAAGGGAACATTTCTCAAATAAAAATCTACAAGAGTTATGTCTCAGTACAACTGCGTGCTCTTTCACACAGCATTTCTGCTCGCAGCTCCGATCACGCATTGGGAATGAGGGAACGTTTTATTGCTGATCAACTCAAATGTGTGGTTCCGCCCACGGTGGTCTGAAAGGCGCTAGTTGTTCATATTACATGGTGCTGTAGTCGCGTGATCTTACTTACCGTCTGTAGATCACAGGTCACTCGGTGCATGAAAACGAAATGAATGCATCGTTTATATTTTATGTAACCCCAGTTCTGCTATGTACTGATCTTGTGAGGCTAAACCTAGGTTATATTTTATATCAGTTTGATGATTTTGAGGGGAAAAAACATAGCTTGGATTCCTGCTCGAAAACTCACCTTCTGTTCTCTTGCCGCTGCACGTGGGTGTTTGGGCCTGTCGTGGTGCTCCTGGTATCAGTGCTGTTCACCAGGAGAGGGCTGGAGAAGAGAAGCGTCTTCTGCGCTGGTCACCAATCACAAGCAGAGAAAGTGCCCAAGGTGAGAGACTCTGAAGAAACGCGGGTTAATTCGAAATCTGGGGGCCCGGTCATTTCATTCAGACTAGTGATGGGAATTTCGGCTCTTTTTAGGGAGCCGGATCTTTTGGCTCAGCTCCTCATAAAGAGTCGGCTCTTTAGGCTCCCAAATGGCTCTTTTTTTGGGGGGGGGGGGGGGGGGGGCGACGCCGAGCCGCCAGCATCGCGTCGCGTGGGGGCGTGTCCAACATCGCTGGCATGCAGCATGTGACAGATATGCAAATCACGTTTTTTAAAGCAGGACGCAGTATTTATTTATTTTAATCTATTGATGACAGGACACACGATTATAAAGGAGTGCATGTAAAAAACATAGTGTGTGTATAAAACACATATAGTATATACACCTAAAATGTTTATGTAATTTTTAAACTTTTAACCCCAGACTCGAAGATCAAACAGGAATAAAAAAAAATCATAACCAATAACAGGGACACATCGTAAAGTGCGGGACATCCAGAGACAGCCACTATCAATCTCTCCTCCATTTTGCAATCGGAACAAATAATCAGTAGGAACCAAAGTCAGAGGTGCGGTTTCGGAGGAGGGTGCAAACATACTTTCTGATTGGTAGGCTCCGCCGCGCGTCACTGCTCATTTGCATAAAGTTGAGCCGAGCTCAACTTGTTCGCGTCGCTCGATTCGCTCACTGATTCGCTGGGTGTCGCTCACTCTCATTGAAAATGAATGACTTCCGGTCGCCGTGTCGCTTTCGTCGTTTTCGGTGTGAACGCAGTTAGAGGGGAACCGGCTCGGTCTTAGAGGGGAACCAGCTCTCGTCGTTCACTTAAAAGAGCCGGCTCTTTGAACCGGTTCGTTCGCGACCGACACATCACTAATTCAGACAGACAATTTCAAACTATGAAATTGCAGAAGAAATGTTTTACTGAGTTGCAAATCCTCTCTAATGTCTCGGTTTGATCTGAACCCATGAGACCATGAAGCCATCAGTAATGAATGAGGTGTAAATGTCAAAGCTTCAGTCTGGATGGGAAGGTTAATTTCACCAACTGGAGTAGCGTGACAGGGTGGGAGGTGTCCTGCGTCCTGCTGGATGAGCGTGACAGGGTGAGAGGTGTCCTGTGTCCTGCTGTACGAGCGTGACAGGGTGGGAGGTGTTTTGTGTCCTGCTGGATGAGCGTGACGGGTGGGAGGTGTCCTGCGTCGTGCTGGACGAGCAGCCGTCTCAGGTAGGTTTGGAGCTGAACCAAAACAAGAGCACAGATTAGCCAGACGACTGGATTGGGAAATTTTGCCATTGACTTCCAAGGCCAACTTGAGAGGTCAGTTCCACAAACACACTGGGCATAACCTGAAGAGGCTTCGTTGTATGTTTTGGTTAGCATTAGCCCAATGGCTACAGCCTAGGGATATGGACTATAGGAATAGGACTATTCAGTTTAATATTTAAACCCATCAGCTACAGTAATTCAAGAGTGTGGACACACACACATGTTGAATCCACAGAAAGCCGCTAGGCTGTCTTGGCTACTCTGTTGCCGGGGGCTTTGCGGATCAGAACCTGCTCTGTGCTCAGATCAGCCTCCACCAGTTCCTCTCCCCTGATGGGCTGGACACCCCAAGATCACCTGCATGTCCTCTGCTTCCCTCTTTATGGCATGAAGACTCCCTCGTCATCTCCTCTGGTGCAGCACCATCAACACATTCCAAGGGTTCTTGCCCAAAGAGATACTAGCAAAACAGCAAGTGTTAAAATGATCGTGGCTATTACACCCTACAGTAAAGGCCAAGTGACCTTCCACAGAGATTCAGTCTCTACTGGATGTATGAGCACAAACACTTAGACTATATTCTGTAAGAGAACATAGAAAAAGCGATGTCAGTTTACCTGTTGTGTGTGTGTGTACAATTAGAAATGAAGGACCTCTGTCGAATGCCCCATATCTGCAGAAACCTTATGTACTTTGCTACAATGTTTACTACAGCCACAAGGGGGCAGAATTCCTTATTTAATGCTGACGCGTGTAAGGCACTGCTCAGGATGGAGAAGTAGAGCTCTCTGTCTCGTGATGAGGTGGACACTAATGTCTACAGCATTCCTGAGGCTCCCTTCTGTACAGCCAGCCTCCAGCACATCCACTCCTAACCCCTCACCTTTTCCCTTTCTCAGTAATTCAGCATAGTTTGACTCTAAAAGGGAATTCCTGTCAGATGCTGCTAACCATAACCATGATGGTTCTGAAAAGTGGAAGACCACCAACTTGGATGCAGGAGGACCTGATTATGAGGACATGAAGATCAACATGGCTGAAGAGCTCCCACAGTGCCAATACAAATAAAATTAAATGTTAAGCTATTTTTGTGTGATCGGCAGAAAACAACCGTCTTGTACTGTCTCTATGTCTAATTAAAAAAAGGTTCCTGAGTCATGTTGTGTGGTTTTTCCCTCCTGTGTGGTTTCTGTTCAGAGTGTGTTGATTGATGCAGTAAATAAAGCTTTATTTATTATTTATTCCTCTCAGGAACTTGTCTTTGGGGCTTGTGTGGGGAGATGGAGTGGATTATATAAATATAGTGGATTCCCACTGATAATCTTTTGACATATTTGTGTTCCTTAAAATCCAAAAAGGAAGAATGAAAAAGGAAGAAACAAACTACAACTGCCCTTCAACTGTTTTTCTTGTCTGTTAAAAAGGAATACAAACATGTCTACATAGTCGATGGTAATCATCCATATACAGATGTGTTATATAAGAGTTAAGAAATGCAGGAGTGTCCCTTTAAGGAAGTTGTAGCTGGAAGGAAAACTTCAGATTTACACAAGAAGTGAAATGTTCTCAGGTGCAATTACCCTGATGTAAAAGGTGATGTTCTCTGTTAAAGGATAAGCTGTCTTCTGTAATGGCTCAACGGGAGCCTGGCGTCTTCTCTGTGCTTCTGCAGGGTTGTATCACCTCCGTCTGCCTGCTGACTCTGACGGAGACACATGAATGGCAGAAAGAAGCATCGACACAGTGCAGAGACGGTGGAGCTCTCTCTACAGCACAAACGTCCAGCAGGAGTTTAATCCCCTCCCAATACGCCCTGTTCACCTGTGTAAGCTGTCGCAGCTGGTGAACTGGTACCACGAGCAGGCCATGAGTGCTGGCTAGTTCACAGGGTAATGCTTGTCTGGGGAGGGAAGGAGAGGAGATGAAAACAAGCAGAATCAGACAAACTAGGAGACGACCCAGCATCAACAAAGGTGCCCCTGATATATTACAAAATGGTCAGAACGAACCCCCATTACATATTAAAAACGCTCCACTCAGCATGAGTCAGGTGATTTTAATGGAGGAAATGATGTCACTGTGGGTGTGTTATATAAGTTAATAGGGTGTGTCACAATGCTTTGTGTTCACTGACTGCTGTGACATATTGTACAGACATTTTGTACTTTGCACCATTATAACATTTCATTGTCACTATCTTTACCTCAATAAAAACAACATATTGCTATTAGTTTTTTTACCTGGTGGCCATATGTCCCTTTTAGACAGGTCATGAATTCATCTTTAAAAGAAGAAGCAGGCTGTCTTTCATCATACAGCCCTAGCGTACTGATGGTTGTCAGAATGTGGAGATTAGCAATATATAATAAAATGCATCCGTATCTCAGAATCTTGAGAATTTTTATGTGCTGTTTTAATGACCTACTTTGTCATGTATTAATGACCTACTTTAAAACAACCTTTTGACTTTCATTAATCTGTTGTTCATATTAACATTCAGTAATTTTTGGCAGAAGGAGGAGGTCACAAATGTAACTAATCACAAACGTCTGTAATCACACAGCGACGAGATCACCAGAGATAAGCTGCACTCACGGCACATACCACAGGCTAGAGGGCCAAGGGCAAAACCCAGCCACAAGACACAGGAGAAACAGTAGCCGGGCTGGACACACAGTCCTGCTGGACCTCACAGTAGCCGGGCTGGACACACACAGCCCTGCTGGACCTCACAGTAGCCGGGCTGGACACACACAGTCCTGCTGGACCTCACAGTAGCCGGGCTGGACACACACAGCCCTGCTGGACCTCACAGTAGCCGGGCTGGACACACACAGTCCTGCTGGACCTCACAGTAGCCGGGCTGGACACACAGTCCTGCTGGACCTCACAGTAGCTGGGCTGGACACACACAGTCCTGCTGGACCACACAGTAGCCGGGCTGGACACACACATTCCTGCTGGACCTCACAGTAGCCGGGCTGGACACACACAGTCCTGCTGGACCACACAGTAGCCGGGCTGGACACACACAGTCCTGCTGGACCTCACAGTAGCCGGGCTGGACACACACAGTCCTGCTGGACTACACAGTAGCTGGGCTGCACACACAGCCCTGCTGGACCACACAGTAGCCGGGCTGGACACACAGCCCTGCTGGACCACACAGTAGCCGGGCTGGACACACACAGTCCTGCTGGACCACACAGTAGCCGGGCTGGACACACACAGTCCTGCTGGACCACACAGTAGCCGGGCTGGACACACACAGTCCTGCTGGACTACACAGTAGCCGGGCTGGACACACACACTGCTGGATCCAGGCTGTGCTGCAGAGCCACACAAGGCTGAAACCATGAACTCTGCTGGACTTTAGTCCACAAGAGAAAGGCCTCCGCAGGGGGGAAGGGCTTGATTGAGAAATGAAACTCTCAGGAGAGACAGTAGGTTAATTGCTAGTCACTACTTACAGGTCAATGTTTAACAATTCTGGATGTGGAAACTGCATAGAAAAGACATTGTTAGCTTTTATCAGGCTCTAAGGTGTTCACATCCTTTGGTGGAGTGTCATTATCCCGAACCTTTGGGGAAGGTCTTTTTGGATAGTGCCCATACTGTACTGCTCATACAACTGAAGACTACATTAAGTTCGATTTAACATTTTTATTATTATTTACAAGTTCAACAACAAAATTGACAAAATATATTTATACCATTTACAAATATTTACACAATTTCCTAGGAAGAATCCCAGTTGTGTCGCCGTGGTGTGGGCCTGGGCTGGCGTCCCAGATGTGATTGTGTCTTCACGCTGCTAGAAACTCTCCGGCTGTACAGAGGAGTGTGTGTGGGCCGTGTGGGGGCCGCAGGGCGGCGAGGGCGTGCTCTCTGTGTACGCAGGAGGTGGTTCACATGGGATGAAGTCAGGCTTCAGCTCCAGCTGGAGGGCACACACACAGGAGAATGAGCAGATGCTAACACACCTATGTTCCACAGAAACTTCATGCCAAGACACTTGTGAGTGTTACCCTTCCCAACACGTCCAATAATGTATTGGTAAGGTTAAAAAACCCAAGACCACTACATACTACAAACGATATATTTATCCCATAGATGTACATGTTTTTGATAGTATGTGCTCTAGGTAATGTGCTTTTAGGGTGCCATCATATACACACACACACACTGGACAGACACTCTCTCTCTCTGTACATGTGTGTGTGTGTGTGTGTGTGTGTGTGTGTGTGTGTGTGTGTGTGTGTGTGTGTGTGTGTGTGTGTGTGTGTAAATGTAAGTATGTGGAGGGCGTTACCTCATCGTAAGGGGGAGGAGCGCTGTAGTGGTCCACCGTGCTGTAGCGTGGGGGTCCCTCATGCAGCTCCTGATTGGCCACAGGAATTGGGAGGACGAAGACTGATGGACTGGGCACAGTGTGGATCTGCTCCGCCCTCTCGCGCCGAGCCCTCTGGAAGGCTTTACATATGGAGACGCAGCAAATGATGATGAAAGAAAAGGCCACGATGGGCACAAAGATCCTGCCGGAGGGAGGGGGGATGCGATGGTAAGTGGGGTGTGTGTGACAGAGATTTGATGGTGGGTAGGTTGAGTGTGTGGGGGAGATGTGATGGTGGGGGTATGTGGGGGGGACAGTAGGGACTTGGGCGTGTGAAGAGTGGGTATAGGGATTAGAGTCCATCCACCATATCACAATGATACTAAAACACAGAAGGATAAAGATCACTTACTGAAACACAGAAAACGGGTCACTGAGGCCCATTGTGCTGAAGGACTGACCCACCGTGAGGCTGCAGGGGAGAGACGATTCTGAGCATGATTCTGAGATTCTGGGAACGTTTAGCAGAACATTTAGCAGAACGTTTAGCGGTCTCACTCAAGCAAGAGTGCATATTTTCTCCAACCGGACAATGAACAAGACCATGAGACAGCACAGGTTGGATGAGCAAGCGCTTCTCCAAGACCTCACAGAGATCGAATAATGAATCTGGGATTCATGAGTCTTGTTTTTCAATGCAATGAGATTTTTGCTAAGAGAATGCAAAGAGAACTTTTGCAACTATATTGTTATTTTTTACAGCACATTTTTTTTGTCTGAAAAGGTACAAATGAAAGTGAACATATAGGATTGGATAGTGACCTAACCAATAGGGTCTAAACATAGGGTCTAAACTTAAGGTCTAAGCAATAGGGTTTAAACATAGGGTCTAAACTTAAGGTCTAACCAATAGGGTCTAAACATAGGGTCTAAACTTAAGGTCTAACTAATAGGGTCTAAACTTAAGGTCTAACTAATAGGGTCTAAACATAGGGTCTAAACTTAAGGTCTAACCAATAGGGTCTAAACATAGGGTCTAATCAATAGGGTCTAAACATAAGATCTAACCAATATGGTCTAAACATAAAGTCTAACCAATAGGGTCTAAACATGAAGTCTAACAAATAGAGTCTAAACTTAAGGTCTAACCAATAGGGTCTAAACAATAGGAGATTTTAGTTTACTGAATGTTTACATTTTTTAAGTGCTTTTTCTGTAATCACAGGCCAGCGCTGGCATTGCCATCTTGGCTAGAGTGTTCGTACTGTTAAGTGTGCAGTTAAGTGTGCAGTTACATTTACATAAGAACTTGTCCTTGTGGCCAAGAAGCAACATCTAAGCCAGGAACAAGGAGTACCAGGACTCCTGAAATAGAGTTCTCTCCAATAGCACAGAAAATAAAGGTATCTGACACATCTTTACAACAGGATTTATACAGTATATAACAACTTCGACTGATGTTTTCCTGTAGGTTGTGTGGCTGAGGGCATTTAGTATTGGCAACTGAGGGGAAAAAATGACATGATTGTAGTTTCCATTTTGTTAACAGGTACGTCTAAACTATGGATCTGCCCCAATTCTTCCCCGAACCATGTGATCACGTCTCATCAAAACCCATTCATGTGTACCACCATGAGCTTCACAAATCTGTCACAAAAGCCACAGACCACTTGGAATGCATCTGACAAAAACACATCTCCACAAACCTGAGAACTTCTAGTCAAGGGAAACAATAAGCAGGCGTCTTACCTGAAGGGCCGTGGGTTGTTTACTGACCTAGGTGCCGCAGTAGGGCGGGGAGTGGTTCTGGGAGCAGGTCTTATCTGGGAGAGGGTGTTCCAGCCTGATGGTTCACAAGCAGGAGTTTATGACCACACCATGTTGCTTAAAGACACAGCACCTCCAATGCTCATGGAGCCAAAATAATGCGAAGGTGAGGGGCGGGGCAAACACTTCTACACCTGTCATCAGCTCATCAAACACACCCCTCTCTCCTTCACCTACTCAAAATGCACCCGTTTACTTCACATTCTCTAACTGACATTATGAGCACATTTGGAAATATGATGTAACACAGTGGACCTCCACCAGCAGATGACATGGTGAAACCATCATGGATTGTGGAAACGTCACACTAGAGCTCAAGCAGCTTGGATTGTGTACCTCTCCTCCACTCGTCCTCCAGACCTTGATTTCCAAATGAAATGCAACATTTACTTTAATCTGATAATAAAACCTTAAAAACGCACCTTAAGAAGAGTGTATTATATCAAGACCAAAAGGAAATTGTAGAGCGCTTCATGCTTCCCTCTGACGACAAGCTTTTTGGGGACGGAAATTTCATCTTCCAGCAGGACTTGACACCTGTCCACACTGCCAAAAGTACCAATACCTGGTTTAATAACCACAGTATCACTGTGCTTGTTTGGCCAGGTAACTCACCTGACCTAAACCCTACAGAGAATCTATGGGGGACACACCAGATCCAACAATGCAGGCCAGTTGAAGGCTGCTATCAAAGCTACCTGGGCTTCCATAACATCTCAGCAGTGCCACAGGCTGATCACCTTCATGCCACACTGATGCAGAAGTTCATGCAAAAGGAGCCCCGACCAAGTACTGAGTATTTACTGTACTTACTTTTAGGTAGGTCAACATTTATAAATATTTTATATAATATTCTAATTTTCTGATATAATGATTTTGGGTTTTCATTGGCTGTAAGCCATAAAATCTTCAACATTAACAGAAATAAACACTTAAAATAGATCACTCGGTCATGAATCGATATAAGTGTTTCACTTTTTGTATTGAATTACTGAAATAAATTAACTTTTGATGATATTCAAATTTATTGAGAAGCACCTGTACATACAATGCAAGCTTTAATTAAAGACAACTGTTTGAATATGTCAGCCCTTTGTCAGCCAAGGGCAATGATGACGACCACTTCCAAGAATGACAGAGGTATTTTGAATCCTGATTCACTTCATGCACCAAGAGAATCATCTCAACAGAATCATCTCAACAGAAAAGAAAGAATAAACTAAACTAAAATAAATATTGTAAGTCTCATGTTCTCATTGGTTAACAAAGAACTCACGACGCAGGCCAGTTATGAACACAGATTCATATTCAAAATTCTGAAAAAGTCCTTTAAAAATGTTTCAGCTATACACAGCACAACATAAATTAATAAAGAAATCAGGTTTTACAGGCCTATGTCTGGTGATTGTGTATTGAACCACTCCATTCATAGTAATTAAATTAAGGATATTTAAGATATTTTTTATGGCGCTTAAGAAAACACTCCAACACCCATGTGACTTTAGCATGGTCACATGATCCACATGGAAACTAACACAGATGTCTCATTACTGCAGGATCACCTTTTAGTTTCTTAATTTGTTATAAATAAACCTTTAAGCTAGGTAAGTGCTAAGCAAAAAATATTAGTCTACGAAATCCCTGTATTCCTGGGTAATCATTGCAGTGACAGAGCAACAAGAGAAAGCATTCCATCACACCTTGCTGCGATTGAAAAGCACTTATCCACTTTAACAGCGTGACCTGTGAATAGTACAGCGGTCTGCTATTAAACAGCTCAACACGATGTTTTGTCACAGTCCACGCTGTGCGTCCTTGGGTCTTGCTCCCCTGAAGGCAGGACTGGAGTTAGCTGCTAGGCCCCACGTAGTTCCCGGGGAAGAAGCCTTCCAGACCGTTCAGGACACCCTCACACCAGCCATCCTCATTCCTCTTGGTCAGGTAGATCACATCCCCCACCTGGAAGGCCAGATCGCCTGGCTTGCCAGTGTCATAGCTGTACAGTGCCACCACTTGGCAGAAAACAAAATTACAATGAGGTTTCAGTAAGACAAGGAAGGTTTACTTGTACAACACTTTTCACAGGCAGCAACAATTCAAAGTGCTTCACATAAAATAATTGAATAATATCTATGTAATATTGTGGCATCTCTGCTTCCTCTCTGCTTTAAATAATGATGGCACACTAAAAAGCCACATACCCACACTCCATTTCCTAAAGAGCCCACACAGACCTCTCCAGTAGTTAATCTGATTTCATTTCTTGCCCCCAAATTGCATATTTGTTATACACTGTACTAGTAGAGTTCAGAGCACTCCCACTACACTACTAGAGTTCAGGGCACTCCCACTACACTACTAGAGTTCAGGGCATTCCCACTACACTACTAGAGTTCAGGGCACTCCCACTACACTACTAGAGTTCAGGGCACTCCCACTACACTACTAGAGTTCAGAGCACTCCCACTACACTACTAGAGTTCAGGGCACTCCCACTACACTACTAGAGTTCAGGGCACTCCCACTACACTACTCCTGAGTGCTTGTGTGCTGACAGTAACAGTGTTGGGATCTACTGGTGGGATCTACTGGTGTTCTTGTTGGTATCTACTGGGGCAGGCCTCCACCTTTCTCAAGGTACTCTGCAGGGGCGTAGGTATCATAGTCCACGGGTGGAGGCAGAGGGGGCATGTCCTCAAAGTTGTCCATGCAATCCATGAGCGGTGGGGGTGGAGGAGCTGGAATCTCCAAGTCTAAAAGCATGTGAAAACACAGCTCATTCTGACTTCTGGATTCTCTAGATGACATTAGTGCAGAGTATGCAGACTTCTGGATTCTCTAGAAATTTAGCATCTGAAAAAGCAGCGAAAGGCTATTTTGCTCTAAGCAAAGGCAGAAAAGAGAGGAGGGTGATCAAGAGCAGAGACACAGACTGGTGGGCCGGACTTACCAAGGTGCTGTAGTCGGGCAGGAATCCGACAAAGTGGACTCATTGAAGTGGGCGGAGCCAGCGGAGGGGGATATGGAGGGGGCGGGGGGATTATGACTGACAGGCGACCACAGAGAAATGGACCAATCATGCAGACCATATGACATAGGCCAAGGTTGTTGTTTTTTTTTCCTGAGAATATTTTTTTATGTAATAGCAAATATATTCTTACTCCCGTCTAATTCCAAGTGCTGCCATGTACTATTAGGCAGCTCATACATGCTAATGACGGGCCCTGTAAGGGGAGAGCTGGAAGCATAAGTCAACCCTGACGGCCCTGTGAATGATACCAAATGTTTATAGTGAGTTCTACACTCCCAATAACACATGACCTCTTCAATGAAGACTTAGATTCAGGAGGATGTTGACCAGAGGTCCAGTATTTCACTACTCGATCTGATGGCTGGACTGGCAGTGAGCTCACTGTGAGTGCCAAGTGGGAGGGGCGCAGGGCGGAGCTGTGCCGGCTGGGGCCTTACGCGACTGGGCCGGGGGGAGGACGAGAGAGCGCGTGTAGCGGGTGCGGACGCCGGGGCCCGCACGGACCCTCAGAGACAGGGAGCGCGCGCTGGGTGGGTGCTGCCGGGCCCGCGAACGACGAGAGCGGCGAGCTGAACAGCAGCACATAGAGAAACACGTCAGATCACATGCACACACACACACACACACACACACACACACACACACACACAGACACCTCAAGACAAGCTGTATAAAGAAGAGAAATCAGTAAAGTTGACTGCTTTTGTCAAAGCGCCTACAGCACATGGAACAAACACATCACTGCAGAGCCTGAGGTGACCACACCTCTGAGGTGACCACCCCTCTGAGGTGACCACCCCTCTGAGGGACACTGTGACCTCACAAAGCTAGTAGACACTAGGCGAACTGGAGAACCTCCATACCGTCACTGAACTCCTCAGCACAGAGAGGAGGAGGGTCAGGTAGCTGCAGTCTGTCCATGGTGGGTGGAGGGAGGCACTCTGGCAAGCTGTTCTCCTCTGGCACTGGGCAGGGAAGAAGCAAACATTGTGTTAAAAACTCACTCAGCTCATCTACTCTCTCTCCACGTGTAAGGCACTCCTGTTCTCCCACCGGTCTCCAGCGGCGGGGCGGGTGGAGGTGGCACTATGCTGCCCAGGTCACCGTCTTCAAAGGTTTCCTCTGCAGGGGACATGGGTGGAGGTGGGAGGAGGTCACAGGTGTCAAAGGGTAGTGGAGGAGGGGCCGGAGGGATGTTGAGATTGGGCTCTGGCCCCGCCTCCTCCAGAGGGGGTGGTGCTGGAGGCCCCTCCTCCAGCAGTGTGCTGATGATGTCAGTGTCGGGGCTTGTGGGCCAGTTGGGGACAACGGGTGGTGTGACAGACTTGCCAAAGCTGGAACTGAAGCCAGTGAGACACACACACACACACACACACACGCACACACGCACACACGCACACACACGCACAATGGATCAAAACATGAGCAAAATCAAAACAACAGATTTTAGATTAGAACTGCTAGTGCATAAACTGTAACAACAAAATGAGGCCTCTCATAGCACTAAGGTAAATACTTACGTGGGCAGTTTATCATTGAGGGAGGTTTGAGATGGACCGCGGGACAGAGACGGTGCCACAGGACATTCCGTAGGACGGCTGTTCCGCCTGCGATAACACACATGGATGCACAGAGAGATATAGAAACTCTCTCCCTCTCTCACACACACAGAGAGATATAGAAACTCTCTCCCTCTCTCACACACACAGAGAGATGCATATATTCATGCATACACAGACACCCACAAAAACCCTCTCACATATGCATTGATGTGCGCGCACACACACACACACACACACACACACGCACACACATATGTACTTACATATGCATGCAAATGCCTAAACACACACACACACACACACACACACACACACACACACACACACACACAAAGGGACTGATGTACAGAAATGGGCTGTAAGACAGACTCTTGTTTGTTTTTATTAGTGGTGGGCTGTTAACGCCGATAGTGTGTGTGTGTGTGTGTGTGTGTGTGTGTGTGTGTGTGTGCGCATATGAATGCATGTGTGAGAGGGTTTTTGTGGGTGACTGTGTATGCCGATAACGGCCCAATATAATATAATATAATATATTAGTGGTGGGCCGTTATCGGCGTTAACAGCCAACCACTAGTTTTCATGTATGCTGACGATGACTGATACACAAACACAGAGAAACTGACATTGAAGGCTTCTTCGTTGCCATTAAAGGCATCTTCTGCAGAGGAAGTGGGTGGTTCAAAACAAAATGAACTTCCTGCCAGTGACACACCGTAGTTTCACAGGAAAGAGAACTGATGAAAGTGGTTAAGGCTTAACACTGCATTGTGAATACTTTCGCTTTGCAGAACTATCTGTCTATTCATAATCTGTTAACACAATCTATTCAACTTACTATTGAGCTATACTTAAATACTACTTCATAATGTGCTGAGAAAAATGTCACATGACTGTAAGTGTTAGTTGTAGGTGACAGCGAATGCGCACAACTTTTACCCTGACGAACAAATTAAGAGAAATAGCAGAAATGATTGTTGATATGATTGTGTTGATGGGTTACGGCGCATGACGTACCCCAAGGTCCCGCTCTGCTTGCGTATCATGGTCCCCTTCCTCTCCTGTGGCTTGGCATCCTAAAAAGAAAAGGACACACAACACACAAGTGTTTAAACACTAATCACTGTCCAGGTAGCCTCAGTATAACAGGAGTCTGAGAATAGCCTCTCATAACCGCTATTGCTTTGAACTCCTGCTACAAGATGCAGTTCCGTTTTGTGGTAGGGAAATGGTCTTGTGTGCGTGTTTGTGTGTGTGTGTGTGTTGGGGTGGGGGTGATTTGATGGTTGGGTGAGCATACACACACTCAAATATGCTTAATAGTGTAGGGGCAGTCTTTTGAGGCTGTGTGTGTGTGTGTGTGTGTGTGTGTGTGTGTGTGTGTGTGTGTGTGTGTGTGTGTGTGTGTGTGTGTGTGTGAGAGAGAGAGAGTTGGTTAGTGTTTGGATGAGTATTTGAACAGTCTTT
Organism: Brachyhypopomus gauderio; assembly: GCF_052324685.1. Lineage (NCBI taxonomy): Eukaryota > Metazoa > Chordata > Actinopteri > Gymnotiformes > Hypopomidae > Brachyhypopomus > Brachyhypopomus gauderio. The sequence goes on along the minus strand of NC_135212.1, from coordinate 43,024,235 downwards.
TGTGACGATGTATTTGCAGAAGTGACAGTGAATGTGATTCTTTAGGGCACTGCACGATTCATGTAACTGTGTCTCTGTGCTTGGTGTGGATGCACTAAGGGTTTGTGAAGGCATCACTGAACCAGATTAGTTTGCACTGCACCAATCAGGGCCTCTCACTGTTTTCCCACGGTGCTTTGTGGCCGCCAGCCAGCCAGCCAGTCTACTGTGTGTGTGCGTGTGTGTGTGTGTGTGTGTGTGTGTGTGTGTTAAATATACACATGGGAATACATGCACAAAGAACCAGAATGAAAGACAGAGAGAATGAAAAGGGCATCCTGAATGTCCCTGTGCATCTCAGTGTGTGTATGTGGGTGTGAGCGTGTGTGTGTCCTCTTTTGAGGTGCGGGATGAGAAACTATGTGTGTGCACTGCAAGATGACGCTAGCCTAGCAGCTCCATATGCAGGATGTGGCTAAACACATCTCTCTTAAGACAGAGAAATCACACAAGAGCCTGTGTGATTTTCACACATTCTAGCGCACTTTCTGTCTTTCCTCTTCTTGTCGGTTGTACACAAATGAATACATACTTATTTTTACAACTACCTGCATGGAGATTTGGCATTAAATAATTCAGAACTTTGCCAGCATGCTGTCCCACATGAATTACACCGCCCGACTGGGTTTCAACTGACCACACTTCCTGTATATGTATGTGACAGGTGTGAGGAGGGGCCTGACCTTCATGCCGTGACCCACGGAGTCCAGGCTGGAGTAGGAGATGGGCGTGCGTGAGTATTTGGGTTTAGGCTCTTTACCCCCGGGGGGTGGGATGACCTTGCAGCTCCTGGAGTAGCGATTAGTCGTGGTAAATACACCAATCTCTCGACGTGCCACCTTCTCCCTGTGCATGTCCACCGTCTGCACAAAAGAAGAAAGGAACTGCTTTACAGTGGTGTCACACCCCCCTGAGGTTAGTTCCAAATACATTTAACAAATGCTTTCAGAAAGGGATATTATAAATATACTCTAGTGTTCATGGTCAGACTACATCTCTTCTTGTAATGTTGTAATATAAGGAGCTCAAGGAAAAGGCATCCGTCCCATGTGACTGGGGTACTAGCTACAACTAGTGTCTCTGGGTCCCCATCTGAGATGACTGGGTGAGGATGCCCATCTGAGATGACTGGGTGAGGATGCCCATCTGAGATGACTGGGTGAGGATGCCCATCTGAGATGACTGGGTGAGGATGCCCATCTGAGATGACTGGGTGAGGATGCCCATCTGAGATGACTGGGTGAGGATGCCCATCTGAGATGACTGGGTGAGGATGCCCATCTGAGATGACTGGGTGAGGATGCCCATCTGAGATGACTGGGTGAGGATGCCCATCTGAGATGACTGGGTGAGGATGCCCATCTGAGATGACTGGGTGAGGATGCCCATCTGAGATGACTGGGTGAGGATGCCCATCTGAGATGACTGGGTGAGGATGCCCATCTGAGATGACTGGGTGAGGATGCCCATCTGAGATGACTGGGTGAGGATGCCCATCTGAGATGACTGGGTGAGGATGCCCATCTGAGATGACTGGGTGAAGATGCCCATCTGAGATGACTGGGTGAGGATCCCCATCTGAGATGACTGGGTGAGGATCCCCATCTGAGATGACTGGGTGAGGATCCCCATCTGAGATGACTGGGTGAAGATGCCCATCTGAGATGACTGGGTGAAGATGCCCATCTGAGATGACTGGGTGAGGATCCCCATCTGAGATGACTGGGTGAGGATCCCCATCTGAGATGACTGGGTGAGGATCCCCATCTGAGATGACTGGGTGAAGATGCCCATCTGAGATGACTGGGTGAAGATGCCCATCTGAGATGACTGGGTGAGGATCCCCATCTGAGATGACTGGGTGAGGATCCCCATCTGAGATGACTGGGTGAAGATGCCCATCTGAGATGACTGGGTGAGGATCCCCAACTGAGATGACTGAGTGAAGATGCCTATAGTCCTTTTGGATTTTAACTAAGAGTACATTTACTTAATTCGTTTCTTTTATTCATCTGAACAGAGCACGTTATGTCTTTCACATGAGCGGAAAGTATTCTGAAACAGCCCGAGTTGCTAACATTGCACCTGCTACCAGATTATCCTAATATCCTAAAATCACGAAGTTCTCTTCCTTCTGCAGGCCTTCAGAGTGGGTGGAAAACAGCCCCATTACTCTGGGCTGGCTTGTTCATGCCCTTCCTGGGTGCATGGCAGACAATGGAGAACATCAATCAGGGGCAGTATTAGCCCCTGAGGGTGAGAACACAGCGCCTTTCATTCTCAGGCTCCCCCTTACACCCCCCCCAAAATCCATGGGCCCGCCTCAGGTGACCTGGTTAAGCAGGCTGGGCACGAGGGGAGGGTGGGGGGTGTCTGGAATGGCACGCTGAAGTCCCTGCCAGAGAAAGGAGCCTAGAGAACGGAGGGGGAGGGGCTTGAAGACCCTTGAGCTGGCTTCTGTTACCCTAGTAACAGGGCCCCTGCTGCAGACCCCTGGAGCTTAGAACTGTGGTATTTACTGAATTTTGAGATACACATCAAATAAAGTGTTTTTATCACTTTTTCGAAATAAATTTAAGACAATGTACCATAAATTATAGCATTTGGTAAAGCGTCCTCTAATTCTCATTTTTTTTAACATGCTGATGTAGCTTGTCACATTGATTCGATGAAGGAAGAGTGTCTTTTTAAGATAGGCATGATGACACAGCAGACCGGTAGAAACATCAACAGACTCTGGAAATCAGGAAGTGCTGTGTATGTCAGAAAGCCTGGACTCCCTCTCACCAGTTCAGTTAAGGTTGAATAATACAAACACAAATGAATCTGTGATGATTTCCCTTAACATTGTCTTGTGCTCAGTTAACCAGAAGAACAAAGCCAAGCTGTGTGACGTAACCCTGCAGCATGCATTAACACCAGCCTGAATATACCTACATAACCCAGAAAGGCCTGGATCACTGGAATCAGAATGCTCACGCTGGTCGCTTACAGTCAGACTCATTCGAACACACAGCGGGGAAAATACATTTCAGCTTTAAGCCTTTGAATCGTAAACTAGCAATGAGTGAAAGCTGCGATAACGTAATCGTTACACCATGGACGCAGCTTTCACGCAGTCCCTGGAAAGCGTTAGGGAAGTGAAAGCAGACGAGGAGATCCGGCTCACACGCACGTACCTGTCCAATGAGGTGCACAGAGGACTCAATGTGGCGGAGCTGTGAGTTCTGGGCATCCAGCAGTTTGATAACATTGGCAGCCAGGGAGCTGATCTGATAGGCCACACTGGCCAGTGAATGAGTGGTGAAGGCCTTGGTCTCCTCTAAAGCTTTGCTGGCATCCCCACCTGCCTGGAAGTGTGGAAGCAGGCAAGAGACTTAAAGTCACATTAAAATTCCATTTAAAAAAGGAAGAGATTTTTTTTAGCTGACTTTTAGTCAATTGTGTTGAGACTTTGCAGCAGCATGTAGACTGTATGACTGTCTCTAACGTTTCCTATTGAGTCTCAAGTTCCCTTTCTGGTCACACCTCGTCGCCACTCTTGTGCTTACATTTGGTGAATAATTTTTTTAAGTACATGTTCGCTGAACATTTGCCTGTGACAAGAACAAAGAGGTTGAGATCACAGGCTGCTTGGACAGAAGAGAGCAAATGTTTTATTTTTCTCTCTGTACATTGTCTTTTAATTTTATTTAGTGACAGGGAGCAGCTGACTGAGAGTGAAACCCATTCAGATCACTTCCTCTCAAGTCATGCTCAGCCTTAATGACACGATGAGCAGGCCTGGTGCAGTGTAATTATAAAGTGTAGTATTATTATTATGTGCCACTGGGATAACTGGGAAAGTGCCATTATAAAGTGTACATAGTCTAAAATCACTATGTCATGCTATGATTAATCATTCGGGCTTGTTATGATAGAAATGTCATGCTATGATTAATCATTCGGGCTTGTTATGAAATCAAAAGTAAATTTCTGAAACAAAACGTCAATTTCGCAGACTTCAATTGTCAATTTGGAAATGAAAGCTTTTTGAAAGACCAATAATTTGTGTTTCACGAATACTAAGTGAAGCAATTACAGGTCACATGCAGCAGAGATGTCTAAAGTAGCTTACCTGAACATAGTTTTTTTCGCAATAATCCGCCAGCTCGCACAGGTTTTTATAGTTGTCCAAAAGAGCCTTCCGCGCGGAGGGGGCTTCTTCTAATATTTTAGTTATCTCTTCAGTCTCCTTCTGGTCCCTCATCGTGCCTCGGAGCGAGTTGTTGAGAAACGTACCCCAGGAAACCCCGCTCTCCTCCGTGCCGAGGCTGCGAGTGTCAGCTCGCTAACTCGACGCCTGGAATAAAGTCCTTCCTCAATGAGAGAGTAGAAACTTTCGTAGCAGAAATCTGCTGCGAGGAATCAACGTGTAGTCTAAAACCTCTTCCGTTTAACCTTGTCCCCCTGAATGGACTACTGATTAGTCTAAATACGTTTAATCCCGTCATACATAAGGATTTGTGTCTGCAGGTACACGGCAGGCTCGTAAAGTGTGTGTCGGAACGCGGCCCAGGGGAACTTAACGTGTGACCCAGCGGTCGCTGTGCGTGGTGGACGGACTCCCCCTTGTGATGTCTGTGTCTGCGTACACCACAATTTCACCATTTGTATACGAAGCATTCTCAAGAAATGAAATTCACCTTTTTCATATTCACGTTTTCCTCTCAAGTTATATAGTTTAAATATTAGATTATAGTTGTTTTTTCAACCTGAAAATATATTCATGACGTTTCACTTGTAATTAAGATTTCCTGTGAAAGTATTTTATTTTCGATTTTATACTTGCATAGGCATTCAAAGAAAACAGAAACAGCACAACTACATCTCTCATTTCTCTAGGCTAATGAATGGTTTAGCCCTTCGTTCATTACCAACGTGCCAAACAAATCTAACAGATATTATGACAAGAAACACAGCAGTTAGGCAGGCATAGCTAATGAGGATGGTCCTGAGGGCAAACAGAGACTCCGGGTCAGTGATCCTGCGTAGTTGGCCCATGCGTGCATACACAGCAAGCCTGATCTCTGCCACCTTCTTGCCCCTGAGCCAGCAGTAATAGGTACCGCCGTCCCGCCGCTGTGCAGGCTGGAAGTGCAGGTTCTGTCCTGTGTCTATGAACACACGCTGGCTCTTATTCAGACCCTCCATGTAGTGGGAACGGTAAAGGGGTGTAGGGCCTTTGTCCCATGCTACAACTCTCTGGGCCGTCGCCCCAGGACAGGAGAGGATGAGGTCCGTCTCCGCTGGGTGGTTGTGGTGGTAGACCGGAAGTCTCAGGGAATTAGATTCACCGTAAGCAAGGAAGTCCAGCAGAGCCTGCTGCTGTGGGCTGCTGGAGGGTCTTGGAGGGCATGGAGTCTGGCAGCTTCGCACGGCCAACTCTGCCCCATGGCTCCCGCCAGCCAGCCCGAAGCTCAGGGGAACAGCTGCGGAGCCGCAAGAGGTCACGTTCCTCGCCTGGCGAAGGTACCGCACCTGGAGGTACTGGCTGACGACATAACAAAGACCCACTCGTGTCTGCTCTCCCTTTATGCCGCAGCGGTCACACTCGGACCAGGGCCAGTAGTCGGTGAACACTCGATAGGGCTTCGCTTGGTCTGCCTGTGGTGCTCCGCTTGTGCGAACGAGGCTCCGGTTAAAGCGCACCCGTTCCACGTGCTGAACGTCCACGTCATAGCCGTAGAAGTACTCCCCCGAGCGCGTGCCGCAGACGTAATGGCCCGAGTCGCTCTCCTGCGCCATGAAGATGAGGAGGCTGAAGAGACGGATGCTGAAGCGTGAGCGTAGGGACTGGCCTCGGCCCACCTGGGACGAGTCCAGCACTGCAGTGCCCGCGAAGTCGGTGAGGACCCGCGAGTTCTGCGTGCCCAGAGATTTCTGGTAGTACCACACAACTGAGAGTACGTCTTCTGGCTTACAGCGACAGGGCAACTCGATGGTCATGTCGGCAACATACGCGGCGTTGTCGAACACCAGGAACGCAGGACATGCTCTGGTGGTGAAGATGTCCTCTTTATCCTCAGGGGCTTGATAGGCAGCCAATAGCCAAGGACACAGTGTCCAGACACACAGGAGAACTAAACAGGAACACACACTCATACCTATACCATATTTACTGCTTGCAGATAGACTTGGATTGTAGAGAATCTTCCTATGTCACTGTGTGCTGGCTCGTTACCATGGTAGCGAGGTTTGCTCATTGTGACCTAGAAATATTAGATAACTAACTGTTTCATATACTTCATATCATATGTCACAGCAACATAGTAAACTAGCTATTTCACTGAATACTTAAAGGCTATTTTCTCACAGAAATATCATGCACTCTCACAAAGTCCATACTTTGCCATCAGACATTTGAGTTTTCCTGCAACATCAGTCTTATCCTCTAATGTGTTCTCAGCACACCGTGTCTCTCCTGCCTCAGACAAGCCTGGATCCTCAGAGTAAATCCTCTGAGGGTTCTGAGGAGCAGTAGATGGCCGTCCTAATGCATCCCACAGCCTGTGGAAGAGACCTTCACAAGCTTTTTGCTCAGCTTGGCTCAAGAGAGACACGCTGAGGCTAAAGCGTCTGGTCTTAGAGAGGCCTTCCAGCAACCCCATCACCACAGCCTCATCTCCTGGCGACATGCACTGAGAAAGGATGACCAGGAACTCGCCTAGAAGACCAGACTCCACCTCCACGCTGAAAATTCCCTGCAACGTGTCTCCACCCAGCCTGACAAGGAGACCGTACTTTTCATTTGAACTTCCACCAAACCTGCGCCAATCTCTGCTGAACTCCAACGCAGTCGTTGGCTGGAAGTCAGACTGCAAAGGCTAGAAGATTAGGAAAAAAGCGAAATGAAGTGAAATATTTTTACTTTAAAATATTTTACTTCTTTATTTCGGATTATGTGATATAACTATGTGTAACTCACGGGGTCAATGTCAGCTGAGGCCCCTTTTTGCTCCTTATAACCTGCAGCAACTGAATTCCACGGCTGCTTGCGGGGCGCCGCGGTCGTGTCCCTTTTCTCTAGGGGTTTAAGGTGGGATGCCAGCACAATGTCCCTAAAACATAAAGACTCCAGGTTAGTGTCTTTTAGTCGTCCGTGAGGAGCTAAACCAAACTCCAACTTTGTTAGCCTAGCTAGTAGTGATGGGAATTTCAGAGTTGACTCTTTCGGCTCTTTGTTTTGCCACTTATTTCCAGTGGTAAAGAACAATGTTACCTACATTTTACATGACTATATGCACAAAAGAGTGCAAAAAAAGCTCAAAAACAGTGTTGCTGTGGCCAATTGTTTTCATGCTTGCCTTGTAATAACTCACTGATTGCACTCACACATTCAATTGTATCAATAAATTATTTTTTTATTTAAACACTTTATTAAAGCATCACTTGTGAACTCTGAAATATGGCCAATGGACGCCAAAAGGTAGGTTACAAAATAACTTACTATATTAAATAATCATTCATTTCTGGGTAATAAACAAATACTCTGGAAAGTGCAAAACAGCAGCATTCAACAGTAGTGATTAAAATAACCACAATTTGCAATATGTAACTGATTTAACCTTTTCAACTATTTTTGGAAGGCAGATTGGCATTTAGGAAGACCAAGTGCCTCAACTTGGAGGGGTTGATCCGGTTTCTTCTCTCTGTTATTATCTGCCCTGTTTTGAGAAAGATTCTTCAGAGGGTACTGATGTCGCTACAATACAGTACAATACAGTCGCCCTGCCATCCCCATGACCATGTACTAGCACTGTGCACACCCCATCCACCCCTCCCCTCCTTGCTTGGTGGTATAACCCTTTCGATGATTGGTTCCTCTGCTTGTTATTGTTCTCTGATTTGTTGAATGACAAGCCTTAGAAAAAAAATGGCTCGGTCTTAGAGGGGAACCAGCTCTCGTAGTTCACTTAAAAGAGCCGGCTCTTTGAACCGGTTCGTTCGTGACCGACACATCACTACTAGCTAGCTAACATGCGCTAATACTGACAGTCACCTGTAGCTCAGATTATGTGCGTTTAGCTCACACCTGTTAACTACACTTATCCAGCAGAAACGTTTAGTTGACTAACCTGAACTCCTCATAAGAAGCAACTTTTTGACGAATGGCGCGGAATTTCGCATCATTTTCTCTTTGATATTTCTTGTCCGCTTCCACCGCAATCTTCAGCTCTTTCTCAAGTGCCAAGAAGTCAATGATATCACTGTTCTCCATGCCCGAGCGACCAACACTATCTTCGAATAAAGTTACTTTACTGTTACTTTAAAACGCAGGTGAATGTACTGTTTGAGGTGGATGTGTACTACACAGATATGCTCCGGGTCGCTGTGTGGTTTACTAGGGAAGGGGCCACGACTCCTAAACAAAAAGGACACTATAGCAACGGGTTTAAACGGCCACGCCGGATCCGGTATCAGTATTTACCAGAGACCGTCCACATGTATAGTGGTTAAAAAAGGACCGTAGGCCTATACATATGCACTCCTGAGACCTTTGTGAACGTTTTCATTTTTTAAAGCTGGAAATTGAAAAATTCAGTTCGTTTAACAAAGATATAAAATCATTAACTTAAAATGTTAGATATAGTTTAAACCTGTCTGCATGTTTTGAACTGTCCATTTTCTGTTTGAGACCATCAACAGGTTAATTTTCAATTTGGATTCTGGCATTTTTGTCTGGTCCTGTTATCCAAGTTAAATTGAAGACTAAGCAAATGTTTGTTACGGTAGAAGACTAATAACCAAATACAAGTGAATATCGGTGAATTTGAATATCATCAAAAAGTTAATTTGTTTCAGAAATTCGATACAAAAAGTGAAACACATATATTACATCGATTCATGACCAATGAAGCCAATGAAAACCCAAAATCATTATATGAGACAATCAGAATATTATATAAGACCAACTGAAAAATAAATTTTTAATTCATAAATGTTGACTTACCTAAAAGAATGTACAGTAAATACTCAGTACTTGGTCGGGGCTCCTTTTGCATGAACTTCTGCATCAGTGTGGCATGAAGGTGATCAGCCTGTGGCACTGCTGAGATGTTATGGAAGCCCAGGTAGCTTTGATAGCAGCCTTCAACTGGCCTGCATTGTTGGATCTGGTGTGTCCCCCATAGATTCTCTGTAGGGTTTAGGTCAGGTGAGTTACCTGGCCAAACAAGCACAGTGATACTGTGGTTATTAAACCAGGTATTGGTACTATTGGCAGTGTGGACAGGTGCTCGGAAATTAATTTCCGTCCCCAAAACGCTTGTCGGCAGAGGGAAGCAAGAAGTGCTCTACAATGTCCTGGTAGACGGCTGTGCTGACTTTGGTTTTGATACAACCTGCACCAGAAGACGACGTGGCTTCCCAAACAATCACTGATTGAGGAAACTTCACACTAGACCTCAAGCAGCTTGGATTGTGTACCTCTCCTCCACTCGTCCTCCAGACTCTGGGACCTTGATTTACAAATGAAATGCAAATTTTACTTTCATCTGGAAACAACACCTTGGACCACTGAGCAACAGTCGTTCTTTTTCTTGGCCCAGCTAAGATACTTCTGGCATTGACTCTTAATAAAGAGTGGCTTGACACAAGGAATGCAGCAGTTGTAGCTCATGTCCTGGATACATCTGTCCGGTAGCTCTTGAAGCACCGACTCCAGCAGCAGTTCACTTCTTGTGAATGTCCAAGATTTTGAATGGCCTTTTCTTGAAAATCCTTTCAAAGTTGTAGTTCTCTGTTGTTTGTGCACCTTTTTCTACCACTATTTCTTTCCACTCAAATTTCAATTACTATGCTTGGATACAGCACCCTGAACAGCCAGCTTCTTTAGCAATGACCTTTTGTGGTATACCCTCCTTGTGGATTGTGTCAGACTGCCTTCTGGACATCGGTCAGGTCAGCAGTCTTCCCCATGATTGTGTAGCCTACTGAACCAGACTAAGGGCCCATTTCAAACACTTAGGAAGCCTTTGTAGGCATTTTGTGATTATTCTAATTTTCTTAAATTACTTTTGGGTTTTCATTGGCTTTAAGCCATATTCAAAATTAACAGATAAACACTTGAAATAGACCACTCCATTCATTATGAATCCGTGTTTCAATTTTTGTAACCACACAAAATCAGGAAGGCAAGTTAGGATTATCCCATGTCAAACATTTGAGAGGATACTGTTTTGAAATTAGAGGAAAATAACAGACACGTTAATGGACTTTATGAACATTTTATTGAAAATGCCAAAATGGAGGCTAGGCGATGCTGCCAGCATTAGACGCAATCCTGGGCCACAGATCTGCACATTCCTTCGCCACAGGGCCCGTGATGGCAGAGCCTAAGAAGCATAACAGGTGACAGGTGAACTACAGCCATTTCTGATGATGGATTATAAAACAGGATCAGGAGCTGTGGTTTAAAAACCAATATATGTAATATCTGGTTCACTATAGTGGAGATCATCAATATATTTTTCATGTGTTTTATATCCACCAGTGTAAACCTGATCCGAGATACTGAAGCTGGTTTGCGCACACCACTTGGTTCTAATCAAGGCAGGTGAACGCAGCGAAACGCTCAATTTATTCTGTCCCGTCACGGATTGAGAGTGAACAGTACAAACACTGCCATCTCACCCAAGAGCAACGGAGTTCACTATCTCCTTCCACGACATCTTGCTCAGACACTGATCAGACAAAGCAAGTGCTTTTATTAGAAGGAGACATTGCATTTAGATCACCTACCTTTCATTTCACCCTTGTTGTTCACTATGACCCCGGCATTATCTTCAAAGTATAAGAACACGCCGTCTTTTCGCCGGTACGACTTCCGCTGTCGTATCACCACCGCTGGATGCACTACAAAACAAAGACCAGGATAACTTTACATCTGAGGTGAAACAGAACATCTACATAACCGATTCAAAGCCAGGGACAGTGTTCCAGCGTGTATAGGGCACTAACACCACGCAGGAGTCAGCAAAGGAGAGCCTGTTTCAGTGAGAGCAGTACACTCCTCCAGAGACAGACGCATTTATTCTCGGAAATCAGCACTACAGCAGTAGAACAAGTGGACCTTCCGTGACTTGTAAGCCACAGTGAATTTGCATGGCTACTATCTGGGGCTTTGACCGATCTAGTCTCAGACCAGTACTACTGTAAATTTTATGTTGATCTGTCTGTGGTTTTTTGCACTTCTAGGTAGAAGCTTTAATTCCTGTTGTTCAAGTGAGTCTGTGTTGATTTGGAATACTAGGTAATGGCATTGATTCTTGTCTGGCTCAAGGGTATCCTGAATTGTGACCTATCTATGCGACTATCTAGGATGCATTCTGTGACTCTGCACTTTGTAAGTCACTCAGCATAAGAGCACCTACTAAATGCCCTAAATGTAAATGTACGACAAAAGCACAGAGAAATCTCAGACCAGAAAAAACAAACTGTTACTAAAAAATCCGAGAAGTATTATGGCTGTCTAACTATTCAGTCAGATGCCTTCAGTCAGATGTGTAACATATTCCACTATTTCAGTAATTTTCAGTGTCAAATTTACTGCTGTCCCTAGAATACACGTCTTCACAAGAGGTGTATACTGCACCCAGACCGGTCACATGAGGTTTTAAAACTGTCCCATCACGGATTGAGATTGAACAGCACGCAGTTAAAACTGTCATCTCACCCATTAGCAACGGAACTTATTATATCCTTCCATGACGTCTTGCTCAGCCACTAACCAGACACAGCAAGTGCTTTTAAGAAGGAACTACAGAGACCATGGCACTGATGAACAGGCAAGCTCTTAAGACTTTTTTAGCAGAGTAAACAGGTAACAAGGCCTACAAACGCTTGAATTATATTTGACTATATTACTATAACATTATATTATAATATTTGACTATTTACTGCTGTCCCTAGAATACACGTCTTCACAAGAGGTGTATACTGCACCCAGACTGGTCACATGAGGTTTTAAAACACTATGTCTTCACTGGACACATGAAATCACTCAACCATAAGGTATTGCAAACTAAAGCAATACACCAGTATTGGTTAAAATGGTTTCAGGATGTTCAGTTAGACTGGACTGAAAAAAAATCACTCCATAGCGTTCCTCAGGGTGTATTTCCAGGTCATGACCTGAATTCTGAATGAAACAGCTTTCGTGTGCAGTTGAGGTCTGAAACACTCCTTTAAGGGTATAGTTCTGCATACAACACTCCTTTTAATAGTGATTCAGGTGACCATGATTGCTTGCAGTATACATGTAGTATTAACTCCCCAGTCATACTACTGTTGGTTAAAAGCTGCTTGTAAGCTGTGCTACAAGAGCGGGATCACGGGACGGCCGGTCTACCGGGACGGCAGGTCTACCGGGACGGCAGGTCTACTCACCCTTCTTCCTGAGCTCTGGCTTCCCCTTCTTTACTGTTGCCATGACCATGTCTCCCACACCGGCAGCAGGAAGCCTGTTCAGGCGACCTTTGATGCCTTTGACGGAGATGATGTACAGGTTCTTCGCACCTGAGGGCATCGGTACAGATTAGTATGCGTATAATACGACAGGCGCGCACGCACACACAGTGCTCTACTACACACAAAACTGTACCGTCACGGATTGAGATTGAACAGCACGCAGTTAAAACTCTGTCATCTCACCCATTAGCAACGGAACTTATTATATCCTTCCATGACGTCTTGCTCAGCCACTAACCAGACACAGCAAGTGCTTTTAAGAAGGAACTGCAGAGACCCATAGCACTGATGAACAGGCAAGCTCTTAAACTATTTTTTAGCAGAGTAAACAGGTCACAAGGCCTACAAATGCTTGAATTATATTTGACATTACAAGGTTTAAAAACATGTGCCTTGACGATCTACCCAAAACGGCAGCATTAAATTCTACGCCCAAACGTCCCCGTGAAGTCCCGCAGATCAGGTCGGTAATCGCGGTGTTGGGTGACGGGCATCAGGGCGCCGTACCTGTGTTGTCAGCGCAGTTGATGACCGCTCCGACTGGGAGACCCAGCGAGATGCGGAACTTGGCCCCAGAAGCCCCACCACGTCCTGAAAGCGACGAACATCTTTAGCTCAACATCACATACACACATAAAGATTAACATCTTTAGCTCAACATCTACGGGCAGGTCGGATAACTCCAGCACAGGCCGCACATCACTACGCATGCGTGTTAGCCAGCTAGCTACAACTAGCCATCTCACCCGAGATAGCCCAACTACTTTAAATGACACAAATTACACGATTCTCTGATAATTAAACACATAACTACGCAATATTGTATTGTAGATCTACGTAGGTTTTGTAGAAATTGCAAATTCTCATTCAGAAATCGGTCAACGTGAATTCTGTAGCTAAACTAAAACGGCAACAACCCTATATTGACATTTCTTAGTTATAAAAACGATTTAAAACTTAATACACACAACATCGTAGGTGCACATATTTGTTGCAACGATGAGACCGTTTCTTATATGCAGAAGGCTGTCTAACTTCAAGGATTAGTGTGGATTTAGTGATTCTTACTTTACCTCTCTTAGACATTGTCGCTGGACAGGGGAAAAGGAAGAAGGAGAAAAGGACGCTGGGAAATAAAGTTGCGCATACCACAGAGATCAGCGCGTCCGACAAACACGATCTCGCTCTTATTTGCGCCCCCTAGTGTTTTCGGAGGCTTATTGCCTTATTGCAATGAATTTTAACCCTCAAACACTTTTCACGTAAGTACAGCTTGACCATGCATACTAATAAATTGATAATGATAATGAATTGCTATTGATTATTGCTAGCTCATACCAACCCCCCCAAAATAAAACTAGAATTGCCAGCATCTTATAGGCCTTTTAGGTATAGAACATTAATTAGTTTAAACCTTGTTATTATCACTACTGATTTTTCCATAAAATAACATAAATCAGCTATGACTACATAGCTGTGAAGATAATGTCTGTGAAATTAAGTATGTTGATCACTTTAAAATGTTGACATGGAATCCACCAGAGAGAACCTATGATGAACTTAATCCTGTTTAAACAACAACTTTATTTGATATGATAAAAACAATAAAAACAAAATGTTATTTTATAGACTTTGTATGTATTAAAACATTTTGGAATAACGCAACAAAAACTAAAGAAAGGAAACGATCAGTGACATAAAAGTCTTGTGTTGATAACCAGCAAATAATGGATAAAGAGAGAGAGACCTGAGTTGATTGCAGAACAAGTTATTTCTGTGTGAAGTCTAGCCTTTTAAATGGGACTTTTGTATGGAGATAAGACGATAAGGAGACAAGTATTCTTTTCATCCTCAAAATGTGATTTTATTCTTGAGATACATTAAACACGTTGAGTTTAATTTACCACAGCTAAACGTAATTCTACAAGATACCTATGATTGATCATTTTTATGAAAGCGTGGCTTCTTACAGGATAAGAGTGTGACAAAACAGAAAAGACTCTTCTTCTGTCCAAGAAACCTCACAGAATATTTTGCCACATGACTACAAAACAATAGTATACTGTTAACATTTTACAATGTAACATGTGAACAGAGTGGACACTGCACGGTTAATCAGAGATGCAACTTAAGTGTGATTCTAGGTTACAGCACATAGCTCTTGTGTCCTAGCAGTGGCTAAGGGAGCACTGGACCCCTTCCTGTTTCTCTATTCTAACAGTTCCAGCTCTTCATGAGATGTGTTAGAACAGGGAAATGCAGAAATGTGCCTTGCGCTGGGTACCCAGGAGAACCACCAGCAGGTAGAATAACATTTCTGCTGACACACTTCCCAGAATGCACCCTACTGTAACATGGTGCATGTACGTGTGTTTTGGCATTGTTCCCTCCGGCAGTCACAGCTCTGAGGGGGGTGGAGGAGGTCAGCGCTGGCTGTCAACCCAGCACAGGTTGTGCTTATCCTGGCCGCCAGCACATGCCTAGCTACCCCCCTCACCACCCTCCCCCCGCGCCTCCCCTGCCCACCCGGAAGACCCCCGCCAGGCCCTCATGGGATGACTTCCAGCCTGGGCCGGAGCTCTCTCTCTCGCTCTCTCTCCCGTGCTCTCTCTCGCTCTCTCTCGCGCTCCTCCATCTGCTCGACCGAGTCCTCGGCGCCGGTGCCGTCGTCCGGCTGCTGGCGCCGCTCACAGGTGGCGTGTGGGTGCGTGTGCCACGTCCCGTCACGGTAAGTGCAGTAGCACACGGTCCACTCGTCCACCTCCACCCGCTCACCCACCGGGATGATGCGGTTTCCCGCAAAGCAGTTTGGACCTTTAAGGAAGAAATGTGAGCGTCTGGTTAGCAGAGGAAGCATGTCGCCGAGGAATCAGTACGTCTGCTTCAGGGTGCTTCACACAATCCTCAACCTGGGAAACGTAGTAGAGTGAGAACGAGGAGAATGTTACTGGTGGTCCAGTAATGTGGTGAACTTCGTGTGAAGATGCTAGTCAGTGTCACAGCTTGGGAACTCATATCTGGCTCTGGAAGAAGTGATTCTACCAGCACATCACGTCAGCATGAATAAGTGAATGCATCTGGACTCACTGGCGTGTTTGCATGTAGAAAAGCAGTGACCCAAAAACCACTAGCAATGCAGCCAAAGAAGTGGAAAGAGACCCAAGAAGTTCTGTGTGTTTCTTGACTGAACTGCATGGTCGAAACTCAAGTTAAAGAAATAGGCAGAAACATTTAAAGTGCAGAATATGCGATGATATGCATAAAACTAAGACATGGCAAGCATAAAAGCTCATATTCTGTATTTGACCTAATTTTCCATCACTTTACTCAGAGTGAGTTTGCAACAAAATAAGTAGGGCATTATGAATGTAAACACACACACATACACACACACACAATCTGTTGTGCTCGTGCCGTCTGTCACTACGGATGGTCCCAGAGTATCCCACCAGGCTGTGGGCTAGTTTCTATTTTAGGAGAGCAGGTCAGTAGTAAGCAGGCTATTGAATCTATGGAATAATTCCATTGCGTCATCATTTTTTCCATTGCACCCTCCTGTACCTACCATAGCTAACAGTTTAACTAACATTTTTTGTGGCATTTTCAACAAACTACAACACACATAAAACGTCTTTATGAATACGCACGCGTAACACCTATTAGATGAGAGAGGGCCGATCTCTCGGCGCACGAGATATGAGATTTGTGATGTGCAGATATGAGATTGAGTCATGTGCGCTGGGCTGTGCGCGCGTGCGTCTCTCACCGTTCTTGCACACAGGACAGCAGTGGTTCGGTTCGTATGTGGGGTTCACGCAATGCAGGGCCGGGCATTCCGATATGCTGCAGTACACTTGCCTATTCGCTTCGCAGCGGCACCGCTCGCATGGAGATAACTGCTCAACATACCAGCATAAAATGATGTGATTTTCAGTAAGCATACACTGTAAGAAACGCGTCTTTATACGTTGCCGTACATTAAAAACTTATATACATATATAAAACTTATATAAATATATATAAATAAACTTTAATATAAGCTAAGTTACGCTAATTAGTGACGACTGAAACACCATACTGCTGGATCTCCTAAAAAAAAACTTCTCGAGTGGGAGCATTTAGACAGCCTTCAGGACTATATTCAATAACTTTTGATGAATTGTTACATTAATTGCTAATATTTTAAGAAAGTTTAGTTTAAATGTAACAAACTTCTAAACTGTCTCTCACAAAAGTACATACGTAAGCACACACGCACTCGTATACATATTCACCAATCCTTTCCCCAGTTCTCAATATGTATACCCTTGATAACTCACCTTAAATTCCTCGAGGAGTCTGTAGGTCTTCCCGCCATACACACACACTTTACTGACTGCTTCACACACGGGACAACAGGACTTGTATCTAATGCGCGTGCATCGCGGGTGTATACGCGGGCACTTGGGCCGAATGCACACCGGTCCGTCTTCTGTACAGGTGCAGGGGCACGCGGTCGATGCTGGATGATAAACGTCTCCGATGTTATAGACAAAACCCTGATCGTCCATGCAAAATTTTCCTCTGTAGTCCCAGAACTCGTATTCTAAATCAGATTTGGAGGAATATTCTGAAGTGGATTGGAGAATTACGCACTGAAGTGCAAACGACAGGCGCAGCGCGATAGTGCGCGTCATCACTGTTCAAAGTTATGGTCTGGTTTGTTATCCCTCGCTTTTCTAAAGCACGGACGGTCGTTTCGACTTCTGCCTCACGCGCAGGCGACTGAGCAATAGTTAACTCTGTTCGACGCCTATAGGCTACACAATGGATACCCTAAATATCTGTGAGACATTATGAGACATTTCCGGAATAATAATTAGCCATCTGCTTCTCACCCTAGCAACCCTTATGCACAAAGAATGCCACAAAAAATCATTTCTACGTATCATATTTATGTATATGAGATATATGCTACATTACACAATTCATATATTTACAGTCACTATTAAAAAGATGATTTAACAATGAAATACTTGTAGGTTGGCTACTTGACAAATAGCTGTCAAACTCTTTCTCTCTTTTTCTTTCTTTCTTTTGGAAGTATCAGTTTCCTTCGATGAGTCAGAGGGTTCTGTTCCAGTTGGAGACACAATGGCTCTCAAGTAAAGCACATTACATTTTAAATGATACTAAACAAAATAAAAAAAACAGGATACAGATTCTCAAAGCTCCTTTTCTAAGGAGTAAAATGTTAGAGTTTTACTTTTGTTTTTGGAATTGTCCTCCTGATGTTTTGATCAGACTTTGTGGTCAGACATTATCCACCTGCTCCTCTCCCACAGGGCTGGATGGGGTGACAGCAACAGCAGGGCTCCATTGATCTGCCCTTCTCTGTATTCTCCACGTCCTCAATCGTTTACAGCGTGCTCCATCCTGTTGAAGGTGATTCTGGAGAGGCACCAACCGGCTCAGATGTTGCCTGTCCAGTTTCCTCCAGAACCAGCAGCTTCAGCCCTAAAGATCCTGCCAGGACGCCCTGATCCTCCCACCGCTCCACTGACAACAGCTTCAGTGGTCGCTTTTGTAAGCTCAGCATTTTCTTCCCAAGAACCAGAACTTGTGCACTTGGTCCATCCGCCCACCACCACCACCACCACCACCGCCACCACAAGCCACCGCCTCCCTCTTGCACCAAATTAGCCGCCTCTGACTGACCTGAGTTGAACCATCGTAGCTTCCCAGCCAGCTGGAGATCCGTCCATCATCAGGAAACACACCTGGTCACAGCAGCGACACCGATGAGCTTTTATGGGTGAAGGCAGCGAGCTGCTTTCCAACGGCGCCGCACTTAACCCAAAGTCCACGCAGGCAGCCAGCTGCCCCAGCTGTGGTGCTGATGCTGAGGGTTGTTGACTCCAGCGGTTGGTCTCCCCTCACCGAACAGTCCTGCCTCTACCTCATACCCCATCGCCTCAGGTTCACAGCACCGATACACGCAGTGTCCTCTTTTCTTACCCCGCCAACACACTAGTTGCTTCTACGCCACGCCCTCCAGAGCCGCTTGGCACGTCGTCCCCTTGCGGAGGTCCTGTGTCGTGTGGCACTGGATTATTCGCTGTTCCTCAACGACGGCTGCGGTGCGGCTAGCTGGACGGGTTCCCTCACTTCCTCTGGCGGAAGCCTCTCAGGACGTAGCCTGGTGCCAGCTCTCCCTGTGCGTCCCCCTTAAACGCTGGCTACGCCGTCACACTCAGTTCCACCTCCACCTCACACATCCGCCCGCAGCCTCTGCCGCTCCGCGAGCAGCCATAGGACGGCCGGGAGGGTCTGTGTCGAACGCCACAAGGTGCACCACAAGACAACTGCATCATGGTGACAGCCACTGTCCAGCTGCAATGCCAAGCAACCATTCGTAGCTGTGCAGTGAATGGCTCCCACATACCTTCACCTTTGAAGCTCGGGAGGCGGATGTGTGTGAGATCCGGTGCACCACCAGCCACCTCACTCTGGGCCCGTCAGGCAGGGGAAGGCGTAACATATCGAGTTCGTTGATGCGCTGATCGATCCCTTTAAACTCAGCAGCTGCATCCCACTTCTGATGTCAGCGTCAGCACAAAGAGAGACATTCAAAGACATCAAGGCTTCAGTCAATGCTTTACTTGGTAATTGTTGCAATGAACACAGCCACATGGCAGCCATGTAAACATATATAGGCGTACTCCTGGCCAAAAAATGGGCCAAAAAACAAATGGACCAAATGGGTCAAGGAGCCCCTCCCCCCTCCCCAAATTACTGCAGCAAAACCCATGATGGGCAAATGGTGACACAGGTCTCAGGAGTTCTTGTTCATTTTTATTTGATTGACGGGATCAATCAATTTTAATAGATTCATTTTATCAATAAATCTATCTATGATTTGTTCTTAGGACTACAAAATTTGGGTTTGGTTCATTTTTTACCCAGAACATACATACACACACACACACACACACACACACACACACACACACACACACACAGAGTGAATACTGTAAGCTATTAGCGCTGTCAAAGTACCCACATTGTTGTAAGACAATAACACAATGATCCTTTTGTAATTTTATTTTGAAGTGAATTTGGGCATTTCTATAAATACATGTTTGTATATGAGGGAAGATGTACCAGCTTTGGTCTAGAGCAGTTCTAGCAATGTCAGCTACAGTTGCAGGTCAAAATGCAGCTTCTTGAGGTGGCGATTGGAAGAGTAGCAGAGCCCTCTAGTGGCAATCATCAGCCACTACAGGACATGCGGTTTCCAGGAAGCCTATCAGCCTATCTGGTTCTGCTCATTCTCAGGTGTATGATTCAATTTAGAGAAGATGTGACGCACAATGTTTGCTTGCTGATGTTCATGATAAAATGCTCAACACTGTATGGCCCATCAGAACATCATTTTTCTAAATATTCTTGAACAGGGTTAAGTAATGAGGCAAGTACACGTTACTCGTTTGATGACTGCAGGCCATCTGAGTGAAACCCTAAGCTTTTTTGTATACCAGAATTTTTAGTAAATGAAACTAACAGCATCATGTTTTATGTCATTGATGTCCAGTATGAGATCCAGTCCCATGAGTCCAGGTCCAGTCTCTTCACACAACACACACAGGCCAAAAGTGCTTATCTGCATATGCAAATGAAAGCACTCTCAAACCAATACTTGTGAAGTACACATTTGAAGGGATGTCAGGCCCCCTCTGGAGAGGACCTGTATATAATTGGTATCCAAGCCCACTACTGCCATCATTTCCTGTCCAGCACTGAGATACTGGTGTACATTCCATTCCCACCAGTGAGGAATGAAAAAAGATTTAATAAACAAACAAAACAAACAAAAAGATAGTGATGTATTGACATGGTTACACTTTCTGTTTTTATAAATAGAACGGTTAGTTAAACTCACATTTTGTAGTTTATAGTGTTTTAGTTTATGTCTTTTGTGTTTTAATGGATGGTGGTTTGAGTTCTTGAGCTGTACTCGAGGCTCAAGTAGGGCTGTGCAGAACTGTGTTTGTTTCATTAGTGCGTTTAGGCATGTGGGAGCTAGTCCAGGTTTGGCTTTGTGGATGTGAATCTGTGTATTAAGTGTGATGCTTTGGGCAGCAGTGAGAGCTGCACAAGAGGGAGACATGAAGACAAAGGGAAGCATGGACACGGGACGAGCTGCATGGGTCTGGTGGCACAAAGAAGACCTGCCGGATCAACTTACAGTGGAGCAGTTTTGATATGATAAGGGACTGAACAACCTCCTGAGTGGCATCTGAGCAGAGAAAGTGCCGGAATTTCCTATTCCTGTAACCATGAACTTGACTGAGTTAAGTTAGCAATATGAGGGGGCATTTATAGTTGGTTATCCAGACAAGGTTGATGACCAAGTAGTAGATCCTCAATAGGAAGAGGTTATAAGGTCAGGGTCTTTTCCAGTGCCTTATGAGCAACTGCAACTTTGTACACACATACCTTTGGACACACACGTGTACCTTGGCGTGAGCACACCCACCTTTCTAGTCGCCTACTGTGCTTCAAGATCCTCCGTCACTCCAAACACAAGCAGAGCTCCAGCCTTAATGTGCTGTTCCCAGCCCCATCTCCTACTTCACTATGTAGAGTCAAATAATTTCAGAATCATATTGCCATTTCATTTCCTATCATGATCATATAATTACTTATAAATTATTACTTTGTGTGTACGTCAATTACATATTCAGTTAAATATTTAGTCCCAAAGCCCAGAAATCCAAAGTGAATACAGGAAGAAAATAATAAAACGGCATTCAGTGCTGGTTCCGTCGAGGAAAAGTAAGAGTTGTTCTGAGATGGTCGCCCATGTCGCGAGGCTTACGCAGCTGGAGGCGGGGTTAGAGCTGTTACGTCTTCATTGACCGTAATAACAGAAAGATGCATTGCAGACAGATCTTTTAAAGTCATTAGCACGTGCTAAACAGTCACAACTCCCCAAGTCCGAGCAGTTCAAAGGCAAGCAGAGTCCAGTGTGGCAGCTGGCTCTGTCAGATCAGACGACAGGAAGTCACACCGGACGAAAGGACCTGCAGGTAAAAATAGGGCAGGGTGATTGAAACCAGGGGAGAGTTGTTAGTAAAAAAACATATATATAGGCTATATCACACACACACACACACACACACACACACACACACACACACACACACACACACACACACACACACACACACACACATATATACTACCAGAGAGAAACACAGGAAGACTGAAACCTGGAGTGTTTTGGGGAGACGTGAAGGAGGCAGACGGCAGACACGTGAGCCAATCCCAAGGCATGTCCACGGAAGTAACGAAGAGATGGACCAGTTCGGCTAGCCAGGTCAGGGACTGAAACCTGTGTCTGCACTAAACCTGAGGCCCCAGCAGGAAACACTAAAGCCTCCAGAGAGGTGGAGGTGGTTGACTGGAGAAGACTGGATTGGGAGTAACTACCCCCCGCAAAGATCAACTTGAGGAGAAACACAAGGTACAACAGACCCTGAAAGAACAGGAGAGAAATAGATTCACAAGAGCCAGAAACAAACAATGTTTCCCAGCGAGCTTGGGTACGTGTAGCATATACCAAGACTTTGCCTTTGCAAAGCTCCTTATATAATAAGGTGGACTAACCTGAGGGGGATTAGACTAACGAGTCATGATTCATTCCTGGCTCGTTGCTTCCCTCTGGTGGCCGTCTGCTTGTGCTGCAAGCCACCCGTTACAATGATACCCGTTACAATCTGATGTTCCTCTGGTGTTCCTAAACTGACCTCGTTGGAGACGCCAAATCTCTACTTGGAAGGGACTACGGCGACACTCAGTCTGTCATGACATCACGAGGATGCTGAGCGTGGAGGGGGCATGCATCATATGCATCTGTCAAATCAGGGTTAATTATTTCATGTATTGTCCAATCACATTTGGTTGATCACCTCGTGGACACCGTGTGTATTGATGATTAAGAGTATAAAAGATGAGAGTTCGGAATGGGGAATGGGCTCTCTCTGCTACAGACACCTGGTGTGTTTGTAACTGAGATCTCAGGGGTTAATCCATGCTTTGTTAAAATAAATCATTGTACTTTATTATCTAAACCAACTGCTTCTGACTTTTATTGTGCTCACCATTTAAGGGTTTCAGAATTTCTAACACAGGTAGTTCTTTGTACGTTTCTTTTGTACTGAGGATGATGTAGTAGTACACACTAGTACGATTATGTAGTACGGGCACACTTGCACACACTTACCTCTCTTCCATTGTCTTGTCTGGTTTTCATGCTACAGTGTGATTCACTACTGTACAGTTTTAATTCACACAGTCTGCAATCCCAGACAGAGGTTGGAGAGGGCCCTGTAAAGAAAAGGATTGAGCTACTTTTCAGACACTTACCGCATCATGTACCGTTTCAGAGTAACCAGCAAGTGGCTAACTTACTGAAGCAACATGGTCCCTCAGTGGTCCTATAACAGGGCAGTGTAGGTGACTGTGCTAGTGTAAAGGTACTTTTAACATTGCAAAGTAGTATTCTCTTTAAAACAATTCATAAAAGTGCACTTTGTTTACCAAGCTGCTTAAGTAAATATAAGAGTAGTTGTAGTGCATGATACAGAAATCCATCAGAGGGGTATTTAAATGGAACAGTATCTGATTGGCCGATGACTGAGAGATGAAAGGTGTGGTTCAGACAGAGATAAGGCTCACTCCTGTTTGATGTTTATTTATTGTTTTGAAATGCTTTTTACTGTTATCTAGAAAGTAAATATACAAAATAAATAATACACTTTATTACATATGCATTATAATATATATCTCAATAAATTAGAGAGATTGGAAGAGGGCTTGATAGAGTTACTGGGCTACTAGACATTGGAGTCTGTCCAGGGAAAGAGCAGAAGGTCAGATCCTCCATTCTCACTGAAGCTCACTTACCTTTGTGAAGCTACTGGACACTCTCGATGGACCTGCTAATGGCTGCTAGAAATAGTCATCTGTTAAAATGGAAAATTCAAAAACACCATCCAAAATCTGAGAACCAGGCAAAAGCAACGCAGAAGCAGAGAGAGACGGGCAGAAGTATCTGCTGGAAGTAGTTGAGGAGTTGCAAACAACGCTTTATAAAGCCTAGAAAATGAGGTATTTACAAACAGCAGTGAACCATCCTCAGTACAGGCCTCTGCAGGCCTAATCAGCTATGATGCTATGAATGGCTGTGCTCTAGGAAACTCTCTCTCTCTCTCTCTCTCTCTCTGACAGTGAGAGTTTTGCACAGGAAAAGCTGTAATTAGAATTTGAAGAAGCTGTTCTTTGGGGCAAACTGAAAACATGCCCTCAGAACTGTTCTCCCTGCTCCAGCCATGAGGACTGGCCACACACACACACTTTACACAGAGAACAAGATGGAGGAAGAGCCTGAGAGAGACACAGGAGTGTGTGTGTGTGTGTGTGCGTGTTTGTGTGTGTGCGTTTATTAGTTTGTGGGAGTGCTATTGGTTGCCATTTCAGTATTATTTCTAGCAGTATGATTTTTTATGTTTTTGGGTGGATGTGTGTGTGTGGGGGGGGGGGGGGGGGTGGGTGGTTGTTACTATTACATTTCTCAGACATTCCTCAAATGTACGGGTCTTCTTTTTATACTATACTATTCTACTTTAGTGTACCCATATTTTATTTTGTCTTATTTAAATGACTTGCTGTAAGTGTATCGGTGGGGTCAGGCAAGGATAGCTTACTAACAAGATGTCCTTTAATTAAATAAAGCAGTTTATATATATATATATATATATATATATATATATATATATATATATATATATATATATATATATATATATATAAAGATTATATAAAAAGATTACTTTCAATTGTTTATTTCTAAATGGCAGGGACATGGAGGAGGTCTTTGGCAGTGTCCTGCCATGCTGATTCCTGTTCAAGACAGGGTCTGACGCTGATGTTGGACAAGAGGGCCTGGCTCACAGTCTCTGTCTTCATCCCAAGGGTTGTGCGGTGGTGCTGATGTCAGGGTTCTGTATGGGCCAGTCAAGTTCTTCCACACCAAACTCACCCAAAACAGAGCCATCTCCAAACTGTTCCCACAAAAAGGCATACAGCTGTCCAAAATGTCTTGGTATGCTGTAGCATTAAGATTTCCCTCCACTGGAACTAAAGGACATAGCCAACCCCTGGAAAACACCCCACACCATTATCTGTCCTCTACCAAACTAAACATCCCCACACCGTTATCTGTCCTCTACCAAACTAAACAACAGAGGTGGGGACTCGAGTCACATGACTTGGACTCGAGTCAGACTCGAGTCATTAATATTAAGACTTTTGACTTGACTTGAAAAAATATTCAGAGACTTAGACTTGACTTGGACTTTTACACCAATAACTTGGGACTTGAATTGGACTTGAACCTGTTTACTTGCAAAGACTTGATTTTTGTTTTACCCCAAATCTAAATTTTAAAACGCATATTAATATTTATAAAGTGCGCCCCATTAATTTCATTTCCGTCCTTCTGACGCAGACCAGTCCTCTGCTTTTCCACACTCTGTACGTGTGTGTGTGCATGAGCTGCAGCACAACCAATCAAATGGGGGGTTGGCGAATTTTTACCGGGCGGGGTGTAAAATGGACACAAATTAAGTATTATATCGCGATCGATCGATCGCCAGTGGTTGGTGCCAGAGCGAACTAGTAACTCATTGAATCATAGATGTGGATCAGAGGTAAATAAACTAGATTTTTTTCCGGCGTGAGAAATCGGATGTGTGGCGTGAGAGCGTGTGAAGACAGTCAAATGCGTGTGTCTCACGCTCAATGCGTGAGAGTTGGCAACCCTGGGTTCTGTATCTGAACTCGGGGAAGAGAGCCTCTCTCTGTCACCATCATAATATCCAGTTCTATCTCAGCATGGATTGTGTATTTGAAGACATCTACGTCGAGAAAAAAATATATTGACAAAAGTGGAGCGAGTTTTCAGCTATGGGGACATCATTCATCGTGCACAAATGACATACAGACTTTTGGCCAGCAAATGCAATGCAGAATAGTTTACTGAAATGTCTAAAGTTGCAGATTTCTGTTAATTGCTCAGTTCTTATATTTGTTTGTCTTGTGTCACTCACACATGTTCTCCAAGAAACCAGATAAGAGAAGAGAGGGAAAATGCTGTTATGGTTCTTTGTATTGTACTGTGAAAATATCAGCACTTTTTATTTGAACATTGAGTTCTACTTATGACTTTTTCACAGAATATTTATTTCTGGAAAATTGTAGTTTAAAGTATGAATATTTTTGCAGCTAAGTTTAACAAACTGAACTGTGCAATAAAGAGGTGTAATTTTAATTTTTTTTTATACTTCGTGTTTTCAGTTGCGCATGTTTTATCAAGATTTGAGGAGAATACAGATTTTAAAAAGAACGCATGTCTGTTATTTACATTTAAAATATACCTGCAACATTGGTAAAAAAAAAAAAAAAAAAGACTCGAAAGGACTTGAAATTCCAAGTTTCAGACTTGGGACTTGACTTGACTATTGCCTGTCTTGACTCGAGACTTGACTTGACTTGAGTGTCTTTGCTTGAGACTTGACTCGGGACTTGAGGTATAAAGACTTGGACTTACTTGAGACTTGCAAAACACTGACTTGGTCCCACCTCTGCTAAACAACCCCACACCATTATCTGTCCTCTACCAAACTAAACAACCCCACACCATTATCTGTCCTCTACCAAACTAAACATCCCCACACCATTATCTGTCCTCTACCAAACTAAACACCCCACACCATTATCTGTCCTCTACCAAACTAAACAACCCCACACCATTATCTGTCCTCTACCAAACTAAACAACCCCACACCATTATCTGACCTCTACCAAACTAAACAACCCCACACCATTATCTGTCCTCTACCAAACTAAACAACCCCACACCATTATCTGTCCTCTACCAAACTAAACATCCCTACACCATTATCTGTCCTCTACCAAACTAAACACCCCTACACCATTATCTGTCCTCTACCAAACTAAACAACCCCACACCATTATCTGTCCTCTACCAAACTAAACAACCCCACACCATTATCTGTCCTCTACCAAACTAAACACCCCCACACCATTATCTGTCCTCTACCAAACTAAACAACTCCACACCATTATCCCTCCTCCACCAAACTTCACAGTTGGTCAAATGCAGTCAGGCAGATAAAGTTCTCCAAGCATTCGCGAAGCCCAAACTCATCTATCAAACTGCCAGACAAGAGGTGTGATCCGACACTCCACAGAACACGTCTGCACTCCTCCAGAGTCCAGTGGCGACATTTCTTACGCCACTCCATCCAACGCTTGGCATTCTGCTTGGTGATGTAAGGCTTGCATGCACCTGTTTGGCCATGGAAACCCATGCTATGAAGCTCCATCTGCAGAATCTGTGCTAATGCAGAGGAGGATTGAACCTACAGGTACTGGTGCTGATGACGTTGAGGTATAATGCACCTCAACACTGCTCTGCAACGTTTCATGGTCTACCACTGTCATTCCTAAATGCTTCTATGTTTCTGTAACAGCACTCACAGCTGATTGTGGAATATCTGGGAGAGAAGAAATTTCACAAACTGACTTGTTGCAATAGTGGCATTTGTTTACAGCAGCACCCTCAAATTCAGCGAGCTCTTCTGAACGAGTCATTCTTTCATAAAGGTTTACAAAAGCAGACCATATGGCTGGGTGCTTCATTTTAAATACCTGTGGCAACAGGATGGAAGAAATCACCTGAATTCAGTGATTAAGAGGTGTGTCCCAACACCTGCATTCAGTGATTAAGAGGTGTGTCCCAATATTTTTGTCCATATAGTGCATTTTTACAGAGGTTGGGGGTGCACTCCAGACCTTCTGTGTAAATCAGCTTCTTCTAAAGCTGATTCATCCAGCTAATTTAAATATAAAGGATGTCCTGAAGCAGGCCCGAGCACCCCAGGTCTTAAAAAGCCAGTAGTTATAGAACACTAATCAAGGCCAGGTTAGCATGCAGGGACAGGATGGGCAAGCAGGCTGGCCTGTAGTGAGTGAGAGTCTCATGTCTACCCAGTCTAGACACTCTGATCTCCACTACCCAGTCTAGACACTCTGATCTCCACTACCCAGTCTATACTCTCAAGACCAGCACTCAGTCAACGATTAGAGGATTTAGATTTTCGGTTTAAGGGTGATAGCTACACAGTCCAAACAAACACCAGCTATATTATCTTATTTATCATACCCCTGTTGTGTATAGTGTTTGATTTTCTGTTTGTTGCTAATCTCTCAGTCCCTCTCTCTCCCTCATTCCCTCTCTCTTATTCACTCTCCCTGTCTTTTTCTACACCTCTTTTTCTCTTTACCTGAAAAATAAAAAAGCAAACATCTGACCCTCTCTCTCTCTCTCTCTCTCTCTGTCAGCTACTAAAATTAGATTAAGCTTGTTCTGAAGTTAATGAGTTAATAAGTGTGGGTTTGGGGGAGATTACTGATCTGTAACGTTAGTTTATCCACAGAAATACATGCCTGTGGGAACACGGAAGCGTCGCGTGTCCACCCTCCTACATTTCATGCTGTCTTGGCATGTCGAGATCTATCATCCAGTGCTCGCTGCATCAGTGAATCTATGCCCTTATAAATCCTTGTCCCTTTCCTCTCTGTCTCTCCATCCTTTTTAGTGTCCGGCGCAATACCAGACTAGAATATTAAACATGTGCCTGGCGCACGACCTGGAAGAATGCTGCAGTTCAGACATTACAAAAAAGGACGGTCAACAAATAAATAGGCGAGAACACGTGAAAATTACATTTAAAGTTGAACAATTATTATTTGTAATATTTATTTATAACATGTTTTTAAAAGGTTCGTTTCAGTGGTCGTTGCTTTTGAAGTGTTATGGAGCTTAACCTGCAAAACGTGCCCACACTGTAATTGCGGCTGTTCGAAGACAGGGGGAGACACATACCGAGGCAACGTCGTACGTTTGAGCGCTGTTCATTTCAGCACCGTTCAAACGCTGCCGATAACACGCGCCGGAAAACCCTGCACATCTATATTGGGAAGTTAATGTTAAGACGTTTGGTAAGAACGAACGATGACAAAGTTTTAGGACAATTCTCGTTGGCTCTGCAATGCTTCAATGTCTCTCGTCTTTATGTTTTTGACGGGTTCTATAGTGTGAACTTTATTAGTGTTAACTCCCACTCCCCACGATCGGAACACGGTAAAAGTGTAAAGAAGAGTAAAGGGAAAGAGCTCCTTAAAATCTAGTATACATTTTTGGGACTTTATTTTCAGGCACGAGAGAAAGATATCGGAAAGACGCTTTACTGTAATGTGAACGCGGGGGCTGTGCATAAACTCGAGGCTTTTAATTCGAAACGCACAACACATCAATTAGTTAAATTAACTCCCCTTATTCCTCAACCAACTTGGAAGTAAGCATTCGCTTTCGTGATCAATCGCTCATCCACCCCACACATAAGCCTCACGCACAAACTCCCTCCCTCATGGAGAAGGAAGAAAATCTTTAATATCTTGAGCGTCTGGAGGACTGACCCTACTTAATCAATGCGCAATCGCCGGAGTGTCATTTTCATCCGGAGAATTCGCATCCGCGCGCTCTGCTCCATCTTACCGCGCACGCGGAGCGAGAGTATTACTGGCACGCCGCTACAGCACGGTCTCCAATCTGCGCCCGCGTCTCCTCCGAGTCCGTCGTGTCCTCTTCGGCGTGGATCGCTGTGGATACCTTTTGATCGTGTAATATCTCCGCTTCTGCTAAGAGGCAGAACGTACAGATAGCCCTCTTCCAAAAATCTTCTCCATAATACACGCAGAAGGAGAGGGCGAGACCAGTGCACTTGCTCACCGACACATCACGTTTCGTCTCAGGACTCTTTTCTTTTACATGGCGCGAGGGCTACGCAGGCGGGACGGCTCTGCTTCCAGCTCCGAGGCAGCTAACGTGGATTTGGATAACCAGGCAACAGTAACAGTCAAATACACGGGTAGCACATCCGGCGCCCCCACCTTCTCCTTCTCCTCTACCCGGCTCTATGTCGCGTAATGGTCGGCTCGACTCACTGGATGCTCCCCGCTCTTTCCGGATCGTCGACAAAATCACATACCGGGGCAGTTTCTCATTTTCGGAGGAAATTTTCAGAGAGCTAAGAGCTACATATGGAAACTGGGGACCAAAATTTTAGGAAAAAGGATATATACCAGTTATTTATTTTTATTTATTTTTCGTTTTAATTTCTGTTTATTAATTTATTTATCTTTGTTAATTTCTTCTCATCCCATTGTCGACTTGATTTGTAACAGTGCAGCAATAGTTACACGTTAACATTTTTGTAGTCTATTCTGGATTTATTTATTTATTTATTGTTATTAATTTTGAAATGGACTAAAGTCATCCGTCCATTTATCTTTTTCTGCTCGCCTATCTAAACAGAGCTTCCCCTCATTTTCCTGTCTATGCCAACATTCCCTTTTGATTAGACTGTCGAGTCGCTTAGTTATAATAAGACTGCTACTTAGGTCAACAGTTGTTGTAAAACACTGAATCTTTATAGAAATATTGAGTGCGAAATCGTGGCAAACCAACCATTACTCTAGCATCTCTCCACCCATTCCACGACGACCATTTCATCAGAATCTTACATTCTTCCGAGCGCAGTACACGCGAAACACGTCAAGATAACAACCTGCCTGCTGTTTAAACCTCAAATTAAGACGCAGATAAAATTTTCGAATCCGTCAGTGCGCTTGTCACAGTCTGATATCAGACCACATTCTCTGGTTAACAAACTATCAGCTATTGCTTTAATCGTTCAGTGACACGATCACTGCTGAAGGTGTAGGTAGTTCAGTGTTAGGTATAGGCTATATCTATATTGTCTTTAATGAGTAGCTTTGCAGTATAAACAGGCGAGTTTGAGTTGTAGCCGCTGCTTCCTCTGCTACAAGTAGAAAAGCCAATTTACTCTTATTTGCAACATTATTATATAAGATAAGTGGGCGCAAAACACACCGAAGCCCCCTTTTAAAACAGCCAGAGAGGCTCACCAATTTCTTCCTAATTCGGTCCTCACCCAAACGCAACCATAAGGTTCCTACCGCAACCTCCCCCTCCCCCCTCCTTTCGCGCAAACATATCCCATTTTCTTAGTTTGGTTTGGTCCCGTAAATTTTCAAATATTTACTTCCTATACATCAAGAGGAAAGGGGGTCCCCCTTTCATGGAATGCGGAAACATGGGTGTGTTTGACCGCGGAGTAAAGATGCTACTGACCACGGTGGGGGCGTTTGCCGCCTTCAGTCTGATGACCATCGCGGTGGGCACGGACTACTGGCTATACTCACGCGGCGTGTGTAAGATCAAGAGCAACAACGAGAACGAGACGAGCAAGAAGAACGAAGAAGTAATGACCCATTCGGGTCTGTGGAGGACGTGTTGCTTAGAAGGTAGGAGGACGTGTCCGTCATCTTCTCCTTTGCTGCATTTTCTCTCGCGCCGTGGATGCCCGATGACGTTTGGTGCTTCTGTTTCCATCAGAGGTTGCATCAGAGGTGCAGGCTCAGCACGTGCACACGTGTCACTGTCAGGGCGCGCTTGGCTCCTCTTGGTCTTCCTCCGCCGGTTCCGTGCCGCTGTGGAACCGCATCACGGTCCACGTAGTGCGCCTGTGACGTGCATTAGTCCTGACAAGCGTCAAATAGGCAGTCGTCCATTCATTTAGTGAAAGCGGGGCATATTCATAACAAAAACAACGGAGATATACTAGTATGTCTTAACTTGCAGACGGAGAGAGAGTACATTGATCTACACACTGCTTCACTGGGAAAAGAAAGCTGCATTATGAAAGCACTGTAAGTTCTGAGAACTGTAGGCTACATACTTTAATCAAAAGTCTCTGTTAGCCAACATCTCTGTAAAACAATCTGAATACTCCAATGGTCATTTATTTTTATGCAGAAACACATAAGTATGATTATACACATATACCCTCCAGGTATAAAAGGGATTCTTGCATTTTTAAAAAGGTTTTAAACACCTGTGAGGTTCCGGATATGGTGGCTTTGGCTCTGTGTTTGCTGTCTCCACCACATCACACTGGGGTGTGCATTGGGACAGGGTATGATGAGGTTATGGGACCTGGCCTACAAACTGAGGATACTGGGCCTTTATTGTGTCATGCCCCTGTTAATGTAGGCAGTACGGGTCACACTGGCCACATCTGGACCAGCAGCATCAACATCTGTTGAAGGTTTGTTAGACATCTGCCAGATGACCCAACAATCAAATCACTGATATCAACACCAAGCTCATACTGGTTATTTACATGTAATACTGTTGATATGTGCAGGAACCTGAGAGGGTTAGAAAGTCCAATACAAGCTTGCAATAAATATCTTTGATCTAAACAAACATCACGGGGATGTTGTTAGACTGAGTGTATGTAACACGGCCGTGTTCTCAGGTGACATCTTTTGCTGACCTCCTAGGGCCTATCAAATTCTGAGCAATCAAACTTTCTTTCAGAACGAAGCAAAAACAATTTTGTTTCTTCTCCGTTTTGTGTAGTTGTTTATTTCTCTGCTACATAAATCAGGATGCCAGTTGTCATTGTAGAAATCAGTGATTTGCAATTTGTGATTCATGATGGCTTTCAGATTTGCATGAATCAATCACTAACCAAAGGATGCAGCACTCAATGTAGCAGCATACTGGGTCAAACGTCTCTGAAATACCGGTTCAGGCAGTGTGTCCTACTTCAGGGCTGAGATCTCAACAAACATTGGCACTGTTTGGAATGGGCAACTCTGCATTCGGACGCTAACCATTCATAACTCAAGTTGGGCCATGTCAATTCTGGAAAATTGCTATGTGAGAATGTGTTGATCGCAGAGGCACAGTGCTTGAAATGCAAGTGATGATGATTAATCCAGGAATAATTAGCACAGTGCCCAAGCCCTTTAACTCTGGAACGTGTTAAAAAGGGGGGGATGAGAACAAGTCAGGTGGGGGTTGTTATTCCTCTTTTCTGCAAAAGCCTCACAAAGACGAGGCACTGGTTTCCAAAATACACTTCAGTGAGTGTTTGCAAATGGTCAAATCTTTCGTAATACTGTCAGAATGATGCATATTGTAATGGCCTATGGCTTCTGCGTGCAGCATACCGAATCAGTCTGCAGTCTGTGCTATGGGTATGGATGGCTTCATGGATATTTTTTGCTCCAAGAGACTGGGGCTCTGGCTGGCTTCTCCTTGGCTTGAGCTCCCTTAGTGAGGACCCAGGTGTGGAGTGTTGCAGTCACAGAGCCCAGGGAGGATATGGGATGTGACAACTCATCACAGGCAACTCAAGCGGTAAGTAGGGATTAGATTAGCTAAGAGGGAGGAAGGTAGTCTTTCTTTCAGACTCCGGCTACGGGATAACTCTGTCTGTCTGTCCTCCATCATTCTTAGCCCCAGACAGAGACTCTGTGACTAAAGGGATCCACACAGCCAGTGGCGCCCTGTTCCAGCCCAGACAGCCCAGCCTGGGTTAGTGGTGAAGGTTGGAAATCCCCGAGCTCAGATCTGATGATGACCCCCGTGGGCTGCAGCACATTTACCGCATGTGGATGACTGACACCATTAGTGCCCCCCCCCCCCCCCCCCCCCCCACACACACACACACAGTGTTTCACACATTCTGCACTCTATCAGGCACATATGATGCCTATATGAATATATATAAAAATCTCTACCTGAAAAACTACCGAGCCAAGGTATGTTGGAATTAACACTAATGTCGGGAAGCACATTAATGTGGAGGTCACAAGAACAAGAGAGGAGAGAGAAAGACGATCAAACACCTGCCCGGCATTCACGAACACAGACATGCGAGATCCTGGGAGCAATGTTGTTTTTTAAGTTTTAGTGAAGTACAGCTTTGGTTGATTATGGAGAATCACACTAGGTTTTTCCCCCTGGTCTGATGTGAGCTCTGTGGGTATTGAAAATATCATTTAACAATGGGTCACAGCATCTGCTACTTAACCAATGGATGCATTTGTGAAAACGTGCAGCTGTTCTCAGTGATGGGTGATTTCTGCACCGTGTAGCTGATCTCAGTGATGGGTAATTTCTGCACCATATAACTGTTCTCAGTGATGGGTCATTTCTGCACTGTATGGCTGTTCTCAGTGACGGGTCATTTCTGCACTATATGGCTGTTCTCAGTGACGGGTCATTTCTGCACCGTATAGCTGTTCTCAGTGATGGGTCATTTCTGCACCGTGTAGCTGTTCTCAGTGACGGGTCATTTCTGCACTGTATAGCTGTTCTCAGTGACAGGTCATTTCTGCACCGTATGGCTGTTCTCAGTGATGGGTCATTTCTGCACTGTATAGCTGTTCTCAGTGACGGGTCATTTCTGCACCGTGTAGCTGTTCTCAGTGACGGATAATTTCTGCACTGTATAGCTGTTCCCAGTGACAGATCATTTCTGCACTTTATGGCTGTTCTCAGTGACGGGTCATTTCTGCACCGTATGGCTGTTCTCAGTGATGGGTCATTTCTGCACTGTATGGCTGTTCTCAGTGATGGGTCATTTCTGCACTGTATAGCTGTTCTCAGTGATGGGTCATTTCTGCACCGTGTAGCTGTTCTCAGTGATGGGTCATTTCTGCACTGTATAGCTGTTCTCAGTGACGGGTCATTTCTGCACCGTATGGCTGTTCTCAGTGACGGGTCATTTCTGCACCGTATGGCTGTTCTCAGTGATGGGTCATTTCTGCACTGTATAGCTGGTCTCAGTGACGGGTCATTTCTGCACCGTGTAGCTGTTCTCAGTGACGGGTCATTTCTGCACTGTATAGCTGTTCTCAGTGACGGGTCATTTCTGCACCGTATGGCTGTTCTCAGTGACGGGTCATTTCTGCACCGTATGGTTGTTCTCAGTGATGGGTCATTTCTGCACTGTATAGCTGGTCTCAGTGACGGGTCATTTCTGCACCGTGTAGCTGTTCTCAGTGACGGGTCATTTCTGCACTGTATAGCTGTTCCCAGTGACAGGTCATTTCTGCACTTTATGGCTGTTCTCAGTGACGGGTCATTTCTGCACTGTATGGCTGTTCTTAGTGATGGGTCATTTCTGCACTGTATGGCTGTTCTCAGTGACGGGTCATTTCTGCACCGTGTAACTGTTCTCAGTGACAGATAATTTCTGCACTGTATAGCTGTTCCCAGTTACAGATCATTTCTGCACTTTATGGGTGTTCTCAGTGATGGGTCATTTCTGCACCGTATAGCTGTTCTCAGTGATGGGTCATTTCTGCACCGTGTAGCTGTTCTCAGTGACGGGTCATTTCTGCACT
Organism: Brachyhypopomus gauderio; assembly: GCF_052324685.1. Lineage (NCBI taxonomy): Eukaryota > Metazoa > Chordata > Actinopteri > Gymnotiformes > Hypopomidae > Brachyhypopomus > Brachyhypopomus gauderio. The sequence continues at coordinate 42,989,267 of NC_135212.1, read as the reverse complement.
GTATAGCTGTTCTCAGTGACGGGTCATTTCTGCACCGTATGGCTGTTCTCAGTGACGGGTCATTTCTGCACCGTATGGCTGTTCTCAGTGATGGGTCATTTCTGCACTGTATAGCTGGTCTCAGTGACGGGTCATTTCTGCACCGTGTAGCTGTTCTCAGTGACGGGTCATTTCTGCACTGTATGGCTGTTCTCAGTGACGGGTCATTTCTGCACCGTATAGCTGTTCCCAGTGACAGGTCATTTCTGCACTTTATGGCTGTTCTCAGTGACGGGTCATTTCTGCACCGTATAGCTGTTCTCAGTGATGGGTCATTTCTGCATTGTGTAGCTCAGGGGTACTCAACTAAATTTGTCCGCGGTCCAATTTTGGCAGATAGCTGTCACCTGAGGTCTGGGGGGTGACGAACGTAAGTTGTTGACCAGGGGTGGCAAACGTAACACTCGTGATGGAGTGTTTTTTCAATAGCCCTGAAATAAATGTTCCGGTTTAAAATTTATTCTCCCGTCAAAATTAATAAATATGTTTTTTTTTTGGTCCGTATCCAGTTAATCAGGAATGAGATTGGGTCCGGACAGGACTGCGTTCGGGTCCGGATCCGGACCGCGGTCCGCCAGTTGAGTACCCCTGGTGTAGCTGTTCTCAGTGACGGGTCATTTCTGCACTGTATAGCTGTTCCCAGTGACGGGTCATTTCTGCACCGTATAGCTGTTCGCAGTGATGGGTCATTTCTGCACTGTGTAGCTGTTCTCAGTGACGGGTAATTTCTGCACTGTATAGCTGTTCCCAGTGATGGGTCATTTCTGCACTATATGGCTGTTCTCAGTGACGGGTCATTTCTGCACCGTATAGCTGTTCTCATTGAAAAAAACTAGGGAGTTTTTCCTTGCCACTGGGGGCTAGGACTCGGCACTTGTAAAGCTGCTTTGTGACAACAACTGTTGTAAAAAGCGCTATATAAATAAAATTTGATTGATTGATTGATTGATTGATGGGTCATTTCTGCACCGTGTAGCTGTTCCCAGTGACAGGTCATTTCTGCACTTTATAGCTGTTCCCAGTGACGGGTCATTTCTGCACTATATGGCTGTTCTCAGTGATGGGTAATTTCTGCACCATATAGCTGTTCTCAGTGATGGGTCATTTCTGCATTATATGGCTGTTCTCAGTGACCAGTCATTTCTGCACTGTATGGCTGTTCTCGGTGACGGGTCATTTCTGTACTATATGGCTGTTCTCAGTGACGGGTCATTTCTGCACTGTATGGCTGTTCTCAGTGATGGGTCATTTCTGCACTGTATAGCTGTTCTCAGTGACGGGTCATTTCTGCACTGTATGGCTGTTCTCAGTGATGGGTAATTTCTGCACTGTATGGCTGTTCTCAGTGACCAGTCATTTCTGTACTATATGGCTGTTCTCAGTGACTGGTCATTTCTGCACTGTATGGCTGTTCTCAGTGATGGGTAATTTCTGCACCGTATAGCTGTTCTCAGTGACGGGTCATTTCTGTACTACTCCCTCTCCAGACTGTTCTTTCTTTTTCATTTTATGGCTCTGCCACCACTTCTGTTGTTTAAAGAGCAGATCTGATTGTACTGAGCCACTACAAACCACTTGGCCTGTGGTACAATGAAAAGGGCAAAAAAAGTTGCAATTGTATTAATGGCAAAGTGTATTGCATTACCTACACACACACACACACACACACACACACACACACACACACACACACACACACACATTTTTACCGCAGAAAGATCTTTGTAGAGTACACGTTTGCACGTACACACACACACACACACACACACACACATATATATATATATATATATATATATATATATATATATATATATATATATATATATATACAGTTGTGATCAAATTTATTCAACCCCCAATGCTGCGAAGGGTTTTATGGAATTCAGTGCACATTTGTAATTGTGTTCATAATGAAATCTTACAAGGACTTGTTAAAGAACTAAATGCAACTAAGATAGCATCATTTTTTTTTGTCATAAAGTATTAAATGGCCTTTTTGTGATTTCTTCATTGACACAATTATTCAACCCCTTTACGACTACCACTCCTAAGAACAGAGGTTCATTCCAGTGTTTTCCATCAGGTATTGAAAACATCTGTGGATGTCAACGAGCAGCAATCAAGCATGATAAGCACCAATTAGGCAGATTTAAAAGGACTGTGATACTCAGCTCCTTCTAGACATCTACTGGTGTGATTCCAAGCATGGTGAAGGCAAGAGAATGGTCCCAGAAGACAAGAGAAGAGGTTATTGCTCTTCACAAGAATGGCAGTGGATATAAAAAGATTGCGAAGTTGTTAAATATTCCAAGAGACACTATCGGAAGTATCATTCGCAAGTTCAAGTTAAAGGGCACAGTGGAAACGTTACCTGGTCGTGGCAGAAAGAAGATCCTGACCGCGACTGCTGTGCGCTACCTGAAGCGTAATGTGGAGAAAAATCCCCGCGTGACTGCTAAGGAACTGAAAAAAGACCTGTCAGATGTGGGCACTGAAGTTTCAGCTCCGACAATAAGGCGCGCACTGCATAACGAAGACCTCCATGCCAGAACGCCCAGACGCACCCCCTTGCTGACTCCAAAGAACAAGAAAAGTCGACTGCAGTATGCCAAAAGTCATGTGGACAAGCCACAAAGGTTTTGGGACAGTGTACTGTGGTCAGATGAAACTAAATTAGAACTGTTTGGCACAATGGACCAGCGCTATGTTTGGAGAAGGAAGAACCAGGCTTATGAACAAAAGAACACCTTGCCTACTGTGAAGCATGGCGGGGGGTCAATTATGCTTTGGGGCTGTTTTGCTTCTAATGGTACAGGAAAGCTTCAACGTGTGCAGGGTACCATGAATTCCCTTCAGTACCAGGAGATCTTGGAGGAAAATGTGATGGAGTCAGTCACAAACCTGCGGCTTGGGAGACGTTGGACCTTCCAATAGGACAATGATCCGAAGCACACATCCAAGTCCACTAGAGCATGGTTGAACATGAAAGGCTGGAACATTCTAGAGTGGCCATCGCAATCACCAGACTTAAATCCAATTGAGAACCTCTGGTGGGACCTAAAGAAGGCAGTTGCAGTGCGCAAGCCTAAGAATGTGACTGAACTGGAAGCTTTTGCCCATGAAGAATGGGCTAAGATACCCATAGGTCGCTGCAAGACACTTGTGTCAAGCTATGCTTCACGCTTGAAAGCTGTCATAACTGGAAAAGGATGTTGTACTAAGTACTAAAAAATAATGTCACTAGGGGGTTGAATAAAACTGATAATGATGTGAGCACAGTAAAGACATTTGTGGTTATTCCATCATAAATATTATGTTATGTTTGTCTAATTTATAAGTGCCTCTTTGATATAATTGTAAATAAGATGACTGAAATCATCAAAATCAATGTCAAACTGGCCAAAACACTTTATTTCAGTGGGGGTTGAATAAATTTGATCACAACTGTATATATGTACAAGTGTAACTGTCTTGTCATGCAGACACGCAAACTCCTTTTACCCCAGAAGTCATATCTAACACACACACACACACACACACACACACACACACACACACACACACACACACACACACACACACATTTGCACCACAAATGTCACAAATCTGCCATTTCCAGGCAGCAGGTCATCCTGTTGACTCAGATTTGGATGTAGTGTAGTGGGGTCTAGGTACACCTGCAACTAATATGCCACATTAATCTTCATTACTCTCACAGTGCAACCAAGCCTCATGACATAGGAGGTGCAGTTACATACCTTACACCTCTCTTCCTCTTCCTCCTCCACTCCACCTCTCCTCTCCTGGTCTCCTCTCCACCTCTCTTTCTATCCAGCTCCTATTTCTTCAAAAGATTAGACTTTGTGTGCCATGTGTATCCATATGTCCATAGCTGCAGTACATAACTGTGAAGAGAGGTGTGAAAATTATAATCTCTGACTAATTGTGCATTGTATCTCCACCCTCAGAATATTTAAATCAGCCACTTCTCAGGCTTGTCAGGCTAGCATATGCATGCGCTGCTAACGTCCACTACCACACTGGGTGGGTAAGCTGCACTGAAGGATGCTGTGATGCACTTACAGATGTATTTCTGAGGTATTCAAGTCGAACGTCTGAATAATCTCCAAGAATCCAAATGAGAAATACCAATTTTGTTGGACTTTATATGAAACAAGTTGTTTAAAAAGGTGCAGAACATTCCCAGTCCCAACGTTACAGTTTTTTGCAGTTGCAAAGACCCAGTTTCTGAAACTATGTCTCCTTTTGTTAAAAGGACCGGGGAATGGAGAGTATGGTGGAGGTGAAGCACTAAAAACATTTGGGTGTTCAGTCAACCAGTCTGTACTTGAGCAACCCGGTGCAAACAGCAACAAAGCTGAGTGTGTTGGCTCTGTGTTGAGGAAGGTGTTGATTGTGGGCAGTGTTGTAGAGACCAAGAGTGACATGATGATGAACACCACTGTTGTGGCAAATGCAAATTAAATTCTGCATGAAATTAAACTTTACTGTAAATTACTGTAACTGATATGGTTCCACACTACAGTAGGGCAGTGGTACAGAGTTCTGTTCTGTGAGATCAGTAGTATGGTGTAGAGGAAAGGTCAATTTATCTATTCTCATTTTGAAATGTCCAGACGATGCTACAATGTAGGAACACAGATTAGGTTGGACCCTTTGACTCCAGAAAACTCAACCCATGGTTGATCTCATCCGTTAAGGTTGCTTGTCCTCTTCCTCATTCTCGTCCTCTTCCTCATCATCTCTGTGCAGAATTGTTACGCAAACCAATATATGCAACTTGTGGGCTCTTTATAGGGCTCAGCCTGCGAGTAGCAAACTAACGGTTTGTAAAAGAATTGCTAGATTTGTTTTTACCTGTGAGAACTGGGTTTGGGTGATTGGTAGGTGAGTGTTGCAGTTTCATGGCATTGTTTTCCAAAATGGTTTTCAGTTTTGAATGTTGTGTCTAATGTAGGGAACAGTGTTTAATGTTTTGTTAAAAGTGTGTTTTTGAATTGCTAAGTGAGCGTAAGACAGAGGATGTGCTTAAGGTTTAGTGCACCAGGTCAATAGATTGGCTTCATGAGTTAGTTGTTCCTAAGTTGTGCCCAAGTTGTGATAGAAGTACCAGTTTTTGGGCCTTAGCCGCTGCAAGAAACTGTAACTACTCCTCATAACTGTGTGTGTGTGTGTGTGTGTGTGTGTGTTGAAGACAGAAGATTGTTGGGCTCCAATCTGCTAGCATTACTGTAGGGGAGGATTATATACACTACGTGATCAGATAAGGATTAGCGAACTGGCATGTCTCTGCCCAGCTAATGATCAAACTCCATAGTATTAATCATTGCATCAGCTAACACACCCACCATTACGCTCAACCCAACATAACACAACACAATGCAAACCAGAGCAAGTACAGGGCAGCTTAACACAATGCATGATACAGCACACCACAACATAGCCCAGCATGGCACAGTACATAGTCCATCACCACCCAACAACTCACAGTCCACGTGAGCACAGCTCTTCTTACAAATGCTACACAGGCTCAACAAAACATGGGTTAGGAAGCATACAGCAGACACCCCCACCCCTTTCCCGGCCTGTCTGCCTCTGGACTTGGCGATTACAGAATCAGGCTGGGACACAGAGCAGGCGCTGTTCACACTACACACCTCAGTCTGTCCTCTTCCATGCTGCCGTGCTCTTGCAATGTTACAAAAGGCATGGAGTGACTTCCCATAAGGCACCACTCAACAAGGACCACACTGACATTAAACAAAACCCTCTTCAGATCAACTACGAGATCCTTTGGTCACATGTGCCTCAGTCATAACATTCTGTCCCACCAATCAAAGAAGGGGATGACTCAGCGAAACTGCCTCGCGTAGTCATGTTTGTTTTTCAGCATGGGACAGATGTTCCTCATTTGCATTCGTCTCTCCAGGACCCTCATCTGCCTCTGATGTGCAGCACAGCCACCCAATCGTTACTGCCTTACCGGTCTCTGGGCCTCCGATCACTCCATATATGGCCCTGTCCTTTACCCAGAGCCCAGAACACACAGTCTCAAAGAAATCCCATATGACATTCCTCTCCAAGTCCCATCCAATTCACCCTTACTAATGATACATTAACACATCTGAATCAAAGTCTAATTACTTCATTAAAACCATTTGGAGGCCTTGTTTTGAGCCGGGTTACAGAGCTCAGGGCAGAAACTGCAGGTCTCTCTGTTTTTTGGTGGGAGTCGCACAATTACTCACAGAACACAGCATTCTTCGGTCCCCTTCATGGTTGACTGAGTGGAGGCAGGGTCCTGAGGGGGTGATTACTCCTGGATCAGGGCAGGGCCCTGGGGGGGCACCGCTTCAGTCATCATCCTCATTCTGCTTCAGCACAGCGAGAAGTGGGCTGGATATGATGCCAGTTATCAGAGTGAAATATAACTGCCTATTTCTTAGCCTGTTTCTCATATCTCTCAACTCAGTGTGTGTGTGTGTGTGTGTGTGTGTGTGTGTTTGTGTGAGAGAGAGAGAGAGTGTCATACACATGTACACACCTACTCTCGTTCACACACACTCCCCCACACTCACCCACAAACCCACCCACCTGAGCACAGATGCTCATGCACACACACACACACACACACACACACACACACACACACACACACACACACACACACACACACACACCCATCTACAAAACCACCCACCTGAGCACACTGATGGGCCTGCACACACACACACACACACACACACGCATGCACACTCCTTCATTTTCTTTTGCCGTCTTGCTTTGGGGAGCTGAAATGAATTGGATCGGTGCTTTATTAACACGATCAGACTGATTTACCTTGAGCACCATTAAAACTAGCTCATTTGCTTCCACAGAAAAATAAATCGCACTTTCAGTTCGTTTCCTGTCTGCTGGCGATCTCCTAACAATGATAGCGTTTAAAATAGCAGCGTAAAAGAATTCCATTTGCATACAGAATCACTGCTTTAGGCTGCTCTTCCCATGAGCAAGCAGGTTCTGGTGTTACAACAAAATATGCCACTGACTGAAATACTGTCCCAGGAGACTCGTGTTAAGGCTGGGGCAGGTAACATATTTTCATTCATTCAAGAACTTCATTGTCATTGTACAAACATTTGCTTCATCCTCAAGTGGTGTGTTCATATTTAAGAAGTGCACATACTTACGAAGAATAAATAAATTGGGAATATGATTAGAAATATAAAATGTCAGTTTAGAAGTACAGAATTTATGCAACATATATGTACAAAATATAAGCAATGTAAGCTACTCGCAGTAATGGTGAGGTCGGACACATGTGGAGTGATGGTGTATTGTGGTGTTGAATGATGGTGTAGTTTGCTGCACATAAATAGTAACATGGAATCAAATGTAAATTAAAAATGCACAAACTTCAGTGACCTAACCCTAACCCTAACCCTAACCCTAGGGAAGGTGTTTTCAACTGGGTTTGTGTTCATGTGGATTGTCCTGAAGCACCGAGACTGACGGGAGGAGGTTAAACAGGCGGTGTCCAGGGTGTATAATGTTTTATATGTGGATGTACGTAGCCCTCCTCACAGAGCGAGTGTTCTGACGATGTCACAGTGATGATGGCTCCATGTCAGCCATGTCCTGTGCTGTTTTCGCAACATGCGGGAGGCCTTCAGTTCTGGCGCAGTTACTGTACCGGGTTGTCATGTGGTCTCTCTGTGGTGCAGCTGTAAAAGTTGACAAGCATCTTTTGGCGGAGGTTGGCTCTTCTTAGCCTGCTGGGAAATGAAAGCGTACGTGTTCCTTACTCACCACTGCTCAGGACTCTCAGACCCCTGAATCTGGGCACTCTGTGTTGATGAACATGAAAAGTGCAATATGAAGACAGTTAGTCCCATTGTGTAGAATTCGTCGGCCAGCTTGTTCGGTATGGTGCTATCAAACACGAACTGTAGTCAGTGAAAAGCATCCTGGTCTTTGCAGGAGGGAGAGGGTTGTACTGGGATCCACACAGATGACGTCCTCAGGCAATCTGTTTGCCCAGTAGGCAAACTGGTTTTGGTCTATATTAATGGGGACAGTGTTTCTGATGTGGGTAGGGTTGCCACCTGTCCCGGTTTTCCCGGGACTGTCCCGGATTTCACATGACTGTCCCGGTTTTCCCGGGCTGTCCCGGTTTGTCCCGGTTTTCCTTCCTTTTAATATTCGGTCCCGGCAACAACAAAAAAAATTCCTTTAATGTCCCGGTTTTCACTAGGTTAGTTCAAACGACTATTTAGACTGTTTCTGCACACTTTAAATCCGTCAACAATTTACACTCGCCGCCACCCCCACCCTGTTTCAGTATGACAGTGTCCTTGTTTTTTGTCAGACCTAGGTGGCAACCTTAGATGTGGGTGAGTACCTGTCATTCAAAGCATTTTCAAATGATGAAAAGAAGAAATAAGAAAGAGGAGAAATAACCAATTGTCTTTGGCATAAGTTGTCATACCTTTTTTTTGGAATGGGCCTGATGTTGGTGGATTTGAGGCATGCAGACTGCAGAAAGCATTTAATTGCTTACTCTCTGTAATCAGGAACACTCACATGACAGCAAAATTAGGTCTGTGGTCATTTCCGAAACCCACTCTCTACAAAACTGAACCGCAAAGTACCAAAATTGCTGTGAAATCATTACAGAGAGTGGGAGCAATTATAAAGAATTGATCTGATGCACCGCAGCACTGCACAGTTAACATTAGGCCAATTTTCTGATAATGTTCATGCTCATTCTTCTAACTCTCCCCGTCTGGCGGCCATTTTGCCACCTTCGTGGAAATCCCTCCATAAATACAGATTAGCGGCACATCCGTTTCAGTGTCTCTGTGGGGAGCGGTTTGCTCTTCCTCTGTTTGATAGTGGCGAAATCTGCAGCATCTGGGCGTGGTGATGAATTGGTGGTGTCCTTCGTTCAGTTCATTTGCAATCCATTACGTTGCATTAGCTTTGTGTCAGAGAGGAACCCAAACACAATGCATCACCAGCGGTTCCAGATAGGAACCGTTTGATACCCTCGCATACTCCCATATGCTAGTCAGCCACGGCCACAGAGGGGACGCAGGCTGTCCCCTGAATTGTGATGGTGCGGTTGAAATTAGTGTAGGAAAACTGTCACTTTGTTTTAAAAGAAAAATACCTACATCCTTAAAACAGGAACCAAAATGCTTAGGTAGATTTTTCCATGTGTGCTTTAGGGTCATCCAAATGACGTTAAACTACAGTAAATTCAGACTTGAGCAGCAACAATTCATCTGTTCCTACATGTCACCATTACAGTGCCAGATTGAAGGTTGAAGTGGCTTGTAGAAGTTAAAGCTGCGTTGTGCTGTGTGGCCATGGGGGCTGGGGGTGTTTCTCACAGGCTCAGACGTCTGGTGGGGTCTGAGCTATGGTGGCGGTGCTATACTGAGGTGCTTGCAGGCTGGGTTGGAGCTCTGAGGTCTGGGGTACACCTAACTGCTGCTTGCATGTGTATGAAGCTCCACTTTGTCCTTGGCTGGAGAGGCTTGGACACTCCAGGGAGTCCACACTGCAGGGCCTAGACAGCATGGAGCCCCTGAGCCCTCTACCCACAAGCACATGCAGTGGACAGCAGGGACGTCCAGTCAGGACTTCCTTGTTAAACAAAATAACAACCAGCATTTAGAATTGTAGCTTGTGATCTAATATACTGGGATTCCTGACTCGCTGTACACTAGCACGTTTCTTCACAGAGCATGATCACAATATGTTTACAAGTCACTCTTTGAATTCAAAATTAGTTTGATGTTTTAGCAGTGGGATGTGGGAAAGCTACAGATATTTGGAGCAGAATTGTATGAGCTTCAGTGTTTCTTTGTGTTCCTATTTACAGGATTCTATTCCCATTTGATTTGTGGCTTTCTCTTTTCAACTATGGATCTGGTCCTGTTAAATATATAATAGATATATAATATATAATCTTAGGTGACCTAATTGTAATGGTATTGTCCTCTTGAACGTCCTGTAGTCCACACTGTCCTGAGACAGAAATAAAATATGAGGCTGAGGCAGTGTATATGTGTGTGTGTGTGTGTGTGTGTGTGTGTGTGTGTGTGTGTGTGTGTGTGTGTGTGTGTGTGTGTGTGTGTGTGTGTGTTTTCCCATGGAAAACAAGTGGTCTCTTGGATCTAGGGTGGGTCAAAATCCCATTACTTGCTTCACCCCACTTCAGACAACCTAAAAAAAGTTTTTTTGCTGGTGGTTGTGAAACTACGTACGGTGGCCTGTAGGTGCCAGAGCTGTGGTTGTGCGGGAACTTTTCAGATGGCTGTGTGTACATCAGGCACCAGCACTGGCTCGGCCTACAAACACAGCAGCATGTTCACACCACCAGCGTCAGCCTGTGTTGGAAGCTCTGAACGTGCCTACAGACTCGGTGTGGAACAAGGGAGTGAAATCCAATTCAGCAGTTGCTTTAGAAAATGCCAGGGCTGCAGTTTGAACCAACTGTCCCGATTATTAACCCCGTCCAGACAGGACACAGAAGGGATCGTTTGAAGTGGACAGCGAGTATGGGGGGGTGTTGATATATCAGCAAATGCTCTGTGGTTAGTTTCTACTATGTGCATCTGTTTCTTGTCTAAGCAACGAATTAGTTTTAGACATAGCCATTCTTCACTGTCTAAATACATGACATTTCACACTTGGGATTAAGAGTTCTCATCTTTACACATTATGAAAGTGCAAGTAATTGGACCTTGCACAGTTACACTACCATTCAGGCCTGAGTTACTCTAGATGAAGGATGAATCTTTGACCTCCCGGAGAGGCACTATTAAATGGTTCAAAGAGATTATAAACTCACCAGCCACATCATTAAAAACACTCACCCTGAACCTGAACTCACATGTCATTTTATTAGGGACACCCATCTAATAAGTACATTTTATTAGGTACGCCTATCTGATATGTACATTTTATGGGAATGCAATGACAGACTGTAGGCCATTATAATTGCTGAGCAGGAGTTATTTGGATGGCAGATCATTCTTAACAGAACATTAACACTGGCGTTGTAACTGGTGCAGTTGTGATTGTATAGTGTTGGAGTGCCTTTGACAGAGGTTAGCTGAGACACAACCAATCCATATTACAGCCAACTGGGACCAGTGCATGTCCTGTAGATCTGTTGCATTTAATGTGAGTTTAATTCCATCACAGCTGCTGGTAGTAACTTATCATATAAGGGTTGGATCATGTGTCTGGGAGTCTGCACGTAAACACCACAGGTTAGCTGAACTTCAGCAGTGAGGCAGGCCATGCCCAGGCCACGCCCAGGCTACAGAGTGTCTAACCCTGTACTACCCGTGTACTAATTTAACATCAACTAATTTCATTATTAAATTTATTCAATATTCTTAACAAAGATTTGCATGGGAATCCAGTAGACTGTTTAAGTTGTTGTTGTTGTTTTGTAGGCAAATTGCATGAATGCCATCACGTACATGTGATATTTGCAGATGATATTTAAATGAGGTTTTTGTCTGCGCTAAACATTGTCAATAGACATTGGAAAGAGATCTACTAGGAACTTAACTTAATTTTTTTTTAATGACAGGATTAGAGGTCAAGGAACAGACAAATCACAATTTAAAAGCTACAAGACTTTAAAAATGTATAAAAAATAAATAAAGTTAGCACCGTGTGTAAAAAAGATTAACTGAGGAGGATGATAGAAGATGGCATAGAAGGTGACATTAAAAAGGAGCATAAAATGATGAACAACCAAAGCATCTTAATTATTTTGGCCTGGTGACATGTTTTAATAGTCCACCCTCTATGTTAACATATTCTCCCTTGTCTCCGTCTCGTCTCGTCTCGTCTCGTCCACAAAATGTGCCAAGTCACTCTTCAGTCGTCTTCATAATGATGATTCTCAAAAACACTCTCAGGTAAATCACCATGCAGCTGCTCTGTTAACCTATCTGCATTGAACTTCCCTGTATTTTCACTGCTTATGTATAAATGCCCCAGACTGCATATTTATTAAGGCGAACCCATGGAACAGACAAAATGTGGCACTTAGCTCATCTGAAAGAAGCAGTGCTCCATAGGTAACTCCAGCGGACAGGTTCCTGTGGGGGTTCTTTCACACACAAACCTTGAGGAAATCAAGGCCTAACCTAACTGTACACCCAGAAGGCATCCTCACTGAAGCAGCAGGTTCAGCTATTATAATGAAGGTGCTCTACGCTGCGCTGTCTCTGGGTTTGCTAGTCCTCTTTTAGATTCTGCTCGATTGTGTGTTGCATAGCTACAGGACTCTTCCTACCTTGCTAATTAACACCTTCTGAGACAATGGCTGTGACGAAAGGTTTAGTGCCTGATCTTTATATCAGGCTACTGATCAGTCTGCGGATAATTTAGCATGGAAGTGAGAGCTCTTTGCGTTACGGTAACCATTGCCTCTGGTTGAACATTGCAGCTGTGGTATCTGAAGCCAGAGGGTGTTTGTTTTTTTATTGCTTTCTCCCCACTTACACTTGTGGTCTTCACTGCAGCTCTGTGTCTCATGTGGTGCAACTGCCCTTGATTGTTGGTGTGTGTGAGAGATGTCCAGACTTCGGACAGCCTGGTTTTAGGGAGTGCAGGCCGGTTTTAGGCAGCATAGGCCGGTTTCAGGCAGTACAGTCCAGATTTTCAGCTCAGTGCCTTTTTGTAATCCCTCTGGAGAAAACTGGTATTATTTTATTGTGTCACTCAGTCATGTACAAGTCAAAGCAAACACCTTGTTTTTAATTGGTTAAACAGATAACCTCGTACCACACCTCCCGGATAACCGCAGTGCACTGAGTAGCTACTGGCTGTTCAGGCTGATGGCCTGGGGACAGGGGTTGTGAAGGAAATTGGCTGCTTCTGGACTTTAAGATACAGCCACACGGCAGCAGCCAAAGCAGATTGTGTCGGGTGGGCGGAGTCTCTTGTGATTCTGACTTTCATAAACAGTGATTGGTGTATAACTCCAGTAGGAATGGAGGTAGTCCACTCCCCCCTCTGCAGAGCTCTGCAGTTGAGAGCAGTCCACTTTCCATATCAGAGTAATACAGCCAGTTAGAATGCTCTCAACAGCACAGGTGTAAAATGACCCTGGGGTACCAGGGTTCATCCCAGTTTTCCTCTGCGTTCTGAGGTACACCACACGTCTTCACACATCTGGCATGTTCAGGCCAAGTGAGACCCTCTGTGATGTGTATGCAGAGGAACGTGAAGCTGGTGATTAATTTATGGTCCAGGGTCAGTGTGTGCACTTTCTCCTGGTTCATGTCCACTGTGAGACCCTTTGTCTTCTTGACGTTGAGTAGAACATTATTCTCTTTGCCGCTTCTCTGTACCGCTGCCGGGTCATCACCAGAGAATAGACCCACTATTGCTGTGTAACCAGCAAATGAAATAATGACCCTGAAGCCATGAGTGTGCAGTGGTGAGTATAGGGAGAGTCTGAGAGAGGACGGAGCACACGACAGTGAGGTCCTCCTTCATTGAGAACTGACACTGCCCATTGACCATTGCTGTCCGTTTTTACCACCCGGTGATGGTCAGATAGGTCATTTTGTGTCCAGCTTTGAGTGGTCTTTGGTGCCTGTGGTGTATCCACAAACAGCAGTTTTTCATGTGTTCCTCTTGTTCAGGTAAAGAAAGGCAGTCTGCAGAGTCCGCTCTTCAGCATCATACAGAGTGACAGGCCTAAAGCATCACACATCTAGAACATTATAGGTCTATAGGCCTAAAGCATCACACATCTAGAGCTTTATAGGTGTACAGGCTTAAAGCATCACACATCTAGAACATTATAGATCTATAGGCCTAAAGCATCACACATCTAGAGCTTTATAGGTGTACAGGCCTAAAGCATCACACATCTAGAACATTATAGGTCTATAGGCCTAAAGCATCACACATCTAGAGCTTTATAGGTCTATAGGCCTAAATCATCACACATCTAGAGCTTTATAGGTGTACAGGCCTAAAGCATCACACATCTAGAGCTTTATAGGTGTACAGGCCTAAAGCATCACACATCTAGAGCTTTATAGGTCTATAGAATCATGTTCTGTTCTGGATCTGTTCTGTTCAAGAAGGTAAAAAGAGCAGATGAATTCTTTACCTAGTTTCTCAAGGCACTTGCTCATGATGAAGGTCCAACAGGACTCCAGTCATTTTATCATGTTACACAACAGCAGTTAGTTTGAAAACCCCTTGGAAAAACAGACAGAGAGAGAGAGAAAGAGAAAGAGAGAGATTGAAAATATCCACAAACACTCTAGCTAGCTGATCTGCACAGTATCGGGCTAGCGGCACAGCCAGGATTGCCGTCTGGCCTGGATGCCTTGAGGGTGTTTACTCGCTTAAAGGATATTCAGCCACAGAGATAGAGAGGATGTACCTCATGGGCAGTGGGTGTATATTCCTCATGGGCAGTGGGTGTATGTACCTCATGGGCAGTGGGTGTATGTACCTCATGGGCAGTGGGTGTATGTACCTCATGGGCAGTGGGTGTATGTACCTCATGGGCAGTGGGTGTATGTACCTCATGGGCAGTGGATGTATGTACTAGGGATGTATATCGTCACCACTAAGCTAGATTCGATACACATCTCGATACACTGCCAACGATGCGATATAACTGCAATACTCTGAAACCCCTTGTCGATGCGATGCGATGCGATACAAATGCGATGCGATGCGACACACTCACGAACGTAAGTTGTTGAGCGGGGGGGTTACGAGGGGGGTAGCGGCCGCAGAGATGTCCACACCGTGCCGTCTTTTCATGCGTGTCGCCAGGTTCGTTGTGCTACTAACGTATTTAGCCCCACGGCATTGTTTGCAGATTGCGTGACCGCCTCACTGAAGGCGATGCATCGTGAATTCGCCCGCAAATTAAACTCGATGCACGTTGAATCTACCGATGCAGTCGCATCGCAGACATGTGTACCGATTCACCGATGTGAATCGATGAATCTCCACATCCCTAGTATGTACCTCATGGGCAGTGGGTGTATGTTCCTCGTGGGCAGTGGGTGTATGTTCCTCATGGGCAGTGGGTGTATGTACCTCATGGGCAGTGGGTGTATGTACCTCATGGGCAGTGGGTGTATGTTCCTCGTGGGCAGTGGGTGTATGTTCCTCATGTAGGAAACAGCACCTGAGTGTGTTTAGATGTCAGTGTTGTTCCATGCTATGGCCAGAGGTCAGTGCTAGAATCTGTACAGAATCTGATTGGTCCAACCAGTAACAGGCCTCTCTGTAAGAAGGAACAGTAACTTCCCAAACAGTACTTGAGAGTTTTTCAAGCATTCCCAGAAGGAGGTATGTTCAATATTTCCATGTGCTGCAGGTACTGCATTGTAAGTATTTGGGAGCTGTTATCTCCAGGTTCGCTTTGTTAAAAGACCTTGGCAACAATAACATCCATGTCAGGATACGTGGTTTCCTGCATGCTAATGATCTCATTCGGCTCTCCCAGTAACAGGTCATTGTTGGCTTGAAGGGGTATATACACAGTGTTGACAATAACCCCTGGAAATCCTCTCAGTAACTATAGTGGACGTACAAGATCACAAGGTACAGATCAGGGTAAGAGAAGAACCCATTGGAGTACACATACCCCACCTCCTCTGCTCTTTCCAGGTCCTTTGTTCTGTCTACATAAACCCCCCCCCATCTACTTTTTACAGGAGTCTCTTGTCTTGGTTGGAATGAGATCCATGCCCTTAATTGTCTGAGGTTGTTGTTTAAGAACAGTATGTTTGCCAGTAGTTTCCATGTGGATGGAGGGGGAGTTAGGGGACTGGGGTAGTTAGGGTAGTGAGCTAGGGTAGTGGGGTAGATGGCTAACCACCCCACCCCACCCCCACCCAGCTTGAGCCACACTGAGGCACTCAAAGTGTCAGTCATAGGCAACGATGCTGATGACATTCAGAGCAAAAGAGCATCTCAAATAACAAACAAAACAATGCACAAATTACTGTGGAGGAGAGAGGAGCTGGCAACCCCAGCCCCGTGCCCCAACACCCACCCCCAAACTGCATCAGTGTCTTTCATCAATGTCTGCTACAGCATGCACCCATGTGAGGCTGGCGTCCAGATTTGGCAGAAATCTAATTATTCATGTGCATAGATAGGGCCCAGGGTACTGTAGGTGTCAGAACACAAGCCAAACCAGAACCATCAATGACACGGCATGTTGTGCTCTGAAGATAAGATGAGGTAGACGACGTGTGGACTAGGGCCCTTGCGGTCGCTGACTGGAAGGTCAGGCTGAGGTCACGCAGGGCATCACAGTGATGTCTTTCTTGTAAAATTCTGTCCATTTAGAACTTAGAACGTAGTGTTGTTTTGTTGTTGTTTTTTAAGTGTTTAATATCCCTGTCCATGCTCACACACATATTCTTGTTCTCTACTTTCAGACGTGGCACACACACAAACGTGTTTATGTAAGAAAAAATAGGTCTTGCTATGTGGAAACCCGAAGAACAGAAAGTAGGGTGTGTCCAAATAGCCAAAGTGTTCTAACAAGGTATTTTACTAAAGCTACATGTTTAAATTTATTTAAAAAACAAAGGGCAAAAACATTACTTTCTAGTTGGTGAAGTTAAGGTCAGGCTATTGTTTTGTAGTAGTCATAGAAAAGTCCTATGACATATAGGTAATTACACATAAATAAATTAGATGGGATATATATGAGAAATAAGGAAAAGTTTGTGTGTGTGTGTGTGTGTGTGTGTGTGTGTGTGTGCGTGTGTGTGTGTGTGTGTGTGTGTGTGCGTGCGTGCGTGAGTGCGTGTGTATGTGTGTTGAGGTGTTGTCTTTTCTGACATTAATGAGGGAAAATGTGAATGTGTAATAGAGAACAGCATGACTGCTTCTTTTACGCTGTCTCGGTGTGTGTGGAGAGAGAGAGTGAGAAAATGTGAGAATGCAAAAGAGCAAGAGAGAAAGAAACAGGGAGAAGAAGAGTGTGTGAGGAAGTGTAAGTGAGAGAGAGAGAGAGAGAGAGAGTGTGTATGTGTGTGTGAATGTGGTCCTGTGAAACATCATACCCTAGTGTAGCTTCTCAGAATAGACTATATCAGTCTGAACTGGATCCTGCATCATGTGTATTTACAGGTTGAGCCCTTCGCTAGCATATACCTGTGTGTTTGCGTGAATACGCTGAGTCTCAGAAACAGGGACCTGCAACTGGACACACACACGCATATGCGTACACACACACATGCACACATACGATAACGGCTTCCTCAGATGGTGAGGCCCTGTGCTACACTCCCCACACCCCCTGCGTGAGCCTAATTAAAGCAATTAATCAGCTGAGTTAAGCAGGGATCACACAGAGCTCCACAAGCCAGCCTCCCAGGGGCTTCTCACGTGACTGGAGCTAGCGCAGGCGCTACCGCGAACACTCCCGCTAGCACTCACGCTCGCACAGACGACGCGCTCACTTAGTGGCCTCTCGGGTCAGCCGATGGGGAGAGCATCGCTGTAGAGCTGTGCGCAGATCACGTGCGACCGCAGGGGACGTCTGTAGATGTCGGGAAGAAGAGCTTAGCCTGCTACGAGGCAGCCATCTTGACTGCATGTCTCTCTCTCACACACTAACACCCCACACCACCACCACCACCGCACCCTGCCAACATGTAATAGAGTTTTGATTAGCACTGCAGTGTTAGCTGTGGCTGCAACTCCACTACTGCACAGTTTTCCAGGCTGGTCGGTTCCAGGTCATGTGTGTTTGTGGAGGCTGGAGCAGCAGAAATCCCAGCCTCACAGCTGCATCGACGGCAGGGTGACAGGCGGAGAGAGACGGGGGTGAAGAAGACGAATTAGTGTGAGAACGAATTAACACCTAACGGCAGCGGCCTATTAAGACTACAGAAAAGCAGACAGAGAAGGAGAAAAGCAAAGGCAAGCCAGGGTGAGATGGTGGGGGGGGGGGGGGGGGGGGGGTGGATATGGTGAATAAAATAAGTACGGGAATGATAAACTGAACTAGAGAGGAGACTGACAAGACCAGATGCAGGCTGGCAATTACTGCGGTTTTGCCTAATCTACTTTATGGTGGACTCAGGCTGATGATTACTGTGGTTTTGCTGAACACCAGCATGAAGGTCCTGTTCACAGTGAACACCAGCATGAAGGTCCTGTTCACAGTGATTATCAGCATGAAGGTCCTGTTCACAGTGAACACCAGCATGAAGGTCCTGTTCACAGTGAACATCAGCATGAAGGTCCTGTTCACAGTGATTATCAGCATGAAGGTCCTGTTCACAGTGAACACCAGCATGAAGGTCCTGTTCACAGTGATTATCAGCATGAAGGTCCTGTTCACAGTGATTATCAGCATGAAGGTCCTGTTCACAGTAAAGCTGCACAGAAAGACAGAACAATCAGCTGTGCTCACCAATGTGACCCCGACCCACCTCCTCCCTCCTCTCTCTCTCTCTCTCTCTCTCTCTCTCTCTCTCTCTCAATTTTTCTCTCTCTCTGATAGTTCTCAATGTCCTGTTTGGTCTTGTTCCATCTCTCTCCATCTCTCTGTCTCTCTGCATTTCTCCAGCTCTCTCTCTCTCTCTCTCTCTCTCTCTCTCTCTCTCTCTCTCTTTCTCTCTCTCCTGCTGCAGGACGACATGTGGACACTCAGTGAATTGCTAATCATTAGAGAAAGACTGGATCAAAGAACAGAGGAAGAGAGAACGAGAGAATGTCGAGAGGAACGAGGGAGAAAGAGAGCATGAGATTCAGAATGAGGAAAAACTGAAGGAGGAGAGAGGGGCAGACAGAGACAGAAAGAGGGAGAGAGAATAGATGAAACAGAAAGTGTAAGAGAGGGAGGAGAAGGCACTTTGACTGCAACCATTGCTTTTTTCTCCACCACGAAACAAGAAAAAAGAGACCTGCAGAGAGGCACTACATTGAATACAGGATGCATTCCCCCTCCCTCTGCCCCTCCCTCTGCCCCTCCCTCTGTCTCTCCCTCTGTCTCTCCCTCTGTCTCTCCCTCTGTCCCTCCCTCTGTCCCTCCCTCCGTCCCTGCATCCACCCATAGAGTCGTCTCTGGTTTTCTCAATGCTACAAAGATAAACATTCATATTCATTCATCATTCTCTCTCTCTCTCTCTCTAACACACACACGCACGCAAACACGCACACACACACACACCACACACCACACACCACACACCACACACCACACACACCACACACCACACACCACACACCACACACACACATACACATACACATACACATACACATACACATACACACCACACACCACACACCACACACACACACACACACACACAGTTACTACACTGCTCCTTCAGCTAAAAAGAATTCAGTAGTAACAAATCAGTCAATGTGATGGTGGGAAGGGCAGAGGGAAGGGATGTGTGTGTGTGTGTGTGTGTGTGTGTGTGTGTGTGTGTGTGTGTGTGTGTGTGTGTGTGCGTGTGAATGAATGAATCAAACATGTACATTAGTGGTTCTAAAGGCTAGTTGTACTAGCAAATCATCTGGGGTCTCAAGACCAAAATTATGATGTTTGCACAGGAGGTCTAATTCACAAAGGAAATCTAATTTTACACAGCATGTTGTATGTTACACAGTTATATAATTATAATATTTTCTCTCTCCTCAAGTGTATGAAAGTCTGAGAACACGGACCTACAACTGTCTTGTGTGTAATCATCAATGCAATGAGTAGTGCATGCTTGTGCACTATTGCTAAAATCCAGGAACTGAAATTAGCATTTGCATTGGGATTATAAAGGCTCATTTGTACTGACCAGGGATTAACCATGTGGAAAAAAAAGAAAAAGAAAGAAAGTTCATCTTATTATTCCTACTCAGATTATGACCACACAATGAGAGAACCACATTCAATTCTTAATCCCTGGGAGTGAGGAGGAAGGGGGGGGGGGGGGGGGGGGGAGGAGGAAGGAAGGGGAGGGGAAGGAGGAAGGAAGGGGAGGGGAAGGAGGAAGGAAGGGGAGGAGGAAGGAGGAAGGAAGGGGAGGAGGAAGGAGGAAGGAAGGGGAGGGGAAGGAGGAAGGAAGGGGAGGGGAAGGAGGAAGGAAGGGGAGGAGGAAGGAGGAAGGAAGGGGAGGGGAAGGAGGAAGGAAGGGGAGGAGGAAGGAGGAAGGAAGGGGAGGAGGAAGGAGGAAGGAAGGGGAGGAGGAAGGAGGAAGGAAGGGGAGGGGAAGGAGGAAGGAAGGGGAGGAGGAAGGAGGAAGGAAGGGGAGGGGAAGGAGGAAGGAAGGGGAGGAGGAAGGAGGAAGGAAGGGGAGGAGGAAGGAGGTACACACATGCTCCATGCCCACCTGGAATGGGAGGAGTCTGCTGCTCTCCTGACAGAGTGCTGAGTACAGAGAGCTTCAATATGTGGAGGAAGTTCCCGTATTCCCAGAGTTTAGGAGTATTCTAGTTCAAAGGTCTCTTTGACTCTCTCTATGAGTAAATGACAAAGCACTTTTGTAAGTCGCTCTGGATAAGAACGTCTGTTAAATGTCAAATATGTAAATGTAAACTTTAACAACTGGAAAAGGCAAATATGCTTGGTTAGGTTTAGTTTCATATGCAATGTGTTCCACTCAAAGAATACAGAGCTACAGAAACATAATTCTTAACTTTAAATAAATCTGTGGAATCATAATCACTGAACTATCAAACTTATTGAAAATTAAGTTTCAAAGTAACAAACGTTAAAGGAAACACACAAATATTAAACTTTAAACTCGGCATGAGAAACAACCAAACATATCTACTCACACACTGTGATACAGTGACACAATTAAAATGATAACTGACCAGTTATGGTCAAGAGACGGTGAAGCAGTCTGCCTTCGTGTTGACGTGCGCTACATCACGTGAACGTCCTGCATCACGTGCAGGATGTTTGCCTATATTCACACCACTTCTGATTCGCCCGATCACTGATGAGAGCATCCTGCAGCAGTTTTTGTCACGGCGCGTTCCCGATCATCCGGGTCCCTGTAGTGTGCGTGATGTCACAGAGCTACCTGCAACTGACGGTTAACTCGCTGTTATCAGAAGTGTGTGTGTTTGCCGTGACACGTGCGTCAAGGAAAAGATGACGGGATTGTTCATTTATAGACCAAACAACTAAGAAAGTCATGCTCATGGATTATTAATATCAGTTATTATAGTGAAGTTCTTTTATATTTTCTTTTATAGTGAAGTTCTATTATATGTCAGCCATCATATTGATAAGAGCTATTAAACTGCAGGTAACTGAATGAGCACACAAATTATGTACAAATGAAAGAATGAACTTTACCATGTGTTTACAAGTCAGTTTACTTTCATCATCTGAAATAAATCCATCTATAACTCATCAGGCACGAGGGAAATTTCAGCTGGGTGTTCAGTATCTGTGGATAGAGGCCAGTTTATCAGCATCCTGTTACACAACGAGCATTAACCTGGATGCAGTTTTGCAAACCAAAAACACAGCTGGCTGATGTCTTGGCTTTGATCTTATCTGCATGGTGTGTGTGTGTGTGTGTGTGTGTGTGTGTGTGTGTGTGTGTGTGTGTGTGTGTGTGTGTGTGTGTTTCTGAAGCATTTTGGGACCTACCTCACATACCTCTCTCCCATTATACTCTAGTATGTGAGTGTCTTCCTCCATAGCCAGTATGAGTACTGTACTTCCAGCCAAAGATAAGCCAACGACACAGACAGAGATCAGCCGTTAGAACATAGTCAGAGATCAGCCAATAGAACAGAGGCAAATACCAGCCAATAGAACAGAGACAAAGACCAGCCAATAGAACAGTAGAGACCAGCCAATAGAACAGAGGTAGAGACCAGCCAATAGACCAGAGGCAAAGACCAGCCAATAGAACAGATGCAAAGACCAGCCAATAGAACAGATGCAAAGACCAGCCAATAGAACAGAGACAAAGACCAGCCAATAGAACAGAAGCAGAGACCAGCCAATAGAACAGAGGTAGAGACCAGCCAATAGAACAGAGGTAGAGACCAGCCAATAGAACAGAGGTAGAGACCAGCCAATAGAACAGAGGCAAAGACCAGCAAATAGAACAGAGACAAAGACCAGCCAGTAGAACATAGGCAGGGTCATATTTACAGTTAAAGAGTGGCACTTACTAATCCTTGATAAGCAGCAGATCTTTCTAAAGCCCACCAACACACCTACACACAGACACACACCTTCTTGTACATATCCACACATGCACACAACCACATGTACACTCATACACACTCATATGCAGAACCACACACACATACTCATACAGACACACACTCCCTTATACACACACTCACAGTCACATGTACATCCACACACACACGCACCAGTAGCATGATGGGAATATCACTTCAGTTGGACTGCTGCTTGTCTGTTAGATCCACAGCTGGCTTTGCAAAGCAGGGCATTATGGGTGAGTGCCCTCTGACTGTGCTCAGATCAGTGAAGGTGTGGGCTAAGGTGATGAGACAGGGGATGAGTTAGAGGAGAAGAACCCAGCTGTTCAAGAGCACGCTCGTTTAGAGCGGACATGGTATATGAGGATGTCACAGACACACTACATGGAGCAGGGCACAACTTGGCTGTGTGTGTGTGTGTGTGTGTGTGTGTGTGTGTGTGTGTGTGTGTGTGTGTGTGTGTGTGTGTGTGTGTGATTATGTTAAACAGGCATGCTAGATTGCAACGCAGTGAGAGTTGTGCTGCCACTGTGAACTAAATCGAATTAGTGTCTGGTCAGTGTGGGGGCTTGGCTGACCAGGGCCTGTGTTAATGAATACAGCCTAGCTGCACTCACATGGGGTGATTTACAAAGCACGCACTGCAGTGAGTCTACAAACACACACATATACACACATACACACACACACACACACACACACACACACACACATAGGCATGAATACACTCCTTGTGAACCACATGCTGTCTGAATAACCTGGATGAGTGTGTGTGTGTGTGTGTGTGTGTGTGTGTGTGTGTGTGTGTGTGTGTGTGTGTGTGTGTGTGTGTGTATGTTCTTTATGCCATGATGCACGTGTCTTGTGCTTACTTGTCTTTGGGAAGCATCGCGCACGTATGAAATAAATGCAGCGTGAACTGAGTGAACTGAGTGAACTCACTCTATGACGACGTTCCTCTTCTCCTCAGACCCTCCTTTTCTGTTTACCTGTGTCATTCTTTGACTCGCGGCAGAGTGTGATGACCCCGCCGTGTGTGATGATGCCCGTTCACTCCTGCTGGATCATCAGGCGACCCACACCGCATGTGGGCCACAGAATACTGCAGCTAAGACTCCTTGGTCTGCGTCCTGACATAGATACAGATCCAGAGAGAGAGAGAGAGAGAGAGAGAGAGACTGAGGAGAGAGAGAGATTGAGAGAGGATGGAGAGAGAGAGGGAGACAGAGAGAGAGAGAGAGAGAGGGAGGAAGAGACGGAACAGGACATGCAGACCTGTGTCCAGCTGTTTTTAGAACGTCCTCCTGTCCCTGCTGGCTGTGTGTCCTGTCTCACCCTCCCTCTCAGCTGCCTGTCCCCTCATCCCTCACTCTCTCTCTATCTCTTTGCTCTCTCACACACACACACTCACACACTCAAGCCAAGTTAAGATAGCTGTGATGATTGGGTATAGTACATGATTGTACAGTTAGCAGTCAAATAACTGTAGTACAGTATTGAAGTACAAAGCACTGGTAATTGGAACACCTGGAAATGTTTCAACTGTAAGTATACTAATCAATGATTGAATGCAATTAATGGCAATAATCATAATTATAATAATAGAATGATTATTTCTATTATAAATACACATCAGTAGCAATACTGATGGCAGATGAAATGCATTTGAGGTTTTTTACAGGATGGTAAAGACGACGTGTAAGGAGGGTAATTATGTGGGTTATAGAATGGCAGGCAGACTCACAGGAGGTGCTGTGCAGTGGACTGCTGTGTGCTCCTCCTCTTCTAGCTTTTCATTTTGACTCATCTTTTTATATTGTAGCATGAGATTTTGTATTTTTATTGTGAAAACCTGAGTGGTTGTAAACTTTTCACAGTAAAAAAAACTTTTCACATTCTCTCCTTCCCTCCCCTCTTTCCCCCTCTCCCTTCTTCTGTCTGTCTCTCACTGTCTTTCAGTCCCTCTCTTCTGCTGTCTCTCTCTGTCTTTCCTTCTTGTGCTCTCTGTCTTTCTTCCTGTCTATCTCTCATTTTATGTCTGTCTTCTTATCTGACTCTCTCTTCCTCTCTGTCTGTCTGTCTGTCTCTCTCTCTCTCCCTGTCTCTTTCTCTCTGTCTGTCTCTCTATGTCTCTCTTCCTCTCTCTGTGTCTTTCTTCCTCTCTGTCTCTGTCTCTTTGTCTCTCATTCTCTCACCGTCTCTAGCTCAGTCTGCTCTGCCGTTCTCTTATGTTGAATGATTTTCAGTCCAGTGTTCCTGTGTCAAATGCCTCTGTCTCGTGTATTATATTCCATCCTCTCTGCCTTTCTTGAAAGTGAGAAATTAATTGGGGGCAACCCAAAAAAAACTTTGCCTGGAAACTAGGCTAGGAACAGTTGTCCTAGTAGCAGTTCTGTGCTCAGTAAACACAGTAAAGTACTGAACATTTTTTACTGTAGTCCTTTGTCCCTCCCTCCCTCTCTCCCTCTATCTCTCCCTCTCTGAGAGAGAGAGAAGGAATGAATGGGTTTGAGTTGGTGAACCACTAGGCACTGACTCACCCATGAGATTGACTCACTGACTCATTCATGAGACTGACTCACTCACTAACCCATGAGATTGACTCACTGACTCACTGACTCACCAGGGGCAGTCATGGCCTGGTGGTAGGGAACTGGTCTTGTGACCGGAGGGTCATGGGTTCGATTCCCAGACCTGAGGCCATGACTGAGGTGCCCTTGAGCAAGGCACCTAACCCCAACCGCCGGGCTAGGGCAGCCCACCACTATGGGCACGTGTGATTCACAGCCCCCTAGTAATCACTAGTGTGTGTGTGTTCTAACTGCACAGATGGATAAAAAGCGGAGGACAAATTTCGATTGCGGTGAAAAATCACAATTGACAAAATATGGCACATTTATAGTTTACATTTTAGATTGACTCACTGACTCCCTCATGAAACTGACTCACTCTTGAGATTCACTCACTGACTCACCCATGAGACTGACTCGTCTCCCCCTGCCATCATCTCCTCTTCTATCACCTGGTGAGGTCTCCTCCTCTCTCTGCCGCTGTCTCCCTTGTCTCATTCTCACCCCAGCTCCTTCCCGAGCTGGGGTTCGTAGTAGTGGGGTTGACCTCATTCCTCAGAGCTGCTGGAGAATTTCACATGAGTGAGAGACAGATGAACAGAGACAGAAATGTGTGCTAGGTCAGACACTCACTGCATGCCTTTGTAGAGGCACTGTGCTTGCATGCCTTTTCTTCCAAGTGTTTGAATCAGTCAAGATTTGGTGCTTGATATATGACACACTCACACGCATATTCAAACACATACCTACTTCACATCTTGTACGTGGCATTGGGCAGAGGTGCCGGGCAGGAGGGGTGGGGGGAGAGAGGTGTGGAGGATGTGCAGAAGGAGGAATGCCGTAATGGTGGCCTAACTGAAGCAGGTTGTAGACTGCAGACCCGTTTTAGCTCCACATCAAAGACAACACTCAGGGCTCTCTGATCTCCACAAAGTCATCAAACACATGCAGACAAGCAGGTGTGTGTGTATGTTTATATACTAGAAGACAAAGCTATTCATGCAGATTTTAGATATGGATATGTATAACTGAAAAGTGTGACATATGACTGAAAATAACCAGAAATTCATAATATATGTATAATATAACCCATAACTTTTCAAAAACATATATTATGTAGTTATGTAAATTGTGTGACTGCCAAGACATGTTACCACTGATATGGTTGTGGATTGTGTATCATCAAAAATACAAAACACAGACACACACATACACAACATACACACTCACACTCCCTCCCTCAGTTATAGCATGCTGTGTGAGTGTACCCAGCATGCATTTTGCCCTGCTAATGTGCTTGGTACATACCTTATGAGCGGTATTAGAGAGATTAATAACAGGTCATTATAAAGATGAATACAGCAATTACAGCTGTTGTTCCTGCTGTTGCTATTGAAATGAATTACAACCCTGTCCTCAGAGTTCGGACAGGAGGGATTACCCCCCTCGTCATCCATTCCTGCCCCCGGGGGCAGCAGTAGCTGTAATGCAGCAGAGAGGTCAGTGATTGGTCAACATAAACATGTTTTCCACAATATATTGCAACAATTGTCAAGGAAGGAGTGAGAAGATAAGATAATGTGTGGCATGAGACTTTATGAGACTTTATGAGACTTTGTGAGACTCCCGGTCTATACAATGAGTGGATAGGTTGAGATAAATAATACCACTGTAACTGTAACTTCTCATTCGTGACATAACTGTGGTTGAGAATTTCAATTCTGATCTGAGAAATGAACCAAATCGACTAAGAAAAACTGTAATAGCACTGTGGCAGTGTGCTTTTGTTCGATAGTGAAAGGCTAATTGTTGTTGATTGTTATTGTAAATTATATATGAAATCACTGATTTTTATGTCTGGGTTGACAAATAACACGCATTGATTGTAATAAATAAAATCTAACTTTTCTCTAGGAATATATGACAAGAAATAGCGGGCATATCTAATACCATAGACATACATGCACTTTATTGCCAAAAGTATTTGCTCACCTTCCTATACTCACATACAATAGTTCTCATTGAGAGAAGAGTAACCTAATGACCAATAGAGTACTGAAATAGCATAATGGTTGCTTGACCAATCAGGGTCATTTCTTCTGACTGTTAAGGGTCCCCTGACCAATCATCTGTAAGACCACATGCATGAATAAACTGATCATATTCAGGGACTGCTGTTAATCACAGTGAATAATCACAGTGATGGTGCTGCTGGAAAGAACAGTGTTGTGTGCTGGTAATGAAGGTGATTAGGCCTGCGTCATGCTGCTGAGAGCACACGTGAGCTGCTCTAGGTGTGCGCCTTACTCTGCGTCATGCTGCTGAGAGCGCACGTGAACTGCTCTAGATGTGCGCCTTACTCTGTGTCATGCTGCTGAGAGCACATGTGAGCTGCGCTAGGTGTGCGCCTTACTCTGCATCATACTGCTGAGAGCACACGTGAGCTGCTCTAGGTGTGCACCTTACTCTGCGTCATGCTGCTGAGAGCGCACATGAACTGCTCTAGGTGTGCGCCTTACTCTGTGTCATGCTGCTGAGAGCACATGTGAGCTGCTCTAGGTGTGCGCCTTACTCTGCATCATACTGCTGAGAGCACACGTGAGCTGCTCTAGGTGTGCACCTTACTCTGCGTCATGCTGCTGAGAGCACACGTGAACTGCTCTAGGTGTGTGCCTTACTCTGCGTCATGCTGCTGAGAGTACACATGAGCTGCTCTATGTGTGAGCCTTACTCTGCGTCATACTGCTGAGAGCGCACGTGAGCTGTTCTAGGTGTGCGCCTTACTCTGCGTCATGCTGCTGAGAGCGCACGTGAGCTGTTCTAGGTGTGCGCCTTACTCTGCATCATACTGCTGAGAGCACACGTGAGCTGCTCTATGTGTGCGCCTTACTCTGCGTCATGCTGCTGAGAGCACACATGAGCTGCTCTAGGTGTGCGCCTTACTCTGCATCATACTGCTGAGAGCACACGTGAGCTGCTCTAGGTGTGCGCCTTACTCTGCATCATGCTGCTGAGAGTGCACGTGGGCTGCTCTAGGTGTGCGCCTTACTCTGCATCATGCTGCTGAGAG
This sequence comes from Brachyhypopomus gauderio, assembly GCF_052324685.1. Classification (NCBI taxonomy): domain Eukaryota; kingdom Metazoa; phylum Chordata; class Actinopteri; order Gymnotiformes; family Hypopomidae; genus Brachyhypopomus; species Brachyhypopomus gauderio. Next base: position 42,961,319 of record NC_135212.1, on the reverse strand, counting down.
CGCACGTGAGCTGCTCTAGGTGTGCGCCTTACTCTGCGTCATGCTGCTGAGAGCGCACGTGGGCTGCTCTAGGTGTGCGCCTTACTCTGCGTCATGCTGCTAAGAGCGCACATGGGCTGCTCTAGGTGTGTGCCTTACTCTGCGTCATGCTGCTGAGAGCGCACGTGAGCTGCTCTAGGTGTGCGCCTTACTCTGCGTCATGCTGCTGAGAGCGCACGTGAGCTGCTCTAGGTGTGCGCCTTACTCTGCGTCATGCTGCTGAGAGCGCACACAGGCTGCTCTAGGTGTGCGCCTTACTCTGCGTCATGCTGCTGAGAGCGCATGTGGGCTGCTCTAGGTGTGCGCCTTACTCTGCATCATCTGCCAGGATTTGCACAGGTATATGCTCTTCACACAGGCCTCTGACAGTCCTAAATGGTAACCATGGCAACCTGCCCCCTGCTGCTACTTGGCTCTGAAGGCTGCTGGTAAACTTCTTCATTTCGCCCACCTGCTGCAGAGCAGAGGGCTGAGAGACAGGGCATACTCACACCAGCCAGGCAGGCCCAGGAGAAGAGAGTGTGTGAAAGAGAGAGAGATGGTGTGTGTGTCTGTGAAAGAGAGGGAGTGTGTGTGTGTGTGTGTGTGTGTGTGTGTGTGTGTGTGTGTGTGTGTGTGTGTGTGTGTGTGTGTGTGTGTAAGAGAGAGAGAGAGAGAGAGAGAGACAGTGTGTGTGTGTGTGTGTGTGTGTGTGTGTGTGTGTGTGTGTAAGACAGAGAGGGGAGATTGAGAAGGGCGAAGAAGAGAGTCACATACAGAGAGAGAGAGAGAGAAAGAGAGAGAGAGAGAAAGGAATGCACAGGCATACACAGAATCCTGAACATGTCTTCTGTTCAGTGGGCTTCAGCACTGATTTGCTCTTGAGCCCAAGGGATGACATCACAGTTAGTGGGATTGTGGGTGGGTTCTTCTGTGTGCTCTTCTCTGATAAGGTGGCTAGGGGGTTTGTGATTGGCTGATTTACCACCTCTCTCTCTGTCTGCTCTGTTCCACACAGTGCAGTGGGGTTGTGGAGCATTCTGGGAATGTTTTCAGTATCTTCAGCAGATTCCTGTTATCAAAGGAATGGAGGGAGAAGAGGTGGGGGTGTTTAGGGAAAAATGTTTATTACTGCAATATAACTACATGCTCTCACTCTCTCTCACACACACACATACACACACACAGAAATGTGCACACATGCACAAAGTACACACACACACACACACCAAAGCTGAATATACTGAAGCCATATGGAGGTGCAGTGCGGTAATATGTGCAGAAACTTCATATACACAGTGTGTGTAGAAGGCTGCAGAGAGAGTGATAAAGGAACACACACAATTATCTTTAATAAGCGCCTCAGTAAATCAGCTCAGAGGGGGGAGGGCGGGAGTACAGGACAGTCCAAATGTGGACTGCGGCTGGAAAAAGGATGATCAATGTTGTCTTTTCTCTGGTTGACTTAGTTGCAGTGTCTTGAGAGCATTTATACTAAAGTATTAGTCATTACATTAGAATGTTATTCACATTAAATTCGACTGGATTTAAAGTTGAAAACAATGAAATGCGTTTGATTGAAAGTCAACTTCTGAAAGAAACACTTCTGTTTTCACTCAGCCTGCCTTTGCAGTGATTTCCTGAACCACCTCGTTCATCTGCTGCTCACACTATTTCATGAGAAATGGAGTTTGGAAGGACCACATATTTGAAGCTAATACAATCTCTGCTTGCCACTATTGCCTTTGGTGAGATTCCACTGCCTACAACCCTGTCTCTCCCATTCTGTATCAACCCTGTACTGCGCTCAGACATCTTCAGGAAGGCAGCTCAGGCATTCTGACACACAGTAGTCCAGAAACCCAGCCCAAGCTGAGTTCTCTCCCCTCATTTTACAGATATGTCATTTGGTGGATTAATCAAACAAATGAACAAACATTGATTATAGTTGGAATGAACACTGATAGGATGAGTAGTGTGAACATAATTAGGAGTAGTTGCGATGGAAATAGGAAAACATAGAAGAGAAGCAGAAAGACAGACCCAGTGTTGGAGACAGAATGCAGAAAAACAGACCTAGTGTTGGAGACAAAATGCAGAAAGACAGACCTACAGTAGTGTTGGAGACAGAATGCAGAAAGACACACCTACAGTAGTGTTGGAGACAGAATGCTGAAAGACAGACCTACAGTAGTGTGGGAGACAGAATGCAGAAAGACAGACCTACAGTGGTGTAGGAGACAGAATGCAGAAAGACATACCTACAGTGGTGTGGGAGACAGAATGCAGAAAGACAGACCTACAGTGGTGTGGGAAACAGAATGCAGAAAGACAGACCCAGTGTTGGAGACAGAATGCAGAAAGACAGACCCAGTGTTGGAGACAGAATGCAGAAAGACAGACCCAGTGTTGGAGACAGAATGCAGAAAGACAGACCCAGTGTTGGAGACAGAATGCAGAAAAACAGACCTAGTGTTGGAGACAAAATGCAGAAAGACAGACCTACAGTAGTGTTGGAGACAGAATGCAGAAAGACACACCTACAGTAGTGTTGGAGACAGAATGCTGAAAGACAGACCTACAGTAGTGTGGGAGACAGAATGCAGAAAGACAGACCTACAGTGGTGTAGGAGACAGAATGCAGAAAGACAGACCTACAGTGGTGTGGGAGACAGAATGCAGAAAGACAGACCTACAGTGGTGTGGGAAACAGAATGCAGAAAGACAGACCCAGTGTTGGAGACAGAATGCAGAAAGACAGACCCAATGTTGGAGACAGAATGCAGAAAAACAGACCTAGTGTTGGAGACAAAATGCAGAAAGACAGACCTACAGTAGTGTTGGAGACAGAATGCAGAAAGACACACCTACAGTAGTGTTGGAGACAGAATGCTGAAAGACAGACCTACAGTAGTGTGGGAGAAAGAATGCAGAAAGACAAACCTACAGTGGTGTAGGAGACAGAATGCAGAAAGACAGACCCAGTGTTGGAGACAGAATGCAGAAAGACAGACCCAGTGTGGGAGACAGAATGCAGAAAGACAGACCTACAGTGGTGTTGGAGACAAAATGCAGAAAGACAGACCTACAGTGGTGTTGGAGACAAAATGCAGAAAGACAGACCTACAGTGGTGTAGGAGACAGAATGCAGAAACACAGACCTACAGTGGTGTGGGAGACAGAATGCAGAAAGACAGACCTACAGTAGTGTTGGAGACAGAATGCAGAAAGACAGACCTACAGTAGTGTTGGAGACAGAATGCTGAAAGACAGACCTACAGTAGTGTGGGAGACAGAATGCAGAAAGACAGACCTACAGTGGTGTAGGAGACAGAATGCAGAAAGACAGAACTACAGTGGTGTGGGAGACAGAATGCAGAAAGACAGACCTACAGTGGTGTGGGAAACAGAATGCAGAAAGACAGACCCAGTGTTGGAGACAGAATGCAGAAAGACAGACCCAGTGTTGGAGACAGAATGCAGAAAGACAGACCCAGTGTTGGAGACAGAATGCAGAAAGACAGACCCAGTGTGGGAGACAGAATGCAGAAAGACAGACCTACAGTGGTGTTGGAGACAAAATGCAGAAAGACAGACCTACAGTGGTGTTGGAGACAAAATGCAGAAAGACAGACCTACAGTGGTGTAGGAGACAGAATGCAGAAACACAGACCTACAGTGGTGTGGGAGACAGAATGCAGAAAGACAGACCTACAGTGGTGTAGGAGACAGAATGCAGAAAGACAGAACTACAGTGGTGTGGGAGACAGAATGCAGAAAGACAGACCTACAGTGGTGTGGGAAACAGAATGCAGAAAGACAGACCCAGTGTTGGAGACAGAATGCAGAAAGACAGAACCAGTGTTGGAGACAGAATGCAGAAAGACAGACCCAGTGTGGGAGACAGAATGCAGAAAGACAGACCTACAGTGGTGTTGGAGACAAAATGCAGAAAGACAGACCTACAGTGGTGTTGGAAACAAAATGCAGAAAGACAGACCTACAGTGGTGTAGGAGACAGAATGCAGAAAGACAGACCTACAGTGGTGTGGGAGACAGAATGCAGAAAGACAGACCTACAGTAGTGTTGGAGACAGAATGCAGAAAGACAGACCTACAGTGGTGTGGGAGACAGAATGCAGAAAGACAGACCTACAGTGGTGTGGGAGACAGAATGCAGAAAGACAGACCTACAGTGGTGTGGGAAACAGAATGCAGAAAGACAGACCTAATGTGGTGTGGGAGACAAAATGCAGAAAGACAGACCCAGTGTTGGAGACAGAAGGCAGAAAGACAGACCCAGTGTTGGAGACAGAATGCTCCCAGCTGTCTTTTTATTAGACCCTCATTCATTCTATGGTGTGAATGGAAAAAAAACTCCATGCAAGTAAAAAAGTTTAATGTAAATAAAAATGTGTGGTGTGTGAGCCAGAAACATGGATGCAGGTGTGTGGGAACTTTAACAATGTCCATAGTCCATGAACATGAAGATAAAACAAGAACACACAAATGAATAACTAAACAGAGCAAAATCAAACATGCAAACATGGAACCATTAATCGCATGAGGACACAATGTGACAAGGAGTAAGAACAGATGAGCATCCAAACCAAAAAACTAAAACAATAAAATAAAAGAAGAAAAAGACAATACCCATATACCTCGCTTCCTTTAAAGTAGTTAAAACACCTGAGTGGGGTGTGGTGACAAATCAAAACAAAGACTACAGTGGGGAAAATAAGTATTTAGTCAGTCACCAATTGTGTAAGTTCTCCCACTTAAAAAGATGAGAGAGGCCTGTAATTGACATCATAGGTAGACCTCAACTATGAGAGACAAAATGTGAAAAAAAATTGAGAAAATAATTTTGTCTGACTTTTAAAGAATTTATTTGCAAATATTGGTGGAAAATAAGTATTTGGTCACCTACAAACAAGCAAGATTTCTGGTTGTCACAGACCTGTAACTTCTTTTTTAAGAGGCTCCTCTTTCCCCCACTCATTACCTGTATTAATGGCACCTATTTGAAGTCGTTAAACAGTATAAAAGACACCTGTCCACAACCTCAAACAGTCACACTCCAAACTCCACTATGGTGAAGACGAAAGAGCTGTCGGAGGACACCAGAAACCGAATTGTAGGCTGGGAAGACTGAATCTGCAATAGGCAAGCAGCTTGGTGTGAAGAAATCTACGGTGGGAGCAATAATCAGAAAATGGAAGACCTACAAGACCACTACTAATCTCCCTCGATCTGGGGCTCCACGCAAGATCTCAGCCCGTGGGGTCAAAATGATCACAAGAACGGTGAGGAAAAAGTGAATGACCTGCAGAAGGATCTAGTGAATGACCTGCAGAAAGCTGGGACCAACGTTACAAAGGCTACCATCAGCAACACACTACGACGCCAGGGACTCAGATCTTGCAGTGCCAGACGTGTCCCCCTGCTTAAGCCAGGCACGTCTGAAGTTTGCTAGAGAGCATTTGGATGTTCCAGAAGAGTATTGGGAGAATGTCATATGGTCAGATGAAACCAAAGTAGAACTATTTGGTAAAAACCAGTGGTGGACGAAGTACACCAATTATGTACTTGAGTAAAAGTACAGTTACCTTGCATTGAATATTACTCAAGTAAAAGTAAAAGTATTCACCTCCATTTTTTACTTGAGTAGAAGTACAAAAGTATCTGCCTTCAAAAATACTTAAGTATTAAAAGTAAAAGTAAAAACCTTTTTTTTCTTAGCGTCACATCAAAACCCCTAGGCCTACTCGATCAAAAGGTGAACAGGAAACAGTGCCTTATTTGCCTAGCAAACACAAAATACACAAAACTAGCCTATATTATCCTCACAACATTCATCTCCAAACTTTATCCATATTAATAATTCACACTAGAAAGGTAGACAAGTGGACAAACAGTTTAATATTCACCACCAAACAGAACAATAATTTCGAACCGGCCACTTCAGTCCTAGCTTGGGGGACTTTTTCTGAGGTTCTACGTTGTCCACCACATGGCGGGACAGGGAAGCTAGAAGCTCTAGCACCTAGAACTAGAACTGTGTGCAGCCCAACCAACTGAACTCATAATATTAAACTTGGCCGAATAATTAATATAATAATAATCAGAGTTGCCAACTCTCACGCAATGAGCGTGAGACACACGCATTGACTGTCTTTACCAGAGACCGTTTTCACTCGCACTACACTTCACATACATCCGATTTCTCACACTGAAAAAAATCTAGTTTATTTACCTCTGATCTACATCTATGATTCAATGAGTTACTAGTTCGCTGTGGCGCCAACCACTGGCGATCGATCGCGACATAATACTTAATTTGTGTCCAACAATTTACACTCGCCGCCACCCCCGCCAACATTTTACACACATGCCGCCGCCCCGCCCCCCAACCCTGATAATAATAATTTTAATAATAATTTTAATAATTTTGCTTCGCTCATATTTACTTGCCTTCGCCTCCCTCATATGAATAAATTGTGAAGTTCGCTTCGCTTGGCCAAATTCGCGTGTATGTGTCCCCGGCTTTAACGTTTGATGTGGGAGTCTCCTGTGTTAAACTGGCGCTTAGCATCTCCACAGATTGCAATTCGGGTACTAGCACATTGCTTTGGATAAAAGCATCTGTTAAATGTAGTGTCCTTCAATGTGATATAATTAACCGGGGTATATAAACCTACTAATCTAATGGTGAACTTACTTCGATGTGTTTTTTCAAGTTTGACAGCGAGTTCATAAATGATGACAGCGATGTGTTCTTCGGAATGCAGAGGAGGAATACGAATAATTCTTCTTTTCGAGGAATACAAACACTTCGGCTAAATAAGGCCAGGGGTGTTGGGGGAAGACATCTGTTGCAGCCATGTCAGATCCTCAGCCATTTAGCGTACAAATCTTAATCTCTTACTGAGCGCTGATTGGTTATAGTCTGTGACATGGTACACTTTTACCTTTCGGTATTTTATTAAACGTTGATTTAAAAATGAAAAAGGAACGACATGTTTCTGTAAATGTAACGAAGTGAAAAGTACAAATTTTCGCTTTGAAATGTAGTGAAGTAAAAGTATAAAGTCTTACCAAATAAAAGTACTTGAGTAAAGTACAGATACATGGAAATGTTACTTAAGTATAGTAACGAATTACATTTACTTAGTTACTGTCCACCACTGGTAAAAACACAATTTGTCTTGTTTGGAGGACAGTGAATGCTGAGTTGCATCCAAAGAACACCATACCAACTGTCAAGCATGGGGGTGGCAACATCATGTTTTGGGGCTGTTTCTCTGCAAAGGGACCAGGACGACTGGTCCGTGTACATGAAAGAATGAATGGGGCCATGTATTGTGAGATTTTGGGTGCAAACCTCCTTCCATCAGCAAGGGCAATGAAGATGAAACGTGAGGAGATCTGCATGGAGGAATGGGCCAACATACCAGCAACAGTGTGTGCCAACCTTGTGAAGACTTACAGAAAACGTTTGACCTCTGTCATTGCCAACAGAGGATATACAACAAAGTATTGAGATGAACTTTTGTTATTGACCGAATACTTATTTTCCACCATTATTTGCAAATAAATTCTTTAAAAGTCAGACAAAATGATTTTCTCAATTTTTTTTCCACATTTTGTCTCTCATAGTTGAGGTCTACCTATGATGTCAATTACCGGCCTCTCTCATCTTTTTAAGTGGGAGAACTTGCACAATTGGTGACTGACTAAATACTTATTTTCCCCACTGTATGTGCAACTGAATCACAAACACAAACGCCACAAAGACAGTGTATGAGGCTACCAGCAGGAGGGCATTCAACAAAACGTATCTTGAAAAAATAAATGAATAAAAATAGCTAGGACAAAAGCAACTTTATAAATAAATACGAATTAAATATGACAATTTAAAATAATAATAAATAATAAATAATTACAATCGCTTTTTGTTTTCCCCATAAGGTCTTCATCAGCCATTATCCTTACTTTTTTTCTCCTTCCTTAGCCATCATGCTAACTAGCTAGCTAACATAGACACATATCTGAGGGCAGCTAATGTGTAGTTGGCGTCTTAACAAGAATACAATCTAACAATCTAACAGCAGTTTAATAAAGCCTCATCTCTTTTCCTTTAATTCATTCCTTAATTATCTCATCTAAAGAGTGATTCCTTAAAAATATTCACAAATAGCAGTAAATCTCAATAAAACTACACCTGGAACAAATTCAGTGAATTCTATGTGTTTTAACCATTTTCTGTAATCTGCAGAAAGGAGAGACAGAGAGGAAACAGAGAGAGTGAATTTCAGAATGAGATGGAGAGAGAATGAGAGTGGAAAAGAGAGAATGAGATGGATGGAAAGAGAATGAGAGTGAAGGAGAGAATTAGATGGGAGGAGAAGGAATGAGAACAACAAAGATCAACTAAGATAGCTAGCTAACATAGACACATATCTGAGGGCAGCTAATGTGTAGTTGTGGCTTATGATTGGCGTGAATCATAATGGAGTGAATATTTCATCTGACAGGTCAAATAAGAAAATATATATATATTTTCATGTGCCATGCACATGAATGTTATTCATCACTTATTTTTCCTGAAACAGGAAATGCTAACAAAAATATCAGAGGGAAGAGAAGACACAGACTTGGGAGCAAAACACAAAAATTGCTGAATGCACAGGGAACAGGCCAGACAGGGAACAGGCCAGGCAGGGAACAGGCCAGACAGGGAACAGGCCAGGCAGGGAACAGGCCAGACAGGGAACAGGCCAGGCAGGGAAGCTGACAGCAGAACAGGCGGCTGGCACATCTCAGGCTGTGGGAAATATGGAGGCCAGTGGGTCTGGCAGAAAATCAGTGACCAGCCAGTCCTGCAGAGCAGCATATGCATCCTCCGTGGTGCGGGACCCAGTAACCACAGTGGACTGGGAGGTCTGTGAAGACATCGGACAGGTCCAGGAGCTCACACGGTAATGGTTGGTCGAGCGTGGCCACATTCATTCCTGGTCCAGGTGTCTGGACTACCTGCATGCAGACCACCAGGGTAGTACCATCAGGGTAGTACCACCAGGGTGGTACCGGTACCACCATGGTAGTACCACCAGGGAAGCGCTCTCTTTGGAGCAGGGTGTGGGGACGGTGCCATTAACGAGGATAGGGCATCAGAGGTAGGCAGGGATAAAGCGTCTGGGACATACGCACAAGGGTCGGGACCTCAAGGGAAACGGCTGTAGGGCAGGCAGATATCTGGGACAAGGCAGCAGGAGGAGCAGCAAAAGACCCAGAAAACGAGCTTGCGTGAGCCTTTAAAACCCTCCAGCACTCTCAGTGCCTTTTGCCCCTGAGGAAAGAGCTTTAAGAACAAAACCTTGACCACATCAGGAGGAGTGGGGCAGGTTAGGAGCTGACTATAAAATGTACCCTGCAAAATAAAATGCTTGCAGGAGGCTCCCCATCGCAGACACCTGTGGTGTTCATCATTGACAGAAAAATAAAGGATTTACTGGCTCTGTGGGAAGAGATGAGGTCCTCAGGGGAAATAATTCCATTCGCTGCATCCTTGTTTGGTGGGGTATTCTGTGAAAACGCAGTGAGATACATGGATGCAGGTGTGAGGGGTCTTTAATGAAGTCCACAGTGAACATGAAGATAAACTGAGAACAGAGGGAACAGAAGACCAACAGGAACTGAAGACACAAAGGAATAAATAAATACAGAGGGAAACCAAACATGGAACTAAGACCAACAATTGCCTGGGAAAACAATGTGACAAGGAGTAAGTGCAGGTGTGCATCCAAACCAACAAACTAACAAACAATACCCAACAAGAATAAGATAGTAGACTAGGCAGATGTACCCAGGGGACACCAGGGTACAAGCACTGGGAGGTACAACCTTCAAGATGCACCAAAACGGAGTGGAAAAGAGGAGGAGCATGGAAACCAAAACACACCAAAGCACATGGTGTAAGAAACGCAAGGAACCAAAGGCAGACGTAAACAAGGAAGTCTACCATGACATAACCACAACTTCTCATGCTACTCTGCCTGATGGCAATACAGCGTGCTTCATGGTTCTGTGGGAAGAGAGAGAGAGAGAGAGAGAGAGAGAGAGAGAGAGAGAGAGAGAGAGAGAGATGACATCAACATTGATGCAGTCTCTACTGCTTTGTCTCAGAGCCAGATCAGTCCTCCCTGCTGTGGGGAGTGCTGGCGTCTTAATAAGAATACAATCTAACAGCAGTTTAATAAAGCCTCATCTCTTTTCCTTTAATTCATTCCTTAATTATCTCATCTAAAGAGTGATTCCTTAAAAATATTCACAAATAGCAGTAAATCTCAATAAAACTACACCTGGAACAAATTCAGTGAATTCTATGTGTTTTAACCATTTTCTGTAATCTGCAGAAAGGAGAGACAAAGAGGAAACAGAGAGAGTGAATTTCAGAATGAGATGGAGAGAGAATGAGAGTGGAGAAGAGAGAATGAGATGGATGGAGAGAGAATGAGAGTGAAGGAGAGAATGAGATGGGAGGAGAAGGAATGAGAACAACAAAGATTAACAGAGAACAAAAGACAACAAAATATCTTCTTCTCTTGGTGACCCACTGCCCAAAGAGCATGAGGAGACACAGAGACACAGCGAGGAAGTTCAGCTTTGGGTTGGCGTTGTGTACACATCACATTTACAGGCACTATTAGGAACTGCATGACATGCCATGACTTTTAGATAAGAGAATCGTTATGTGGCTTTAAAAAACACAGATGTTTAAAATCTTTACATCAATCACCACTTTGTGTATGTGTGTGTGTGTGTGTGTGTGTGTGTGTGTGTGTGTGTGTGTGTGTGTGTGTGTGTTTGTGTGTGTTTCAAGAATGCTGAATGAACAGCAAGCAAAGAGAGAGAGAGAGAGAGAGCAAGAGAGCGCACAGGCATGAATTCCGAGCTGTGTGGGGAACCCTGATGGGCTGATCTCAGGTGGTTCTTTGCCACAGCTCATATCCCCCTCCACCTCCACCCACTCCTGAACCTCAACCCACACCTCCACCCACTCCTCCTCTACCTCCTCCACCCACTCCTCCTCCAGCTCCTCCTCTACCTCAACCCACTCCTCCACCCCCTCCTCCTCCACCTCCACCCACTCATCCTCCTCCACCTCAACCCACTCCTCCTCCACTCACTCCTCCACCTCAACCCACTTCTCCACCTCCACCCACTCCTCAACCTCAACCCACTCCTCCACCCCCTCCTCCACCTCCATCCACTCCTCCACCCCCTCCTCCTCCTCCACCCACTCCTTCTCCACCCCCTCTACCTCCTCCACCCCCTCCTCCTCCACCTCCACCCCCTCCTCCTCCTTCGCCTCATCCTCAGATCCCTCCCCATCGCCTGCCCCCTCTCATGCTGCAGAGAGAATGATTTGCTTTATGAACACTGGGGAGAGTGCAGGGTCATGGGAGATGGTCCATAGCTCACAGCCTTGCCAGAGAAGGTCACTGCTAAAATGTCCATTTGCTACAGTTGGAGAGATTGAGCAACTCTGGTGGTCATGCTAGAATGTCCATGAGATCCCCATCCTCAGGTCTACATGATCAAATTATCGTACGTGTTACTGAAGACCAGTTATTAACCTCAATAAATCATCATTTACTCAATAAATCAGAAATTCTTTAAATTCACCACAATTTGTTAAATCTATTAAATCTCTGTCACTCTCAACCACAACTCACCAGTATTTAAGGTTTGGATATAACTTCAAAATTAATATTTTTAAAATTCAGTTTGGGGGATTGTTCTAATTAGATTTGATACTATCATGCAAAAAAGGAAATCCTGGCGTAGACTTCATGACATGGTTGAATGTGAGTGTTGCAGGCAACAGGCAGCAACAGAGCTAAGAGCTTTGGGATTACAAGGTTCCATTTGGCATTTTGCCAATCTGAAAGTATGCTGTGTTCTGCAAATGTTTCACAAACTTCTTGTATATCCTTAGAGCTCATTATAAACGACAAAGAACAAGATTCTTGTTTAGGAATCTTACATATATGGTCATGCACCATATAGCTAACCATAATCTTAATCTGAGAAGTGCAATAATTCAACTCCAGATTAGAAATTTCAGCAATTCCTTTATTTTTTTGGTTAATCAAACAAGTACAACGGCCCGGTTTGTGTGTTCATTCTAATCACACTATGCTGCCAGCAAAGGAGGGAGGCAGCGAACACCAGACTTACAAATCTCTCTTAATCTCATTAACCCGAGGGACATAATCTGCATGACAAATATCATGAAAGAGATTATAAATTGTAGGAATGCTGAGATACTTGAAGCCACAGCTACAGCTAAATGAAAAGCAGATATAGCTTATATACAGGCTACTGGGAATATATTAAGTGGAAGTACTAATATTTGGATCGATACATTTTGTAACCATATACAATACTACCCACTGAGATGCATTGTAGTTTAGGAATAAACATGTATAAAAAAACATCATCTCTTATGAATATATTTTGTGTTCTGCATTTCTAATGCTTACATCTAAAAATCTGGATGATAATAAACGGTGCTTGAGGTTTATAAAGGAAATAATGAAAGTTCCAGAGGACGTCTCTGTTGGGCTCCTCGCTTGAGATCATGGGTTTGGCCCAAAGTCCATTTGTGTTGATATTTGTCTGGGGTTTAGTGTATTTAATAAGGTTTATAAAAGTAGGGCCCAGGTTCACTTTCTCTAGAGGAGTTAAAAAATTAATTCCACCTCAACTTATCAAACATTTCAGCATCTAGTGGCACAAGAAGGGTCTGGGACTTATTAGTTGCACAAGCGGAGTGCATTCTCTGAACCATATCATCTCGTCACCAGTCCTGCTTGGTCATATTTAATTCTAGTAGGTAAAATATTTCCACATCTGCATGCCGATATTTTAATAATTTACAGTGAGTTCAGAAGAATGATGAGTCTGTGGAAAACACATTCCTGATTATCTTTGTTGGGTTTTTAAATGAATACTGAGGTTTTAATGTTATACTGAGGTTATATTCCAGGAATCAGATACTTAACTACAATTCCACATGTCTAAAAGCATACAAGATTGGTTGCAAGTCCGGCCAAACATTTTTATAGAATTCTATCGGAAATCCTTCAGGTCCTGCTGAATTGTCTGTTGGGGGTGATTTAATGTATTCCTATACCTCTTCCCAAAGTAACCCTGGCCTTGAATCCCAAACGCATGGCCAAGCATCTTAAAGCAGAAGAGTTTAGTGATCCCGGCACAAAAACAAGAATGCACAAAAACAACCAAAAAAGTCAAAACCACTTTAGATGCTAGATACAGATACAGAGTATTTTGCCTAATGTCTAATTGTCAAAAAATTGTCTATTGATCAGATGATATTTAGATATTTAACCAAAAATAGCAGAGCAGATATGACTAATGTGAATTGTTCACATTAGAAGGTAATATTTAAAATATTTGTGTAATTTAAGTTCTCCAATATACAAGATATGCAATATATAAGGACTGACTGACTGTGAAAAAGATTATGTTAAAAATCTGACTCGCGTTGCCTGAAATCCTCGAGTACACTTACTCAGAAAGATAACAAACTGGCTTATACCAGTCATGCTCGGGATCCTTCAGGAATGCCTCTGCTTCATCTGGTGAGGAGGAAAAAAATGCCACTTATATTGTAGAGGCCCTGAAATGATTTAAGGTTGGTTAGGGACTTCTGTAGTGAACAGAATTATTGTTGTCTCCTTAGGATCTCTTCCAAGTAATCCTCATAGAACCGTAGCTCCACTTCCATGCCCTTCATAACCCATGCTGTCTCCACTGCCCTGAGGACTGCTGGATTGTCTGCAAAGTGGAGAAAGCACACCAGGACACTGAGAGGCCTTGTGGTCTACCTGGGGACAGGAGCCAGAGAACAATGAAGTCATTCAAACACTAGGGGTGATTCTCCGGTCAGCTTAAGCCAGATTGGTAACATTGTTTCCAGAAATGTGATGAGTGTTTTCAGAGTCATTCTGCTTTCTCACATAAAGCAATCATTTTAACATTTTTCTTGCACCCACAATTCTCCAAGTCATCAGTCTTGTCTCTTTGCAAAGGTGATAGAGAGTGATGATACCGTCGCCTTTTGACTGCTAGCAGTATCTTCCATTGTTGAAATACGACACTCACCTTAGATTAAATGACTTTCCTTGAGCCTGCCCAAGCATGAGTTTACCTCCGACAAAGTAGTCTCGGATCTCAGCTACAGCTGCATAAACTGGAAAGCTGCCATCAACCTGCTCCACTTCACTGTGTTCTATGTCCTGCTCCACTTCACTGTGTTCTATGTCCTGCTCCACCTCACTGTGTTCTATGTCCTGCTCCACTTCACAGTGTTCTATGTCCTGCTCCACTTCACTGTGTTCTATGTCCTGCTCCACCTCACTGTGCTCTATGTCCTGCTCCACTTCACTGTGTTCTATGTCCTGCTCTACTTCACAGTGTTCTATGTCTTGCTCCACTTCACTGTGTTCTATGTCCTGCTCCACCTCACTGTGTTCTATGTCCTGCTCTACTTCACAGTGTTCTATGTCCTGCTCCACTTCACAGTGTTCTATGTCCTGCTCCACTTCACTGTGTTCTATGTCCTGCTCCACCTCACTGTGTTCTATGTCCTGCTCCACTTCACAGTGTTCTATGTCCTGCTCCACTTCACAGTGTTCTATGTCCTGCTCTACTTCACTGTGTTCTATGTCCTGCTCTGCTTCACTGTGTTCTATGTCCTGCTCTACTCACTATGTTTTATGTCCTGCTCTACTCACTATGTTCTATGTCCTGCTCTACTTCACTGTGTTCTATGTCCTGCTCCTCTGCTGTGTTCTATGTCCTGCTCTACTTCACTGTGTTCTATGTCCTGCTCCACTTCACTGTGTTCTATGTCCTGCTCTTCTTCACTGTGTTCTATGTCCTGCTCCACTTTACTGTGTTCTATGTCCTGCTCCACTTCACTGTGTTCTATGTCCTGCTCCTCTGCTGTGTTCTATGTCCTGCTCTACTTCACTGTGTTCTATGTCCTGCTCCACTTCACTGTGTTCTATGTCCTGCTCTTCTTCACTGTGTTCTATGTCCTGCTCCACTTCACTGTGTTCTATGTCCTGCTCTACTTCACTGTGTTCTATGTCCTGCTCCACTTTACTGTGTTCTATGTCCTGCTCCACTTCACTGTGTCCTTCTTAGACGCTCCACACTGTGGTCATGACCACTTTACTGTGTTCTATGTCCTGCTCCACTTCACTGTGTCCTTCTTAGACGCTCCACACTGTGGTCATGAAACAGAGAATGAGGAGTTCTTGGGGTTTCTCCTAATTCATGTGGTGCGCATAGCAGTGTAGCACCCCCCCCCCCCCCCCCCCCCCCCCCCCCACACACACACACACACACACACACTCACACACACACAAACACACACACACACACACACACAAAACAATTTATAAGGAGCAAAGGTTCTGTGTTCTGAGCTCTGTGAGATAAAATCAAAGAAGCTTCAATATAGTCAGCCATACTGTTCAGGGTCATGTGACCACCCCCGTATGGAAGTTATTTCGATCGGTAGATTCAGCAGACCAAGACATTAAGATGGAAAACAGCTTTTGTTTTTTTTCCTTTTATGTTAAATCACACTTCAGTGGGCACCAATCCCAGATTAAACTATGTGCTATGTTTATTTTGGTTTGTAAAATGGAAGAACAAAATGACATCAGCTCAGTTTATCTCACCACTTAGTCTGAGTTGGTGGTTAATTTGCCTTCTGGAGTCTTTAATTATGTAATGATGATGTCTCTGTCTTGCTTTAGCTTAGACAGTGGAGTTGAAAGAAAATCAAAATGTTAGCAGAACTAGCGCTGGCTTCAGTCATATTAGCTAATGACAGTAGTTGTTGCTGAGTTGACATTGGGCAACTCGATACACAGTGCAAATGTACTTTGCTGTCACAACAATAATTATGGTGTTGGTTGGTGGCAGAACAGGTAGAATACCCGTCCACATATCCAATAACAACAGAACATGTGGCTTGCGGCCTTTCCGTTGTATTCTGATACAGTATTCAAAAAGTAGCTGCAAATGTCAGGATACATTATAGCTATCAAGTAAGACTAAAATCAGTGCATAGAAAACATATATTTTGTGATAATGAACAGAGCCAATCCAATTGAAATTGTTCATGTGTTGTTATTTGGCATTCAAATTGCTCCAATCCAAAGCTCCCGTGCCATTTCAGGCCATTTCAAAGTGGCTGCACACGTCTTAAACCAGCTGTGATGGAAATTTGTTTATTTAGTGATTATATTCTGGTTCATGATGTATTACTTATATATGTTTACTGTTTCTATACAATACGGTCTAGTTTAGCATCTACAATTTGGTCTAGTTTAGCATCTACAATATGGTTTAGTTTAGCATCTACAATATGGTCTAGTTTAGCATCTACAATACGGTCTAGTTTAGCGTCTACAATACGGTCTAGTTTAGCGTCTACAATACGGTCTAGTTTAGCATCTACAATATGGTCTAGTTTAGCGTCTACAATATGGTCTAGTTTAGCGTCTACAATACGGTCTAGTTTAGCATCTACAATACGGTCTAGTTTAGCGTCTACAATACGGTCTAGTTTAGCGTCTACAATATGGTCTAGTTTAGTGTCTGGTGGAAAGTCATCCAAGGTAACTGGATGGGAGTTGTACTTGCCAAATTAGGCCTAGATCAGACACACCATAAACAACTGAGTTTCCAGGGCAAGTGAGGGGTATAACATTGTGTGTGTGTGTGTGTGTGTGTGTGTGTGTGTGTGTGTGTGTGTGTGTGTGTGTGTGTGTGTGTGTGTGTGTGTGTGTGTGTGTGTGTGTGTGTGTATGACCTTGGGACTCCTCTCAGATAATCTGCAAGCGAGACGGAGTTTTGTGCACGAGAATGTTTTTGTGTTCTTTTCCTCCTGATCAACACTTTTGCTTGTGTTTACTCTCTATAAACCTATAGACAGGCCTCAGGTATGATTAATCTCCAGACGTTCCACGGCCCCAGAGACCCTGACTCAAGCTCTAGCCTGCTACTGTGGTGAAAGTGCTGTTTCTGCTGCACTCATGGCTGTGTGATAGAAGCGTATCTTAAATGGCCTGGCTGTGTCATCTCAGCTCTGAGGTGGCTCTTCAGGACCTCAGTTTCCTCATGGGGACTCATTCAAGACCTGATGAAAACCATTCTCACTAGCTTAATCCAGAACATCCACTTACATCTGGAGCCCATTATGAGTCCTGTTAAACAGTACTGCATTATCTACAGTGCTTGGTTTGGTATCATTATCTCCATTCCGTGGCTCTCTTAAAGAGCTCTTGCTTTCAACCATCCATTTCACACTATTCTTCCCCCTACCTCTCTCTCTCTCTCTCTCTCTCTCTCTCTCTCAGACTCTTTCTCTCTCTCTCTGTCTTTCTCTCTTTCTCTCTGGCTTCAACTAATTGCTGCAGAGTATGTAGGAAAAAAATCAATGTGCTATGTTAGATCATGAGCCAAAGCTGCGTAAGACACACACAAAAACACGCACCCACCAACCCACACACACTCACACCACGCACACACATGCACCCACCAACCCACACACACTCATACCACAAACACACATGCACCCACACACACACGCAACCACCCCCACTCCCCCCAGAACTCCTGAGTATCAGTGCTTGTTTGTTCATGTACAGAGGTTCTCACAGTGTCACTAATGCAGCTTGCTGTTTACATCTAGTCTACAGCATAATCTTCTACAGTTCATCACTTCTGCAGTATCAGTGGTCAAACGACGTAATTCAGTGCTACTAGCTAATGGCTTCTCCGCACTTGTCTAAGTAATTCTGCTTCTGAAACACGCCACTGTCTTTATTCTGAAAACTCATCCCAGCCGACTATATCCAGAGGATGAGAGCATGTGAAACGTGCCTCTTACCCAAAAGTTGCTTTGATAGGTCTCTCATCGCCACAAGCGTGTCGCTAATGTCCTGTCGCAAAGCCAAAAATGTCCCACGGCAACACCTGGTGGTCACATAGAGAGTGTGGTCCCGCCAGCCCTGGGGCCACCTGCTACAGTCTGTGGGTCAGCGGCAGGCCGCGGGTTTCCTCAGAGCGAGCCAAGAAGTGACAGAGCCCGCGTAGCCCAGCCAGCCAAAGCAATTAGCTTAGCAGACCGGCGTCCCGTAGCCGAGAGCCTGGACCGTGGCCAGGTCCTCAGCCGCACTGGTGCGGCTGCCCGTTCGCTGCCACCTGCTGCCTTCGAGGCCTGCGGTGCCGACGGCATCCTCAGGCTCACCTAACATGCCGACCTGACCAGGGTGCGTGCTCATCGGGTTTGGACATATCCATTGGTTCCTGCCTCATAGCAAGTGGGGCAGAACAACCAGGGTGTTCGTGGGTATGGTTTTGGGGGGAGAGGGATTGTAGGGGTTGCTCTGTTTCAGCTGAGCTAATGAGTCTAATTCTAAACGTGCTGCTCCCTGTGTGTCTAACAGGAAACTTCAAAGGACTGTGTAAACAGATAGACCACTTCCCAGAAGACGCAGATTACGAAGCAGACGCTTCTGAATACTTTTTACGTGAGTACCTCCCCTGTGCTTTTGAGATCCTGGGATGAACTAGTGCGATAATTTATTCTTAATCTCTGCTGTTTTATTGTGGCTTTTATTTTAAATGAAACTACACAGTGATTTTTGGGGCTTTTTTTCAAAGTATCATGTCAATGTGAATATCATGCATGTCTGTGTAAATGAGTCCTACCAAGTTTATGCTGGCTAGTTCAAAAAGGAATAAAAGTCAAATTAATTCCTAGTTATATGGAGGTGGTGACCAGGTTTGCATCCACAAAACTGAGGTTAAAGGATAAAACGATCCAGGCCCATTCAATATTTTCAGACTGACTCTATGTAGCCGACACCTGTACGGGCCTGGCAGATAGCTTTACCTTACAATGTGATGTAAAATCAGATAAAAAAAACTGTAATGGCTAAGTTTTATTCTTAGATCATAAAAGTGCTAAACAAAAAAGGCAGACAGAAATGTCAGATCCTACCAGACATATCCAGAGGGTCTCAGTAAATTCAGTACATTAACTGAATACTGAACTGCTCTACTGTACTGAACTGTTCTGCTGTAGTGAACTGCTTTACTGAATCAGAATGATGTAAAAGTCCTTTTGGTTATTTTTATTTCTGACTTGATTATTTGCATAATGGTACAGAAGCTGACTTTGAGCTCTGTTACAGCTCCACTATGAACTTTGAACTTTGAGACGCATGACAGCACACATCTTTCACTGCTCAGAAGGTTGTTAACCAAAGTGCACATCGGAATTCTTCTATATGTAACAGGCTGATGATGCAGGATGTTTTTTTTTACTTCTCTTTAAGCCCTTGGACAGTCCCTTCACTACAGTTGTTTTGGCAAGGTGATTATATGTAAATGATGATTATAGGTGATCATAGGTAAATGATCATGTTGGCTAAGTGATCGAAGGTAAATGATCATGTGATCATCATGTGACATCTTGCCCATGGACTGACATAGAGACAGACATCTGGCTTGGGAAACTAACTGCACTACTGGCCCCAACCAAGGAAAAGAGATAAAAACCTATGTCAGATTTGTTGTGTTTTGTGACATTTTCTTGTTTACAGTACTGTCAAATTCAGAAGTCTATGGGAAGCCCAGTTGCCTGAACATTTGACCTAATGTGGGGATGGTCTGTGTTGAGCCAGTGCAGCGAGAGCTGAAAGCACAAATTAAGCACCACCAATTAGCCTGTGTTTATACCCACCACTGGAGACTCAGCCCTAACAATGCTGAAGCGCCCAGCCTCACTGAGATGGTTTGGAGCCCTGTTGGATCTAGACTTGCGGAGGTGATGGTTTGGTGAGAAAAGGAGTAGCACTGCTTTTGCAAGACAGGATCACTGCAAACCTTTGTGTGTATGTCCTTTTATTTCATTGCAATTGGACGAAAAGGCTGCAATGCTCCCAATGGTTTGTGAATTAGGACACGCACATCCATAAATATTTCAACCTCTTTCCTATATAGGTCAGGCCTCTCTCTCTCTCTCTCTCTCTCTCTCTCTCTCTCTCTCTCTCTCTCTCTCTCTCTCTCTCTCTCTCTCTCTCTCTCTCTCTCTCTCTCACGATTCTTCTCTCTTGCTCTCTCTCTCGCTCTCTCTCTCTCTCTCTCTCTCTCTCTCTCTCTCTCTTCGTCTGTCTCCGTCTTGTCCTCCTAGACTCCTGCACTCTGGCTCTCTGAGAGCCTAACCACGCACCAGCTCAGGGCGCTACCAGTCGGTCCTGCACAATGGGGAATAGCACGGCCAGAGTGAGAGAGTGGCGTAATGATCGAAGTCTTCTGTGCAACGCTGCCAAAGCGGCGAGGGCATTCGGGACACTTCCTGAGTGGGGACACACTGGTGCTCTCCGTTAACAGTCACGCTTACAGTTAACGTGGTCACGCTTGTGCAGAGTGAGGTACAGAAGTGCTTTGTTGTCTGATCTTGAATTGAACTTTACTGCACTACATGTGGCTGAAGGTTATTCTTTTTATGGGTCATGGCCTAGGAAAAAGCTTTCGGGATATGTTGTCACACTGTGCCACTGTACATGCTGTCCTGTAGTTACACGCTCTGCAATAGGTACTGAAAAGGTTCTGTATGTACAGTATGTACTCAAAATACTATGTAAGTACAGTAGTTATTGAAACCGCTCTGTAAGTTCCGTTGGTACTGAAACTGCCATGTAAGTACATTAGGTACTGAAAATAGCATTTAACTGGAGTACAAAAATATAGGCACTAGATGTATTTTCTCTCATTTCTCATAACACTCCATAAAAGTGAATTTCTTTATGCTTTCTTTTAATTTTAATTGTTTAAACAGCCAAACAGTTTAATTGTTTGCAGCCAAAAATCCAAATGAATCTCGGTGACTGTTATTTACCACAACCACAGACCGATGCAGCACAACTAATGGTATAATGAATTACCCTCAGAGAGGTGACATCCTGTGTTTGATATAACCTCACAGGTGTGAGGACAACTATAAATTAGCTTATATTGCTCACCCACTCATTGTGCATATTTATTTCTCTAACTCCCCAGATTATCCTGAGGTGGTCTTCTTATTCAGATGGTTCAGCACTCTCCCTACATCACCTGAAGGGGGCGCTGTTCTGATGTACTGGGCCCAACATGGGCCACTGCATCATTGCTCTTACCCTTTAAGCCCAACACCCCTTTTCTTACTGTGCTGTGAATTTTCGTTCTTGCCTTGGCCTGTAAAAGTTTGCCCTGGAAGTCGTTTGGCGCACATGTCCTCTGGCTGTCACCCTCTTTCCTTTTGGCTGGATTTGTTGGCCAGTACAGTTGCTGGTGTAATTTCCTCTCTAATACACTCTTCCCACAAGACTTTTATCTCCGTTGCAATGACGTTCTTGGCCATTCTGGATCAGATTACCAGGTCTAGCTCCTGACTAGCCTCTGAACAGGCGACGCCACCTGATCTCTGCCTTTACACCTAGTCCATGGCCAGGTTTTAACGAGCCACAGGAAAAGCCTCTTACCAGTTTTGAGAAAGTGAATGTGTCCTGGTTCTCCTCGGTCGTCCTGCATGTCTGTGCAGTCTCCTCTACTGTTAATCAGCAGTATTAACACCTTGTCATGCCTGCAGCGATATCTCCCCTGAACCAGCACTGTCCTGCAGGATGAAATAAAATGTGCTCCAGATTGGCCGGCTTCCCACGGCGCGTTTGGCTCTAGTCTTCCTTCCGCCCAAACGACAAGCTTCCTGGTACTCCAAGGACATCACAGACACCGCATAGGAGGAGATATGTCCTCTGAGTTTCTATTGACCACATGTCCGCTCAGGTAATCTTCCGCTCTCTGGCTTCTTCCCACCTCTTCCCTTCCCCTTTCTTCCTCATCACAGCTGCTCTCGCCATCCCTCCCGTCGTCTTCCATGTGCCAGATTTCTGCCCGCACCGTTGCTCGGCTCTCTCTTCGTTTTGACCGTCTCCGGCATGACCGTCTCCCTGAGGGATACAGAGCCACTAACAAAACCACTTCCGGAGGCTCTTTATCGATTCATCTGAGATCACTGAAGTTCCCTCTCCACCCATTTGAGATGGATGCTGAGGGTCATCCTGCATTTCTTCAGGACCAAATTTTGACCATTCACCTTCCACAACTGACCTGTCGTTATGGTCTTAACTCTGTAGAGGCTGGAGTACGCGGCTGACACAACTTTTACTTTATCATGGGTCCTCAGTTTACTGTTTTCGACACATATGCCAAGAGATGCCAAGATCAGCAAGATGGCTTAATATGCAATGATCTCTCTCTCCAATTTGCCACTTTGGGTAGTTGGGAAGTTGTTGTTCAATAGTCCTCATATCTTGAATCCAGTGAAGTAATTCAGTAGTGCCCACATCTTGCCATATGGCATATGGATCTTCCTCAGGGTGGGGATGAACAGCTGGTGTGGGATAGAGTCATATCTGTGGTCAAGTGAAGCCACTGGACTGACAAATCATATAAAAAAAATAAAAAATAAATCAGGACTGCAATTTATTACTGAGCTAAATTCATGCCCATATTTAGTCACAAAAACATTTGCTTGGGCAAGGAAAACAGCCATATGCATTCATGCATAGTCAATTAAGTTTCAGATAAAATAAACAAACAAAAACAACTACATTTAAATGCCAGGAAAATTGCAATGACAAGCTTGTGGAGCCAGATGAGAAATAAATGAATCAAATACACATGCAAAGGCATATGCAAATTCACATGTCCATATTATTGCAGACAGGGACACTGGTGTGCAGCTTTGTGCTGAAGTCATTAGGCATTAGTTTCATTATGTAGGCTGACGCTTTCACTGTCTTTTTAGATCATACAATGTCAGGACTGCAAGCTTCTGCCACACCAGGACAAACCCAGTCGAACACAACCAAGCCCAGCTAAACCCAAGCAAACCCAGTCAAACACAACCAAACCCAAGGGAATCCAGCCAAACCCAACCAATCCCAGCCAAACACAACCAAACGCAGTCAAACCCAACCAAACACAAACAAACCTAATGAAACCCAAACAAACACACCCAGACACAACCAAACCCAGCCAAACACAACCAAACCCAGCCAAACACAACCAAACACAACCAAACACAACCAAACCCAATGAAACCCAACCAAACCCAGCCAGCACAGAGCCAAAGGAGGAGAGAGAGAGAGAGAGAGAAACGGTGAGGGAGTGAGAGAGGGAGTGAGGAAAGAGTGAGGGAAAGAGAGAAGAAGAGAACGAGTAATAGAGCAGAGAGCAAGCAAGAGAGTGCAACAGAGAGAATGAGTGAGAAACAGGAGCAAAAGTAATTGGGAAAAATGAGTGAGGGAGAAGAGAAAGGGATGGAGAGTGAGAGAGCCAGGAGGGAAATGCCATTGAGGAGGTGTGACGAATGAGCAACAGTGGAGGGTAACAAGGATGGAAATGGTACAAAAAAGAAAGGATTAAGGCTGGACTCCGTATCAGACGTGTGCTTTAATCATACCCTCATGCCCTGGTCTCTTCACATGGACATTGTCTGATTCTCTGTTATAGGGTTATAGTGCTGACAAATCTATATGCAGCCAAAATAATGGAACACTTGCTTTCAATCTGTAAAGGTGTAAATCAAACACAATTTTTAAATGTATGTGTGTAGACTCTGAATGTCCACCAGAGCTGATTGAGTGGAGGGTGGATGTGTAACAATGACTCTGGCGTCACTGGGTGGATTATTGGCATACATGGGTACATAGAGTGCATGAAACTTTGAACAAAACTGGATGTGACTGAATGGTGCAGAGACACAAACAGATGCACACACACATGCAAACAAACACGCACAGCACAACACAGTGCTTGCCAGTAAAATCAATGGGGCTAGCCTCAGTGCGACACTGTATCCTTGGTAGCTGCAGTAGGCTAATTCATGGCAGAGGTTGGGGTGTGTGTGTGTGTGTGTGTGTGTGTGTGTGTGTGTGTGTGTGTGTGTGTGTGTGTGTGTGTGTGTGTGCGTGCGTGCGTGTATGTACTTTTCTGTGTACATCTAGGTTGCCAGATGTAACATAAAAAACTCGCTCCTCTCCGACCCTTAAACACCCTGAAAACAGGAGTGTTGAAAGACACAGATCTAATGGCACATACAGGCACATACAGCACTTCACATTTCTGTGAAAGACAAACCTTCATCTGATACTCACTAACATAGGACAGACCTTCATCTAATACTAACCCAGGACAAACCTTCATCTGATACTCACTAACATAGGACAGACCTTCAGCTCATACTAACCCAGGACAAACCTTCATCTGATACTCACTAACATAGGACAGACCTTCAGCTCATACTAACCCAGGACAAACCTTCATCTGATACTCACTAACATAGGACAGACCTTCAGCTCTGTGATCAACGACTGCTGTGATCAACGACTATGATAGCAAACTAATGTGATTGCTAGAAGAAATTTAGCATTCGATATGCTACAGCTCAACTACCTATTGAAATGAATGTTATTGGTAAGAAGCCACTGGCCTAATTAGCTCTTTCCCTAATTTAGGTATTTAAGCATATGGGAGGAATAAACCTAAAACATGATTCTCTAGCACTCTCAGAACTGCCATAAAAAGCCCAGGAAATTCACCTTTTTTTCTCAACATTTCTGGTAAACATCACCAAAGATTTTGGGTCTTTGCCCTATAGCATTGCTTGGTGTGGTGAAGACAGGGCCCTAGGTGTTACAGGAGAGAAAGGCCAGTGGCGTAGTAAATGAGTGGCATAGGTCATCCTGATGACTTTAATCTGAACATGGCCACTTTTGTGAAACCTTTTAACTGCTGGAGGTCACACTGGTGATGAGAGAACAGAATTGGTTGCTAGGTTACTGATTAGCCAAAAAAAAAAGAAGAAAGATGGATTATTTTAATGTCTTAAGTCCCAAGAATGTGTGAACATTCTAACTACACATTTAATTAGGAGGGAAGCTACTGAAAACGCACATCTCAAAAGCAGCCTTCCTAAAACCAGGCAGTCGAGGCGTAAACCCAGTGATTAAAGTGATGGCAAACACATCCTGTGGAGTTAAATTTATTCAAATTTTATACTGACACTGAGATAAAAGAAGCTTGAAGAAAAGCTTTCAAATATAAAGCATCACTTCTCCTATAGAACAAGAAAGAAGCTTTTGACAAGGGCTTCTGCACTTTAAATAACCTTGTGTAACTGCTTAGGAATATGCAAACTAAATTGGCAAGTCCCTGTATAGTTAAATACAGCAATGCATCACTGTGTCATCCAAATGCAGGTTCAGCCAGTGTAAAGCAGCAGGTTGTTTGTTTGCTGTGACAGAGATGACTAGTTTGGATAATGTCAGATATGCAAGAGCACCGTAGTGCCGTTACACCGCACCTCCATGTCAGTGAGTGCATGCAGGGACGGTTTGCTAAAACATGTTTAATGGCTTTTCTTGCAATTTGGTCTATGGTAATCTATTCTAGCATAATCCATAATCAGACAACCCCTACAGTCTGTGAATTTGTTTACATGCAGTTAATTATCTGATCATTATCGGATTCCTCGTTCTGTGACTATTCAAGCGGTCATGTAAATAGCATGCTCAGATTTGTTAGATATTATGGTGTAGAAATCAGATCAAGAAATTAGTCTTTTAGCTCTGGAGTCTGGTTATTCAGTGTGTCTTTAATCTGATTCCTTTCAGATCTATCAGCCTGCACATGCTTGCACAGATCCGGATCTGCACTGACAGCATCTAGCAGAATTAAATGACACAGACACTTTTGGGGAGACACTGAGACATTTGAGGAAATGAAGAATTTGAATTGTGAAATATAAGTTACCATTAGAAACCATAAAATAAATTATAAATATTTGCCGGTAAAGTGAAGTTCCACGACAGGATGTTCTAAGTTTACGTTATCATTCTGTGAGATTATTGCCTGGTTGGAAAGTAGAAATCCATGTATTGCCTGACTCATTTAAACCTAGTTTTCCCATTATCTGAATACTTAAGGATGTGTAAATGCGTTGATCACATTACTGTCAAAACCTGATTTTCTACAGTTATCAAATCATTAATTGGATGTAAACACATTGATCCGATTACTGCCAAAAACTGATTTTCAACAGTTATCGGACTATTAAGTGCATAATATGTTGATAAGATTACTGACACAATCTCTTTTTCTACAGTAATCTGATTATTAAGTGCATGTAAATTTTTTATTGGGAGTGAATACTGAACTTGTAGCCTGGCCATGTTTACATGTACTCTACACTGAAGTACACATCTGACCTTGAGAATATCAATTATTTAATAGTCAGTTTTGTGTACCCAGAAGCCATTTGACTTGATGGTAACTGGTGTTGTTCTCTGCACAAGCTGGTGTGTTACCAGTGACATACCAGGATAACATAGACTTCATCAGTATTAAGCTGGAGGGACCAGTCATTGCCTTGTTGTTCTATGGTATAGCCACTATCATATCACATCTTCTCTATGTGGTCTTTTAAATTTGTTGATATGTTACACATTCTTATAGATGCCTGTGACATTGCAGTAGCTGTTTGTTTCTGTCAGTGCTATTTAAGTGGCACACGGTCACACCAGTAATTTCCCATTTCTCTGTGTCTGTGGAGAAGCAGTTCTGTGTTCATGGCCTCAACTGAGGGAGTGACCTCTGCCCTCCTGTCATGCAGGCAGGCTTCAGTAACTTCAGCCTGAGGCGTGCGGATGACAGCTGAAACATGCTCGCCATCATGCTTCTCAGAGCTGTCACAGAAAATGACTAAAACGTGTCACAGATATTTCTAACGGTGACCCACTGTTTCTTGAGTGTGTGTGAGTGTGTGTGTTAAGAGCTGTTTGGGTGCTTATCAATATGCTGCTATTGTTTTGAGTAATAGCTGGGTATCATCTCCAAACAATGGCGGGTTCGAATGTTAAATGTGTGTGGTCGTGTGCTGGGATCAAGCCGGATTCTTAGGCATTGTGGGAATTATAAGCATCTTTGCAGATTGGCCCTGCACACTCAAGCCCCTGATTAGCATGGTCTGTCCTGATTAGCATGGTCTGTCCTGATTAGCATGGTCTGTCCTGCACAGCAGTGCATGCGATTCAGGGGAGGCTGATTAGCAGTGCATGCTAATTTCCTTTCACTGCGTTGGCCAGGAGAACAAGAGCAGAGTTCAAAGACAAACCTTAGTCAGAAAGAAGTTATCGTGTGTGTGTGTGTGTGTGTGTGTGTGTGTGTGTGTGTGTGTGTGTGTGTGTGTGTGTGTGTGTGTGTGCGTATACACGCACTGCTTGGACCTCGGTGTTGCATAGTTATCAGAACTCTGTTCAGCATATGAAATGTACCTCTGCCTGTCCCCCAGGTGCAGGACAGAGCATGCAGTCACTGGGCTGGATCAAAACTACAACCTCCCAGCCATAGGGTGTAACTGGAGGAGAACTGTTTTAGGGTGTAACTGTTTTAGGGTGTAACTGTTTTAGGGTGTAACTGTTGAGCTTGAGTCATTTACTTCTGAACAGGATCCCAGCTACACCAGCCTGGATTACTAAGGGAGTGAATTTTAAAAAGAGGTTTGAGTTTCAGGAGGTGCTTTTAAATGAATCAGGTCCAGGTCCTGGACAGACAGAGCTGTAAGGAGTTGAGGGTTTACCTTTATCTTCACCCATCTGCTTCCATCCTGTGTTCATTACTTTCTTCATAGGTGTGTGAGAGTCGTGTCCACCCCGAACCCTGGACTGCTGTGCGGGTTTGCACATTCCCAGTACGCTGAGATGAGATGTTTGCTGGGAAGCTCCCAAGCGCACCACCTGCTCTGGAAGGAGTTCGGTCCCCTCTCCTCGTCTTCCTCTGGTCTCTTCCCCTCCTTCGTTGTGGCAGGGATGAGCTGTGTGAGGCTAGGGACTGTGTGCAGGCTAGCTGGAGAGGTCGAATTAGGTCACGTGCACGACACTGTACGCACGTGACCTCAGAGCAGTGCTCAGCATGCTCTCGCTCTCACGTTAATTTTGCATCACAGATCAGGACTGCCAAAGAAACACGGCTCACGTGATTTGATGGAGGATATAGAAGGAGAGTTGGCCACAGGAATCCCCCTGCAGCAGGTGTTGGCCTGTCTCTCTCAGCAGGTGGAGGTCTGTCTCTCTCAGCAGGTGTTGGCCTGTCTCTCTCAGCAGGTGGAGATCTGTGCCTCTCATCAGGTGGAGGTCTGTCTCTCTCAGCAGGTGGAGGTCTGTCTCTCTCAGCAGGTGGAGATCTGTGCCTCTCATCAGGTGGAGGTCTGTCTCTCTCAGCAGGTGTTGACCTGTCTCTCTCATCAGGTGGAGGTCTGTGCCTCTCATCAGGTGGAGGTCTGTCTCTCTCAGCAAGTGGAGGTCTGTGCCTCTCAGCAGGTGGAGGTCTGTCTCTCTCATCAGGTGGAGGTCTGTGCCTCTCAGCAGGTGGAGGCCCGTGTCTCTCGTAGAAAACCTTCCCAGCAGCCCCTTCTCCAAGGAGCCTTCTAGAACTGTCACCTTCATGCCTTTAAAAAACCCCAGTGCCAGTGATCAATACGTTTGGCTTGTTCTGCGTCGTCTCCTGGCTCACTCACCTTCACTGTGATGTGACGTTGAGTGTCTACTCTCCTTCTATGTGTGTGTGTATGCATGCATGCGTGTGCATGCATATATATGTGTGTGTGTGTGTGTGTGTGTGTGTGTGTAAAGGAGAGTGATGGGAGAGATTCAGCTTACAGCTAATGTGCTATGACTGACCAAGTCATTATCTGCCAGGTTAATGTAGAACCAGATGTAGAGGCAGATGTGTGTGTGTGTGTGTGTGTGTGTGTGTGTGTGTGTGTGTGTGTGTGTGTGTGTGTGTGTGTGTGTGTGCCTGCGCATGTGTGTGTGTGTATGTGTGTGTATGTGTGTGTGTTTTGTGTGTATGTGTGTGTGTGCGTGCGTGCGTGCGAGTGTGTGTGTGTGTGTGTGTGTGTGTGTGTGTGTGTGTGTGCGTGCGTGCGTGCGTGCGTGCGAGTGTGTGTGTGTGTGTGTGTGTGTGTGTGTGTGTGTGTGTGTGTGTGTGTGTGTGGTTTATCTGGTGTGTATTCCTTCAGTCTTCTTTTTTCCTTCTACCACCAGTCCAGAAAGATGGAGAGACAGCAACCTTCAGCTACTACAGCCACCGTACTGAGATACATCAGTACTAATGCAAACCAACAGGAAATCCCCAAAAGAAAATCTTAGTAATATAAATGTCATATGTTAACACAACATACATAGAAACTCGAGGCCTAATGTAGGGAATACAGTTTAAGCAGCAGATGCAGCGTTTCAGTGTGTCAGTGAACTGGAGGAACTGAAGTCAAAACAGACAGAAGGAGACTAATGAGGAGGGAGTGAAATGAAAAGACACTTTGAGTGACGCCTTCTTTTCTAGTCTCCTTGTGGAGCGTGGGGGGAGGGGGTGCAGTGGCAAGTGTGGGGCATGGAGTGAGAGGGCTATAGAGCAGGCAGAGACTGGGGCGGAGTCTGGGGCGGAGTCTGGGTGATTGGGGGAGTGTCTGTCATGTTACCTGCATAATGGATGTCAAGGATTAATGAAACTACTAGAGGACTGATGTTACCATGTGGTTAAAACTTAGTGACGCATTGTTGAGATGGTTTTGACTTCATCTTTTTATTCTATACCTTTCAGTACAACCTATTCATAGAAGAAACATTCTGTCCTTCTCTAATTACTCCAAGAAGTAACACATTGTGTAAGATGTCATATGGTGACACCTGTATCAAAGCATGAATCATACCGCACCCCTGGAGGACAGTCATGTACCTATTCAGCACATACCACCGACACACCTGACACACAGGTCCATAAACACCCCTTCGCCTCCTCCAGACACACACACACACACACACACACACACACACACACACACACAGAAAAGAAGAGGAGGGAAAGAGAAATGGAGAGAAAGAATGTGAGAGAGATGAGGACAGTGAGCAAAGCAGGAGGATGCGGAGAGATTGAGGGGAAAGGGGGAGGGAGGGAAGAAGAGAGGGAGGAAGGAGAGATAGAGGAAGGTGGGAGAGAGATGGAGGGGGCTGCTGGTGAAGCGGAGAAGGGAGAGTGTCCTATGGAAAGAGAAGGGTGCATGCTAAGGAGAGAAGGAGGGGGAATCATAGAGAGAGAGGAAGATGGAGAAAGAGAGAGATAGAGGGGGGGATAGAGAGAGAGGGGTGGGGAGATGGAGAGATAGAAAGAGGGAGATGGAGACAGAGGGAGAGAGAGACAGGCAGAAAGAAGGATAAACGAGGGAGGGAGAGCAAAGATCAGGACACAGTGAGAATGATAGACATGACAGAAGGGGACAGTGCTTTCATAACGAGTGAGAGGGAGCAGTGAGGATAGGATGTAAGTGGTCATTACAGCCGGACGTCACCCGAGAGACCGTCACAGCCAAACGTCGCCAGAGCGACCCCACGCCTCAGATCCAACGAAGCGCTGAAGATCAGTCTCAGGGGGACACGCTCTGTGTCCTTCACGGTTGCACAGCTAGGCCACTGGAGCAGAGCCTGTCCTCCGCATGACACGTCCACACCTGAGCGCCGTCCCCGCCAGCAGCCAAAACCTGGCCCAGCAAAGACCTGCTGAAAAGTTTCTTACACACAAGCATTCTCCGCCGGAGCAATGCCAGGTTAACTCACCTGTCATAGGCCCACGTTACTCCATGGTACTGCACACACATCCAACCTGTGTGTGTGTGTGTGTGTGTGTACAGGTTAGGGTTACACTGAGCTGTGGGATTGGTCTCCCCGGTGTGTGTGTGTGTGTGTGTGTGTGTGTGTGTGTGTGTGTGTGTGTACAGGTTAGGGTTACACTGTGGGATTGGTCTCTCTTGTGTTCCTGTTGCTGTGGCTGGAGCCGTCTCCTCTGCTGACAGGGTGTTGATTGCCTTGTGCTACAAGCAGAGAAGAGCGGCTGCTGTAACATCACACACACACACACACACCACACACACACACACACACGCGCACACACACACACACACACACACACACACACACACACACACACACACACACACACACACACACACACTTCTTTCCCCCCACATACATCTTTTACACACTTACACCCCCACCCACAAATTCACATCTTTCCTTCAGACAGTCCTGCTTTTTTGTCATGAGATGTTTATATCAGTATGATTTGTGCTCTCTCCCTCTCTTTTGTCCCTCCTGTCTGTCTCTCCCTGTCTCTCTCTCTCTCTCTCTCTCTTTCTGTCTCTCTCTCTCCATAGGTGCTGTGAGAGCATCCAGCATCTTCCCCATTCTCAGCGTGATCTTGCTCTTCACGGGAGGTCTGTGTATAGCTGCCAGCGAGTTCTACAAAACCCGACACAACATCATCCTCAGTGCGGGGATACTCTTCGTGTCCGCAGGTGAGGGGAGGAGCTGGGGGCGGGGCTAAGATGGACGGGAATAAATAAGAGAAAGTGAGTGAGAGGTCTGGAGGATCAAAACAAAACTGCCCTTCATAGATGTCTTTACATGACTACTACAAACCAAGGGTTAATGTTGGGTTGGGTCATTGTTGCGCCTGGGGAAGTCGGTGTTGATGAAATAATGCAATGACGTTTGAAGGGGAAAAGATTCAGTTCAACACTCATGATTTTGCTGTGGGAAATTAAGTAGGAATGTAATTATAATGTTCATTAGAGTAATATGGTGAACATTTTTTCACTTCTTTTATGCATGTTTTTGGATGCATGTTCCTGTAAAACTGGGTCACACTGTAAATGAGGGTGTGGTTTCAGTTTTCCGTCTTTGTATGAATACACCGGTAATATAAAAAAAAAACACCAAAAGAATCAATACAAACAGAACAACAAATGATCTCATACTGTATGTGCAAAGCTGGCGAGCCAAGAAAAATCAGCTTGCTGTATTTGCACGAGCTCCCTGATGTCTACGGCAGATCGACGCTCTTCTCTCTCTTTTCGCTTCTGATCCTGTTGCTAGGCTAAGTGGGACCTGTTGGGATTACTCTCTAAAAATACGATGTCCCCGACACACTTTCCAGTGATCTGTCATCTCGGTTTCTCTCTATGACAGACGATTACGCGACTGAACGTAGCTATGGTTCAACGAACATCGCAGTAACCTCCGCACTCTCGCAGTAACATGGGTCGCAGTAACCTCCGCACACTCGCGGTTTCTGTGCGGCCACGGTGTACACTGTTTACACCTGTTTCACACTCCCGCAGAATCATTGGAAGGCATGGCCCAGGAAAGCAGCACTGCGTTTAGCTTTAAAGCTAAGTGAAAGCCAGCGGTTATCACTTAACATGATCTGATTTGCATATTACTAACCTGTCTCTACTACTGGGTGTCACTTATTGTCTGATTTGCATAATCATATTAACATATACTCATTGGCACCCTGTGGTGTGCAAGTGGTATTTAGTGGTTAATTAGCATAAACCAGAGTAGGACATGCCCCTCAGGGGAGAAGATTTGGGAGGGGCAGAATACAGTCTCCAATGAAAAATATTTTGTTACTCACTCATATGTGTTATTCAGGACCTTATAAACCTTTAAAAAATATATAATAAATTTAAATAATTGCTGAAATATATTCAAATATTGTCAGATGGGGCCTGCTTCAGTCTCAGGAAATGTTTGTAAGTGTCCTAAAGGAAGACGCTTGTGTAACATCTGGCTTAGACAAGCTTCCAACTCCTAAAGCTGTACAATCTGATTTATGATAATTTTCGTTTCTGGATACGGCCGAGTGTCACAGCAGTCAAAAGAACTCCAAAGGCTGGATCAGGCGTGAGAGAGTGGACGTGGAGGGCACTGGCCGACGCGCTGTGGACGACACTGACACCACTTCTCTGTCCGCAGGTCTCAGCAACATCATCGGCATGATCGTGTACATATCGGCGAACGCTGGGGACCCCACCAAGAGCGACTCCAAGAAGAACAGCTACTCCTACGGGTGGAGCTTCTACTTCGGCGCCCTGTCCTTCATCATGTCTGAGATGGTGGGCGTCCTGGCTGTGCACATGTTCATCGACCGGCACCGCATGCTCCGTGTGGGCGCGCGTGCTGCAGACTACCTGCAAGGCTCGGCCATCGCACGCATCCCTAGCTACCGTTACCGCTATCGCCACCGCTCCCGCTCATCCTCCCGGTCAACGGACCGCTCGCACTCGCAAGAGGGCTCCCCCGTGGGCCTGAAGGGTTTCGGGGCTCTACCCTCCACCGAGATCTCCATGTACACGCTCACCCGTGGCGGGGACACGCTGAAGGGGAACCAGGGAACGCCCACGGCCACCTACAACTCAGACAGGGACCACAACTTCCTGCAGGTCCACAACTGCGTCCAGAAGGAGCTGAAAGACTCGTCCCACACCAACACAGCCAACCGACGCACCACGCCTGTATGAGGAAATCCCTTTGGGAAAGGGGGAGGGAGGGAGAGAGAGGAAGAGAGAAAGAGAGAGAGAGAGAGCGTACAAAAGTAAACCAGATATTACAGAGAGAACAGAGCCCTAAAATTAAAATATCACCATCACATTTCAAGTTCCATGAGTTGTCATGAATAAAGAACTGAAATGATTTTGCTTTTCTTTTCAAAGGTTATTCCTCTATGCCTGATCTTTCTTGCCAGTTATCAAGAAAAGAGGTCAGGTGGAGAGGGTGGAGGCAGGTGGAGAGAGATGGAGAGAGATGTTCTTCAGGTGAATTATTCTAGATTATGGAGCGAGACAGTACCATCACCTATTCAGCATTCTGGTTGATAGGATAACTTGCATTATCTTTTCAGCCATCTTCCTGTCTCCAATGTTTTATTATTTACTTTTGCATTAAAGCTGTGAAACTTTGCAGGATGGAGTAGCCCAGTCTGCAAACTGTCCTATGTAACAAAAGTAATTAGTGGAATAATGAAGATTTTCCCAAAGAGCAAAATGAATAAATAAACAGATCTACATGAAGGACTTGCAGAACAAGCAGGCGTAGGGGTGAGGGTGTGCAGAACCAGCAGATGGAGGTGTTGGGTGATGAAGGACGGCACCAACCAAGCGGTTCCACTCCCAGAGCTTCTACCCTTAACCCAGTCTTCCTCTACATCCCTGATATCCCCTTAACCCAACCATCCTCTACATCCCTGATATCCCCTTAACCCAACCATCCTCTACATCCCTGATCTCCACTTAACCCAACCTTCCCCTACATCTCTGATCTCCACTTAACCCAACCTTCCCCTATATCTCTGATATCCCCTTAACCCAACCATCCCCTACATCTCTGATATCCCCTTAACCCAACCATCCCCTACATCTCTGATATCCCCTTAACCCAACCATCCCCTACATCCTTGATCTCCACTTAACCCAACCATCCCCTACATCTCTGATATCCCCTTAACCCAACCATCCCCTACATCTCTGATATCCCCTTAACCCAACCATCCCCTACATCTCTGATATCCCCTTAACCCAACCATCCCCTACATCCTTGATCTCCACTTAACCCAACCATCCCCTACATCTCTGATATCCCCTTAACCCAACCATCCCCTACATCTCTGATATCCCCTTAACCCAACCATCCCCTACATCTCTGATATCCCCTTAACCCAACCATCCCCTACATCTCTGATATCCCCTTAACCCAACCATCCCCTACATCCTTGATCTCCACTTAACCCAACCATCCCCTACATCTCTGATATCCCCTTAACCCAACCATCCCCTACATCTCTGATATCCCCTTAACCCAACCATCCCCTACATCCTTGATCTCCACTTAACCCAACCATCCCCTACATCTCTGATATCCCCTTAACCCAACCATCCCCTACATCTCTGATATCCCCTTAACCCAACCATCCCCTACATCCCTGATCTCCCCTTAACCCAACCTTCCTCTACATCTCTGATATCCCCTTAACCCAACCTTCCTCTACATCTCTGATATCCCCTTAACCCAACCAACCCCTACATCTCTGATATCCCCTTAACCCAACCTTCCCCTACATCTCTGATGCCCCCTTAACTCAGTCTTCCCCTACATCTGTGTTCACTCCCCCCCCCCCTCCTCACTTTCATTGTGGGAGTGTGGAATACCAAAGCCCTTCACTGCCACAGTGACTGCATGAAAGGGCAAGGGTCAGAGGTCATTGGAGGATTTCAGGAAAGACTGCCAAGATGGAACAAGAGTATGGAGAAAGAGGAACAGACGAGGATTCAGGACACTAATGATGAGGATTCAGGACACTGAAAATGAGGATTCAGGACACTAAAGACAAGGATTCAGGACACATACAGGAAAGCAAGCAAAAAATTATTATTCTAGGGAATACTACAGACATGAAGCT
Organism: Brachyhypopomus gauderio; assembly: GCF_052324685.1. Taxonomy (NCBI): domain Eukaryota; kingdom Metazoa; phylum Chordata; class Actinopteri; order Gymnotiformes; family Hypopomidae; genus Brachyhypopomus; species Brachyhypopomus gauderio. The sequence continues at coordinate 42,925,784 of NC_135212.1, read as the reverse complement.
GAGAGACTCACCAATACAGAAATTAAAATGCATGCTATACATTTACAGAAAACCTGCTCATGAAACGTTTTAAAGGATAATTATAATGGGGAAAAGTTTAAATATTAATGTTTGTGTATTTCGGTTATGTTTTTTGCTAGTTTGTTTTGTTTTTATTTACCTCATTGTTAGTATGCTTTGATAACAAACCAAACAGGACACCTGCTTTTTAGATTGGGATTGGGATTGGGATTGGGATTGGGATTGGGATTTGGAGTCATTTCTTTGGATGTAAATGTTTGCATCGTCAGCTTCACCCAGCCTTAGTCATTTCATTATGTCTCTGGATTCATTTCAATGTGTCGATTCGGACGAACTAAAGCCTAAAGGTGCCAAATCAGAACGATCCTGAACTCAGACGCATCACGTTCCGATGAATAAACTTCAACCCCCAGGTGGGAGCGAAGCCTCTGCTTCTGTGTGTCCTTCTAACCAGAACTTCTGTCAGAGCGACACCACCGCTCATCTGAGACAGCTCCAGCCCTGCTCACCTCAGACACACACCAGCCTGTAGCCAAGGGCCACCGTGTCCATACACCAGAGGAGTATTTCCTCCATTCTACAGGGAAGCAGCTGTTTTGCCAGTAGTCTGTGCTGACTGTCTACATATGCTCAGAGGCACTGCATCTAGTATTAGCTCCAACATCACCTGAGTCACGTAATTAAGGACAGCTGGGTACCTGTCTCAGGGTGCTGTTAGCCATAGAACCTCTACACTCATTTATGTCCTTATTAGACACACAGAGGACAAGGAGCCGGTTATGTTTTTTAAAAGTTCTGTATCAATAAATGGTGGTATCATCATTCACTTAACATGCTATTACCCAGAGCCATAGCACTAGTTAAACTACTACTCAGTGTTAGTGTCTTACGTTGAAGATAGTGGATAGAACCCACTGAGCCTCAAACCCTCACTAATGGTGTTAACATTGATGACTTTGTGTGTGTGTGTGTGTGTGTGTGTGTGTGTGTGTGTGTGTGTGTGTGTGTGTGTGTGTGTGTGTGTGTGTGTGTGTGTGTGTGTGTGTGTGTGTTGCAATGCCCCAGGGAACAGCCTACACACATCTTTCAGGGTCTGTGTGATGAATGGGTAAAGGAGGAGAATGGGGAAATAAGGGAGACACAGTGGAGGGGAACATTCTTACCACCCAGAACACAGATTCACAATAAAAACAACAACAAATGTGTGTCTCTCTTTTCCTAATTGACTATACTGGACAATGTCTGCCCAATTTCTACCAAAATCAGGTGTAGGATTCCCTCTGAGCCAAGGGTTGACAAGGGGACAGGTTGCCCCCTGCCTTGCATAGTTCCATGGGCTGCACCACTTACATAATTAGGTGATTCTCATGATTGGATATGGGACACAAGCTCAGGTCTGTTACCTAAGCACAGCTTCACCTGTAGTGGTTAGAGAGACATTCAGCTTCACCTGTAGTGGTTAGAGAGACATTCAGCTTCACCTGTAGTGGTTAGAGAGACATTCAGCTTCACCTGCAGTGGTTAGAGAGACATTCAGCTTCACCTGTAGTGGTTCGAGAGACATTCAGCTTCACCTGTAGTGGTTAGAGAGACATTCAGCTTCACCTGTAGTGGTTAGAGAGACATTCAGCTTCACCTGTAGTGGTTAGAGAGATGTTCAGCTTCACTTGAAGTGGTTAGAGAGACGTTCAGCTTTAGCTGTAGTGATTACAGAGAGATTCAGCTTTAACTGTAGTGATTAGAAAGAAATTGAGCTTTGGCTATAATGGATAAAGTTTTTTGCAGTCACTAAGACCCGATTTTTGAGTCTGTAACATACCTGTAATTGTTTAATCAATTTTTGAAACGTAACACACAGCAGTCAAAGCCATACACACAACATGCAAAACATCTCATCTCATGAAAAATCAAACACTTCATTACAACTCTTGCCAAATTGTATTTTCGCATTCAGACTCCACACACAAATATCAGACAAACAACCTTTCCTATACAACTACACACTGATGGAACAAATGGAACACACTGCTACTGTGTGTGTTTTGATTGTTCAGTGTGTAGTGTGCTGTCTGTCATAGTATTCACATATACATGTATATTCACAAATATACAGTAGATTTATGCATATTCAGTACCTTTACACCATAAAGTAAAACATAATTACACAAAATAAAAATTAATGTTTTTTGCATGAACAGTTCTGTAATAGATAACAAAAGCCAAAAAAAATGTCTTGTAATTTCAAAATACAAAATTAGGCTCCATCCTTCGTCTCGTATCTGGATCTGGCTACAAGAGCTCATTGGCACCACAGCTGATGTCTGGCCACGCAGCAGGGGAAATACCTTCTGGACTGATGTATCCACCCTTTTCATGTTTTCAATGTCACCACAAACTTCCTCCATCACCTGGAGAAGCGGACATGCCATGGTGGGGTTGCCCAGCACCTCCATGCCGAAAAGTGCATGAGCAGCATCGTGGAAACATATGTTGTCCCACACAACAAATGATCTGGACCGTTCGGGTACATACTCCCCAGAGTATGTTTTGCTCTGTGTTGAGGAAGGTGATGTGGGCAGTGTTGTAGGAACTAAGAGTGACATGATGATGAACACCACTGTTCTGGCAAAGGCGGCACACATTATGATGTTGCCATCATGCCACCCAGGGACTCTAACAATGGAATTAAGTATCAGCCAGAGGACAGTTGTGCATACTTGTGCATAGCACAGTTGTTTCACACTGTCACTGGCCCAGTGCAGATATGCTCAGTGAATGGGTGTTGCTGAAGGTGACATTGTCAGTAATGATGGGCTCTTTCTGTTTTGGGGTGGATAGCTTTCTTTTCCCCCCATCCAGGGGTAGTCTAGCAGTTCAGCAACAACATGATGTGAGCATTTTACATATCATCATGAAATCAAATGTATATTGTAAATGACTGTAACTACTGATGTGGTACCACACTACAGTAGTACAGTGGTATACACAGTTCAGTTCTGTAAGTTTGATAGCATGCTATAGAGCAGGGGTAATCAATTAAATCTTTCCGCGGTCCATTTTTGGCAGATAGCTCAGACCTTAGGTCCGGGTCCGGTGGCGAACGAAAGTTGTTGAGCGGGGGGGGGGAACGTAACACTCAAATGGGTGGTGAACGTAACACTCGTCTGAAAATAAATTCTCCGGTTTAAAATATAGTCTCCCGTAAAAAATTTTCTGGCATTTGGGTCCGTATCCAGTTAATCAGGAATGTGATTGGGTCCGGACAGGGCGGCGTTCGGGTCCGGATCCGGACCGCGGTCCGCCATTTGGTGATACCTGCTATAGAGCATCGGTCTACTTATCTATTCACATCTCACAATGATGATGCCACAGTGTAGCAGCACAGATTAGTCTGGACACTTTGCCTCCAGAAATCTCAACTCAGCACACTCTCAGATCACCCACTGCACACACTCAGATCACCCTCTGCACACACTCAGATCACCCACTGCATATACTGAGATCACCCTCTGCACACACTCAGATCACCCTCTACACACACTCAGATCACCCTCTGCACACACTCATCTCTTTACCTCTCTATTCAGGAGCTGCTTCTACATGTAGACCCCGTGTCAGTGCCGCACGGACCAAGTTTGTCACTGGCACAGTGAATGAAGTCAGTGACCATGCTAACCTTGCACAGTGCAGGCAAGCAGGGCTTCATGGAGCCATCTTGCCTGTCCTCTACAGTTTTTTGCAATCGCTAAGACATAAACACTGGTACTTATAGCACAATTGTGGAAACTACTAACTCATGAAGCCAATCTATTGACCTGGTGCACTAAACCTTAAGCACATCCTCTGTCTTACACTCACTTAGCAATTCAAAAACACACTTTTAACAAAACATTAAACACTGTTACCTACATTAGACACAACATTCAAAACTGAAAACCATGTGTTTCTTTTGGAAAACTGCCACACCTACCTACACATACACACATACACACCTACCTACACATACACACCACACACCTACCCACACACCTACACATACACACCACACACCTACACACCTACACACATACACACCTACCTACACATACACACCACACACCTACCCACACACCTACACACCACACACCTACCTACACATACACACCTACACACCTACCTACACATACACACCTACACACCTACCACCACAACAATAGAGTGCAATACTGCACAAAGATGACAAGGAAGAGGACGAGGAAGAAGATGAACAACCATAATGGATGACATCAGGGCCCCTTTGGTTAACCATGTGGACAACCATGGGTTGAGTTTTCTGGACGCCAAGGGTCCAACCTCATCTGTACTGTTACACTGTAGCATCATGAGGACACGTCAAAATCATAATAGATATGTAGACCTTTCCTCTATAGCATACTACTGAACTCACAGAACTGAACTGTGTATACCACTGTACTACTACTAGTGTAGTACCATATCAGTAGTTACAGTAACTTAAATTAAAGTTTAATTTCCTGCCGATAAAATGTTCACATCATGTTTTTGCAGAACTGCTAGACTACCCCTTGCTGGGGTAAGAAGAGACCATCATCAACATGGTCAGAGCCATCAATAGCATACTTTTACAACAGCTTCAACAGCACATCATTACTGACATCTCTGACAGTGTGAATCAACTGCGCTATGAAAATGTGCAAGTATGCTCTGCAATCCTCTCACTGATGCTTTATTCCAGTGTCCTATGCCACATAATATTGACTACTTTATGCCTATTTCATACGGTCATACAGTACTGTAATGAACATCATAGGACACTGTGCCATGCTCAAGTACAAACCGGTTCACTGAACAACCATGATTTGTTGTGCTTCACCTCCACTATACTCTCTATTCCTCTGACCTTTTGAGTTCTTTTCAGCATGAAGGTGGTTGCCAACCTCCCCATCGCATATCCCTTCTCCAGGTGATGGAGGAGGATAGTGGTGACATTGATGGGGGTTCACGTCACTCCAGAAGGTGCTTCACCCCCTGTCTGGCCAGAGAAGACATCAGCTATCACGTCAATGAGATCTTGAAGCCAGAACCAAACATGAAGCAAGATGGAGCCTAATTTTGAATGTCGAAGTCAAATCCTTTTTTGGCTTTTGTTTTCCATGTGTTACAGTATATGCATCATGTGTTACAGTATGTAAAGCATGTGTTACAGTATGTAAAGCATGTGTTACAGTATATGCATCATGTGTTACAGTATGTAAAGCATGTGTTACAGTATATGCATCATGTGTTACAGTATGTAAAGCATGTGTTACAGTATATGCAGCATGTGTTACAGTATGTAAAGCATGTGTTACAGTTTATACAGCATGTGTTACAGTATGTAAAGCATGTGTTACAGTTTATACAGCATGTGTTACAGTTTATACAGCATGTGTTACAGTATATGCAGCATGTGTTACAGTATGTAAAGCATGTGTTACAGTTTATACAGCATGTGTTACAGTTTATACAGCATGTGCTGCAGAACTGTCCATGCAAAAACGAAAATAAACATTCCCCTTGTACTTGTGTTTTACTTTATGTTGTAAATGTACTGAATATGCATAAATAACCTGTATGATTGTGAATACGCATGTATATGTGAGCCCTATGACAGACGTTTAGAGGAGACTATGCTCTGAACATTCAAAAACACCCATTTGTTACATCAATGTGTAGTTGTCATACAGGAAATGCTGTTCAGCTGATATTTGTGTGTAGAGCTTGAATGCAAAAATACAATTTTGGAGTCTTGATCCAAGGGTTTTTTTTTTCCTAAAGTGTGAGATGTTTTGCCTGTTGTGTATGTGGTTTCAGAAATTGGCTCTTAGCAACTGCAAAAAAAAAAACTGTTACACGTGCTGAAATTTTACCCACTCTCCACATTGTGTACAAATGTTCTTACATGCCTTAGGGCAGTGCACTCTTTTGCAGATCTGTGCTGTTGCCTTACCAAAATCTCGCATCAGTTTCTAACTGAGGCCAGGACACACACAAGTTTGGATTTACTCCACATGAGGAATTATATAAGAAAAGAGCATTCTGCACCAATCAGCCATTTCATATGTCGTTTTGATGGACTTTAATTCTCAGACAGGTCTGGAGATGGTGAGGAGATCATCAATCAAGCAAACAAATGGTGCATCGTTTCACAATTGCTTCCTGCATGTGACTCCATTAGCTGTACGTGTGGCCTTAATTTACTTCTTTTGTGTGATTTCTAGCTGTCTCACTTTTGAGTTATCTCTAGCTGTCTCTCTTCTTCTATGTGAGTTATAGCTGTCTATCATTTTCAGTGATCTCTAGCTGTCTCTCTTCTTCTATGTGATTTCTAGCTGTCTCTCTTCTTCTATGATTTCTAGCTGTCTCTTTTCTTCTATGTGATTTCTAGCTGTCTGTCTTCTTCTGTGTAATTTCTAGCTGTCTCATTTTCTGTGATCTCCAACAGTCTCCCTTCTTCTATGCGATTTCTAGCTCTTTCTCTTCTTCTTTGTGATCTCTAGCTGTCTCTCTTCTTCTGTGATCTCTAGCTGTCTCTCTTCTTCTGTGATCTCTACCTGTCTCTCTTCTTCTGTATGATCTATAGCTGTGTCACTTCTGTGTGGTTTCTAGGTGTCTCTCTTCTTCTGTATGATCTATAGCTGTCTCTCTCTTCGATGGAATGATCTACTACCTTCCAATGTCTTCGTCCACCCGATTCCTCCTGCTGTCTCTTTCATCCTTCCATCCTCAACTCCTCTCTTATCTTATGTTCTTGTCCTAATACTGTCTGTCTTTCACTTATCGACATCTTCCTTTCACACGTCTCCTACTCTGGCCTTTTCCCTCTCTTGTGTCGTTTTGAGGATTAACCACCTTTCACCAGCCTCTTTTCTCTCACCCTCTCTCCCACCCCCCACCCCCCCTCTCTCTCTCTCTCTCTCTCTCTCTCTCTTTCTTTCTCATGCACTCTCTCTCACTCTGGGTAACTCTGAACACCAGAGATCAGTCTTATACTGACAGGCACTACAATACCCAGAATGCCTTGTGTATGTTATGGCCTTGTAAGTGAACATTACTTGTGCCTCAGTGTCTGCTTGTTATATATGGTGACAGAACGTGGTGGCTTAGAAGTCATATTTCATCTTTTATTGGTTTTATTTTTACCGGTGAAAAACATGTTTAGTCGTGTCCAGGTCTGTGGAGGAAGCAGATGTTATTCTTGGGCTGTTGACACTGAGCCAGTTAGTCAAAGAGGAATACGACAAAGTTGTCAAAGCATTTCCACAGCGTCGTGTTGAGAGCCCAGATCAATCATAGCTGTCGAGAAGAAGAGGAGAATGCTGGGAGATTTATCACAGCTGTGCATTTGTTACGCCAAAAGAGGAATAAATCAAGGATTGAACAGTAGTTGCAATCAGAGACCCCAGATAGTTAGAACTTCTTTGGGTTAGACCCTGATTTGACTCAGGACCAAGGTGAGACTGAATGAGCAGCACTCTGTACAGTAGGAACAGAAGCAGTATCCGCCGTGAATGCAGATGCTATCAGAGGCAGTGGTGATCAGACAGGCATCTCAGAATGAAGCGTATGAAAATAAACTGTCAACAAAAACAAACAGAACATCTATCTGTAAGACAGCGGTAGACGATGCGCTGGAGAGAAACGTGTGGAAAGACCGTCCAGGTAGAGATGCAGAGTGTTTGAAATGTCACAACAAAGGGTGCCTTGCAGCTGCACACCACACACTCAGAATGGACTGTGTGTGACAGGATGAGAGTGACACATGTGGAGGACTATGCTTTTCTTGGAGAAGTGCTGTCAGCTTCTGCTGGGTAGAGAAGAGAAGTCATTCCAGTGACTGGGACACCACTGATTCAACCTAGACGTGGAGTGATGGCAGTTCCAGAGAGAACTTGCAGCCACAAGAAATTTGGTCACCTGTAAAGAGCAACAAACGTGTCTTATGGGCAGGCCAATATGTAACAGGGTGTTTTCAGGGCTCGGCAAATGCACAAATTTATAGCCAAGGTGTTCGTGCTGTTATACCCTAGATGTTCATGTTGTAATACCCGAGATGTTCATGCAGTTATACCCGAGATGTTCGAGATGTTCACAGACTATACAGGATGGTGCGTAGGATAGTGGGTTTTTCCTAAACCAAATGGAAAAATTGTGCTTATGTGTGGAACTCACAAACTTGAATATGTGTGTTAAAAGAGAATGCAACATTCTTCCAGCATCAGATCAGCCTGTGTCCATGCTATCTAAAGCTTCTCACAAAGCTGGAGGCTAGGTCAACTTCCTGGCAGATCCCTGTTCACAGCTGAATCAACACCCCTCACCGCATTCAGAAGATATTTTTGGGAGAAACATCAGAGAGACATTGGGAGATTCTTTTCCATTTGTGCAGGGTCATGGGTATGCTAGATTCTCCCACCATATTTCATCAATGGCTTTCTACTGTACTTTCACTAAACCACTGAAGAAGATGCTTAGAGAAAAATGACCCATTTGTTTAGAGAATGACCTAGAAGCTCAACGAAGACCTAAGCTCACCTAAGGCTTGAGCTCAATACTCATTACAGAGAGAAACAGTAGTGGCCACAGATTGTGCTCCGGCAGGTATCTCGAATCAGGTTTGTAGATGGTTGAAATGTGATGCAGAGAACACGCCGGGCTGCAGGCCAGAGAAAGACAAGAAAACGTTTACTCAGTGTTGATTCTTTCTCCGAATACACTGAAGTTGGACGTCTCAGAGCTACATCCACTCTCAGCAATAAGAGACTTTTGCACATTATGGCATCCCTGAGGAGATCACATCTCACAGTGGACTTCCGTTAGAGTCCAAGACCTTCTAACAGTTCACAAGGGACTACAGTTTAATTCACACCAAAATCAGCCACTCTGCCCTATAAGAAAAGGCAGCGTCAGGTGTCAGAGTGTACTGTAGTGTTAAGAGAAAGACTACAAAGCATTGCTGGATTACAGCGCCACTCCAATAGAACTGGGTACTAAATACCCAGTAGGAAGTACAATACCCAGAATGCCTTGTACGCCGTGAACTTGAATGTGATGGGGCAGTTGAAGAAAAACGTAAGCAACAACAGCTACCTTGTGAGAAATCACTTGTGCCTCAGTGCTGAATAAGTGCTTATAGAGACCTCTCTGGAATTTTGAACCCCATCCACCTGTGTGTTGTCCTCACATTCCAGCTCCACCTTGTTGTCTTATTAAACCCTGTGTATTCAAATCCCTGTGTATATGAGTCACTGTGTTCACAAGCCCCTGTGTATGTATGTGGCAACACGGTGGCTTGGTGGTTAGCACGTTTGCCTCTCAGCACTGGGGTCTTGGGTTCAAGTCCCTATCTGAGTGGAGTTTCCATGTTCTCCCTGTGTTTGCGTGGGTTTCCTCCGGGATCTCCGGTTTCCTCCCACAGTCCAAAAACATGGAGGTTAGGTAAATTGACAGTCCCTGACAAATTCTCCCTGTGTGTGTGTGTGTGTGTGTCTCTCTCTCTTTGTTCAATAAAAAGCAGTTGTCTGAGTGTCTGTGCATGAATGTGTGTGTGCTTGTATGCCCAGTGGTGGATGGTGCTCTGCCACTAGGGTCTGTCCTCTCTCCCCTTCCTGCACCCCATTCAGTCCCCCAGGGGGCTGTGGATCGTGGTAGAGAGTACGCTGTGCGCAATTGGCTGCTGCTTCTCGCCGGTGTGTGTGTGATTGGTTGTCTGTAACTTGTACCTGTGTTAACAATTGTAAAGCGCCTTGGGTATCCTGAAAGGCACTATATAAATTGAACATTCATTCATTCATGTTCCTGTGTATACAGGAACACTGTATATGTAAGTCCCACTGTATACAACTCCCTGTGTATGTAAGTCACTATTTAAACAAATCTGCAGTTCTGAGGGGTTTCTTTCTTATCACGCTGTAAGTCTGCTTTGACTTATTTTTGACTCACTGTTTATGATTTCGGGTTTCCCCTCTGGTCTCATCTGCCTTGTCTCTCTAAGACAGTGGTTCCCAAAGTGGGGGGCGCGCCCCCTAGGTGGGGCGCGGAGCTATTGCAGGGGGGGCGCGGAGCTTGAAAGTAAAACGTGCACATGTGTCAAGGGATGCACCGATTCCGATATTAATATCTGAAAAAATTCTAGATCGGGTATCGGGGACAATGTGACCGATCCATAAAAACAGATCTATTCAGTCTAATTCTATGCTTGTATTGCTTGCTTTTCGGAGTTAGTTCAACCTAATACTCGCGCTGGTGGTATTCCACTTATTCCGTTGATTTGCTGGTTGACCAAAATAAACCTGGGCTCCAGCAATACTTCACTGTTCATACATGAACTGGTGAGTTGTCCAAAGCTCATTTAATGCGTTACTTACAGAAATAAAATAAAGAGCAGTGGTCTGACTCGGTCTACGACAGAAAGCTAAAAAAACAATATTCCATACGCGCGCTCAACTCGCTCCCTTAAAGAGACAGTACACATATTTCTGGCCGTTACATGCTTTGTGCTCTGCGTGATGTCTGCGCTTGCAAACTAGCCGCATATGTATTGCTGTTTCTCTTATTTCATCTCCTTATTTGTTTTAAATTATATTTAGAATTCTTGAACCATTTAAAAGGTTTCTTGCAGTTTATTTTTTCACGTTTGACCAAAGTTGTGAACCTATTGTTTTTGTAAGTTTCAGGTTCTTTGGTATTATTTATTTTACATTCAATGTTATATTCATAATTGCACTGACTGAACAAATGCAAGTTGTGTTGTTTTTACATGTTTTATGTGTGTTTAAGTGTGCTATACTGGTGCAGAGTTTTCAATAAACTTGTAATTCAGTATGTCTGTGTTTAAAAAAAAAATGCTTTAATTCGAATCAGCACAGTTTTACTCTATCAGATCGGTATCGGCAGAGGCGGTCTTTGCATAGAGGCATGGCTAGGCAACTGCCTTGGGCCCCTCCCACTGCAGCCCACTGTAGGGGCCCCCTGATTAGCTGACTTATTTTTCGCATATTAATGTTGATGGGCCCCCTACTTAATTTCGCCTTGAGCCCCCAAATTGCTAAGTCCGCCACTGGGTATCGGATCAGTATCGGCCGATACGAAGCCTCAGATATCTGAATCGGTATCAGAAGTGAAAAACGTGAATCGGTGCATCCCTAGTCAATATGAGGGGGGGGGGGGGGTGTAGGGGGGGCACAAAAATATTCTCATCTACTAAAGGGGGGCACGGCAGAAAAAGTTTAGGAACCACTGCTCTAAGACCACTACTGTGTGTTTAACTGCCAGGTTTATCCCAACTCTGTTTTAGCCTCTGTTTTAACCTCTGTTTTAAAGCCAAAAATGGAGCAGCCCCTCCATACATGATCACAATGGTCAAAGCCTGATCCAAATTGATATTGAATTTGGCTCGGTTTGAAACATCAGGCTGCATGACTGAAGATTCCAGGAGTTCCAAAGCAGTGTTCCACAGATTCACATAAGAGTTCTACAGTTCCACAGCAGAGTCCTACAGATTCACATAAGAGTTCTACAGTTCCACAGCAGAGTCCTACAGATTCACATAAGAGTTCCATAGCCTAGTTCCACAGTTTCACAGTTCCACAGCAGAGTTCCACAGTTTCACTGCAGAGTCTGTTGCAGTTTTCAATCACAAATCAAAGACTTATCCATTTGTGCAATATTTAAATGACCATTGATCCTGCACCCATGTTGAATAACTTAACCTCTAGCACGTTTTTTTTTCTGGTATTGTTTGTTATTGCACTTATTGTTGTCTGATATACAGCTTATGCTTATTTTACAATTCAATGTACCAGCATTGACTCCTGTATTTCAGCAGTATTCTAGTTAAATGTTATCTTGAACTCTAACCTACTGTACTGGCTAAGATACATTGAGTACATGAGTAGATGACAAAGCACTTTTGTTAGGCGCTTTTGATAAGAGCGTCTGCTAAATACGTCAAATGTAAATGTTAATGTAACACTGAGGCTACTTGGTGGGGATGGACACTCCTTCCAGGGGTCTCTGGAGTGGTGAGGATTAGGCCCAAGCTGTGAGATGGTCATAGTTATGGGTGATGTCAGGGGTATAGGTGATGTAAATGGGTATGGGTGATGTAAGTGGGTATGATGTGGTGTGAGGTCAGAGGTCGTGGGCGTAAGCAGTCACTGTGGCTAAAGTACACGGAGTGTTGCTCCGCTCCTCCCACCTCTTAGTGGCAGCCTGGCCCCTGTGACAGAACAGAAAAGAGTGACGCTCTCACACACACTCTCATTTATTCATGTCCCCTTCTCTCCACACCTCCCTGCCCACCTCTGCACTTCCTTCACTCACTTCCCTCCTTCCTCGGGGTGATGGTCCTCCCTCTGTGTCAATTTCTACACTTCTCTGTTTGACAAAATGTGTGGAATTAGCCTCTCGCTGTGGCCCAGTCAGCACCTTTATGGCTCACTCTCCACAGGCTGTCTCCCGGCACTGCTCCCTGCCTGGGGTCCCTGCCTGGGGTCCCTGCCTGTCAGCTCGCCTTTAGTTGTTGGACTGCTTCTCTCTCTCTCTCTCTCTCTCTCTCTCTCTCTCTCTCTCTCTCTCTCTCTCTCTCTCTCTCTCCCTCCCTCCCTCCCTCTCCCTCCCTCCCTCCCTCTCTCTCTTTCTTGACTTCACTTGCTCTCTCTCATTCTCTCTGCCTCTCTCTCCCTCTCACAGTGTCTCTCTCTCACTCTCTCTAGCTTTCTGCCTGCTCTTTCTCTCCTGCTTGATCAAACATGCATTGTGTTCCTCTCTGTTGCACTGTGAGATCAGAGAAAGAAGCTGTGTGTGTGCGTGCCTGTGTGTGTGTATGTATATGTGTGTATAGGTGTGTGTGTGTGTGTGTGTGTGTGTGTGTATGTGGTTTGTAGACAGAGCTGGAGAACAGGCTGTCCCCTTCTGGATGGGAATACCGCGGCCTCCATCCCTCAGCTGCTGTGTCTGCTCCCTGCATCTCTCTGGCTTATGTAACCTCACGTGGCACCAGGCCAACGTGGGCTGACCTTTCCCCCTCTGAGCCGCACTGCTAACACACCCAGACGTGGCACGGCCAGCGGGCCCGACCCGTCCGGGAGGGACCGCATCGCAGCACTGAGGTGAAGGATACTCTTTAAGAACATGACAAGTTGGACTTAGGATGTGTTCACTGCAGCGGCAACACCATGGCGACCATGTTAGCTGGGTAAACGTGCTGAGTCTAGGGTCCTTTTACAGAGCAAAAATTCCCTCTTTGTGTGTGTGTGTGTGTGTGTGTGTGTGTGTGTGTGTGTGTGTGTGTGTGTGCGTACGTGATCTGAAACTGTTATTCAGGTCATGAGCTCCAAGCTACACACAGAGTTGTGGGTAAGCTGGTCACTAACACACTGGAGAGGAAGTGAAGGCTACAGCAGCCACAGTGCAGGGTGGCTACAGCAGGCACAGTACAGGGTGGCTACAGCAGCCACAGTGCAGGGTGGCTACAGCAGGCACAGTACAGGGTGGCTACAGCAGGCACAGTACAGGGTGGCTACAGCAGCCACAGTGCAGGGTGGCTACAGCAGGCACAGTACAGGGTGGCTCCAGCAGGCACAATGCAGGGTGGCTACAGCAGCCACAGTGCAGGCTGGCTACAGCAGCCACAGTACAGGCTGGCTACAGCAGCCACAGTGCAGGCTGGCTACAGCAGCCACAGTGCAGGCTGGCTACAGCAGCCACAGTACAGGCTGGCTACAGCAGCCACAGTGCAGGCTGGCTACAGCAGCCACAGTGCAGGGTGGCTACAGCAGCCACAGTACAGGGTGGCTCCAGCAGGCACAATGCAGGGTGGCTACAGCAGCCACAGTGCAGGGTGGCTACAGCAGGCACAGTGCAGGGTGCCGGTCACTTCACTCTGGCGCTCTGGATGTAGAGCTGCTCCACCCCATAGACACAGCTCTGCCTGCTCGAGGTTTGAATGTAGAAGTAAAATCTGCTCAACACTGCTTCTTGAGGTAGGTACTCTCTCATACAGAGAGAGAGAGAGAGAGAGAGAGAGAGAGAGAGAGAGAGAGAGAGAGAGAGAGAGAGAGAGAGAGAGAGAGAGAGAGATAAACCCTCTTTGAAAGTGCTACATATAAAATTAATTTAGTAATTTATCTTCTGCCTCAGTTCCACTGAGTTCCCTCTTGTTGTGAATAATATTTTGCAAGGTGCTGGCAGCCTTTCCAACAACATTCCAAAATACATAATCAGCATCTTTACCAGAAGGAATCGGACACCCTGGGACATCCAGACATCCAGACACCCAGGGACATCCAGACACCCTGGGACACCCAGACACCCTGGGACATACATGTTCTCTGAATGAAGGCTCGGGTTCAAACCTGCTAATGAGCACAGCTAATCTACAGCTAAAGTGCACACACTGTTTACTAATAAAAACAATTCTCTGCCTTTTTCTGTTTCGTAGGCCCATGTGCATTTCAGAAAATATTAAGCACTGGTACAATTAAAGTTAAAGATTAAAGTTTTAAAGACCATCAAAATCCACACCACTCTAAAACGAAAAAAGACATTCATACTTCCCACGTGATATCTCAGGAGTGTTCAGACTTCTTTCATTGTTCTGTGCTTTTGTCTTATTTTATCTATTGCAAGTGTTTCTTTAATCTCATAGATGTAATGTTCAAAATATTTAAGAGAAAAAAATAGCTTTCTTATTAAAAGTCAGCAGTATGGACATTCAGATGGGGGAAGGACTCCCACACCTCCCTACTGCATTTGGGAAATCGACCCGTTTTCGACGTCTGAGGATTTACCTTTACCCCCTGTCCATTGTTAATTGGTTACCAGTACACTTTGTCTTTTCTCTGCACGGCGATTCTACTCATCATGCCCCCTAGTGGTAAAGAAAAGAAGAGCGCTTTCCTCACCACACTTGGGTGATGCTTTAAGAAAGCGGTGTCCATGGGAACAAGTACAGAATACTGATTGTACAGTGCAACACTAGGGCTGCTGTCAAGCAGAACCCAGCTAAATTCTTCATGTCTCCAGTGATATTTGTACATATAGAATAAAACGCGTTCAACACAGCTTTAGACACTGTTTAAGATACATAGGGACCTCTAAAGCATTAACATTTTATTAGACCATAATTATTTAACACACACTCTGGTCCTGTTCTCACATTGCATGGTCCTCGAATACCACCATGAGGTTTCTGGAAAGTTTAAGAAACAAGCATTGAGAACACAGAAGTGTGGGACAGGAGAGGTGACTGCGGGACAGGAGAGGTGAGTGCGGGACAGGAGAGGTGAGGAGAGGTGAGGAGTGAAGTGTGGAGTCGGGGCCTGCTGGCCTGTCAGAACTCCTTACGTAAGCAAGCGTGCTGGAAAGAAGGCCAATGCCCTCAGTGAATCACCCTTCAGCTACTGGGACACACTAAACCACAAGGGGACTGAGCAAGCCTTTCAGTGGATGCTGAAGCTGAACACCTCCTAACCACAGCCTCCTAACCACAGCCTCCTAACCACAGCCTCCTAACCACAGCCTTCTAACCACAGCCTCCTAACCACAGCCTCCTAACCACAGCCTCCTAACCACAGCCTTCTAACCACAGCCTCCTAACCACAGGCTAAATCTTTTTCACAGGTTTGGTTCATTGATTTTGGTTCAGACTTCAACGCAGTGCAGGTTGATGTCTTCTTACATGGACCTTTAAAACACAGATTTCCTCACAGGTCTCTCTCAGCGAGTAATAATAAATAGGACATATTCCATTGAGGCAGGATGCTTTTCATTCTGTCTATACAAATGAGATGACAATCAATACCAGTAAGGAAACACTGGTTAAACAGAGAGATAACAGGATTCTTACTGGACTCCTTTTACTGGGATTTCAGTACGTGGGATGAAGCCAGTATGGACTATAAAGCAACAGTTGAAACATGGTGTAACATGAGCACACTGGAGAGAAATAGATCAGAAACAATGATGTCTATCACGCACCGAAAGTTGGGCGAGAAAATTTTGTGACGATACACAAGAGTGTGGTGGGAAGCATCTTAACGTTTTAACTGCATTGCATGGTTTGGAAGCCTACATGTAACATATAAGATGTCGCTCTCCAGTATAGTCAGCCTGGGAAAGTGATTGGTAAAGCACAGGAACAGCCTGGTGATGTAATTGATAGTGAGGGGCCTCAGAAGGTACAGGCTACAAGGAAAGCCGGCATGTACTCTCTCTATGTAGAGCATGAGACGCTTCCATCTGGCAGACAATTTAACATCTCAAGAGCTTCCGTGAATATTTATGAATGATCTTTTGTTCCACAAGCTGTTTTAGCTTTTAATAGTTTAAAGTAGCCTCTTTCGACTACAGTGAAGGATAGCGAAGATTACATATTGATTCTCAATTATCTTACAGCACTATAGGTTCTCCTATACCAATGGACAGAGAATCAAACAAATTCCAGGCAATGACAGGTTAATGACATGGGATGGAGCCTGTTCGGATGTAGGGGTGTGGCCTGATAGGACGTAGGGGTGGAACCTGTTAGGACATAGGGGTGGAGCCTGATAGGACGTAGGGGTGGGACCTGTTAGGACATAGGGGTGGGGTCTGATCGGGTGTGGGGGCGGGGTCTGTTAAGACGGTAATGAACGTTGGTGTAAAACAGCTGTGGTTAGGGAACTGTACTGTACTGTACTGAAGTGCTGATTTTGCCTTTAAGACCATTTTATTCACCAAGGGAATTCCATCATTTGTGTTTTGTTTTTGTTTTAGTTTAGTTTATATCTTACAGAAAATGCTAATTGAGTGATTGGCTGAATTAGTTTCATTCTGAAGAACAGGCTCTCATTCCTATTTTCCCAAAGATGTTCCAGCATTCGTTTACTGTGATTTTAATAAAGATGATTTGCAGTTATGTTACATGTCCTTCCTGGTTTGATACCCTGTAAGAATCTGTTTTGCATATGCCTAAGTATACACCAGTTATTAGGAGGTTTGAAAATATTTATTGAAAATTGTTCAGACGACCACTCAGCGGAGTTCCAAAGAACAAGTTTGAAGTTTAGTAGGTCAGATGCGAGTGCCTGAACAAGCAGAATGGGAATATTTCTTCATATTTCATCATACATTATAACATCAATCACTATCCATCCAAATAGCAAATCAGAGGTAAAGAAACTGCATGTCATCCAGGGCCGGCGCTAGGGGGGGGCAGAGGGGGGCATTGCCCCCCCAAATTGTGTCTTTGCCCCCCCAAGCACAATGCAAGCAACGGCTTTTTTAATTATCTCTAAACCAATCACAAAAATGCATTTTGCTTTACAGCGTGAAGATATTTCCTTGCTTATTCCTGATTGGCTCTTTGAGTCATATAAAAATCGGCAGACTGCCCCAAACGGTTCAGTTCGGCAGTATATGTTCTGTTAGTGTGAGTGAAAGACAGGTATACTGGTAAACACTCTTCTGAGTTTAAACTGACTTCCACATGGTAATATTTGCTTAACTGTGGTTTTTCGTTGCTTTAATGTTACTCACCTCTTACATAGGTGTTGCTTAAATTATTTTATTAGCCGTTAGCGGTTAGGGTAACTTGGTTCTCCTAAACCTGCGCAAGCGGCGGAAGCGTTTAAATGCTTGCCGCGCAGTGTTGTCCGAAACGATATGTGGTAATAAAAAACAGGAGAATGAACATTTACCTGACGAATTTTAATGTTGCTTTTTCAGATTTGAAAAGTGCTGGAATTTAGGCTAAAGTACTTGAAAATGTTGAAATTGTAACTACTTCGTTTCACAACAAATATCTGTCTGACTGAACAGTTCTCTTGTCTTAGGTTAACAAATACGAGCCTCTTGTAATTCCAGGACGAAACATGAGAGAACGTGAAGACGTTAAGATTGGGCGTTTTGAAAGTGTGATTAAAAAAGCGAATTATTTTGAGTATATGTATAAATATTTAACTTAATTAAGTTTAACGTGCTGAGAAATATTGAACTGGACCTTTAAAGTGATGTACAAGTGCTTTAATTCCACCTTGTATAGGTGTATGAACCCGGCAAACATGACATTGTTCATTGCGCTGAGGCGCGGCGCGCGCGAAGTTACAAAATTCGAGAGGTGCACGACAGCGCGCGAGGCTGCTCTTTCCCCCGTTCATGGTTTAAACCACATATGTCAAAGTCAAGGCCCGCGAGCCAGATCCGGCCCGCGAATTGATTATCTATGGCCCCCTGGATGATATTGAACTACTATTAGAACCGGCCCGCAGGCCACAGCCGCCCGATGGTGTTTTGTACGCACAAACACTACATTCCCCACAATGCAACGGTAGCCTGCGAAGTCACTGCAGCGCGAAGCGTCGCGAGGGTCCGCGCGGCGAAAATGACGTAATCGCAGTGGCTCCGCCAGCGCAATGAACAAAAGTCATGTCTGCAGGGTTCATACACCTTTATAAGGTGGAATTCAAGCACTTGTACGTCACTTTAAAGGTCCATTTCAATATTTTCCAGCACGTTAAACTTAAATATGTTAAATATTTATACATATACTCGAAATGATTCGAAATAATTCGCTTTTTATTCACATTATTTAATGGTTGTTTATTTTCCCCAATCTTAACGTCTTCACGTTCTCTCATGTTTCGTCCTGGAATTACAAGAGGCTCGTATTTGTTAACGTAATACAAGAGAACGGTTCATTCAGACAGCTATTTGTTGTGAAACGAAGTAGTTACAATTTAAAACATTTTCAAGTACTTTAGCCTAAGCTGCAACACAAAGCAACATTAAAATTCGGAGTCGCGCACTATGGTCACTCGCGAAAGTATAAACCTAAATCAGCAGTCAGAGCAGACATCAACGTTCAGCTATCCCCCTTCTCAAAAATGACTAAACGTAAGGTGGACACTGAGAACGGGTTTCAAGCCAGGTGGGAGGCAGAGTACATGTTCACGGAGGTAAAAGGTAAACCTGTGTGTCTTCATGTGATTTTTCTTTGAAGGAAGTTTGCCTGTTGAAAAATGTTTTCACTTGAAATTACTGACAGATCCATAAGAAAATAGTGCTTTATTCATTTAAACATTAAATAATATACACTGTGTTAGGTCTTGGTTCAATAGGCTATGTGCAATCATTTCAATATGTTTTAATAAACATTGAACCAGTCCGGCCCTCGGCTTGTAGCAAATTTGGTTTTTTGGCCCTCTGTGTTTTTGACTTTGACATCCCTGGTTTAAACGATTCCTCGCCATCACAGCCAGTATTGTTATACTGTGCATAAATACCGCATTGTACCAGTACGTTTCATAACATCAATAAAAACTTCAATACTTTACCAGATTTTTTACCATTAAAGTGCAGTAGATAGATTTCTTATTTTATGTACTTTCATATTTTTTTCTTTTTCAAAATAGAAATGTGACGAATACTCCCTTTTATAACAGAATTTGTATTCTTTTGTTTTCTTTATATTTTAATTTCCAAGTAATATAAATATTCTCACTCATTCCTATTTCCATGTTTGAATATTCTCAGTCTGTGTATAGGTACATTTGTCAGCCTTTCAAGAAATAGAGTTGTTCTATTAGTAATGGCAGTATTGAAATGAAATACAATTAGATAATCTTTGTTCTCCATTTACATAATCAACATGTATTTTTTAATCATTGTGTTTTAAGTTCGAAAATGTGCATTTTTATTTCTTTACCTAATACATCACTTTAAGCCAGTATCAATAGTCATCATTCAAGCCTTGAATATATTTCTGGCTTCATAAACATGACTATCAACATGCCCCCTCATTATGTTTTACTGCCCCCCCAAGCAAAGCAGTCCAGAACCGGGGCTGATGTCATCGTACAGAAGTGTTTTATACAGGTTCTGAGAGGAGAAGCAGATTCATGGAGGGTGTGAACAGGTTGTGAAGAAACCCAAACGACTGAACAAAAACATGGTGGAGCAGAGATTTGAGCAGGACAAACTGCTTGTTCAGCTCGGTGGGGGATTGAAAGTTTGTTTGCCAGTAATAAACTGCTTGGATCCCAGAAAACCACAAGTAAAAATGAGAAGTATGAACATTCAGTAGTACTAGATGAATCAGTCATTACTATGTAAGGTTCAAGAAACGGGGACCTTTTGGTCAAATGACATATTTGAAGCTCACTAGGAAGCTGCACTGTTATTAAGTGTGCGGCAGTTATAGATACACTGTACAGATACACAATACAGTTATTGTGTCAGTCTTCTCTCTGTGCTGAAAGTTCATTTGTTATGGGAAATGTTTACTGTTAAATTTCTATTGTTGATTACCTTGACTCCCTTGATCATGAGAGAACATGAAAGGATTGTGAGAACCTACCTCTCTACCTCTTGTGAAAACCTGTCTCTGGTGAACTAGACCCTGTTCAGTTTGCTCACCGATCAGGTAGAAGTGTAGACCCGTGTCCTTGTGCCACACCTGATAGTGCCACAGTTTCGCTCTGTCCAACTTCCATACGTCAGGGTTAGAGCAAAAACCTGAAACCATCTCAAGGGCCTCAAGGAGGTGGTAGAGAAATATTGTTTCAAATGGTTTTTATCAAATGAGCATTTGATACAAAGAAGACGATTTGGATGAGGACTCTGTAGTGGTTGGTATATAAAGTGAGGAGTACGAGAGGAAGAACAGCCTTAGGGAGAACCAGTATGTGTAAATCAGACTCTCCCTTTAGCCCTACTCACTGCGGTCCACACGTTAAACTCTTCTGGTGAAAAGCGTATAATTCTCAGCACTTTTTATGCGTTTTACTGATTGTCATTTTCTTTGATACATTTTACTCACTTGGTCAGAAAGCATTTGCACCAGATTGTAAAAATGCACTGTGAATACCCCCTGTGAATACCCCCTGGTCTATGTGCTCTCCCTGATAGACTCAGAAACCTCAGTTCACTGCACAACCCCACACATGGTGCACAGTAGCGTGGCGTGGCTTCCCTCTGGATCTGCTTTGTGTCATATTGTATTTAAATGAAGATGTCAAATACAAATGTACACTGTGGTGACCAATAAGGCTAATAGAAACTGAACTACTCTCCCCTCTCTCTCCTCCCCTCCCCTTCTCTCTCCTCCCCTCCCCCTCTCTCTCCTCCCCTCCCCTTCTCTCTCCTCCCCTCCCCTCTCTCTCCTCCCCTCCCCTCTCTCTCCTCCCCTCCCCTCCCCTTCTCTCTCCTCCCCTCCCCTCTCTCTCCTCCCCTCCCCTTCTCTCTCCTCCCCTCCCCCTCTCTCTCCTCCCCTCCCCCTCTCACTCCTCCCCTCTCCTCTCTCACTCCTCCCCTCCCTTCTCACTCCCTCACTAGTGTCAGGGGAGGTGTTTTATGTTAATATAATGCAAAAGATAAAA
Organism: Brachyhypopomus gauderio; assembly: GCF_052324685.1. Classification (NCBI taxonomy): domain Eukaryota; kingdom Metazoa; phylum Chordata; class Actinopteri; order Gymnotiformes; family Hypopomidae; genus Brachyhypopomus; species Brachyhypopomus gauderio. Next base: position 42,904,368 of record NC_135212.1, on the reverse strand, counting down.
TGATAAGAAGGAGGTAAAGGATGAGAAGAGTCCAGGGATTCATCTCATCAAGAATGTGAATAAAAGAGAGTTGATATCGCGGATGCATATGCAGTTATAGAATATGTTTAACATGCAAATGTGTGCAAGTTATTCCTGCACTATAAAGTATGCATAGTTCTTACAGTAGACTGTAGTTCACAGTATAATTCACAGTGGGGTAGTCAACATAGTTATGTAATTGTCCTGTTGGGCCAATATATAATATTAATGAAGTTAAATACAAAGCTATATAATAAAAGTTCAGTGCATATTTAAACAATGACAGCAAAGAGAGGGAGAGAGAGAGAGAGAGAGAGAGAGAGAGAGAGAGAGAGAGAGAGAGTGTGTATGTGTGTGTGTGTGTGTGTGCTAACTGTCATCTGAATTGTGCTGGTGTGAGCTGTTTCACAGCGTGAGGATAGAAACTGTTCTTTAGTCAGGTGGAACAGACTCTGATGCTCCTGTAATGACTGCCAGATGGTAAAGGGTGATCCAGGCCATGGTTTGGGCGTGTGGGGTCAGAGGTGACGCTGCAGGCTTCCATCAAGCTTGGAACTGTACTTGGTGCTGCGTGTGGGTGTCAGTGCAGCGCTGACATTCAGCACCCCCTAGTGGTCAAGAGCAGTGGAACTGCCATACTAGGTAGTGATGCAGTTCATCGGTACTTCCCGGGATGTGGGCTTGGACTTACTGTCTTCAGCCTCTTTAGGAAGTGTAGACATTGTTGAGACATTTTTTATAAGTGATATATTTGCTGTCCAAGAGAGGTCTCTGAGGAATTTGAACCTGGTCATTCTCAATGGTGATTGCCAACCCTAGGTATTCTTTGAATTCCTGCACGAAGAGCTCAGAAACTGCCAGTATATGCATCTATGTATCCATACATGTATATACATACGGATATACACATAGATATAGTGATTCGGTTTGAGACTGAAATTGAAGTTTGCTATACCACAATAGGACAAGTTAAAAGGATTTGATTGGATCATGAAAACATGTCATGATATTATTGGTTAATGCAATTTTCCTGCAGCCACGGTTTTGGTAATGTAACCTATAATCAGAAGGGATTTTAGAGGTGGGAGAAGTCACTGCATTTTTTTTTTAGATTTTAGAAAAGAGAAAGAGAATTTTGTCTTTTAAACTATGATGATGAATCATTCAACATATTATCAGCATCATTAATGAAAGTAAATAAGAGATCCATTTTAATAATTCCTTTAAGGAAGGACACAGTAGGCGTGAGGTCAAGGACGCAGGGCTGACAGCACTGTACTTCCTGCTTCCAGCCACAGGGAAGCAGTGGTGTGATCTCAGCAAGGGAGCCACAGGACGGAGCTGTAGTGAGCGGCCCAGCCCTAGATGTTTTGTAGGGCAGCGTGTGAACGAGGGTGTGCCTGAGGAGGAGTCACAGCAGTGCGGAGCAGAAGACGCCCGTCTGGGTCTCCCTGCTCTCGGGAAGGCTCTGACTCTTCTAACATTGCACGGTGGGAACCCGCAGCGTCTGCACGGATGGGAGATGTAACGCACTCCAGGTTTAACTCGCAATCCGGGTTTCATTTCTTTGGTCTCTTTCTCCAAAGAGATGTCAGAGAGGTGGTACTCTGCAGGACATCGGTGATGGAGTGAGACACAAAGAGAAGACGAGTTGCATATCGTGTTTAGCAGGGGTAAGAAAGTGTCCTCGATAAATCTTTTGGGTAATGCATGGGTGGTTGTTACCCAGAATGCAGTATGTTGATCGTGTGTGACGAGAGCAAGAAAGGGCCTAAATGGTGTTTGTGAAGCAGGTGCAATACTATATTACAGCATTACGTACAGAAAAGAGGAGAGGCACTTCTGCAGAGCAGCAGAGAGGACAAAGGGCCTTAATTAGGCCAGCTCCACCCACTGGGTCAGGCCATAAACACGAGACTACACTCATCCCCAACACTCTGAGCTCCTGGCTCAGTCCACGAGGACACCAACACGAACGCCCTCTCTCCCTCCACAAAAAGCAAACCACAGTAACCTCCACTCTGGCCAGTGCAACCGTTCTGCTAATTATGCAGAGTCCCATGTGGGACTGCGGACAGGTGAGTAAACGATACAGCGTTTATAAAAATACAGGGCAGCCCCAGAACAAATGCCGTGCTGCTGTAGAATAAGGGTCATGGAAAGGTCATATGTGGTACCAGCTGTTTGAGCCCAAACAGTGCAGTTTTGGCTCAAGCTAATAGTCTTCAGAAGTTGGCAGCAACATCAACCCTTCACTGGAACTAAAGAACCCTAGCTCTAAAAGCCAGCAGCGCACCATCACCTCTGCTCCACCAAACTTCACGGGTGGCACTTGGTAAACCAAACCCAGATGCATCCATCAGTATGATTCACTACTGGGGAAGGCACAGGTTTCCACTGAGACGTGCAGTGCTGTTATGCTTTACAACACTCCAGCAGATTCTTGGCATAGTGACCTTAGGCTTGTGTGCAGCTACTCGGGCGTGGAAATCCATTCCCAAAGCTTTTGAAGCAACTCAAAGGTTGCAGTTTAAAGCCCCCGGTGTGTGATGTAACAGGACAGCAGATGTTTATATGCTACACGCCTGCTCTGCGAGCTTGTGTGGGCCGCCACATCGTGGCCGTTTCTTCTGTACACTCAACATCGCTTAGTTGACCAGTGCAAAACTAGCAGAGCAGTGACACAGTGACAGTGTTGGTATTCTATGCCAGCGCCAATGTTTACAGTGCTCTTCCTGTCCTGTGCCCAAACACTCCTGCAATGTCTGTACACTCAAGTTTGGGACAGAATGTCTCACTCACCAGCTCCCCTGCTTTGCTTGTGGGATTAGTCCAGGGGTGGGCCATTAATTCTCCCAAGGGATCACCTGAAAAATTGGAACGGTTTTACAGGGCCAGACTAATGTACTTAACTAAGTCCTGCACAATAGCCTACATAGTGTATACAGTATATATAGTTATAATATCCCTACTAAAACGTAAATGAAACATTTAAATTATACAATGAAAATATGGAGGACAGAACAATTATTTAATGAACTTGTGAGCAATTTTGCAGTGTTTAAAAAAACTAGTATCACATCGATCTCAAGCTCCGCCGTCAGGTCTGTTTTTCGTTACCGCACGTATAAAGCTCAGTAACTCGGCTGTATCACGGACATCAGCTCTCGACCAGAGCCAAGGGGGGAAATGTTAAAATTATCCACTTTGTTTTGCAGCTGATGCTACAATGTTCCCTCGACCCGTCTCGGTTCGGTTCGCGTGGAGAGGGACACATTTGCAAACGCTTTGGTCAGGACAAATTAGCGCCGCGGAGTCCTTTGACAAACTCACCAGAGAATGGCGGACCGTTTCTTGCAGTTTTGTGGGATATTACAAAGTTGGTCCTGACTGCTACATCTCTGGATGAGTGGAGCCCATTCCCGTCCAGTTCTATGTCAGTCTGGTTCTGGTTCTCAGCGTGTTAACTCTCGTAATGGCGACTCAAACTGTAATCCTTCAAAACTTCTGTTCTCCTCAAACCAAGCACACGACTTTACCCTTAACGTCAGTAAATAAATATTTAGATGTCCTATGCCTTGTTCGAAATGGCAATGTAGTATCTTTTTTAACGTTAGCTGACATAATTAAGGACTAAACGCTGACTTCCTGACAGCTGTCCAACATGCTCCGACACATTTGAGTGAAGGTGCATATTTGTGAATAAAAAACAAAACTGCTGCCTTAAAAATAAAGCAATGTGGTTGTTTTTCGTGCACATATCACATTGTAACGTGTTTGAGATTTACACGATTGACTTCTAATTGATCAACGATCTCACGTGGCCAGTCAGGTAGCCGGATGTGGCCGTGCAGGTCCGCATTAGTCCACTTAAATGTTACCAGGTTCATATTAGAACATCTTTGCATGACGCCAAAATGCCTTAATTAGGACCGTTAACGATTTGAGGACAATCACTACAATCTCTACGCTCCAATTGTACAATAATTAGGTTGCAAAAGAAAGATTCTTGCGTCATCCTTCACTTCAGTGACATGCATTACATTGCGTTACTTTTAGCTGCTGTTAGAGCTGCCCCATACTCCCATTCTCACAACCTTGACCCAAATCAAACATGCACGCCTGCTCCAATCACAGATGCCTCCATTAAAAGGTTTAATACTTCAGTATTTCCGTCAGGAAAGATTTCCCCAAAGCATACGCACATCATGGAAAATTTTCCAACTCAAAGTGGAAGTGCTGAGCCAGCAGCAGCAGCTATACGAGCATAAAATATTACAATCACGCCTCGTGTCCCACAACTCAGCAGCGTCCTCTAGAGCTCAGAGTGGACATTTCCAAAAATAGAGAAACTCTGGCCAGTTGCTGCAACTAGAAGCCTTGTGAATCAGACACCCATGTCATAACCACAACTAACATCACCCAGGGTCATAGACGATAACCCACCCCATGTGCCAAAAACTGACTCCTCAAAAGGCTTACCGACTACCTGGATTTAAAGTGGGAGCTCTTATAAACCTGTGTAACAGTCCAGGGTGAAATCTTGGCTTCATGAACTGAGCCCCCCCCCTCCCCAAGTCATCCAACAACAGTAAAAGTACAGGCCATGCCACAGAGCCCAGTGCTACATTTCTGATTCAACTTAAAAAGGCACAAAGTTCAAGCCCAGTAAATAAAGTGTATAGCAACATGTTCACTGGAAATTAAAAAGGTATCGCCAGAGTTACGACTAAAATGCAACATTTCAGCACAACCACCCACACCACAACTACACCACAGGTGAACATGTACACAGATAAACAGCATGAGGATGTAAACTCAGGACAAGGTAGTTTTTTTAAATACATTTTTATTAAACAACTCTGCAGTGCTACACGACTCCTTCTGCAGGCTGAGGGTTGTTGCACACTCAGGCAGTCTCTTCCTTGGCAATGCGGTCTTTCTTGAGCGGCCCCTGCAAGACACGGAAGACACCACAGGTCAAACAACGATAAACCACAGCCTCCAGTAGCAGTGTCCAACAGGACAACCTATGGTACACACCCCCCCCCCCCCCCCCCCCCCAGTTATCACATATCAGGCCTGCACTTGGTAGGGCCAGAGGCAAGGACTGATCTAGGATATTTGCCGGTTGTTGCCAAAGAGTGAACAGGGAGTTGTGCACAGAGAAGCCGCACTCCCCTGCCTCAATGATCTTTACTTTAGCACTGGAATGGAACCCAAATTTCAGACTGAAATGCTGAAACAGGTTACGAACAGTGCAGTGGTTCTCAAACAAGACTCCAAGCCAGAACTTCCCCCAAACAGCTACATAGCATGCTCACAGCCATAGTACAGCAGAGGATTACAAAGTAGAGGGGGCCCAACCTCAGCCCTGAACACCTACTGTCCTGCACATGCTCACATTAGCCCTACAAGAGTTCAAAACTAGCAGCTGTTGGGAGTAGGAGTTAAACTCAGCAGAGCAGGGAGTCCAGGATGAGCTGAGCAGACCCCTCTAACGCTGCACAGAACAAAATCAGAACTGGATTTTGTCCAGTTCTGCTGTTGCAGGCCATCCACAGGCTGTTAATCTAGAAGTCAGGTTTCAGACTACTTCGAGACGGGCCTGGCCTCAACCGTGCGCCAACACCTCCACACTCACCATGAACGCCTTCTTCTCGTCGACAGTCTGGAAGCGCCCGTGACCAAACTTGGAGGTGGTGTCAATGAACTTGAGGTCAACCTTCTCCAAGGCACGGCGGTTAGCCTGTACCAGGAGAGACTTGCGCAGGGTCAACACCCTCTTCTTGGTGCCCACCACACAGCCTTTCAGCATCAGGAAGTCATTGGTCACCTCACCGTAGTGGACAAAACCACCCTGCACACAAGGACAGAAGTCAGTGCTAGTCACATAAAATTTTGCCTTGCAGCACGAACATGTACGAAATATTAAACCAGTACAAACTTGTGCCAGAGTTCTTCACTCACCAGGGGGTTGATGCTCTTGTTGGAAAGATCGTAGTCAGTGGAGGCGTTGTTCTTGATCACCTTGCCGTCCTTTGTGTGATAACCCTGGCCGATCTTGTAGACCTACAGGGTAGAGAGATGAGAACATGAACACTGAGGTTCTAGAGGTGAGCAACTACTTTAAAAAGAGTAAATGGGTGATTAACATCCTCTCACCTTCTTGTTGATCTCTGTGCGATGGTGGTAGCCCTTCTGTCCAGCCCTGGCAACAGAGAAGGCAACGCGGGCAGGATGCCAGGCCCCGATACAGGCCACCTTACGCAGTCCACGATGGGTTTTGCGTGGCAGCTTTTTAGTGTGCCAACGGCTTGTCACACCTGCGGGAAGCCAAAAAAAAGGTCCACTCAGCATACAGTAACCTGAAACTGTCCCCAACTCAACCATAAAGGAGTCTGGGTGTGCTCAGAAGGAAGGCAGCACGGGAGATATCCTCATGCATTTCGGGCGCCATGCCTGACGCTGGTATCCATGCTTCTCATCACCACACACCTGCCCCCCCCCCATTTCTCTGCAGATACAAAGTCAATTTCAGAGCTCAGCTGCAAGTAAAGGCAGCTTTCACCAGTCCTGGTCATCCACCACCTCACCATTAATTTTAAGAACGCATCGAGCATATTTGGCTGCAGGTGCCAAGAGCAATGAAGACGAATCACCAAGATCAACGACTGCACCTACCCTTGTAACCGTGTCCCTTGGTGACACCGATGACGTCGATCATCTCGTCCTGCGCGAACACCGTGCTGATGGGAACAGCCTGCTCCAGCTTCTCACGGGCCCAGTCCACCTTATCAGCGATGTAGCCACCATTGAGCTGGATCTCCATCAGGTGGGCCTTCTTCTGCCTCAGGGGCAGGAGACGCATCTGAGGGGTGAGAGAGAGGGCGAGTCAGCACGGGCCTGGACCGCACCTGCTGGAAAGTGCCCCAATGTAAAAGCACGAGCAGGCAGGAAGGGCTCACCTGGGTGTGCGCGATGACGCGGATGACTCTGCAGTACCTCTTCATGGCAGCAAAATCCTTCTCCAGCTGCTTCTTGCCATCCTCATCCTGCCACTTCTTGCAGTACTTGGTAAAAGCCTTCTTCTTGGACTTGTACCTGCACAGGTGTGGCGTGGCACGCGCCCCAGGGAGAGACGTGCACAGGCAAGATTGGCACACAGCTCCTTCATAGCCCCGTGGGGCCAGTGGAAGGGGGCTGGGCCTAGCAGCTAGCCCACCCCCACAAGGGGGCAGGGCATCACCAACTTCAAGGGCTCATGGCCAGGCTTCTAAGGAGCTCTTTCCACCTGCCAGAGGAGCCCAGAGCTCATCGGGGTACTGGACACCCGAGCGGAGCTACACCACATGGGACACGTTTAGTGGCAGTGGTCACACCGTGCAGTAGCGCTCTGCTTTAACAGAAACCACAGCAGCTGCTCTTTACGGCACGTTTGGAGCCAGGACTTACCAGTTCTTGTAGAAACGCCGGCGACACTCATCACTGATGTGCTCAGCGAAGATGGTCTTGAAGGACCGCAGACCACGGGGGGTCTTGACGTAACCCACAACACCCACCACCATCATGGGGGGAGTCTCCACCACAGTGACTGCCTCTACAACCTCCTTTTTGTTGACCTCTGAGAACGGAAGAAAACCGTAAGGAAGAACGTACATACCTTCTGAAGCATTAATATAGAACAATCGTTAATCATAATTGCAACACTAGAACAAAGCACCATCTATATGGCTGCACTCAGTACTCGACATTCAGCAGGGGCTCATGGCCCAAATATGTCCGCCCGTCGAGGGTATCATCACTGGCAGACAACCTAATGGAAAACCATGCACAACTCTAACACCAAAGAGGTGAAGAAAAAGATCATTTACTCACTGGATCCGGGTCGATCAACCTCACGGACAATATGGGTCATGCCTGCCTTGTAGCCAAGGAAGGCGGTGAGGTGAACGGGCTTGCTGGGGTCATCTTTGGGGAAGCTCTTCACCTTGCCCCGATGACGTCGACTCCTCTTGCGGGGCAGAAAGCCCAGAGATCCGTGACGTGGTGCCGAAAACTTGCGGTGAGACTAAAGGTGGAAAAGCACACGTGTTTTAGTGCGGCAGGATTTACTTAATCACTCACACGGCAGGATTACTAGTTACACACAGCCAAGTCAGACTAAATGTTAATTCAACTGCGGTTCAAAAACCATGTTCTTATGGCTTTAAATGGGTTTGTGGATCATCTTTTGGATCATGCATCAGCCACAGGCCAGAACACGGAACCAACGAGCTAACCAGTTAGCAGCACGCAACCGCATGATGCATTAGCTAGCTTAGCTAGCCAAGGAAGGCCGCACGAATCTCACCGTGAACGGTTACATTTTCAAACGGGTTAACTTCTTTGCATATTTTTTGTTGTTTTTAAAAGGAAAATCCTTCAAGATGACTACAAATAAAACTCACTATGTACGACTACGTTCGTTGTTGCCTCTATTGTGGCCTGCATAAAGTACGCATATAAAGACTAGTCATTCGTAGTTTTAGCTATAAACTCTATCCGTAAACTATCTGCTCACATCAAGCACACCACGTCTTTTAAATATCATATTTAAAAACACGAAGATGGTTGTGATTCGACCCGGATTTAACAGGCCGCGTTACATGCAGGTCCGCTCCTCACCATTTCGCCTCTGATCCGATTGAAAGAGGCCGATAGCTTTTGGAACCTTCGTTTATATACAGGAAGTGAAGCCACACCCGCCGACCCGTCGGTCTGCGCAGCCGCAGTACACAACCACATCGCTACAGCGGAATTCCTATGACTGGAATATAAGGGTATGTTAGCTAGGAGCTATATGAATTTTGTGTATTGCAATCATGTTGACTGAGCAATAATCGGGTGTTATGTAATTTAGTCTGCAGTTACGTTCACTGGCGCAATGGCTATTGTGTGGGGGAAAAGAAAGCGTGAAGTTTCACTCCGCATCTAAGAAGCAAGGCATGTGCATTACACATGAGAAAATTAGTGAGAAAATATAAAAACAGAAGGAGATAATAAAAATGTTAATAAAAATATTTAAGGAAAATTGTGAAATTAAAATGAAGATAATTTAAGAATGAAAGAGTGAGAAAATTTCCCAGTCCTTGAGAGGAAATCTTATTTCTCTTAGTACCTCAGAGGAAGGGAGGACTTAGAATTTTCAAGTGCATTAACTGAAAATTGTTGTGCAAACATCAATGGCTCTTGAATGCCGTGAAAAAAATTACATTGTATGGCTTTTTTTCAACACAGACATTCTGCCATGTTTACCCCACTGCTACGTTCCTGTAGTTCAAGTTCAAAGTGTTTATTGTCATATGCACAGAGGAAACAGGTTTCCTTATTAGATACAATGAAAAACTTACTTTGCTCCTCGCTAAGAATGCCAACCATGTCATTAACAAATACCTAAGAATGTATATACATATATATATATACATGGTATATATACAGTCGAGATACACACTAAATAAATAATAAATATAAGCTACTGAGGCTCCCATCAGATGTAAAACCCTCCTAATCGTACCTGGACCACCTCTCACATACCTAATCAGACCACATGCACTAATCAGTCTGCGTTGATTTACTGTCTTTCCACTCAAAAGAGACAATATATTGGTTAAGAGACTACAAAGCACGTCTGTAAGTCGCTCTTGGGCGATGCCGACAGTCAAATGTTGTCCACGTTAACAGGGATCATTGAAATGGATGGAGCAGCTTGTGTACCAATGATCATAACTTAACAACACGCTGGTTTATCAAAATGAAACGCAAAATCCGTGTGTAGTTCTTTATTGAATTTCGTTGTGCTCGTACAATGACAATAAAGGCCGTTCGTTTTATTGAATACAATCGTATATTTACACTTTCAAACCCCGTTCTCTGAAAATCATTTTAGTATATCAGAGGAGGAATGGGTTAAACTGCCACATAAATATTGAATGACCATCAGTTTTAGTTACAAAACGACTTTTACTTCTTTTTCAGTCTACTGGAAACATGTCACGGCCCTCAACAAGGTTGACCCTTTAAGGCAGGACACATTGCGATTCATTTGCAGAAATACGTTACAACAAACAAGAACGGAACCATTAGACATCATTGTAGTGCCTTTCTTAACACAGCGGTTTAGAGGGCTTTGGAAACAGCCACAATTTGCTCACAACAGCAGCCGATTTACATGACAAAAGGTCTAAAGCTGCAAACTACTAACACTTAAGACCTAGACTTTTAGCTTAGTGAGTTTTCACAGCTTGACACTCCTACACTCACTCTGCAATGCATTTAATTCACAGGTAGTTACAAGTTGATTAAAATGTGTCTATGAAATATGCTGGAACAAAACAAACAAACAAAAACTTTGCTGCTGTTGTATTACAAGGCAACTGACATTCAGTTTTTCAACATTCAGCCATTTTCTTCCATTATGTCCATCCTGTGGTTCCAGCGCATGAACATAAGGGGGCACTGCCACCCACTAATTTGCTTGGTCAAACTTTCGACGATCACGTTTGCAGTCAACAGATGGCTTGGGTGGAGGCTAACGAACACATCAATCCCACCCTCCCAGGTAAGGAAGGTGAATGGAGGTAGTGGTTCTGCCAGCATGCTTTGGTGAGCTTTCCAGTGTTTGCAGTCACAGTCTCATGTTAACGCAATGTCATGGTGCACTGTAGCCAGCAGCTTCAGGTTGAACTGGACAGTGATCTCCCACAGCCCTCTAGACTTTGGGGTGTGGGGGCAAAGGTACACTCTTAGCCCAACATATCCAGCTATACGATATGGTCGAAAATATCCAAGTGTGACTATATTGCTACATCTTGTGATTGCGATATGTCTTGCAAGATATTTTTCAATCTATATATTTTTTTTACTTCTGAATTGTAGGTTGTACTAATCTGAAATATGCCGCTATTACCACCAAAACTTCCTGCCAGAGAAATAAAACCAGTGAACCCATATCATGACTAGCTGTCATTATTTTCACCAATGTCACTGAGATCCAGAGGCCTGAGTTTTGGCAGCATGCCCACAGAAGAAAATTCAAACATTAAAATACATACTGATTTGTTAGAGTGAAAAATTGCAGCCTTGTGCAATTTTAGTATTGCAAAGGGCAGTATCGCAATAACAATCAACAAACAATATATTGACGAGCCCTAAGCAGCACCCATTATCGAGGCATTGGTGACTCTGCCTGGATGCTCCCACATGGGCCCTGGCTGGACAGGGTATGGCCTGGTAGGAGAGGTGAGGGAGGAGACCCACAGGAGCCAGCGTCTACTCAGGCTCCCCGGTGCTCACGCTCCTGGTTACGCTGGTGGAAGAAAGTCTTGCCAAACTCATACGTACTGATCATGACCGCACAGGCTGGAGCAACTTTGACCACCCGAGGAAGGAAGCCTGCAAGAGTTCAATTAGAAAAGTAGTTAAATGTAGCCCAAAATGATACAGAGGATGATGCACGTTCAGTAATGTTGGTGTGACTATAGAGCTGCTTATAAAGACACACTGTATTATAGCCTTAACACTGTTAAACACTACAACAGCCACTTTTAAACATTTATGAGTAGGAGAATTAGGTATTGGGCTTAGAAAAGGTTTCACACTGCAAGGACTCTACCAAATAGCTAACCTGGCATTAGCCAGGGATCATCGGCTAACTCGAGGGCGTACCTGCAAACAAGCCCCGATAACCCATCTCCGTCCAGATGCTGTTCATAATGTGCAAGGTGGAAGATGGTTTCTTCATATGGGCTGTTGAACCACAGACAAACACACTTAACATCTGCCATACCAGAATCCAATCCAAGATTATTAAAATATGTATTTATGAAATAAAAGGTCATAAAATCATAAAATGAATACACTAAAGTCTAAAAGGCTAATGGTTATGCTTTTGCCCTAATCCAGAAGCAGCATGGGTGTGTGGTCCATTTAACCAATGGTGAGAAGGTGTCGTGGCCGGCTCACCCCCCAGCGTCTCCATCTCTCCCAGCTGAATCTGCCTTCGGGTCTTCACCACGTCGAACGGAAGAGTCATCACTGCAGCAATCTGCAGACGACACGGGCCATGATACGTAAGCATCATGCAGGGAGAAGATCTGGACCTCTTCAGGACCATTTCCAGGCCGTTTCATCATGCGATTTCTGTTATAATTACTCTTGTAAAGGTCAATGGTCATTATCTGTACAGTGGTGGTGGTGGGGGCTCAGCTTCTGAAACACTGACTACATCAGAGAGCATCACATTCACCCCCAGCCTTTGTAACAGATTTACCATCTTGTAATCCCAAGTTTAATATATTGTTTCAAAATCCAGCCCACAGAGGGCAAAGTTTGAGACTTGTTTTGTTTAAAACCTGAACCTTCACCGTGCCTCCATTAAGGACAAGGTTGTTAGGTGGTAGTGCTCTAAATCAGTGAAAGCAACAGATAACAGAACACTTTCTGAAAGAGCTCACAGGCAATAAATACTACTGACCCTTTATGGACCGCGACACTTCACATAGGCCAAGAGTAATATCTAACCTGAGCTCAAACCTGAGTGAGTGGTGGTGTGATACCTGTGTGGGTGAAGTCAGGCAGAGAGGGGTGTGTGAGGGGTGTGTGAGGTGCTCACGGCTCCAGAGATGGCTCCTGCACTAAAGCTGACAGTAAACGGGGCTTGTAGCACTCCATATTGCTCACACAGCTTTGCCTTCACCAGCTCATAGTTAAACCAGTACAGAGCTGGAACACACACACAAATATCCATAAACTTTCATTACGATCAACTGGTCATGCCCACTACAGTACAAAAGTACAGAAAAACAACAGATGTTAAGCCAAGTTCTACATAGCATCAATCATATAATATTAAACTCCAACTCGAGTTCAAAGGACGTGCGGAGCGGGGAGGTGGAGCCCAGCTAGTTGGAGGATGGGGGGACTGACCAGAGAAAGGCACGTCTCGTAGGACGGTGGGGCCCCAGCCCCTCCAGAGCGAGAGACAGCCGCCGTGAGCCACCGCCGAGCGGATACACACCCGCAGGTCTCCGTACGTCAGCTGCCGGGACTGCATCTTTGTGCGAATAAGCTCAAGGGGACTGATCACAGTCACCGCACCCACTGTACCACACACACGATCAGACAATCACAAACATCAGATACAGCAAACATTTTATGCATCATAGAGCAAAGACTATAATACGAAATACTGTGACTGTTACATAAATAAAAAAGATGATGAATAAATATTTTTCATTATAGTCACTACAGGGCACCAATGACCAGTGACCCAATAACACACAGTAGTCTTAAACACATCCTGATAAAGTGTGAAATGGTACCAACTCACATCTTGCCAGAGCCCCGGCTATCAGGGGGACATGGTTGCCCTGGTAACCCATCCCATAATGTAGGAAGTCACGCAGCTGGTCGTAGCAGGTGAAGTAAATGACTGTGGCAGGAACCGCCATCACCCTAAACACACACACACGCACAGTTAATGGCTTGATTACACCAACACCACACTGACTAATGCCAGCATCCACCGTAGACACAGGAGACGAAACAGCTCTGTAGGTGTGGTGGAAGGTGACTTTACTGTATTCACCGTTAGGATCTGCTGTCCGTTCTAAAGACATTCTTAAGTACGATGGCTAATGAAAGTCCCTCTGTTACAAAGTGATTAAAGGAATTAGCATTTTCCTAAATCACTGGATAGTGTCTTTTCTTCCCGTCACTATTTAACCAGTTTAGTGACACTTTAGAAACAGTTATTCTTCTGTGTGAGCAGCACTGATTTCTACTAATACAAAGTTTAACAGTAATACTATTAAATGTTAAAAGGTCACTATTTTGTTAACACTTCTTAATGGTTATTAAGGAGGAAATTGTGATAAATATTACCTAATGCCTTAAATAAATGCTAAGCATTCCAGTCTCTCAGTGGGTGTTGGGCTGACTTACAGTGTAGGGGGGAGACCGCTCCACAGAGCCCGAAAACCCTCGTACCGTGAGATCTTCACAAATGCATCCTTTAAAAGGCACACACACACACACACACACACACCTTTAACATTATGACTTACACATGCTGTGTGTGTGTGGTGGTGGAGAGGTTGGACATACCAAGGTGCCTCTGAAGTGTGTGGGGGTCTTGTACCAGGCGCTGCAGGTGGTCATGTTCTGACACACATAGACGTGATCCATCAGTCCATTGCAGTACAGAAAGCACTTCCCTGAAAAGCAACCCAAACTTGAGCTGTGCAGAGAAACTCCAACATTTAAACTATACAACACTTATGTCAACATCAGTGGTTATCATTCTACTGATAAGTATTTACAAGTTGCTCTAAATTGCCTGTCAAACGCTGAAGATGAAAACATTGACCATGCACAATCAGTGCAACTCCCCTGCTAGAACGGGAAACGTACAAGAATTAAAGCTCTTAAAGTAACCGCTGAAATCTTTTACAGTAACAGTTTCCTTTCTCTTTTATTTGTCCAGCCAGCAATGGGGCCCCAAACAGGGAAAACAAAAGATAAAAATAGCAGAGGCCTTGAAGTGACCGAGTACACAGAACAGCCACATGTCTGCAGGGGAAATCACTGACCAAAACACACAGACTGTGAGCCATTTTTGGCCAATAGGGGAGGCGGGGTCAAGGACAGAACCCCGACCGCAGCGCTCTGGAACCTTAGAGTGTGGTCAAATTCTATCCCTGCACAGCTAACCAAGTAACAGCGTGAACTTGTGTCTGTGGTACTCTGATCAGGCTGGTTAGAGATCCACGTTGTTTAGTATGGCATGAACTCTAAGCAAAGTGGTGAATGGGAGGAAAGACAGCCAAGAAAGGCGAAGTATGTTTAGTTGCCTAGATAACCATCACGAACAGCTGTTAATGCAGATGACCGCTCCAATGTGAAGTGCACCCTCTGCTCGAAAGCACACACTGACCCATCAGTGTCTGAATGAGCCTGAATGAGGGGGTCCAGTAGAAAGCCCTGGTTCTGCTGGACTCCTACAAGTCTAGCCGAAGCATCCCGGGTTCTGGTGTGCATGCTCTCTTTGTGGCTTTAGTTTGTGTTTACCAATAAAGACACAGAAGACTGGCTATAAATTTGGCACATGCTGTATCTAGTGTTCCAGGATGGCATGTTAGTGACAGACAGCAGAGTCGGACAAGGTGAGCTACAGCAGGCAATGACATCAGAGACATTTACTTACACCTAGTGGGCCACAACAATCGCTTCCAGGGTCTTGAATCTGCTGTAGCAGCTGCAAGGTTCAAATGCAGATAGACAAAAAGAGAGGAGAGAGAGAGAGAGAGAGAGAGAGAGAGAGAGAGAGAGAGAGAGAGAGAGAGAGAGAGAGAGAAATGGCAGATGCAGAGCTGTGTTGTTATTGCTAAAGCATCAAAACATTAGCTTCAGTACATTAAATCATACCCAGCATTGTTCTCTCTGGGCTCCAACTGTGAATGCACAATTAAATGCAATTAAAGTATTACATTGGAGTTTCAGCTTTTAGTTAAAGCGAATGCTCCTCTGTTATGCAGTTAAAAGTATAAACTGGTTCAAAAACACAAAGAGGCAACACAGCCCAGAAGCAACGTGGGTGTATTAGATTGGTGTTAATCACACACAGGCCCAGACACATACTCCAACCCCAACCCCACTGCACATAGTGGCCTGTTTAAGAAGCAATAAAAACAAAGTTTATTGTTGCAGATTAAATGATAAAACTCATAGTAGATCCAAAGTCTCCATGGCACAGGCTGGCTTTACACAAGAGCCGTACCTTTGTGAAATGGAGTCTGCTGTGATTGCAGTCTGATCTTCACCACGTCCAATGGTGTTACTTCAGAAGGGAGGAGAGAGAGAGAGAGAGAGAGAGAGAGAGAGAGAGAGAGAGAGAGAGAGAGAGAGAGAGAATGTAGAAAATCAGCATTTGAATGAATGGGACAACAAAGATGCAGAGAGAAACGGGAAGTGTAATGAAACTGCCTCCGAGCTCAGACGGACGGGAGGCCAACACACAGCCTCTGCCTTCCCTCACCAAAGACAGAGGTCAGTAAGGCACCAGTGCCAGACGCCAGCATCTGCTGCAATGGTGTGATGGCAACCACAGGGCTACCTGCAGGCCCGTCCCCCATCCTGCAACCCTGAAAGAGGCAAAGGGAGGCTCAGATCAGGTTCAAACATAGCAATCATTCACAAGAGACTACACCGCTCCCGTATAGTGATGAGTTATCATACGTATTGAGGCAACACCAGTGTTAACAGCCATGACACTCCATACAAACCTACAACATAAAACACTCCACATAACTCCTCTTTCCAACACCAACCTCACAGGGTTGCCAACTTTTGACGTTCGCTTGGAGTGAGATTTTAACCTGGGGTGAGATATCGGAAGTGTGGCGTGAGAGCGTGTGAAAACGGTCAAATGCGTGTCTCACGCTCAATGCGTGAGAGTTGGCAACCCTGACCTCACTACACAACTGCCCAAAGGCTGTTTCACTAGGTGGGGCTGATCATTGTGGGTGAGTATTGAACACTGATACGTTATCTGCGAGGAGCAACAGCTCTCCACCCATCTCCGTTTACACCCGACACAGGCTCCTCGACGGCCAAAACCTCGAATAATCGAATAATCGATACGTTAACTTTCGATCAAACTAAAATGGACCCGTGTGTTTGTCCAGGGTTTCCTCTCAGATCAGCGTTTCCTTCCTACATGCTGACTGCGGCTGAAAAACAACAGGCGAAGGAACCGTGTGGATAACAACCGTCGTTCATGTTTTTAAATAAACCTACTCTAAACTGACTCCACACCCAGCCTTGCACGGTCGAGCTACTTGGTTAATATAGTTACTAAAGCAAACTAAGAGTCCTAATAAAAGTCCCAATCCAAATGTCATACGCTGAATAGACCGAGGTGACCCGACATGGTTCTGGTTAATCCAGCCAGCTCGTTTGCCTGCAGACTTTAAACTGTCCTTGAAAAAGACTTGGAAAAAAGCATGCGTTTACTTGCCAACATGGATGTTTAAATTTATCAATAATTTTAGCACGACTGTACATGTGTATTATATAAGTAATCCATAATTAATGCTGGGTGGATCATTAACTATAGGCAAGTAGCGAGTTAGCTAGCAACCACAAGCTATTCTACATATTTACCCACGTAGCTAGCAGCAGTTTAACGTATCACGCATTATCATTTGCTTTATATTAGCTATTTAAAACCCCGACTCACCTTTAAGACAAAGACTCAGTTTGCATCCGCGCTGTCTGGCTGTTGAAGCATGGCCTTGAGGTAGTGGTTTGGAGAGGCGCCTCAAGTACAAAAACAGGTTTCACGTTGCTTACTGTTTTTTTAATGTGTGCGACGGAGCGGGCGCTGCGCCCCCTGCTGACGGAACCAGGTCTGCGCAGTACTGCGGTCTCCATTTAGAAATTACGATTCAAACCTTGCCAGCTAAAAGCATTTAATACATGAACCACGTTCATGTTTTACTTGCCCGACAAACTATTTTATTTAAGCCATCACTCTGAAGTTCACGGATGTGCAACACCCACATTTAAAACCTGTGTATATTTCAGTTTGTAACCCTGGCTTGTGTGGTTATCATTCTTCAGATACATGTTGCAGGTTCACGTTTAGAGCGGTGCATTCTATTTAGTTTATCCAATTATACACAGGAATCAAGGTGACTAAATGAATGACATCTTGACAGAAGTCTCTCCACCTGTTAAACTATCTACAGTTTATACCACATCTTTCTGATGCCCCCTAACCATAAATAAGTAAAAAAGAATTAGAGAAGCAGACAACCAGAGGAATTTTTACAGGTTTATTAGAGAAACCAATGAATGCCTAGAATCTGAGCTTCTGAAAGAACCATTTGTTCTTGCCAGTCTTGTATCTGTGAAAAAGAGAAAATCAGTCAATACACAATAAGCAGTTAATGGCAGTTATATAGCACTGTTTCTCATTCCAAAATCACATCCAGAAAAGTTTACATTTACGGCATTTGGCAGGCGCCCTTATCCAGAGCAACTTACATTTTATCTCTTTTTTTTTTATACAAGTGAGCAATTGAGGGTTAAGGGCCTTG
The DNA here is from genome assembly GCF_052324685.1 of Brachyhypopomus gauderio. NCBI lineage: Eukaryota > Metazoa > Chordata > Actinopteri > Gymnotiformes > Hypopomidae > Brachyhypopomus > Brachyhypopomus gauderio. Next base: position 42,886,207 of record NC_135212.1, on the reverse strand, counting down.
CTCAGGGGCACCTCAGTCATGGCCTCAGGTCTGGGAAACGAACCCACGACCCTCCGGTCACAAGCCCAGTTCCCTAACCGCCATGCCATGACTGCCCTCACCACCACCAATTTACAAAGAAAACACACAGCTGGTTTAGGCCAGAAAATAAATGTGTGTTGGAGGCATGGTCCTGGCTAAATTCTCCACCATGAGACATGTACAAAGTAAGCCTAGCTGCATCATGATGCTCCTAGCAAAGTAAAAGTAATGATAGAATAACCCTAGACGCCCCCACCCGCAAACTCCGCTCTGCAGATGCCAACCTCCTCACTCCTACTACCTCTACCAAACACAGGTCCATTGGGGACAGGGCTTTTGCCATTGCTGCCCCCACCCTCTGGAACTCTCTACCCCTGACCATCCGAAACTCTGATTCTCTGCACTCCTTCAAACATAACCTCAAGACCCACCTTTTCCAGTCTGCATATAACACTTAAGTCATTACCCTATCTTTCCGTTTTGTTTTCTTTCTTTTTTTGTGTGTATGTTTGTACGTGAATTTTTTGTGTGAAATTACTGTAAAGCGACTGAGTACTAAGAAAAGCGCTATATAAAACAGATTATTATTATTATTATTATTATTGTTAAACAGCCCTAGCTATATTACTGACTATACTGTAAATCAGTAGTAGTTGGGATGTTAGGAGAGTACGATGCCGAGGTTGTTGATGTGCTGTGGGGGTGCAGCGTGTGGGAGGGGGGAGGGTGCAGGAGGTGGAAGGGGGAGACGTACCTCTCCTCAAACTTCACCTTCGCCTCTCGCCTGGCTTTGCGCTTCAGCGCAGGATCCCTGAACACATCCTTGTTGACGACGGTTTTGTCCAGAGGAATGTCAACAGAGTACCTAGAGGGAGCCAGGAGAGATGGTTCAAGGCTTTTGCCCACAACGATCAAGGAGACAAATGCAGTGGTCTTGGAAGCTCGGACAAGGTCCTACTCGGCACCAACTGCTGAATCGTTACACGAGGACATGAACATAGCCGCTCCCTTCCAGCAAACGTCCACAACTAAACACCAGCTACCCCCCCCCCCCATCACAACCACAGCCCAAAATCCAACCTACCCCCCCCCCCCCCCCCCCAGCCACTCACATCCAGAATAAGACAGGTATAACAAAAACCAGGTCAAACTTTTTCTTAAACCTTGCACTTACTAAACCAAGACTCAAACCAGAGAAAGATATGCCTGTGGAATACCAGTACATATTCAACCAGAGTTGTCAATTCCAGGTTCAGAAAGTTAAAGTCCTCACCAGGACTTTGCTCAGGCTTCCTGGATTGTGTTGATTCCACTAATTTTACCTGGATTACACTAATTAGAAAATCTAGCAAGCTTGAGCAAAATCCTGGTGAGTACTTTTACTTTCTGAACCTGGAATTGACACCTCTGAATTCAACACTATTTTTTATGTTAATTCAACAACAACATTCACACAATGTGGGGGCACAGAACACCAGTGATCTCTACTTTGTTGTGTAATAGTCTACAAAACGCTGTTTCTAGGTTGAGAAACAGTCAAGACTAAGTTATCATGATGGGGTCACTGACCCCAAATGGGCACTCTGTCCTTCTGCTTCACAAGATTACCTGCATTACAATTGTTTGCTTTTAACCATTTGGACCAACCCAGTTCAACTCATTAGGTAATTCATCCCTTAACAAACCAGTGCAGGTGTGATAAGGATGCTTTTCAGTTCAGTCCACATGGCCCACCAGACGGTCTGTAACTGACTCTACCCCAGCCATTAAGAACAAGGAATCAATGGCACAGAGGAAAATGTGGACCGTAGGACTGGACTGGTTAACACTACCAGAGCAGATAAAACACAACAAAGTGTATGGGCAATGGATCAGTGGGTATATACATACAGGCAGGAAACGTATTCACCTCAGACTAACACCACCAATCACGCCACATGCATCACTGCCCGGCGTCTCTACACACAGAGACAACTGTAGCAGGGTAAAGTAACATTTACCCTGATCTGATCAAACGCAGTAGCTCAGGAGTACAACTGGGTGTGTGTTTGTCTGCCTACACACATACCTGGTTGGCATCAGGTGGTTGTAGTTGAACACCTTAACGAAAGCCTTGATCTTGGACCTCTTGGCAACCTTCTTCTTGCCCATGTTTGTGGTGACCTTACGGGGATACCGGTCGATACCCGAGACCAGAGCATGGCTGTATGGACGATCGGCCGTGCCATCATCAATATTCTATAAACAGGGGAGGAAATCCCACATCAGTACGACATGTGTACACACGGCCACATACGAACACGGGGTACTCTGGGTCACACACTCTTACCTTGACGATAACCGCTTTGCGTCCTGCGTAACGTCCAGCCAGGACCATCACCACCTTACCCGGCTTCATGAACTTGCCCATTCCTGCAAACCAAACAACACTCTTAGCTGTAATGGACGAGGACACCTTCAACTAAAGAAGCTAATTAGAAATGACAGCATAGCTAGCCATCATAAGGCGAGCAGGAAGATCCGTCTAGTTGACCACCATGTTGCTGCAGTACCCGTACGCATCCAGTCAAACATGGAGATTTAATTCTACACTGGATACACCTTGCTACATTACTGACGGCCGACTAATTTTATCCAGATTAGTACCTGCAAATATGTGTTCAAAGAACCGACAAATATATCTCTGACGACCTTCTATATCCTTGTAGGAGCAAATATCCGAATCACAGAGACTATAACTAGGGCTAGTCGATACACTCGACTGAGTGAAAACAAGCGGTATAACTCATTTTAAGAGCATAGCAGGGTGGAAATTAGCACTTAATATTGAAGATAGATGCATTGCCTTAATAAAAAATAAGTGAAACAGATTAGAAACATAATGTTTATTGCTGATGGACATGGATTATTATTTCGGGGGTAAGACTTACTGGCTGTTTTCTATGGCCGACGATAGCAGAAAAGGAAGTTGGTAAAGCGTGCGTGACCTTTGACACCAGTCGAACGTGACGTATTTCCCTTACCTCGTTTATATCCTGTGCTAACAGTGTGGCCCTCTACTGGCAGTATCTGAAAGCCCCTGGACGCTAACGTGGAGTTAATATCTAGCGGTATTAATCAATATTAAAACTTCGTACACAATAACTTGAAATAGTGGATATTAAGTATGCTTTTAAAATTTATTCAGTTTCAGATACATTGCCTACTTAATACATCAAAGGATATTTAATAAAAATAGACAAAACCTCATTGACCCATCAGTGATTTTTTTTTAAATACAGCAAATAGGATTAATTCAGTTGAATCAAATATCACTAAATTAACTTAACAATCTGTGCGAGAAGAACCACACTCTTCTAGATCATAATGCAATCAAAACAAAATATACAAAATAGGCATTTTACAAATGCATGACTGACACAAAACCCCTTAACACTAACAAATCAATTGGATAAATGGCAAAAATGCTAATTAAGCAAGATGTATATAAGGTGAAAAACGTCTTTGGAGTGGACCCTTTGGATATGTGGTTTCCATCGATGTAAATAAGTCTCAAGTCTTATATTTGTAAAACCACACACACACACGTAGTTTCAGGAACAGCCAAACTAGAAGGCAAATAAACGGTCACAGGCTGAAATGTGAGCAAATTAAACTGGAGTGATTCATTTATTAATTAAAGACATGCAAAGTGGCCCATATCAAACTGTTGCATTACAAATGCAGGATTAAGACCGAACGCTGAATGAGTAGCTGGGCACAGTGTATTCAGGGAATATTCAGGACTACAATGTAGACTCATTCTGCAGGACCTGGAAACAATGCTGAACACAACAACAGCTTCATAACACAGTGAATTCTCCAGTCAGGATCCACACACAGCAACCAGTCCCCACAGTCTAATGATGCATGTTTATCAACCACAGTGACATCTTTGACACATATTCATTGTAAACCGCCAATAAAGCACTTCTGTAGCAGCAGACAGACATCTATCTTTTTCAGATGAGGTGGCCCAGACACTGACAACAAAGCCTGTATCCAGTCATCAGTGTGAAATGGAAGGAAGCCATTATGTACAATCCACACATGCCTTTATTTTAAAAAAGCAAAGCTCACAACTGCTAGTACCTTCTCCCACGAGCTCTGAGCATAGAGAGTGAAGTTGTGATATGGTTTGGTCCTACAGCTTGTGACCGCGGGTTCTCTTTCCGTCAGATCGTGCAACTACATGATCTGGAGATCTGGCATACGATGAGGTTGGCGGGTGTAGTGTTACTCCAGCCGTTAAACCAATATTTCAACGCCACACAAATGTCAAATCAGGATTCTGAAGTAGGCGCCAAAAGTATGCTATAGTGTTACTAGGTAGTGTTAAGATCACACCATTATGACTGAATGTAAGAGTAGTGTCCACATGAACGGGGTGTTGGCCAAACAGAGTTCTTTCCATCTAGTGAAATAACCGGGTCAGAAATGTGTAAGTGGTGCATAGGATATCCGTTTGAACAAGCGCAAAGCAGTTGGGAGAGCAGTTAGGGGTGATTTTGGGGTTTATGCTTACGTAGTTGCAGCATAGTCTACAGGACACACAATGTCCCTAAATGCACTTTGCTTTGAAATGTTCAAATCATGCAGCTTCTTGGCAGATTTTGGTAACAGCTTTAAAAAAGAAAACATCAGTAAGTCAGGATCTGTGCTGTGTTTTGAATGGGTGCAAGGGGGAGTATGCAGGGTTTGCATGGAAGAAAATATATAGTATACTTTGTGTTTTTGCATGAATATCTTCTGTGTGCAGGGTGAGAATGTTAGTATGCAGGGGTGAAGAATCGTAGTATACAGGGTGAAGATTGGTGTAGTACAGAATGTTAGTATGCAGCATTCATTGATGTATATTTGCCCTTCATTTTTACAACTTGAAATGAAGAAAAAAACCACAATATTGCACCTACACTAATAAGTACATCAAAAAGTGCTTCAAATTTGGTCCAGTTCTGAAACACTGAAATGTAGCGATATGTTCATGACGGACGGTGACATAAGAGAACAGTTTGACACGTGTAACTCGAAGCTTCAGAGGAGGAATCGTTAACAAAAAGCACCGTGAGTAAAATCAGGTACCACAAACATAAAAGTCACTTGTTTTTGCAGCATGCCCTCCATTCTGGGCCCAACTGGGGATGAAGCTCTCGGCGGGAGTCCCGAGCTCAGAAAGCATCTTTGATGTTTTTGAGCTGGCGTACAGCCAAATCCACGGGCAAGTTGAACTTGAGGTGGCTGAGTCTTCCGAGGATGCGTAGCGCTCCCTCGAAGCCCGTCTGGGCCATGTAGCTCCAGGGCTGGTAGTGGGCGTGGACCAGCGCGCTGGACTTGCACAGCAGGTTGAGCCAGGACACCAGTCGCTGCTCGTTCAGCGCCATACACACCAGGGCCTTGAACTCCGAGTCGGCGCTGCGCTTGTAGCGACCGTGCTCGTGCAGGACGCTGTGCACGGCCCACAACAGCGACTGCTTGGGCGTCACCGTCACCGCGCCGCCCCCTACTGGCAAGCTGAAGGACTGCGAGAGCTTCCGGGCAGGGGACTCCACGAAGGCCTGGCCATTTTTGGCGTTGTAGTACTTGACGAAGAGTTCCCAGGGGTGCAGGGTGCTGGGGGAGGAGCTGAGGGGCAGCAGGCAAGAGATGGGTGCCAGGACGAGGCTCATGCCCTGCGATGGCACGTACAGCCCGTGGGCCAGCAGGTCCCGCAGGGCCAGAGCCAGATCCTTCCGCACGGTGCCCGTCAGCTGGTCCTGGGCGCTCCCTGGGGACGGGACGGAGGCGTAGCTCACCACAGGCTCGTCGGGAGCGGCTGGCTGCCAGCAGGAGGCTTGGATTCGCACGCGCTCCACGGCTCTCTCCAGCGTCTGCAGCAAGGGGCCGTAGTCACCGGCCGCTTCCCCCTGGGGCCACATGTTCTGGGGCACGCGGCCCGCCGAGCAGCCGAACTGGCTCAGGGCGAAGATCTGCAGGACGGCCAGGGCTCTCTGGATGAGCTGGAGGCCCGTGTCACGGATCCATTCCGCCTGCTCAGGGTCGCCGGCACCTTCACAGAGACATGACACACCATCAGCACTTTCAGGCCTGTTTGAGCTTTAGACAACAGTGATGCTCCGGTTTTAGAAAAGTGATGCACTTTTGAGGTGAATCACTGAAACTGACAACAGGAACTAAAACAACACAAATACCCACAGTAAAAAGCTCATATCTACCCCTGCATGGAAATAAGGGCATCGGGGTCAGTTCAATTTAAACTAACAATGAAATTTGCTGGCATTAATTCTTCAAAAAATTATTATCTTCAAAAAGAAATGGGAAGAGTCCATTAATCCGACGGGAAGAAGCTATTAATACGACGGGATTAAAATAAATGCCCGAGCCAGTCTGGGCGTCTTTCGTCAGCCTGAGAGTTCTATCAGACAGCTGCGCTTCCAAGCACAGAGCTAAAAGAGATCCGTGTGTGTGTCAGCGGGTAACCCTTACCGTGCCTCGTTGCCCCCTGAGTTCGAGGTGCGGGGCCGGGCGCTCGGGCCTGTGCGCTATTTCCTCCGTCTGACAGCAGGGGGCTCCCCACCTCATCTGTGTGGAGGGTGATCAAGAGTTATTCACTTTTAGTTTATCAACAAACACAATACAAAAAGACAAAGCAGGAACAGCGCCCTCTTAAGGTCAGGCGTGATAATACAATTTAGTGATCTCTGCTCTAAAACAAGTGATTCAACATGGCAAGCAGTAGATAATCAGCTCGGTTGAACCGCATGTGTTGGAAAAGAAAAAAAAGCATAATCTGCACTGTGCTGTGATCTAATCTAATAGTTCAAGGCTTAATCTAGTCAGTCATAGTCTAGCCACCCAGTGGCCCGTGAAAGTCCTCACCCTGAATGAAGTCAATAAACATCTCCAAGTCCCTGATCTGGGTTTTGAGCTGCTCGACCAGCTGCTCTTTGACACGGACGGGGTTGACGATATGGGCGATGGCAGCGTCCACTCTCTGCCGAAGTTCCTCTGGGCTCAGCTGTCCGATGTCCTCGTTCAAGTTCACGTCCAGCTTCTTAATCAACTCATCAATGATCACCTGACATCATCAAGCAGTTTAGAAAACACACCTGGGTCAAGATTCCAGAAAGCTGCTAAGGACAAAGACTGACATTATAGAGACTTGCTTTTGTAAGAAACAAAAAGGTTCAGGCCCAGATTGTGGATTTGGTGCAACCATGTAATCAAAATGAATGCAGATGTAATGCCCCACACAGCTTGAGCTGTAAGCACGAAGCATTATATTATGGGATGACGTGTACCCGTTGCCTCTCCATGACGACTGACTGTGGGAGTGAGTCATAGCTGCCCTCCTGGTAGGCAAAGTGTTCCAGGTCATCCAACTGCGTCTTCAGCTGGACAATTAGCTCCTTCTGCTTCTCCCGCTGAGCCTCCACCCGCTCACGCTTCTCCCGTTCGCTCTGTCAGGACACACACACAAGCACACACATACGTGTTACATGTACGAACTCACGATGCCTTCGGCACACGCCTTTCCAAACTGAACACACGGACTCAGAAAACTAAGTCGGACTAAGCGTTAATGAAGGAACCTGTTCGGTCACTGGTTTTGCATGCACTGAGGAATGCAAAGAGATCGTGTGTCGGACACCATAAGCTTTAGCTCTTATGAACATCATAAACTAGTCCACTTGTTACATCATTAAAAGGCTGTACAGTTTTAACAGGGTGACTGGGTTTGTGTGCTACTGCTCTTAAAACGTGTACTCACTACTGTTCCGCCAATGCTAAATAAATATATCTCTCAGCATGTTCAACAAAACAACTCAACCACCACACACAACCACACACACTAGGCAACACACTACCACACTAAGCCACACACAACTACACTAAGAAAGCAAGGCCTTGCCATCTAATGAGATGCATTACTCTGCAGTAAGGGCGTATAATAACAGTATGGAGGGCTTGGTGTAAATACTCACCAGCTCCTCCTACCAAAGCATGAAGGAAGGAAGAGAGGAGGAAACATCTCAAGATCAAACTGCCAATGAGCAATCAGACATCCAGGCACATGTGAGACAATCACTAAAGGAGAAAGTGGCTATAGGACCCAATCAGGAGTCAGCCAGACTGCCAGGGCACGTTAAAGTACAGTAAACTATAATAGTCGCCAATATTATCATGCAGCATTAAAAGCTGAAGTCAGATAAGACCCTACATAGGTGTGGGCACAGTTTTTGCAGATATGAATTTTAAAACGCTAGTGTCAACGAGTTTGTATCTCATGGTAATACCAGTTGTCAGGAACTTTATTAGAGAGTCATTAGGGACACCATATCCAGACAGAGACATTAATCTCCTGGAAAGTATACATATTGTTATTTGGACTAAGGTTTCAATAACTCATCCACGTCAAATCAAAGAGTTGAAACGTCAAATCTGTGCAGCATGTCGGTTTTACTGTCGACTTTGGTATAGCACATCACCAGAACTAAACGACATGTCACGACCTGCATTCTTATAGGAAACTCACAGAACTGTCCAGCGTGTTGGCACCCTGCGCGCGGCAGCCGAGCACGTGCGGGCAGCCCTTGAAGGCGAAGTCCTCGAGCTCGGCGAGCATCCGCTCCTTCTCCTCGCTCTGCGCGTGCACGATCTGCTTCAGGCGAAACTGCACCTGGGCGAAGTGCGAGGTCAGAGCCAGGAGCGACGAGTTCAGCTGCTCCTGCTCCTCCTCCAGCCTCCGCAACCGCAGCGTCATCTCCGTCTCGGCCGTCGGTACCGACCCGGCACCTGGCAACTCCGGCGAGTGTCTCTTCCCCCTCTCATCCTCGGGGTTAGCGACGGCGCCGACGGGCGCCCAGCGCTCCCCAGCCCCGGCGAAGGCAGCCTCGCTGTCCGAGGTGGACAGTTCCTCTGTGGACATACGATCGGCGCTTGGAGGGGACAGACTTGCTGCCCGATTAAAATATAATGCGACAAGACAACAAGCTCGTTTCGTCCGGCGCCTCCTAATTACTAATATAAAGTCGTCGCTCCGACAAATTCGGCAGGTACTACGCCATCTTTTAAGACATATTTCATTCGTCGACCGTGGTCCGCTTAGGACAACATTGCGACGTAAAAATAAAAAAGGAAGATCTGAACATGCTCTCATCGCGCGGATACGCGCCTCGTTGAACGCACGCGACGCGGTTTGTCTCCATCCACATCTTTTACAGATCAGCGGAAGAGTGGGAGCCGACGCGGATTGGGTGGGAGCGCGGTGACGTCGGTGTGACGTCGCCACAAACAAAACCGCCCACTGGGTTTATTTCTCCTGCTCGGGAGTGCGTGGCCGTGCAGGGTTTCTCTCCTCTGTTTACCTTTTATCTTAAATGTGACGCCGCGCCCTGGGTGGGTGTAGGATATCTTTTCAACCCCTCAATGGGAGAGGCAAAGGGTGTCTATTGCATAATAAACATAATATATAACATATTATATCAATATATCGTTTTATAAGCTCGCAGGTTCTCTTTGGCGTAAATGCGAGCTAGTTTTCTCAAATAAGTGAAAAACGTATGGCCACTGGTAACCGGTGATTATTTCGACAAGTCGTCTCGTCAGTCCACGTTTCTGTATGTATCTGGGAGAATTTCGCCTATTGGTAGGGCGAGTTTGCTCATATAACTGGTCCTGAGATTAAGTTGATTAGATTTAAGAGTAGATTTCGCCATTGTTGCGAGACCTTTATTTTGAAAGTCGTTAGTGCATATGCGTCATCTCGGAGTAAGAATAAAAGTGCAGTAATGCGTAATGCATTATTGCATAATTTGTAATTAAAATAGCCAACATAACATGAGCTTTTTGCATCTCATTATTTAAACACTTACACTGATGATCAGTAAAAATCCTGTATACCCTATATACTAATTCACATTGCCTGATGAATGCCTGTTTTTTTTTGCCCACACTTGCAAAATTATCTTTAAATAATTTATTTAGTTGAAATGTGGTAAAATGAAAAGAACCACTTCCGTTATCAAAAGCTTGTGCATCTTTCTGGTGACGTTGCTATTGAAACCGACTATTGCCATCTTCGTGTAGATAGGCTTGGGGTTTAGAAGGTCAGCTGCTTTCTGCGAGTGAGTCGTAGTTCAGTCTCGAGGCATGAGCAAAGTGGACGTGAATGCGTCTACTGTACTCATCCTTTACGCAGGCATGAAAATCTGTCACCTTTCGGCGAAATTCGCCGTTTTGAAGTTGAAAAGGGTGACCTACGTGAATCGTGTAGATTCGATGAGTTTTTTGTTGGGGGGGGTCGGGAGATTATATGTATATATTTTAATTATCATATTGACTTAATAAGCAAACAGAGCACTTCCGAAATCGGCAATTTCAATGACACCGTGGCCAGCAGTTTCCGCCCCGAACCTTCATAGAGGCCAAATAGCGTTTCAATCATACGAACGTTCTTCATTCATGTTATTCATTTACTGCTAAGCGGGACGAGAAACAGGACCTAGTGCTACACCGGGGACAAGGCAAAAGAGCGAACATTTACCACTACATTTACCAGATCGTACATTTACCACTACGTTTACCACATCATACATTTACCACTACATTTACCAGATCGTACATTTACCACTACATTTACCAGATCATACATTTACCACTACATTTACCAGATCATACATTTACCACTACATTTACCAGATTGTACATTTACCACTACATTTACCAGATCGTACATTTACCACTACATTTACCAGATCGTACATTTACCACTACATTTACCAGATCGTACATTTACCAGTGGATTTAATTGGGTTATTAATGGTTTCAATAGTTTTCATATTTTGCGGTAAAACAAAGTTACTGCCGTTCGCTACAGCGTTGAATACTGTCAGAGCCACAAGCTCTTGTGATAAATAGGTAGATAGATGGGCCTATTAAGTTCGCGTCAACCCCGTGTAGTTAACAGTGACATAAAATAAGAAACAAGATTTTTTTTCTAATGTGTCTGTAGTTGTAACTGGTGAATCTAGGGACGTGTGATAACATTCGCGCCAGGGCTGAAAAGGTTGAAGATGAAGTTGTAAACTCTTGTCGTTTGAATCTACCCTGTGCTTTAGCCCATGTTAGAAAATTAAAACACGTGAACCCTGGTATTTTTACACTCATTTTCGCCGCTGTTGTATTTATTGGTTTATTAAGATGTAATGGTTTTGACTGAGCCATCTGGAATGGCGAAAGCGGCTTCTCGCGTTTACGATCTGGCTCCATACATTGAAGACAAGACAGTCAAAAAAATGTTTTTTTATGGATTTCACTATATTGTGGCGTGGTACAGGAAGGAGAGGAAATAAACCGATCCATTTGACAAAACAGACTGGTTTTATTCAAATACCTATCAATCGCAATCAGACTGCTGGGGAATGATCACGTGGAACAAACTCAAACTAGATAGGCAAAGTTTGTGAACAAACTTTATGTTGGCTTGCAAAGCAGTCGAAACGCTGTTTTGAATGTTGATGGCCTAATGTTAAAGGTTGTTTTAATGTTATCATTGTTAGATTATGTTGCGGTTAAGGAGTAGTTTAGGTGTTTGGGGTAATTACTGCTGAGGGGTAATTGGCTGTGGGGTAGTTGACATTGAGGGGTTATTGACCTGTTGGGGTTATTGTTGTTGATGGCTATTAAGATTACTGTGTAGCTCCTGTTAAAAGCTTGTTTAGATGTGGAATGTTTTGTTGAGGGGGTATTTACCTGTGGTGGGGCAATAACTGTTGAGGGGTAATTGGGTGTGGGGTAGTTGACATTGAGGGGTTATTGACCTGTTGGGGTTATTGTTGTTGATAGCTTTAAAGATTTCTGTGTAGTTCCTGTTAAAAGCTTGTTTAGATGTTGTATTTGTTGTTGAGGGGCAATTACCTGTGGTGGGGCAATTACTGTTGAGGGGCTATTGCCATTGGGGTAGTTAATGCAGATGTATTTGATATTGTTGAAGGCTATTCGTTTAATGGTGTTGTTGCGGTTAATAGGTAATATAGCTGTTTGGGGCAATTACTGCTGAGGGGTAATTGGCTGTGGGGTAGTTGATATTGAGGGGTTATTGACCTGTTGGGGTTATTGTTGTTGATGGGTATAAAGATTACTGTGTAGTTCCTGTTAAAAGCTTGTTTAGATGTGGAATGTTTTGTTGAGGGGGTATTTACCTGTGGTGGGGCAATTACTGTTGAGGGGTAATTGGTTGTGGGTTAGTTAAAATTGAGTGGTTGTTCAGTTATACAGTTAATACTGCTGCAGGGACTGAGGGAGAGAAGAGGTTCCGTGCGTGTGTGCTCCATCTGATCCATCTGCCCCTCTGATCCATCTGCCCTTCTGCCCCATCTGCTTTATCTGCCCCATCTGCCTGTCTGCTCCATCTGCCCCGCTGCTCTACCTGCCCTGCTGCTCTACCTGCCCCATCTGTTCCTCTGATCCATCTGTGTGTGTCTGTGTGGAGTGGGTATGAGAGAGATGCATGTGTGTGTGCGTGCGTGTGTGGGGGGAGGGGGAGACACATTCAACATAACTGACACCACTCTGAGTGGAGGAGCCTCGTTTAATGTGATTTGCACCCTCCGAACAAACGGTTGTAGTTCGGGACCTGTTTAACTTATCGCTTAATGGAAGATATTGTATGAGAGAGGACCCCTGGCTGATCATTTTGGTGTAATTTGTGTGTTGTTTGACCCAATATTTTCTGATTTATGACAAGTTAAAAACAGGCAAATTGTGAAAAATCCCTTAACTGAAACACGGTCTCTGCCACTGTAGACGCCTTGTTTAATGTGATTTGCACCCTCCGAACAAACGGTCGTAGTTCGGGCTCTATTTAACGTATCGCTTAACCGAAGATATTGTATGAGAGAGGACCCCTGGCTGATCATTTTGGTGTAATTTGTGTGTTGTTTGACCCAATATTTTCTGATTTATGACAAGTTAAAAACAGGCAAATTGTGAAAAATCCCTTAACTGAAACACGGTCTCTGCCACTGTAGACGCCTTGTTTAATGTGATTTGCACCCTCCGAACAAACGGTCGTAGTTCGGGCTGTATTTAACGTATCGCTTAACCGAAGATATTGTATGAGAGAGGACCCTTCGCTGATCATTTTGGTGTAATTTATGTGATGTTTGACCTAATATTGTCTGATTTATGACAAGTTAAACACAGAGGCAAATTGTGAAAAAGACAGTTCTGATTTTGAGAAATTAACATGGGAGTTAATGGGGCAGTTTTCTGTGTCTAGTGCCAAACAAATGCTCATAACTCTAAAAGTAATTGATAAAATGATTAGATATTTTGACGTGCCAGAAAGGACAAATATCTCTCTCATTTAAAATTTAAATGGAGCTTCTAGATGAAAGTGGAAGGAATTTACAGCTGTTTATCCAGGAGATTTTTCATGACAGCACACTAACTGGGGACATTTCTGAACATTCCGCCATTCATTCTCTATGGGAAAAAGTCAACTTTGAGGACTTGTCCTGAGGACACCGTATGTCCGACATGTCCCAAAAGCACAAGCACACTTCTTCCATATGGGATCTGTGATCCTGCCAATTTTCAAGGTTCTAGCTCAAAAACTGCGACCTGTGAAAGTTACCGAAAAGTGGAATAGAATAATAATAATAAGAAAAAGAAGAATAGGGAGAACAGTATGTTGGCTGCTTCGCAAGCCAACATAATAAGACATGAAACATGAGGGCAGGTCATTAGCACAGTAACATCACACACACATGGCAGGTTGATTCAGACAATGCACAACTACATAAACTAATACAGGGTGGCTTAAACTACATAACACACACATAATCAGATACATAATCAATAACACACATCATAGCATTACATATAACATGAACCAAAACCGGAGCCGCAGGGGCTCATGGGAAAGTAGTGCCGTCCCCCATTGGGCCGACGCTACAATATTTTACGGAGCCCGTACATATATGTAATGCTGCAGCCCGGAGCCCCGGTAGGCGTGGGTAAAGGGCGGAGCATATGTCAATCATTTTCGAATGCAGCCAATCAGATACTACACTTTTGTTGTCAATCAATTTTTATTAAGCCAATTATCAGCCAGAGTTAGCTGTCAATCATTTTTTACTGCAGCCAATCATCTTAACAGATCTGCCAAAAGAAGGCGGAAACTGCACGGAGAAGCTCTTTAAACAGAAGTATATGCTGCTCTTACACAAAAGTAGCTGAATAAAAGCATTAGAAGAGCCATGACTTTAGACATTTTTAAATAAAAGTTTAAAATACTTCTCACTTGTTATTCTGGAACGGCACTTTAATGTTTTTTTTCCTTTATTGCACGTATTGCATCATTTACATCATATATATGTGGCGAGTGTAAATTGTTAGCGGAGGGGAGGTGTAAATGGACACAAATTAAGTATTATATCGCGATCGATCGCCAAGTATAAACGCCTCCGCCGAACAGAGCGTTGAGGAGCGATTTCGAGAGGATCGTGCTCTATTTTGTATTATTATTTTTTTGCTGATGCTGGTCCAGCGTGTCGCGTGCCAGTGATTATGCCTCGGCGTGCCAACGGTGGCCCGCGTGCCATAGGTTTCCGACCCCTGCTGTAGAGCCTTTGAATATTAAAACCATTGTAGAAATTAAGTTCAATGTGACCAGCAATGGAGCGCAAGTAAAAGAAGGACGCGATCACACAGTCTCATTGAAAATGTAGGAGTTAATGAATAAAGTGCACCAACGCAAAACCCGTAACATAATCCAAATAAAGTTTGAAGACCAGTATTTTTTTATATAATCAGGCATTGCTTTTAATCGTCATAATTATGGAGAGCTAGCTCGTATGCTCATCTTTCGTCAAGAGAAATTTGATCAACTCTGTCCGATAACTCCAACACTCCATCGTCATTTGATTATATCAAAACAATACTAGTCTTCAAACTTTATTTGGATTATGTCACGGGTTTTGCGTTGGTGCACTTTATTCATTAACTCCTACATTTTCAATGAGACTGTGTGATCGCGTCCTTCTTTTACTTTACTTGCTGAGCTTAATTTCTACAATGGTTTTAATATTCAAAGGCTATATATATATATATATATATATATATATATATATATATATATATATATATATATATGATGTACAAATGATGCAATACGTGCAATAAAGGAAAAAAAAACATTAAAGTGCCGTTCCAGAAAAATAAGTGAGAAGTATTTTAAACTTTGATTTTAAAATGTCTAAAGTCATGGCTCTTCTAATGTTTTTATTCAGCTACTTTTGTGTAAGAGCAGCATATACTTCTGTTTAAAGAGCTTCTCCGTGCAGTTTCCGCCTTCTTTTGGCAGATCTGTTAAGATGATTGGCTGCAGTAAAAAATGATTGACAGCTAACTCTGGCTGATAATTGGCTTAATAAAAATTGATTGACAACAAAAGTGTAGTATCTGATTGGCTGCAGTCGAAAATGATTGACACATGCTCCGCCCTTTACCCACACCCACCGGGGCTCCGGCCTGCAGCATTACCCTTCTCAGCCCGTAAGGTGACATCATGTAAAAAAATAATAACGCGTGGAAACGAGATACTAATGTCGCCTTTCACACAGCAAGCAGATGCCAGGGATGTTCGCGAACTGACTGCCCAAGGAAGGTAAACCTGGCTTTATATAAAGTAATACTTAATTATCTTGTTCGCACGCGTTAATTATCTCGTTCGCACGCGTTAGTAAAGCCTGGTTTATACTTGTCGCGCCGCGAGCGGCGAAAATGACGTAATCGCTGTGGCTCCGCCCGTGCGCGAGGGCCTCGCGCGCTGTCGGGGCGCGAGGTCGTGCACCTCTCGCTTCAGCGCGATGGACAAAGTCATGTTTGCCGGGTTCATACACCTATACAAGGTGGAATTAAAGCACTTGTACGTCACTTTAAAGGTCCATTTCAATATTTCCCAGCACGTTAAACTTAATTAAGTTAAATATTTATACATATACTCAAAATGAATCGAAATAATTCGCTTTTTTATCACATTATTTAATGGTTGTTTATTTTCAAAACGCCCAATCTTAACGTCTTCACGTTCTCTCATGTTTCGTCCTGGAATTACAAGAGGCTCGTATTTGTTAACGTATCGTTTCGGACAACACTGCAAAGCCATAATTACGTTTGATGCCTGATGTGTATATATACGGGCTGTGTTCGAAATAGTCTACTACATACTACTGGCATACTGACCAAATCAGTATGTCGTATGCAGTATGTGACCAAAATGAAAATTTCCAGTACGCGAAACATACCCGGATGACCTACTACTTCCGCAAAATATTCCAGTACGCGAACAGAGCTATCTTCGTGGTGTACTGCATCCCATCATGCAACGCTACGTTCACGTGACCCCGTAGTGTGCTTTGCTTTTGTCGCATACTGGAAACTGTACTGCATACTACTACGAGGACCAGTATGCAGTATCCAGTATACACTGAGTCCAGTATGCAGTATCCAGTATGTAGTAGTCTATTTCGAACACAGCCAAAGTCTCTGGTCAGGTAAAAATGTTCTTTCACTGGTTTTGCAGGGGTTTTTTATTCTCCTATCGCCACCTATCGTTTCGGAGAACACTGCAGCGACGCTCGCGACGTTCGCGAAAGTATAAACGCCTACACCGCTCGCGCGAGGTGGGCGGAGCCGCGCGCTACGGTCGCTCGCAAAAGTATAAACCAGGCTTAAGTCGTGGCCATGCGTTATTATATTTTTTACATGATGTCACCTTACGGGCTCCGTAATATTTGGCATCACATGTCGCTGTACCCCCGTACACCAGCAGCCACCCCCCTGTCGCCGTATCCCCATGACGTCACATGTCAACGCCCCCCCACATGTCAACGCCCCGTCGCCGTATCCCAATGACGTCACATGCCCCGCCCCCCGGTCTTCTCACCTTTTTAACCCCTGACCCATTTTCATGCCTGTTTACGAGTGTGTTTCTCCCTTAAATGAGTTTAGTGTGGGTGCACTGATGGCCTCATAGTTGGTGTGGATGTTATGGAGGTCGAGGATATTGTGCTGGATTTGTTTAAAGTGTGCCTACTTGACAGAATTATGAACATACCTTAGACAATCCTGTCTTGAAACAGGAACAGACAATAAATAACATTTTACCATTCTCTAATGTTTGCCATGCTTTTATCGCGTATTGCGTCTGTTTTCCTATGACGCGATTTCACCAATGACCTGGGTCTGATATTGATACGCAGCTTGTAAATCACGACCAGACAGTTGTCAACACGTGCCGAGGGGTTATTGGAGGTCACCCCTAAATGTATAAAGCTGCATTCAAATTTTTAGGTAGAAAATGGTACATTTTCAGTGATGTTTATAATTTGTTAAAAGCTTTTATTTAGGTTGAAGCAATTGATTTACACCGTCAAATCAGATGTTCTAACAGGTTGTTAAATAGTTCTTATCACAGTTCAAACCTTGCACCAAAAGGAATGCAACGTTGTTACGAAGAAGATACAATGAAGAAAAAACGTGTTCGTACCCAGCGAAATAAGGTTACCTGTTGCTACAAAGTAGTTACTTAGCGATTCACCGTGATGAATGTGTCGTTATCCTGAAAAACGTCTCCCAATTTCTTAAAACGAGGAGTGTCATAAGAACAGTTTGGTTTATACAAAATAGCAGGTGTTCAACCACTAGATGGCAGCCATTATTCGATGTTTCATCCAACAGTATGTTCTCAGGCGGAAAAAAGACTAAATTAATGTGATGCTGACAACAGTAACACGTGCTCATTCTGAATAGGTTGATGGTCAGTGAGATTAATAGTGCAAAAAGATCTTCAAGTAACAATCAGCAGTCTGAATTTTTAATTTCTTAAAAAAAAGAATTGTTCTCAATGTGTATTCCTTGATTACATATACCCAGATTAGTGTAATATTTATATGGAAACTGGTGATTTAGCTGTGTGATGAATCAGTTACACACTGAGCTGAGTTCATAGGACCCCAGGTCGTTCCTTCTTGGAGAAGAAAACCTGCCAGTTGTCCCAGCTGAAGTCTGTTGCTGGGTAACACATGCCGCTGTCATCACAGGTGAACCCTTCTGGGCAGCAGTGCTGCATGTCACTACAACACACCGCCTGGAGAGGAGGTGTGGCAGGAGAGAGGGAGGAAGAGGAGGGTGGACAGAGGGAGAGGTGGACAGGTGAGTATGCTTCACAGGAGAATCAATAAAGACCTGTAGACTTCACCTACTTTCTGATGTCAGGTGAATAAAAGGGAATATTGCAAAATCCTTTTTGTATTTACATTTTCTGTATTAAAGACCTTTGGTGAACGTTGGTGAACAAATGTATTTGGTACCTTTGGCAATGGGCAGCAGCCCCAGGCGGTCTGGGATATCTTACAGCAGGTCTCACTGTCTTTGCAGCTAAATTCACTATCACACTTGATGTCATTGTGTAGGCTTTGGATGTGGGATAAGGTCTCCATCGGTAGCCCGATGGTCTTCACACAGGACCCTGAGTCCACATCGCAGGAGTAGCCAGTTGGACAGCAGTGCTCTCCGTCAGAGCAACACACAGCCTGGGAAGTCAAAACCGGGAATAAACTGGTGTAAAAATACCTCGTTCCAATGCTGCAGCTAAAGCAGGAAGAGCAGTTAGTACCAGTACACGATCTCTGGGGGTTTTCCAGCGACCTTTCTGTAGACAACACCTAAACCTGCTCTTAAACTGTGATGTCACTCACATGAGGAAGTATTTTGTCTTTGTTGTTGCCATACTTCATATTTCTAATTAAGCACACGCCCTCAGTAAAATGTTGTAAGGACATTTTCATATTTTACTGTCATGGCAGTATTTATTACAAACAGAGAGAATAAACTAGTGTCTGGACATACATGGACATGTACCTCAGGTAGAGGACAACATGCCCACTCTCCCGTGCTTAACCGGCAGCAGGACTGTCCCTCAGAGCACCTTGTCTGTGCGTCACACCACAGGCCTCCGGAGCCGAGGACAGAGACAGGACTGCTGTGGGACGCCAGCTTGGCGTACCAGGGCATGACCACGTCCCCCTTAATGCACGAGGTCTGACTCTCATCACACTTATAGTGCTCAGGACAGCAGTGCTCCCCATCCTCACAACACACGGCCTAGGAAGATGGGGGGACTCAGTGAGTTCATTAAGGTGGAACAGTTCATTAAGGAGAAGTGGTTTATTAAGGCGGAACGGTTTATTAAGGTGGAGCGGGTTATTAAGGTGGAGAGGTTCATTAAGGTGGAGCAGATCATTAAGGCGGAGTGTTTAATTAAGGTGGAGTGGTGCATTAAGGCGGAGCGGTTCATTAAGGTGGAGCGGTTCATTAAGGAGAAGTGGTTTATTAAGGCGGAACGGTTTATTAAGGTGGAGCAGTTCATTAAGGCGGAATGGTTTATTAAGGTGGAGCGGTCCATTAAGTAGGAGCAGTTCATTAAGGCAGAGTGGTTCATTAAGGCAAAGCAGTTCATTAAGGTGAAGTGGTTCATTAAGGCAAAGCGGTTCATTAAGGTGAAATGGTTCATTAAGGCAGAGCGGTTCATTAAGGTGGAGCGGGTCATTAAGGTGGAGCGGGTCATTAAGGCGGAGTGTTTCATTAAGGTGGAGCGGGTCATTAAGGCGGAGTGTTTCATTAAGGTGGAGTGGTACATTAAGGCAGAGCGGTTCATTAAGGTGGAGCGGTTCATTAAGGTGGAGCGGTTCATTAAGGCGGAGAGGTATAAGCATGTGGCGAGACACAGCGACAGTGCTCTTACTTTAGGTAGAGGACAACAGCCCCATTTCTGGAAATTATGCATAAAGCAGCAAGTAGTGCCATCAGGACAGGAAGTCTGTTCATCACATTGAACATTCATCACATTGCCACTTCTCTCCATCTCTGCTTCCTCCTGGCCCTCCTGTGATGGGTGGCTGTAGGTGTCCTCTAGCACAGCCATTGGTACAGAGCTGTTGCCATGGTTGCAGGTAAGTGTGCTAAAGTTGCAGGTGGAATCATGTGGACAACAGTGGAAGTGATCTTTACAGCATACACCCTGGGGGGAAGACCGTGTTAGTTTACAGCAGTGTTGAGTTAAGACAATGTTGGGTTATTGCAGTGATGGATTATAGTAATGTTGGGTTAAGGTAGTGTTGGGTTAACTCAATGTTGGGTTAAGGCAGTGTTGAGTTACAGCAGCATTGGGTTAAAGCAATGTTGGGTTACAAAAGTGTTGGTGTAAAGCAATGTTGGGTTGAGCCAGTGTTGGGTTAAGGTTGGATTAGGGCCCTAAATGTTTAATTGCTGAAGCAAATAGGAAGTGAACTGGTCCCATAGAACATTTTCCGTGTTTTTAATATTTGATTTATGTTCTTATCTCTGACATCCTTTTTTAATGAGGGCATGGCTTGGCTCTGCCTAGCTGTGGTTATTCTGAATTGTATTTTAGAAAGAATCAAGAAGGTATTTTTGAACCAAACCAGGTCGATGCTTACGGTAATTACAAAAAAAAAAATAGTGACTTTTACAATGTCTCCTTTTGTTGGTCTCATAACCCTAAGAGACATTATGCTCATTCCCATGCATTTCTGTTGTCCAAGAGTCAAGAAGTCCTCCAAATCAGAAATAAAAGCCTAATAAAAAATTATGTAAACTAGGAGGTCAAGATACAGAATTCACTGGCTGACAGGACTGGACGCTACAAATACCTCTTTGTTTCTGAGTTGGCTGCAGTACAATTCAAGGGGAGAGATTCATTTGCATATATTCACACAGGACCAGGTGATGATGGAATGAGAAACTGTACCTGAGGGAAAGGGCAGCACTGCCAGTGCCCATTATAGTCTTTACAGCAAGAGGTGGAATCAGGGCAGGAATGACTGGAGTCACAGAGAACGCCGCCTGAAGATTTGTGACCTTTAGCCAATGGCTTCTGATCTTCACTGGGTCGGGCGGGTTCCTTCTTCAGCCAGGGCACAGAACCTGAGGGGTCGTCACACGACTGAGCAGCGAGGTTACACTTTTTCCCATGAGGACAGCAGTGGATGAGGTCCTCACAACATACCGCCTACAAAAAGAGACCAAGTATATCCAGATTTGCACCACTCTGCTCCAGAACCACAAGACGCACACTCTGATCCATAAAGTGGTAACACAACCAGAGAGGAATGTTTCAAAGTATTTGTAAAAATATAATTTGGAAATTGCTAAATTAGTTAAGAGAGACATTTTAACCAAGGTTTCGTTTGAGCTGAGTGATGTCCACAGTGATCAGTGGTGAAGAGGAACGGGTGTGACAGTAGGACAGTTACCTGAGAGAAAGGACAACACCCCCAGGTTCCCTCTGCATTCTTACAGCACGTGGTCCCATCAGGACAGGACACACTGCTATTACAGGGAACATCAGAACCTAAACACACATAGCAAGTTGAATTCACAAATGTATTCGTGTAGTTCTCAATAGAAAATTGTGGATGTGGACCAACTGTCAGTAATATTCCCTACGTCAGCAGTTCCTGTGATTAATCCCTACTGCCAATGTGTTCTAGAATAATTCAATCAAGTCTTGAAAGGCTGAGTTATTACATGATGCTTTCTTCAGACCTGTACGTGATCAGACTTGTTTGTACAGTGTTTTTCCAGTTCTTGTACTAGAGAATCTCTGAACTCCATATCTTAGGTCTTTTTCTCTACTCCCAACACACCCAAATAAACACATGTATTTACAAAACGCTTCATCACATGTAGCCAAGGTCAACGCATCTTGGTTCACAAAGAGTTTCACTCTGGGCTAGGTTGTAACATTACATTATCTCTGTACTGTTAGATACTTAGCCAAGAAGAGCTACATAAGCAAAACGAGACCGTTTGCTTTTGTGTTATAGTTAGAATAGCTATGTAATTTAGACTTCATCTTTCAAGTAACATAAGTAACAATATATGGAATTAGATGACCACACATACTTTTAATACAGTTCCCCCAATCTCAAACATGCCAATAGAAAATGAAGGACAAACATTCAGAAATCTTTCATAGACCAACACCATCCTTTCATTTGCAGTCTAAACTAGGTTTACCACAAAGGTGATCACTAAGGGTCTAATCATGACAATAAGTTGGCCGTGGTTCTTAAAGTCTAACTTGCAGAAAACTGTAAATAACAACTGAGCTGATGCAGGTTGGTATATGACGTACCCTTGGTTTCAGGAACTTTCTGTCCTCTGATTGGTCGGGCGGGTTCCTTCTTCAGCCAGGGCACAGAACCTGAGGAGTCGTCACACGTCATAGCAGCGAGGTTACACTTTTTCCCATGAGGACAGCAGTGGATGAGGTCCTCACAACATACCGCCTACAAAAAGAGACCAAGTATATCCAGATTTGCACCACTCTGCTACAGAACCACAAGACGCACACTCTGATCCATAAAGTGGTAACACAACCAGAGAGGAATGTTTCAAAGTATTTGTAAAACTATAATCTGGAAATTGCTAAATTAGTTAAGAGAGACATTTTAACCAAGGTTTCGTTTGAGCTGAGTGATGTCCACAGTGATCAGTGGTGAAGAGGAACGGGTGTGACAGTGGGCCAGTTACCTGAGAGAAAGGACAACACCCCCAGGTTCCCTCTGCATTCTTACAGCACGTGGTCCCATCAGGACAGGACACACTGCTATTACAGGGAACATCAGAACCTAAACACACATAGCAAGTTGAAGTCACAAATGTATTCGTGTAGTTCTCAATAGAAAATTGTGGATGTGGACCAACTGTCAGTAATATTCCCTACGTCAGCAGTTCCTGTGATTAATCCCTACTGCCAATGTGTTCTAGAATAATTCAATCAAGTCTTGAAAGGCTGAGTTATTACATGATGCTTTCTTCAGACCTGTACGTGATCAGACTTGTTTGTACAGTGTTTTTCCAGTTATGGTACTAGAGAATCTCTGAACTCCATATCTTAGGTCTTTTTCTCTACTCCCAACACACTCAAATAAACACATGTATTTACAAAACGCTTCATCACATGTAGCCAAGGTCAACGCATCTTGGTTCACAAAGAGTTTCACTCTGGGCTAGGTTGTAACATTACATTATCTCTGTACTGTTAGATACTTAGGCAAGAAGAGCTACATAAGCAAAACGAGACCGTTTGCTTTTGTGTTATAGTTAGAATAGCTATGTAATTTAGACTTCATCTTTCAAGTAACATAAGTAACAATATATGGAATTAGATGACCACACATACTTGTAATACAGTTCCCCCAATCTCAAACATGCCAATAGAAAATGAAGGACAAACATTCAGAAATCTTTCATAGACCAACACCATCCTTTCATTTGCAGTCTAAACTAGGTTTAAGCCAAAAGTGATCACTAAGGGTCTAATCATGACAATAAGTTGGCCGTGGTTCTTAAAGTCTAACTTGCAGAAAACTGTAAATAACAACTGAGCTGATGCAGGTTGGTATATGATGTACCCTTGGTTTCAGGAACTTTCTGTCCTCTGATTGGTCGGGCGGGTTCCTTCTTCAGCCAGGGCACAGAACCTGAGGAGTCGTCACACGTCATAGCAGCGAGGTTACACTTTTTCCCATGAGGACAGCAGTGGATGAGGTCCTCACAACATACCGCCTACAAAAAGAGACCAAGTATATCCAGATTTGCACCACTCTGCTCCAGAACCACAAGACGCACACTCTGATCCATAAAGTGGTAACACAACCAGAGAGGAATGCTTCAAAGTATTTGTAAAAATATAATTTGGAAATTGCTAAATTAGTTAAGAGAGACATTTTAACCAAGGTTTCGTTTGAGCTGAGTGATGTCCACAGTGATCAGTGGTGAAGAGGAACGGGTGTGAGAGTAGGACAGTTACCTGAGAGAAAGGACAACACCCCCAGGTTCCCTCTGCATTCTTACAGCACGTGGTCCCATCAGGACAGGACACACTGCTATTACAGGGAACATCAGAACCTAAACACACATAGCAAGTTGAAGTCACAAATGTATTCGTGTAGTTCTCAATAGAAAATTGTGGATGTGGACCAACTGTCAGTAATATTCCCTACGTCAGCAGTTCCTGTGATTAATCCCTACTGCCAATGTGTTCTAGAATAATTCAATCAAGTCTTGAAAGGCTGAGTTATTACATGATGCTTTCTTCAGACCTGTACGTGATCAGACTTGTTTGTACAGTGTTTTTCCAGTTCTTGTACTAGAGAATCTCTGAACTCCATATCTTAGGTCTTTTTCTCTACTCCCAACACACCCAAATAAACACATGTATTTACAAAATGCTTCATCACATGTAGCCAAGGTCAACGCATCTTGGTTCACAAAGAGTTTCACTCTGGGCTAGGTTGTAACATTACATTATCTCTGTACTGTTAGTTACTTAGCCAAGAAGAGCTACATAAGCAAAAGAAGACCGTTTGCTTTTGTGTTATAGTTAGAATAGCTATGTAATTTAGACTTCATCTTTCAAGTAACATAAGTAACAATATATGGAATTAGATGACCACACATACTTGTAATACAGTTCCCCCAATCTCAAACATGCCAATAGAAAATGAAGGACAAACATTCAGAAATCTTTCATAGACCAACACCATCCTTTCATTTGCAGTCTAAACTAGGTTTACCACAAAGGTGATCACTAAGGGTCTAATCATGACAATAAGTTGGCCGTGGTTCTTAAAGTCTAACTTGCAGAAAACTGTAAATAACAACTGAGCTGATGCAGGTTGGTATATGACGTACCCTTGGTTTCAGGAACTTTCTGTCCTCTGATTGGTCGGGCGGGTTCCTTCTTCAGCCAGGGCACAGAACCTGAGGAGTCGTCACACGTCATAGCAGCGAGGTTACACTTTTTCCCATGAGGACAGCAGTGGATGAGGTCCTCACAACATACCGCCTACAAAAAGAGACCAAGTATATCCAGATTTGCACCACTCTGCTCCAGAACCACAAGACGCACACTCTGATCCATAAAGTGGTAACACAACCAGAGAGGAATGTTTCAAAGTATTTGTAAAAATATAATTTGGAAATTGCTAAATTAGTTAAGAGAGACATTTTAACCAAGGTTTCGTTTGAGCTGAGTGATGTCCACAGTGATCAGTGGTGAAGAGGAACGGGTGTGACAGTAGGACAGTTACCTGAGAGAAAGGACAACACCCCCAGGTTCCCTCTGCATTCTTACAGCACGTGGTCCCATCAGGACAGGACACACTGCTATTACAGGGAACATCAGAACCTAAACACACATAGCAAGTTGAAGTCACAAATGTATTCGTGTAGTTCTCAATAGAAAATTGTGGATGTGGACCAACTGTCAGTAATATTCCCTACGTCAGCAGTTCCTGTGATTAATCCCTACTGCCAATGTGTTCTAGAATAATTCAATCAAGTCTTGAAAGGCTGAGTTATTACATGATGCTTTGTTCAGACCTGTACGTGATCAGACTTGTTTGTACAGTGTTTTTCCAGTTATGGTACTAGAGAATCTCTGAACGCCATATCTTAGGTCTTTTTCTCTACTCCCAACACACCCAAATAAACACATGTATTTACAAAACGCTTCATCACATGTAGCTAAGGTCAACGCATCTTGGTTCACAAAGAGTTTCACTCTGGGCTAGGTTGTAACATTACATTATCTCTGTACTGTTAGTTACTTAGCCAAGAATAGCTACATATGCAAAACGAGACCGTTTGCTTTTGTGTTATAGTTAGAATAGCTATGGAATTTAAACTTCATCTTTCAAGTAACATAAGTAACAATATATGGAATTAGATGACCACACATACTTGTAATACAGTTCCCCCAATCTCAAACATGCCAATAGAAAATGAAGGACAAACATTCAGAAATCTTTCATAGACCAACACCATCCTTTCATTTGCAGTCTAAACTAGGTTTAAGACAAAGGTGATCACTAAGGGTCTAATCATGACAATAAGTTGGCCGTGGTTCTTAAAGTCTAACTTGCAGAAAACTGTAAATAACAACTGAGCTGATGCAGGTTGGTATATGATGTACCCTTGGTTTCAGGAACTTTCTGTCCTCTGATTGGTCGGGCAGGTTCCTTCTTCAGCCAGGGCACAGAACCTGAGGAGTCGTCACACGTCATAGCAGCGAGGTTACACTTTTTCCCATGAGGACAGCAGTGGATGAGGTCCTCACAACATACCGCCTACAAAAAGAGACCAAGTATATCCAGATTTGCACCACTCTGCTCCAGAACCACAAGACACACACTCTGATCCATAAAGTGGTAACACAACCAGAGAGGAATGTTTCAAAGTATTTGTAAAAATGTAATTTGGAAATTGCTAAATTAGTTAAGAGAGACATTTTAACCAAGGTTTCGTTTGAGCTGAGTGATGTCCACAGTGATCAGTGGTGAAGAGGAACGGGTGTGAGAGTAGGACAGTTACCTGAGAGAAAGGACAACACCCCCAGGTTCCCTCTGCATTCTTACAGCACGTGGTCCCATCAGGACAGGACACACTGCTATTACAGGGAACATCAGAACCTAAACACACATAGCAAGTTGAAGTCACAAATGTATTCGTGTAGTTCTCAATAGAAAATTGTGGATGTGGACCAACTGTCAGTAATATTCCCTACGTCAGCAGTTCCTGTGATTAATCCCTACTGCCAATGTGTTCTAGAATAATTCAATCAAGTCTTGAAAGGCTGAGTTATTACATGATGCTTTGTTCAGACCTGTACGTGATCAGACTTGTTTGTACAGTGTTTTTCCAGTTATGGTACTAGAGAATCTCTGAACGCCATATCTTAGGTCTTTTTCTCTACTCCCAACACACCCAAATAAACACATGTATTTACAAAACGCTTCATCACATGTAGCTAAGGTCAACGCATCTTGGTTCACAAAGAGTTTCACTCTGGGCTAGGTTGTAACATTACATTATCTCTGTACTGTTAGTTACTTAGCCAAGAATAGCTACATATGCAAAACGAGACCGTTTGCTTTTGTGTTATAGTTAGAATAGCTATGGAATTTAAACTTCATCTTTCAAGTAACATAAGTAACAATATATGGAATTAGATGACCACACATACTTGTAATACAGTTCCCCCAATCTCAAACATGCCAATAGAAAATGAAGGACAAACATTCAGAAATCTTTCATAGACCAACACCATCCTTTCATTTGCAGTCTAAACTAGGTTTAAGACAAAGGTGATCACTAAGGGTCTAATCATGACAATAAGTTGGCCGTGGTTCTTAAAGTCTAACTTGCAGAAAACTGTAAATAACAACTGAGCTGATGCAGGTTGGTATATGATGTACCCTTGGTTTCAGGAACTTTCTGTCCTCTGATTGGTCGGGCAGGTTCCTTCTTCAGCCAGGGCACAGAACCTGAGGAGTCGTCACACGTCATAGCAGCGAGGTTACACTTTTTCCCATGAGGACAGCAGTGGATGAGGTCCTCACAACATACCGCCTACAAAAAGAGACCAAGTATATCCAGATTTGCACCACTCTGCTCCAGAACCACAAGACACACACTCTGATCCATAAAGTGGTAACACAACCAGAGAGGAATGTTTCAAAGTATTTGTAAAAATGTAATTTGGAAATTGCTAAATTAGTTAAGAGAGACATTTTAACCAAGGTTTCGTTTGAGCTGAGTGATGTCCACAGTGATCAGTGGTGAAGAGGAACGGGTGTGAGAGTAGGACAGTTACCTGAGAGAAAGGACAACACCCCCAGGTTCCCTCTGCATTCTTACAGCACGTGGTCCCATCAGGACAGGACACACTGCTATTACAGGGAACATCAGAACCTAAACACACATAGCAAGTTGAAGTCACAAATGTATTCGTGTAGTTCTCAATAGAAAATTGTGGATGTGGACCAACTGTCAGTAATATTCCCTACGTCAGCAGTTCCTGTGATTAATCCCTACTGCCAATGTGTTCTAGAATAATTCAATCAAGTCTTGAAAGGCTGAGTTATTACATGATGCTTTGTTCAGACCTGTACATGATCAGACTTGTTTGTACAGTGTTTTTCCAGTTCTTGTACTAGAGAATCTCTGAACTCCATATCTTAGGTCTTTTTCTCTACTCCCAACACACCCAAATAAACACATGTATTTACAAAATGCTTCATCACATGTAGCCAAGGTCAACGCATCTTGGTTCACAAAGAGTTTCACTCTGGGCTAGGTTGTAACATTACATTATCTCTGTACTGTTAGTTACTTAGCCAAGAAGAGCTACATAAGCAAAAGAAGACCGTTTGCTTTTGTGTTATAGTTAGAATAGCTATGTAATTTAGACTTCATCTTTCAAGTAACATAAGTAACAATATATGGAATTAGATGACCACACATACTTGTAATACAGTTCCCCCAATCTCAAACATGCCAATAGAAAATGAAGGACAAACATTCAGAAATCTTTCATAGACCAACACCATCCTTTCATTTGCAGTCTAAACTAGGTTTACCACAAAGGTGATCACTAAGGGTCTAATCATGACAATAAGTTGGCCGTGGTTCTTAAAGTCTAACTTGCAGAAAACTGTAAATAACAACTGAGCTGATGCAGGTTGGTATATGACGTACCCTTGGTTTCAGGAACTTTCTGTCCTCTGATTGGTCGGGCGGGTTCCTTCTTCAGCCAGGGCACAGAACCTGAGGAGTCGTCACACGTCATAGCAGCGAGGTTACACTTTTTCCCATGAGGACAGCAGTGGATGAGGTCCTCACAACATACCGCCTACAAAAAGAGACCAAGTATATCCAGATTTGCACCACTCTGCTCCAGAACCACAAGACGCACACTCTGATCCATAAAGTGGTAACACAACCAGAGAGGAATGTTTCAAAGTATTTGTAAAAATATAATTTGGAAATTGCTAAATTAGTTAAGAGAGACATTTTAACCAAGGTTTCGTTTGAGCTGAGTGATGTCCACAGTGATCAGTGGTGAAGAGGAACGGGTGTGACAGTAGGACAGTTACCTGAGAGAAAGGACAACACCCCCAGGTTCCCTCTGCATTCTTACAGCACGTGGTCCCATCAGGACAGGACACACTGCTATTACAGGGAACATCAGAACCTAAACACACATAGCAAGTTGAAGTCACAAATGTATTCGTGTAGTTCTCAATAGAAAATTGTGGATGTGGACCAACTGTCAGTAATATTCCCTACGTCAGCAGTTCCTGTGATTAATCCCTACTGCCAATGTGTTCTAGAATAATTCAATCAAGTCTTGAAAGGCTGAGTTATTACATGATGCTTTGTTCAGACCTGTACGTGATCAGACTTGTTTGTACAGTGTTTTTCCAGTTATGGTACTAGAGAATCTCTGAACGCCATATCTTAGGTCTTTTTCTCTACTCCCAACACACCCAAATAAACACATGTATTTACAAAACGCTTCATCACATGTAGCTAAGGTCAACGCATCTTGGTTCACAAAGAGTTTCACTCTGGGCTAGGTTGTAACATTACATTATCTCTGTACTGTTAGTTACTTAGCCAAGAATAGCTACATATGCAAAACGAGACCGTTTGCTTTTGTGTTATAGTTAGAATAGCTATGGAATTTAAACTTCATCTTTCAAGTAACATAAGTAACAATATATGGAATTAGATGACCACACATACTTGTAATACAGTTCCCCCAATCTCAAACATGCCAATAGAAAATGAAGGACAAACATTCAGAAATCTTTCATAGACCAACACCATCCTTTCATTTGCAGTCTAAACTAGGTTTAAGACAAAGGTGATCACTAAGGGTCTAATCATGACAATAAGTTGGCCGTGGTTCTTAAAGTCTAACTTGCAGAAAACTGTAAATAACAACTGAGCTGATGCAGGTTGGTATATGATGTACCCTTGGTTTCAGGAACTTTCTGTCCTCTGATTGGTCGGGCAGGTTCCTTCTTCAGCCAGGGCACAGAACCTGAGGAGTCGTCACACGTCATAGCAGCGAGGTTACACTTTTTCTCATGAGGACAGCAGTGGATGAGGTCCTCACAACATACCGCCTACAAAAAGAGACCAAGTATATCCAGATTTGCACCACTCTGCTCCAGAACCACAAGACACACACTCTGATCCATAAAGTGGTAACACAACCAGAGAGGAATGTTTCAAAGTATTTGTAAAAATGTAATTTGGAAATTGCTAAATTAGTTAAGAGAGACATTTTAACCAAGGTTTCGTTTGAGCTGAGTGATGTCCACAGTGATCAGTGGTGAAGAGGAACGGGTGTGAGAGTAGGACAGTTACCTGAGAGAAAGGACAACACCCCCAGGTTCCCTCTGCATTCTTACAGCACGTGGTCCCATCAGGACAGGACACACTGCTATTACAGGGAACATCAGAACCTAAACACACATAGCAAGTTGAAGTCACAAATGTATTCGTGTAGTTCTCAATAGAAAATTGTGGATGTGGACCAACTGTCAGTAATATTCCCTACGTCAGCAGTTCCTGTGATTAATCCCTACTGCCAATGTGTTCTAGAATAATTCAATCAAGTCTTGAAAGGCTGAGTTATTACATGATGCTTTGTTCAGACCTGTACGTGATCAGACTTGTTTGTACAGTGTTTTTCCAGTTCTTGTACTAGAGAATCTCTGAACTCCATATCTTAGGTCTTTTTCTCTACTCCCAACACACCCAAATAAACACATGTATTTACAAAATGCTTCATCACATGTAGCCAAGGTCAACGCATCTTGGTTCACAAAGAGTTTCACTCTGGGCTAGGTTGTAACATTACATTATCTCTGTACTGTTAGTTACTTAGCCAAGAAGAGCTACATAAGCAAAACAAGACCGTTTGCTTTTGTGTTATAGTTAGAATAGCTATGTAATTTAGACTTCATCTTTCAAGTAACATAAGTAACAATATATGGAATTAGATGACCACACATACTTGTAATACAGTTCCCCCAATCTCAAACATGCCAATAGAAAATGAAGGACAAACATTCAGAAATCTTTCATAGACCAACACCATCCTTTCATTTGCAGTCTAAACTAGGTTTACCACAAAGGTGATCACTAAGGGTCTAATCATGACAATAAGTTGGCCGTGGTTCTTAAAGTCTAACTTGCAGAAAACTGTAAATAACAACTGAGCTGATGCAGGTTGGTATATGATGTACCCTTGGTTTCAGGAACTTTCTGTCCTCTGATTGGTCGGGCGGGTTCCTTCTTCAGCCAGGGCACAGAACCTGAGGAGTCGTCACACGTCATAGCAGCGAGGTTACACTTTTTCCCATGAGGACAGCAGTGGATGAGGTCCTCACAACATACCGCCTACAAAAAGAGACCAAGTATATCCAGATTTGCACCACTCTGCTCCAGAACCACAAGACGCACACTCTGATCCATAAAGTGGTAACACAACCAGAGAGGAATGTTTCAAAGTATTTGTAAAAATATAATTTGGAAATTGCTAAATTAGTTAAGAGAGACATTTTAACCAAGGTTTCGTTTGAGCTGAGTGATGTCCACAGTGATCAGTGGTGAAGAGGAACGGGTGTGACAGTAGGACAGTTACCTGAGAGAAAGGACAACACCCCCAGGTTCCCTCTGCATTCTTACAGCACGTGGTCCCATCAGGACAGGACACACTGCTATTACAGGGAACATCAGAACCTAAACACACATAGCAAGTTGAAGTCACAAATGTATTCGTGTAGTTCTCAATAGAAAATTGTGGATGTGGACCAACTGTCAGTAATATTCCCTACGTCAGCAGTTCCTGTGATTAATCCCTACTGCCAATGTGTTCTAGAATAATTCAATCAAGTCTTGAAAGGCTGAGTTATTACATGATGCTTTGTTCAGACCTGTACGTGATCAGACTTGTTTGTACAGTGTTTTTCCAGTTCTTGTACTAGAGAATCTCTGAACTCCATATCTTAGGTCTTTTTCTCTACTCCCAACACACCCAAATAAACACATGTATTTACAAAACGCTTCATCACATGTAGCCAAGGTCAACGCATCTTGGTTCACAAAGAGTTTCACTCTGGGCTAGGTTGTAACATTACATTATCTCTGTACTGTTAGTTACTTAGCCAAGAAGAGCTACATAAGCAAAACAAGACTGTTTGCTTTTGTGTTATAGTTAGAATAGCTATGTAATTTAGACTTCATCTTTCAAGTAGCATAAGTAACAATATATGGAATTCGATGACCACACATACTTGTAATACAGTTCCCCCAATCTCAAACATGCCAATAGAAAATGAAGGACAAACATTCAGAAATCTTTCATAGACCAACACCATCCTTTCATTTGCAGTCTAAACTAGGTTTACCACAAAGGTGATCACTAAGGGTCTAATCATGACAATAAGTTGGCCGTGGTTCTTAAAGTCTAACTTGCAGAAAACTGTAAATAACAACTGAGCTGATGCAGGTTGGTATATGACGTACCCTTGGTTTCAGGAACTTTCTGTCCTCTGATTGGTCGGGCGGGTTCCTTCTTCAGCCAGGGCACAGAACCTGAGGAGTCGTCACACGTCATAGCAGCGAGGTTACACTTTTTCCCATGAGGACAGCAGTGGATGAGGTCCTCACAACATACCGCCTACAAAAAGAGACCAAGTATATCCAGATTTGCACCACTCTGCTACAGAACCACAAGACGCACACTCTGATCCATAAAGTGGTAACACAACCAGAGAGGAATGTTTCAAAGTATTTGTAAAACTATAATCTGGAAATTGCTAAATTAGTTAAGAGAGACATTTTAACCAAGGTTTCGTTTGAGCTGAGTGATGTCCACAGTGATCAGTGGTGAAGAGGAACGGGTGTGACAGTGGGCCAGTTACCTGAGAGAAAGGACAACACCCCCAGGTTCCCTCTGCATTCTTACAGCACGTGGTCCCATCAGGACAGGACACACTGCTATTACAGGGAACATCAGAACCTAAACACACATAGCAAGTTGAAGTCACAAATGTATTCGTGTAGTTCTCAATAGAAAATTGTGGATGTGGACCAACTGTCAGTAATATTCCCAACGTCAGCAGTTCCTGTGATTAATCCCTACTGCCAATGTGTTCTAGAATAATTCAATCAAGTCTTGAAAGGCTGAGTTATTACATGATGCTTTGTTCAGACCTGTACGTGATCAGACTTGTTTGTACAGTGTTTTTCCAGTTATGGTACTAGAGAATCTCTGAACTCCATATCTTAGGTCTTTTTCTCTACTCCCAACACACCCAAATAAACACATGTATTTACAAAACGCTTCATCACATGTAGCCAAGGTCAACGCATCTTGGTTCACAAAGAGTTTCACTCTGGGCTAGGTTGTAACATTACATTATCTCTGTACTGTTAGATATTTAGGCAAGAAGAGCTACATAAGCAAAACGAGACCGTTTGCTTTTGTGTTATAGTTAGAATAGCTATGTAATTTAGACTTCATCTTTCAAGTAACATAAGTAACAATATATGGAATTAGATGACCACACATACTTGTAATACAGTTCCCCCAATCTCAAACATGCCAATAGAAAATGAAGGACAAACATTCAGAAATCTTTCATAGACCAACACCATCCTTTCATTTGCAGTCTAAACTAGGTTTACCACAAAGGTGATCACTAAGGGTCTAATCATGACAATAAGTTGGCCGTGGTTCTTAAAGTCTAACTTGCAGAAAACTGTAAATAACAACTGAGCTGATGCAGGTTGGTATATGATGTACCCTTGGTTTCAGGAACTTTCTGTCCTCTGATTGGTCGGGCGGGTTCCTTCTTCAGCCAGGGCACAGAACCTGAGGAGTCGTCACACGTCATAGCAGCGAGGTTACACTTTTTCCCATGAGGACAGCAGTGGATGAGGTCCTCACAACATACCGCCTACAAAAAGAGACCAAGTATATCCAGATTTGCACCACTCTGCTCCAGAACCACAAGACGCACACTCTGATCCATAAAGTGGTAACACAACCAGAGAGGAATGTTTCAAAGTATTTGTAAAAATATAATCTGGAAATTGCTAAATTAGTTAAGAGAGACATTTTAACCAAGGTTTCGTTTGAGCTGAGTGATGTCCACAGTGATCAGTGGTGAAGAGGAACGGGTGTGACAGTGGGCCAGTTACCTGAGAGAAAGGACAACACCCCCAGGTTCCCTCTGCATTCTTACAGCACGTGGTCCCATCAGGACAGGACACACTGCTATTACAGGGAACATCAGAACCTAAACACACATAGCAAGTTGAAGTCACAAATGTATTCGTGTAGTTCTCAATAGAAAATTGTGGATGTGGACCAACTGTCAGTAATATTCCCTACGTCAGCAGTTCCTGTGATTAATCCCTACTGCCAATGTGTTCTAGAATAATTCAATCAAGTCTTGAAAGGCTGAGTTATTACATGATGCTTTCTTCAGACCTGTACGTGATCAGACTTGTTTGTACAGTGTTTTTCCAGTTCTTGTACTAGAGAATCTCTGAACTCCATATCTTAGGTCTTTTTCTCTACTCCCAACACACCCAAATAAACACATGTATTTACAAAACGTTTCATCACATGTAGCCAAGGTCAACGCATCTTGGTTCACAAAGAGTTTCACTCTGGGCTAGGTTGTAACATTACATTATCTCTGTACTGTTAGTTACTTAGCCAAGAAGAGCTACATAAGCAAAACAAGACTGTTTGCTTTTGTGTTATAGTTAGAATAGCTATGTAATTTAGACTTCATCTTTCAAGTAGCATAAGTAACAATATATGGAATTCGATGACCACACATACTTGTAATACAGTTCCCCCAATCTCAAACATGCCAATAGAAAATGAAGGACAAACATTCAGAAATCTTTCATAGACCAACACCATCCTTTCATTTGCAGTCTAAACTAGGTTTACCACAAAGGTGATCACTAAGGGTCTAATCATGACAATAAGTTGGCCGTGGTTCTTAAAGTCTAACTTGCAGAAAACTGTAAATAACAACTGAGCTGATGCAGGTTGGTATATGACGTACCCTTGGTTTCAGGAACTTTCTGTCCTCTGATTGGTCGGGCGGGTTCCTTCTTCAGCCAGGGCACAGAACCTGAGGAGTCGTCACACGTCATAGCAGCGAGGTTACACTTTTTCCCATGAGGACAGCAGTGGATGAGGTCCTCACAACATACCGCCTACAAAAAGAGACCAAGTATATCCAGATTTGCACCACTCTGCTACAGAACCACAAGACGCACACTCTGATCCATAAAGTGGTAACACAACCAGAGAGGAATGTTTCAAAGTATTTGTAAAACTATAATCTGGAAATTGCTAAATTAGTTAAGAGAGACATTTTAACCAAGGTTTCGTTTGAGCTGAGTGATGTCCACAGTGATCAGTGGTGAAGAGGAACGGGTGTGACAGTGGGCCAGTTACCTGAGAGAAAGGACAACACCCCCAGGTTCCCTCTGCATTCTTACAGCACGTGGTCCCATCAGGACAGGACACACTGCTATTACAGGGAACATCAGAACCTAAACACACATAGCAAGTTGAAGTCACAAATGTATTCGTGTAGTTCTCAATAGAAAATTGTGGATGTGGACCAACTGTCAGTAATATTCCCTACGTCAGCAGTTCCTGTGATTAATCCCTACTGCCAATGTGTTCTAGAATAATTCAATCAAGTCTTGAAAGGCTGAGTTATTACATGATGCTTTGTTCAGACCTGTACGTGATCAGACTTGTTTGTACAGTGTTTTTCCAGTTATGGTACTAGAGAATCTCTGAACTCCATATCTTAGGTCTTTTTCTCTACTCCCAACACACCCAAATAAACACATGTATTTACAAAACGCTTCATCACATGTAGCCAAGGTCAACGCATCTTGGTTCACAAAGAGTTTCACTCTGGGCTAGGTTGTAACATTACATTATCTCTGTACTGTTAGATATTTAGGCAAGAAGAGCTACATAAGCAAAACGAGACCGTTTGCTTTTGTGTTATAGTTAGAATAGCTATGTAATTTAGACTTCATCTTTCAAGTAACATAAGTAACAATATATGGAATTAGATGACCACACATACTTGTAATACAGTTCCCCCAATCTCAAACATGCCAATAGAAAATGAAGGACAAACATTCAGAAATCTTTCATAGACCAACACCATCCTTTCATTTGCAGTCTAAACTAGGTTTACCACAAAGGTGATCACTAAGGGTCTAATCATGACAATAAGTTGGCCGTGGTTCTTAAAGTCTAACTTGCAGAAAACTGTAAATAACAACTGAGCTGATGCAGGTTGGTATATGATGTACCCTTGGTTTCAGGAACTTTCTGTCCTCTGATTGGTCGGGCGGGTTCCTTCTTCAGCCAGGGCACAGAACCTGAGGAGTCGTCACACGTCATAGCAGCGAGGTTACACTTTTTCCCATGAGGACAGCAGTGGATGAGGTCCTCACAACATACCGCCTACAAAAAGAGACCAAGTATATCCAGATTTGCACCACTCTGCTCCAGAACCACAAGACGCACACTCTGATCCATAAAGTGGTAACACAACCAGAGAGGAATGTTTCAAAGTATTTGTAAAAATATAATCTGGAAATTGCTAAATTAGTTAAGAGAGACATTTTAACCAAGGTTTCGTTTGAGCTGAGTGATGTCCACAGTGATCAGTGGTGAAGAGGAACGGGTGTGACAGTGGGCCAGTTACCTGAGAGAAAGGACAACACCCCCAGGTTCCCTCTGCATTCTTACAGCACGTGGTCCCATCAGGACAGGACACACTGCTATTACAGGGAACATCAGAACCTAAACACACATAGCAAGTTGAAGTCACAAATGTATTCGTGTAGTTCTCAATAGAAAATTGTGGATGTGGACCAACTGTCAGTAATATTCCCTACGTCAGCAGTTCCTGTGATTAATCCCTACTGCCAATGTGTTCTAGAATAATTCAATCAAGTCTTGAAAGGCTGAGTTATTACATGATGCTTTCTTCAGACCTGTACGTGATCAGACTTGTTTGTACAGTGTTTTTCCAGTTCTTGTACTAGAGAATCTCTGAACTCCATATCTTAGGTCTTTTTCTCTACTCCCAACACACCCAAATAAACACATGTATTTACAAAACGTTTCATCACATGTAGCCAAGGTCAACGCATCTTGGTTCACAAAGAGTTTCACTCTGGGCTAGGTTGTAACATTACATTATCTCTGTACTGTTAGTTACTTAGCCAAGAAGAGCTTCATAAGCAAAATGAGACCGTTTGCTTTTGTTTTATAGTTAGAATAGCTATATAAAAATATAGCAAGTGTAACATATTGCATTTGTGTTAATATGTAGTTGGATGTATATGAATTGTAGTTCACACATGCACGTTATGTCTTTATCTGTTTTATATTAGTAATAGTTAAGACGTTTTTGCTACCACTGTGTGTTTTTTATGTCTTTGCTTGCCTTGTGACAATGCAATGTGGAGAGGAGTGTGTGATTCTGTGGTCCTTTCAGGTGTATTGGTCATCTTTGCAGCTGCAGGCAGAAGACAGTATAGCCATAATGAAAACAGAGATAGAGAACCATACATTAAAGTATGAATGCTTCTGAAATTCATTAGGGTCGTGGGGTACTATAGCACAGGGCCGTACATTCACTGCCTTCCCAGTCAGCTCTCACGCGGGCAGGAAACTTAGCCCACATGGGCAGCTCCTGCTGGGTGGACGATACACACTTGGAGCCGTTTACATCACAGACGCTGTCTTCTGGGCAGCAGTGTACTTTATCTGCACAACACACAGCCTGTACAGGAAACACAGAGCCACACACATCACTCCAACAGACACGTGATGATGAGAACAGACAATAAAATAGTTGAGAATAACAAGGCAAAGCTCTCTGAGGAACAGAAAAGCAGTGTTTTGTGCATAATATACTCGAAGATGTTGCTTGTGTGGTGTATGTATGTGCTTGAACAAAAACAGCTTTTAACAATGTGTTTTTTATAAATTGTTGAGGAGGGGGGTGGCGAACGTAAACTGTTGATATAATACAAATACAAATTACTACAACACTGCGACCAGATATGCTGTTTCTCTCAAGGTCCTCAAAGCATATGGTTCTCCGTACTCACCGTACCCTGGGAGGACCGTATTGAGGAGGCCAATGAGAGGAAAAGGGCAAAGTAAGCTGAGCTAGTGGAGGAGTGCCGGAATAACGGGTGGCGAGCACAGTGTGAGCCCATTGAGGTGGGATGCAGAGGGTTTGCGGGCCAGTCGCTTTGCAAGACATATAACATCTTGGGCATCACGGGGGCCAACAAACGAAGGGCCATCAAGGAAGCCACCGAGGCAGCAGAGGTTGCCTCAAGATGGCTGTGGATAAGAACAGCAGACCCGTGGGTGGGGTAGCGCTACCTGGACACAATCTGGGGCCTGATCAACCCCAACTGGGTCGCCTGGGTGAGAGTGTATGATGATGAAAGACCCGAAACACTCTGTGACCCCAGGTAACATCACTGATGATGTGTCCAGGTTGCATCAGTAGATGTATGTTACAAGTAAGTGTTATATCGCGATCAATCGATCGCCAGTGGTTGGCGCCAGAGCGAACTAGTAACTCATTGAATCATAGATATGGATCAGAGGTAAATAAACTAGATTTTTTTTTTTTTGGCGGGAGAAATCGGATGTGTGGCGTGAGAGCGTGTGAAAACGGTCAAATGCGTGTGTCTCACGCCCAATGCGTGAGAGTTGGCAACCCTGTAGTAGTTATATGTCATTATCTTGCAATGGCTAGTTTATCATGTCAGTTTGGCACAACCAAACTTCCTTGCATTGTTAGCCACAGTGGAGTTTTGGTGAACTATTCTTTTATGAAGATATTTTCAAAGCTGCCGTGATAAGGGCACAAGGCATTTCATCAAACCAGTGAACCACCATGTCATGTAGAGAAAGAACATAATTCCAGCAGAATGCCAGCTGTACCCTCAACACCGGGCAGCAGCTCCAGCCTGGGCCTGTAGCCTCACAGCACGTGGTCCCCGTGGGACACTCTGATATCCCGTCAGCACACATAACAGCCTGGACAGGTTCTGCAGACAGTAAAGCAGAGGCAACTTCAGAAAACAGGCCTTCATAACCACCCAGTGCCGTTCACACATGTGGTATGTCATTGTCTGGGTTCCGCTTTGGTGACTACTAGGCATTGTTAAACTTCCCTTCCTCTAAATTTGGATACGAGACTTTCACACCTTTCTTTTTGGTACAGGAGGTGCTGTCCGCAGTGCACTGGTGGTCGTCTGGGCAACAATGTTTGCCATCCAAGCACATGATGCCCTGGAAGCAGAGGAGGCGGTACAGTGGTCATGTCCGTCAAACATGCACCCAATCACGGCATCCACTCACCACACCCACCAACCCACAGAGGTTGTTATGTGTTTCTGCAGGGCCCGTATGTGTGCAGAAGCCCCCATGCAGCTTGGGTGAGGGCATACCTGTGCCACAGGGCAGCAGCCATACCCATCAGACTGTTGGAGGCAGGTGAACTCCGGAGGGCAGGATGAGTCATCGGGGCAGATCGTGGTATCCTTACTGCCCGTCGATGTGCTGATCATTCTGAATGACTGAAGGATGACAAGATGTATTTAAAGCACAAACAGGTCAGTCACTCCTTTTATTCCTCTGCTTGTATCCTTCCTTTTTCCCCCATGAAGTCGGGAATACACGACCTCCACATGACGTGGAATTCAGTGAGTAGAACCAACAATGTTTCAGCTGTTGGGTAATAGGATGAAAACACAAAACGACTAAAGTCTAATCATTTTAGAAACACATCGTGAAGAGGTCTGAAGAGCAAACAGGTGATGAAGAAGGCGTTGTTGTGTTCTGCCGATGCCGTAGCAGAACGCCCCCTGTGGATCTTACTTTGAGAAGACGTGCGTGCTGGGTGGGTAACCTTTCTGCCCAGGGTAGTGAGTGAGTGGTGTTTGAACACGTGGATTCTGTCGTTTGGCACAGCATACCCTCGGGGCAACAGTGTAAATGGTCTTCGCAGCACTCTCCCTGTACACACACACACACACACACACACACACACACACACACACACACACACACACACACACACACACACACATTAGACCGCTGACTGGACCTCTGCTTCTGACAGTGGATGGTATTTCCCCATACCTACATACCTGCCATCTATTGGGAAGGCTTCTGTGGTTGACTCACCTGGTGGAAGGGGCAACAGGTGTATTCTCCAGAACGGATCTGGCAACATGTCTGCTGCTCCCCACAAAGATCTTCATTTGGACACTTTGAGCCGGTAACCAGGGTCAGCAAGACCAAACCTAACACCAGCTTTAGCATCTACACAAACATATGGCAAGGAGAGGTTTAGCATGACATCTGGATATGAAATGTGCAAAACTGTAGTTATGATATCTCATGACATCTCATGATATAGTTGGCCGAGAAACAGGTTAGCTTCCTCTATTTTTTTAGTATCGCTTCCTTCTTTGATTGTATCTCGTGGCTAAGAGATTTCTGTGGGACTTTTCAGAATTGCCCAGTTAACTAAAACACTTATTCATGTGTTATTTCATTTTACTTGCACTGTCTTGATTAAAATTTAAAACAACACGGGGGGAAAAAAACGAAAAAAAAAAAAAACAAACATCTCCTTATATCGATAAAGTGGAGAGTGTGGGACGATTCTTGGTCATTAGATCAGTAAAAGTCACCGAAAAAATCCCTTTTGTGAATGAGTGTTGTGCGGCGAACACGCTGTGACTGCGATGAAGGTTCCCAGCAAATACAAACCACGAGAAGCTAGCACAGATTTACTTGCCTTTGTTATAGCCTAATGCTCTTAAACCGAACTTTCCGATTAAAATTATACCTATGCTATAACACTTACGTTTAAAGGCAGAAGTGAACGTGTCTTCAAACCCGGAGCACTGGGCAAAATGACCTGACCTTGTTGATCAGTCTCTCCCACGAACTCCGAGCTATCTGCAAGAGATTCGTCAAATGTTTCATCAGTGTGTGAGTGTATTATAGGCATTAACTTGGTATTCAAAACATTTTAACGTAGAAAATTACGTGTCATTTAAAACGTGTGGAAAAGATTTGAAACCATGAATTGCCATGAATGAACAGAATAGTTTTACAAACAGCACGCAGAGATGGGTACAAATTCAGGTTTATATATAGCATGTGAGTGGAACACAAAGCTTGCAGCGCAGATGAGTGAATCGAAACTACATTTTGTATGGCAACAGGTGACACGGGACCTGGGAGCTGAACACACGAGCCATGGACACGCTAAATTAGGAAAACATGGGACATATTGAAGCTACTCACCTGTCACGACTTCTCGTCGTCGCTCCAGACATTAAAACGTCTTGAGTTTAATGTCTCACATCATCTGACAAAGTATCTTCCTCAGCTCCACCCACTCATCTGAAACACTCTGATTGGTTCACAAAGCTGTCAATCAGACGGTGCATCATGACTGTCCTGCAAGGTCCTGTAAAAGGACGCTTCTTGTCTTCTTCCACCCATCATCAGTACACCTTTTACCTTTATCCCATGCCATGCCAACTTTATTCTGTGCCATGTCATTTGAGCTCTTAACTTTTGGATAAGGCGCTTTGGGACAAAACAAAAACGTGGCCTGCTTCATGAGCCCAAGAACCGGCTCCTTGTGAAAAGGGCTGCGAGTATTTGTGATAGGCTGTCTGTGCAATCTGTCCAAAAATATATATTTTAAAATAATAAACTATTACTAACAGCAACTGATACTGTATAATAGGCTTCTGTAATAGGCTTCTCATGAACTCTAATTAATAGAGTTAGAGATATCCATAATATTGTACACTTTCACCGCAAAGTTTTGAAATGAACTTCGTCGGGAAATGATTAGTCTTTGAACAGATTAATGTTTCTTTTCGGGAAAGAATTCCTTTCAACACCAACTAATAAGCCCACGTATACTAAATATATCTACGACTTCGTACCTGCGCAAAGGAACTGATAGCTAAAGAAACGAAAGCGAAACAAAACACAGCTCGCTCCGACACGGTAAGCTTTGGCATAATGCTCTCGCATTTTATATAGACTAAATACAGTAGATATTGTGATAATGTAATGAAACTGTAATAATAATATTGTAAGTGATAGGCTGGTAGCAGTTATGTAGCGATATATACGAAAAGACAAACGAAAACAAGCCATGTCACCATGAGCGTAAGGGTAGAACAGCAGCCTATGATCGTAAATAATTAAATCGGTTAATGCTTTAAATCGGTTTTGTCACGGTTTGCTGTGACATTTGTAATTATTTTGCTAAATCAAATAAATAAGTGTTTCGCTTATAGCCCGTGCTGTAATATGTTTAAAATTGCCATGAGATTGCTTTCTTTCATCTCCGCATACTTTGTTCTGGTTTGCTGTTCTGACAGGGTTAGGGTTAATGATACATTAATGTCGTTTTAAACCTGGATTGAAATTGAAAACGTTAAGACACACTAAATCTCCAACCCTAACCATTCCACAAATACATTCTTCAACAGGATATTTTTTATCAAAGATGTCTTCAGACGAGGTACAACCTTACGGAAACCTTTCGGGGTTTTTTGTTTGTTTGTTTTTTTAACTGTTTATAATGCTTATTGCCTCTTATCTCTGACATCTGTGTTGCCCCTGTCATTTCAGGACTTCTCTCTTGTATCTGAAGATGACCTACAGAAAGTTCTAAAGGAAACTAAAAGCTTCAAGGTGGGTGTTTTTCTTTAAGAGCAAGTCTTAAATGTACAGGACCACCTTTAAGCACAAGCTCACATAAAACATGCCTGCAGATTCAGCACGATGGCCTGCTGAAGGAAAATAAACTGCTCAGAGAGGCCAGGGACAATAACATCAAGTTTGCTGACCAGTTCCAGCAGCGATCTGTGCAGTTGAGGAAGAACCTGGATGAAGAACAGAAGAAGCACATTGAGGCTTTGAAGAAAGACCAGGTGAGAATGTGAACACTGTGAACATCATGTGAACACTGGAGCTGACCCGCATCTACACACATTGCTGAGCACAGGAGAGTGATGTCAAACTAAAAGGATGCTTCTACGTATGAGGTCATGTTCATGTTGTTTAGAACTTCTAATGACGTGCAACCTTTAATTGTAGGAAAAGCTGGAAAGTGTAAAAAAAGAGAAAAATAAACTGATGATGGAGCTCATAGAAATGGAACAGGAGCTGAGAAAAATAGAAGAAACCAACAACAGTTTGAAACAGCAAACTGAGGTTTGGAACACCGTGAATTCTGATAGACATTCAGGAAATAAGCCAATCTCTCTTCTCCAGTAAAGCCTGAGTCTGTATCAGCTGGAGTGAAAAATCACTAAATGATTTATAGTGACCCGTAAATGATGGACATTGTTAAGTGTGCGTTACAAGATGTCTACAAGTTTTAATAGTAGCTATATGAAATTAAAGATTAAAACAACACTGACGAAAGTCATTTAGACTTAAAGGAAACAGCAGCAATCTTTGCCTGTTCTGCCGTGATTTTGAAACAGCTCCACATTTGTAGCGTGTGAGCATGATTGTTCGGGATGCTCCCTCCTCTAGGTGTCCACAGCAGTGCCTGAGAAGAAAGTTGTGTTTAAAGGAGAGACGGGTGAAGGAGCGCAAACCCTGAGCTTTGATATGAAGCCCAGCATTACGTACCCAATGGAAGGAGGCACGGCCCTCATCACTTTTGAGGACAAAGAAGGTCTGAAATGTTTACGTGTGTTACGTGCAAAAATGCATTACAAATATACCCTTCATTTTTATTAGAGAGGTCCAGCTTGTACCTGCATATACATTGTG
Organism: Brachyhypopomus gauderio; assembly: GCF_052324685.1. Classification (NCBI taxonomy): domain Eukaryota; kingdom Metazoa; phylum Chordata; class Actinopteri; order Gymnotiformes; family Hypopomidae; genus Brachyhypopomus; species Brachyhypopomus gauderio. Next base: position 42,842,262 of record NC_135212.1, on the reverse strand, counting down.
GTGGTAGTTGGGCTGGCATGAGCATGGGATTCTATATGTTAGCATCACTGCTAGACTGAGAGTGGTCCACTAACCAAGAACATAAAGCAGTCCAGTCCAGACATTGACAATTGAAAAACGTACAAGGTATAGCTAAAAAAGTTGCATATTATTTTGTGTAATATTATGATGTGTGTCCCTTGTTGACTCCTCAGTGGCTGAAAAGATCTTGAGCCTGAAGGAACACGTGGTGGAACTTGGGGACTGTACAATCAGAGTTCAGGCGGAGGCAGTGTCTTTCCTCGTGCCTGTCAGCGTGGAGGTGCAACTCTTTCTGTCTTATGGGTGGACAGGTTTTACATCTCTTATCCTAATTTACCCCCCAGAGAGATGCCCGGGTTCATTTTGACTTTGTTTTTACCAGTGTATTCTGTCGGCTGGCTTAAGTTAATTAGCAAATCCAGGTGGTTGGAATAGAGTCCTGGGGAATGATGTTGGGGGGAAAATGTTGTTGAACTTTCTGAGTGTTTGTTGCTTAAGTTAACTCTGTCCAATTCAGATGTGCACTGCATTTTACTCTCTCTGTCTCACTGAGATACATACTGTTTACCTGTCTGTCTCACCGAGATACATACTGTTTACCTGTCTGTCTCACTGAGATACATACTGTTTACCTGTCTGTCTCACTGAGATACATACTGTTTACCTGTCTGTCTCACTGAGATGTGTACTGTTTAACTTCATGTTTCCAACTCAGATGGACACTCAAGTTTGTCCACGCCGCATCCTGGTCTCCAATCTGCCGAGGACCGAGAGCGAGGAGCGCATCCTTGACAAGCTGGAGATTCATTTCTCCAAGTCGAGGAACGGGGGAGGGGAGGTCGAGGACATAGACATGCTACACGATTCTGGCAATGCGGTCATCACCTTCATGGACAACAGCAGTATGCTTAACGACCCGTCACAGCTGATCAGCACCTAGTTTTTGTTATAGAATACGTTTAGATATGGACTAAGATGTTTGTTAAGGATGGCTTTGATTCAGGATTACAGATGTTTTTGCGGGTACAGAATGCAACTTTTCTCTTTGCATAGTTTCCAAAGGCCTCACTGATAAACACTTTCATGATGTCGAGATGGAAAAGGGGAAGAAACACAAAGTGAAGGTAACACCATTCCTCAACGGCGAGATCACGTCTCTGCAGGTGAGAGAAAGCTCTAGAAATATCCAGTTACCTTAGAGAGTAGTGATCCCATTTATTGCAACCTGTATGATGCATCACGGATGCGTCACAGAACATCCACAAATCCAGACCTGTTCATTTGGGGGTCTATTGTGATATCCACAGATATACCCTTTCTAGATTTAAGAGGAGTGTTTAATTATGGACAAGTGACAGCAGGCAGACACTTACCAAATCTTATGTGACTGACTGTGTCCGCCGTTTTACCTTTAGACCCATAGAATAGTGTGTCAGAAGACAGTGGTGCTCACTGGAATTCCTCCAGTCATGGAGCAGGACAACCTGCAGGACCTGCTTGAGATTCACTTCCAGAAGACAGCCAATAGCGGCGGAGAAGTGGATGCAATCATCTACAACCCTGAGGGGAGGACCACGCTGGCTGTGTTCGAAGAGGATCTTCCCAAAGAGGAGTAGAACTATCCACAATGATCGAGGCCTTATTATAATTTTTAGGTGTCATAGCTGAACCTGTATTTAATTTGCCATCATGGGTGGCTTTCACACTCAGTTTAATTTGAATCAGAGTTCTGTCAGAGGCAAAACATGGTAATGGGAGTATTTTTTTTATTTTTTTTACTTAGTAGTACACCAAAGAGGTGGTCTGAATGCAGTTTGGAGTGTCCTATTGCTCTTCCGTACATTCTATGGCTAATTTTACTGTATTAGCAGTGCACAAATGAACTGGGTGCATTCAACAGACTCCTCTTGATGAACAATGGGTCTAAAAAACTGTTACTCGGATGATCATGAAGAGATCATGAGTAAGTAGATCAGGTGACGTTAAGAAAGGTTGGCCTCCTAGAGATTGGTATTGCCAGATTACATTTGAACCCGGTGTCAAATCTGGATGGCGTGTATTCTCCACGTTTGCTTGGTTCAAACTACTAACTCATTGTAAATCCTTGTAGTTGAAATCTGGTGTGCTAAACCACGAAAGGGTCAAAACTGAGGTGCCCAAGCGTTGAATGAGTGAAGTGTAAAGTCTGTTAGAAGTGTCAATGTAGTGATTTATCAAGTATGTTAATGGTAAAGGACGTGGAACGGGGGATGTATGTACTCAAACTAAATTTTCTGGATCAGTTTATAGTTGTTCATAGTTAAAAATGCAAATAAAAGACTATAAGGTTAAAATTATGAGAAAAGGTTTAGGACATTACAAAGAAACTTTTAAATGAAATATCAAGTTGCCAGAGCCTATGTAAAAATGTGTCAATGTACCCTTGTTCAAAATTTATATCTTCTCATTAATAAAAGTATTGCTGAACAAACTATAGTAATTTTTTTTGTTTTGAAAATACTGTGGTTTGAATGTAAACATCAAACTGATTAAAAGCATTATGTAAAGATCCAAACTTCATTCAGTAGTTGTAATGTAACAGTAGCAGTGTGATTGCTTTTGTTTTGACCAACAACACAACTTACTAAGAAATGTGGGGAATGCGTAAGCCAACCTGAGCAGGAAACACAGGTTCAGCTCCTCCCACACCCACTGTAAAAACACAAACACCTGCACACTGAGATTAATGGTTTAGGATGGGTTCTGTACTGGGGTTTAGTAAATGTTCAGTAGGGGTTCTGTATTGGGGTTTAGTAAAAGTTCTGTATATAACTCGAGTCAAGCCTGCTGTGCAGAATCTGATTGAACACTAAACTTTTGAGTGTCGTGATCCTCCAAGACTGACGCCCGACTCCCACCAGTCTACAACCAAGACAGATAAACACGCCCCACACACAACAAAACAACCTCATATATGCATATTCACACACAGCTTTATTGTAAAAACAACAACAGTGAGGTGAAATGTAACAGTCCTACGTGTAACAGAGCATGTAACACAGCAACAGGTAAAGCAGCAGCTCTGACGTAATGGGAAAGTAAAATCACTTCTACCAGGCACTTAGGGAGAAAGAGTAAGAGAAAGACTCGTCACCAAACCAGACAGACATGGACGTTTAAGAACAAATAAACAACAAAAAAAAAGAGATAACTGGGAGAGTGTTCAAATCTTAGTATACCTTAAAATATGCACAGACTTGTTGACATTGCAGAGAATACAACCTAGTGCACTACAGTTACAAATCGACCCGTCTACCTGGTGTGCTTTTCCTCAGTACTGGGACATACTGAAAGCCTTCAGTGGTTTATTTTGTTTAGCTACTGACGCTAACGCGACACTACTGCTAACGTGAGGCTGATGAAGCTGTGATGCAGTGGTGTGACACCATTCCTGCAGCAAAGTTCAGAGGTTACTCAGCTCTAACCCACACACACATGCAGTCCAGCACTGCTTAAAGGAGCATTCATAATATCGGATAACATCTGTCGCATGTGTTTAATTCAGTTATGCAATGCTGCATGCCTGCACGCGCGCGCGCGCGCACACGCACACGCACACACACACACACACACACACACACACACACACACACACACACACACACACACACACACACACACACACACACACACACACACACACACACACACACACACACACGTTTCTGACCCAGACATGTATGCATACTTTTCCATGTCACTTTGAATCAAATATAAATTTTTATGAATGCTTTTCTGACCACAAAAAGAAAAACAAGAATCTCATTAGGTCAACACCGACAGTATAGTTGTGTGAACGTTGCAACATTACTCCATTCAAGTAACTTACTTTTGGACAACTAACTTCAATATCTAATAACTGACAAAACAGTACAGTACCCTTCCTCATAGATTATCTACACAACCATAAAACCCCACTAGTTGATGAAAGTGGCTCTGAAGCTAGAAGCTGCTACTAACTAGATTCTCCTGTCAGAAGACCCACAGCAGCTGGTACTAGTCAGCAAAACCAATTAGCTCCATTTATATCCACCCTGAAAGAAGAAAAGAGTGTCTGAATGGAGACACAGATATGTGCACCTATTTTCACTGACAGCAACCACTCGCGCTACATACTGTGCTGTGAAGAATTAAATGAATACCTTTGTCATAAAAATACATACATTATATATAATGGATAAATATACATATGTTGCATGGGATTTCTTTTTTTAAGCTGCTTTGTGTACCGGTTTTTGTGATGATTTCTAACAAACTGTTCAGTAAAACCACTATTTGAAAATATGTAAGACTATAGACCTATAAAAACATTCCTATATGCCACATAAGTCCAATCTAATCTAAGATCACCCGTAAAGCACCACCCGTGGCACCTGCCCGTCTAGAGGAGTGAGGAGTGTGATGGAGGGCCAGAGCAGGTGGTCTGTTTCCAAAGATCCTTGAAAGTGCCTGGGGAAGACTGGATTGACAGTGAAACAGACCAATCAGATGATGACAGGTGCCCAGTCTCTCTCTGTGCGGCCGTACTGTGAGCAGGAGAGCAGTGAGAAGGGAAGAGAAAGGATCTCTTTAAAATCTCTGAATATTCATTTTCCAAACTACGGGTTAGGGTTAGGGTTAGTGAACAGACCTCCCTTACCTGCATATCGGTGAGCTCCTTGTGAAACCTTGTGGCGAGTTCTGGCCCATTCTGCATAGTAGGAATTTGATAAGTCTGCCAAAACACAAACAGAGGTGTTATGCAAGGATAAAACTCCCTGGTCTCTGGTGAGACGCAGGTTGTCTGCAAGTGGGCTGATGTTACTGGAAAACTGAGCGCACTGTAGATTCCTTACAATACATGATTAATGTCTCTGTGTCAGGTGTGGGTGGGAGTGCTGTGAGGAGGAGGAGGGGCGGGAGAGGGGGAGGAGGAGGGCTGTGAGTCACCTGGCCCTGGTACAGCAGGCTGCCGACGGGACACACCACGCAGGCCGTACCCGACCCAAACACCTCCAGCACCCTGCCGGCTTTCAGGGAGTCCAGCAGCTCTTTCATGACAACTGTCCGCTCAGTCACCTTAAACTCACCCTGATACACACACACACACACACACACACACACACACACACACACACACACACACACACACACACACACACACACACACACACAGCTTAACCAACCCTGAAAGCACAATTTAAATACCAGCAGTTTACATTCCTTTAAGCAGTACAATACAATATTATATTGACTTTTTATTAACTGGCTGAGTGTAAAGCACATCATCAGATCTAAACCAAAGTTACACTTTCACTTCCATCTGCCAGTTTCCCTTTTCTGTTGCTCTTCCCTCTTCCCACACTACCCCCGACACACACACACACACACACCTCTCTTACCCATTCTCTGGCCAGGTCCAGCAGAGATTGCCTTGTGACTCCAGGAAGAATGATGCCATCTAGAGGAGGAGTCACCAGCTCCCGCTCTAAACACGGATACACATATGCACACACATTTAGATACAACACACATACAGACACCTTAAGATGGATTCATATTTGGCAGAATACACACATGCACACAGTTCACCTCCTTTCTCATTGGTCCAGTAGATGAAGAGGTTCATGGTTCCAACCTCCGTGATTTCCTCATTGTCTCCATACAGCCACAAGACCTGCTGACAGCCCTGCTTTATAGCTTCAGTCTGCACTGCAATAGTAGGACCGTAGTTTCTGAAAGACAAGACACACTCAAATTTACATAATTTTCCTATTAGAAATTATGAAGAAAATTAACCCTTCATTCTTGGTAATGCAAGTCCAGATTTACTAAAGCCTTACACCAAGGAGATGCACTCGTCAGGAGAAGGAAGGAAGTGGGAGAGTCAGCAACCGAGAGTGTGTGTGTGTGTGTGTGTGTGAGAGAGAGTGAGGGAGTGTGTAAAAGTGTGTGTTGAAGTAAAGCTGCAGTTTGGACACGCAAACAAAGTTGCTCATCTGTGTTGTGTTTACATGATAAATTGAGAATGAATTGTGTGTGTTTATCTGCAGATGTGGAGCAAATCATACCAAGATTCAGATCAAGGAGGCCGTCACATTGTCTGAATTTTACCAGTGACTAATGTCACTAACTTCATTAAAGTCACGTATTAACAAATTAATGCTAAGCACTTTTGTATGAGTGTAACCAAGGGACATCAGTAGACACTGAGGTGTGTTTAAGCACACCAGAGTGCAGCTCAGTGGAAGGTCAGTCTGCCCCGCCCACTATTGACATGTGGGTGGAGTCAAACGAGGTAGGACACTGTGTTTTCCCTGCTGCACATGGCTCAGCTCATTCAAGTTCTAATAATTAGCCAAAAAGGTTAACACAGGCCTCATTACTATAAACAGGTGCAGTACGAGTAGTTAAACAGCAGAACAGGAGCCAGTGTCTTAAGTTTTTTTTTTAAGTTTTAAAACACTCAAGAGGAGAAACAAGGAAGTGGAAATCAAGGACATCGAACTGAAAAGAACATTCCACTCAAACGCTGACACGACTTTAAGAAATTTAGGAGGTCAAGGATCAACATTATACAAATGAAACTGTTCCAATTCCCAGAAGTTTTGGCCTCTGTGTCAGTTTGGTGCTCATCTAGAGCTGTGTGATACGGACAGGGACATCCTACTGCAGTCTGCCTGTCTCTCCACACTGTGGTGGGCACTTTCACTTCCTAGCACATCTGGGTTTGGTCAGAATGCTAAAAGCACTCTAGAGAGAGATTTGTCTAAAGACTCATTTGCATTCTGGAGGCTCCTGCTACATCAGGGCAACACGGTGGCTTGGTGGTTAGCACGTTTGCCTCTCAGCACTGGGGTCTTGGGTTCTAGTCCCTATCTGAGTGGAGTTTCCATGTTCTCCCTGTGTTTGCGTGGGTTTCCTCCGGGATCTCCGGTTTCCTCCCACAGTCCAAAAACATGGAGGTTAGGTAAATTGGCAGTCAACAAAAAATTCTCCCTGAGTGTGTGTCTGTGTCTCTATGTTCAATAAAAAGTAGTGTCTGTGTGCGTGCGTGCGTGTGTGTGCTTGTATGCCCAGTGGTGGATGGTGCTTTGCCACTAGGGTCTGTCCTCTCTCCCCTTCCTGCACCCCATGCAGTCCCCCAGGGGGCTGTGGCTTCCGGTAGAGAGTACGCTGTGCGCAATTGGCTGCCGCTTCTCGCCGGTGTGTGTGTGATTGTCTGTGACTTGTACCTGTGTTAAATTGTAAAGCGCCTTGGGAATCTGGAAAGGCGCTATATAAATAGAACATTCATTCATTCATTCATCAGTGTTGCATCAATACAGTGATTCATTGTGAAACCAGAGAGCCAGCTATGCAAATCTTTAAGCAGATGAGGCACAGAGGAGTCCGTTTTTACCCTTTGTGTGTGTGTGTGTGTGTGTGTGTGTGGATACAGATACTCACCCCCCCATCTTGTAGGCTCCGACACCACCCCTGCAGGCCCGGACGAAGCGCGGGTCTGCCAACAGGGCCACGGGGTTGAAGGCCCCCGTAGCAAAATAGGGGCCCACGGGCCCCACGATGACAAACAGCAGGGCGTGGTCTGAGCGGGACACGCCCAGAGAGGGCTGGCACAACAAGAGAGGAGGCGTTAACAACCATATCCACGCTCTCTCAGGGAGAAATGGCTCTGCACTGTTTAGACAGCTACAAGCAAGCGTGGAGTCAGAGCTAAGTGGAAACAACACAAAGCTCACCTCGACTCCGATGAAGGTGGGCCTGATATACAAGCTGGCGGTGGAGGAGTATGGGACCCACTCCTGGTCCACTTCTATCAGCTTCTCAATACACTTCAGCAGCTCCTTCTGGTCAAACAACTAAAACCAAAACAAAGAGGAGGTGGCAGGACATTACATCACAGGGCCACCGATACCGTCTCCCCTTCCAGACCCATAAATACAGCAACTACCCGTTTTTAGCCAATAAACTTGTTTTTAATTTCAACAAAGTTACAGCTACATGTAATTATGTTAAAACTTAAAAACATTTTCTATTTGCTCAGGAACGGGCGCATGAAAGGAAGGCCGTTTTTCAGCGGCGTGACACGACTGTGCTCCTGCTCCTGGGTTATTGGACATGACCTGACCTTATGCCAGAAGGGTCAGGGTTCACATACTCATAACTGTATGGGTCATCATGGGTCTCGCCTTGGAGTGGCTGTGTTGGGCTACAGTTAGCAAGTGTCTCCACGCTGGTGACCACTTGTGACGTTACAGACCCGTTCGCCGAGTTCCGAATGATTCACGTCGGCTGTATGATGTAAACGCTGTGATTTATACAAACACCTACAGATGTGCAGACCCCTGTAGTGCGAAGGTCATTACTGTTCTGTTGGTGAACAGATTCCATCACCACCTGTTTAATCACTCATGTCTCAGCTGAGCAGCGTATGACATTGTGATCATCACTTTGACAGCTGTGCAGCTCTGGTAGAACATAAGAAATGAGTGCAGGTGGATGATGACACCCACCCTTCCCTTCACTCAGGCCTGGCAATCCACCTCCGTGTGTGTGTGTGTGTGACTCACTGGAAGGCAGCACCTCTCAGAGCTGCGATACATGCGCTCCATGTTAAGCGTGGGCCTGAAGAGCCGGATGCGATTGTCCACTCCACGGAACGCCTTCATCCCCTCGAAGAGCTGGACGACACCAAGGGACACGGAGGGGGGGGGGGGGTAGAGAGGAGAAGAGAAGGAATGAGAGGGAAAGAGCACACAGACAACATCTTTCACGGCCCTCCTGATTTTGTGCCGTTCTGCGGTTTTGCAGAACCCATCGTGCAGTCGGCGACGTTCACAGCGATCTCTTACAGTAATTATAAGACTGGACGCAGCTCACCTCTACAGAGTAGTGGAGCGCAGAGGTGGCGGGGTGAAGAGACAGGTTTTGGAAAGGCTTGATCTGGGGCCTCTCCCAGCCTCCGTTCTTAGACCAGTAGATGGTCAACATGTGGTCGGAGAACTGCTTCCCAAACACCAAGGTGGAGGGGTCCGGTTTGGGCTTCAGGACGGAGCTCTTCTCCACGCTGACATCTGCAGCCTGAGAGAAAGATGGAGGAGAGGAGAGAAGCAGGAGTGATGGTGGACAGAGAGGGAGGGAGGAAAGCGGATATGCGGAAAGGCACGGAGGTTTTTATTCATGATCACTGATTGCACATGCACTTTATAAAACAAATTCTGGATTCACTCATGCCAGCTGAGATTTTTTACTAAAACAATTAAACAAAATTAAGCTGTGAGGTGGAAGCTGGGGTGCTGCTGGCCCAGACAGATAAAGAACAGGTTGGAAGAACAAAAGCACAGAGAGGGAGGGAGGGAGAGAGAGGTCAGACCCCACAAGATCACAAAAGCCATTACTACACACTCCAGGTCAATGCAGATTGCTTTGCTCTCCAAATAAACACCGCTTGCAGCAAAAATCTCAAGGAGTGCAATATTTTCCGACTGGTTAACAGACATTCAGTCAGCTTGCGAAACCTGGCTGCGCCGGTCCCGCGCCTGCTCTGAAAAGAATTGCGCGAGCACGGTCACGCGCTAGCACGAGCGGACTGTTGCCACAGCTGACACATACAACACCGCCGCGCGCTCCAGTTCTCGTGCCGTCCTGCTGGTTTGGCGACTACCTTGAAGGACGAGCTGGAGAAGCGCCACGTTCCCAGCGACACGGGGAGAGGTTGAAGGAAACGTCCACATATTGCCTTCAGAAAAGAGAGATCGAGTGTAGTTGTTAAAATGAAAACACATTAGGACACGGCGAACCCGCACACAAGTTCATGTTCATGAAACTCATACACGATGGACTCCGAAGTTTTTTGTTTGTTTGTTTGTTTTTTACTGGCGACATGACAAGGGCGCTCGAGACATTTGTTCTTTTCACACCCTTTGTACTTGCAACATACACTGCTGTACAGCACCTGAAACCCACACGTGCACTTCAAACGTACAGCTGTCTCTTGACGTCCTGTGCACGTGTCTAATAAACCTGAAACGTCCTTGTCCAAGTGTGTGCACGCGCGCGCGGGTGCGTCGTAGCAACACTACAGGTCGCGAGCGTGAGTTAATAGCAAAATAATGGCAAATTAATACTAGATGCATCTGCTCATTTGCAAGTTACGCAGCTATCAAAATAACAGTCATCCGCTATACAACTGATAATTAATACATATTTTGCCAGTGAATACAAAATATAGGACATATAGGACGCTCGTGTAGTAACTTAAACGCGTCTTCGCCGACCGCTTGGCACTTAAAGTGACCACGTTGCATCTAGCGAGCTACGTAAAAGGAAAAGGCTCCGTCACGCTGCCTGGCAAAGCAACGCGATCCATTTATTGCAGGCGTTTTTATCCCAGCTAGCGTAAAATAATTTAGATCGTGATCTATGTGTAATCTGACGCTAGTGTACGATAATTTTGAGCACTGGTTAGAGCGAACGTGCGTTTAAGGAAAGAAATTAATAAAACATAAAAAGGGGCTATACACAGGTTCAGCTTTCAACCACAAAATCTGATTTAAAACAAATGTAATTGATTGATAGTACAGAGGTAATTTAAAGGACGATGAAGTTATTTTGTTGCATATGCGCGACAATATTATTTGATCGGAGCAGCGCATCGAGGTTTAAGCATCGCTGAATTAAACAGTTATCTAAAGATGCAGGCATATTTAAACAGACCTATTAATTATTGACAGAGTTTTCTATCCTTAGTGTAAGAGATACAATGCTCATTGAACTCACCGTCCTTAGCGCTGCCATCGCCGCTGAGTTATGAATGGAAAAGTCGTCCGTGTGGAAGCAAATTCTCTAAATGGTTGTTTCTAAGCGTTCCGGATTGGTCGCGTGTGGTCGTGTCGATGTTTACCTTCAATTTGTATATTCATAGTCAGACATGTCCGTTACCTTATGCTATTTACACGCTGTGTTCATGTCAAGTCCATTACAATGTTATATAAACATTGTCATATATAAATCAATTATCTAACATGTCCCGCAATCAAGTACATATAAAAAACAACATGAATTGTTTTTTTTTTTTTTTTTTGGAAAAACCAAAGTAGAAAAAAATTTGCTCAGAAATGCATAATATTGTGATATAGCATTCATACATTAATGTCTAATTTACAATATCTTATTTGAGGCTGTGGCTTATCCTCTCATAAATAGCAGTAAGTGTAGTAAGTGATTCGTATGTACCAGAATGGATCAAATAATTAAATCATTTTAATAAGTGGGTTCAGCAAGGTCGGTCGTGCCAACAATACTGCCTTGATTGGACAAAATAAGGGGCTTTGAACTGTCCTCTTATGTTGATTGGACAGTAGAAGTTTGCGTTGTATTTTTGTTCTTGAATCCATGTCGCGCTAGGGTTATGCAGATTTGACGCAACTCAAGCTATTTAACGCACAACATTGTCACAAAATCAAAAAAGAGAAAGAAATAAATAAAAAAACTAAGGCAAAATAAAGAAATATAAATAATTGTTCCCACAAACCTTTAGGTACAAAATACAAAACAACAGTCTCCATCAGAAACATATTGACCAGCTGGCAATTAAAATCATAAGAAGTAGTTTTACAACCCAGGGAATACACCAACGCTGCATGTGTATTTCGGAGCACTATAATTCAGAAACTGCTACTGTCAAACAAGATACTCTGGAGTTTGGCTTTTCGTCCTTTTTAGCTGCACTTTGCTTCCAGACCAAGACGTGATGTGCAGCAGGCAAGCTAGCACATACCTGCTCCTTCCACGTGGGCTTTCCGAGGACGGTTACATTGCAGCTAGAGTGCAGTTGCTTGCTTCCTTTCAGACACTAACCCGTAATCAGTAAGAACAACCCAGAATGTTAACTGATATGCTGTCGTGGAAAGAGACCTTGTGACTTACACGTCTGCCTCTCTAGACGTCTGAAATCAAAAAGCGATCTCAAGTATTCATTTATATTAAAATTTAGGGCATTTAACAGACGCTCTTATCCAAATTGCTCACTGTGGTACCCTAGCCCTTTACCAGTGGAGCAGTTGGAGATAAGTGTCTTGATAAAGGGAACTTCAGTTATGGCCTGGGCCCTGGGTATTCTGTCTTACTAAACATTTGAAGATGTGAATGAATTAATCTTAAATTTATTTTGCCCCTTTCAAGATACCCAAGGTCGTTTTACAATTAACACAGATACATGTGATTAAATTTATACTGAGGTGATTTTATCCTAGAGGAATTACATGTTTAGGCTACAATATTGAGACAGTAAAGATTAATTCAAATCAGGAATCTTGTATCAGCAGCATGTGAATGTATTCAAGCTGCATTAGATTTGTTCTGTTGAAGAATATAATTTGGTCACGTGACTGAGAAATAAACAGACAAGGTGCTGGCATGTCATGCCACTGTGCTCATTTAATTTCCAAACATAAATGCCCTGTGTGTAGGTCAGCTTCAATTATGAAACAATCCAGCTTCAATTATGAAACAGTCCAAATATAAAATAATAACATGATCTATTCTGCTAAAGTAGTCTGTTAAAATGCTCCAAAACAAGAGTGTGGCTATTCCTACAGAACATAACACTCCTGCTCATCTTCCAAAATTAGTATTGAGCAACTCTATTCTGACATGATCTATTACTCAGAACACTTTGCGTAAAGACAGAAATGTGTAAAATATTGTATTAATCAAAAAATATTATTGAAACATTCCTTAGTTTATCATTAGCAAAATACACAATGAATATAGTGAATGTAAACAGCAGCTAAAATCTCTTCATGTAAAATCTCTTTATCGGTTTCTGATTATAACATAATAACATATAAAATACAATATAAAAACCCCCCAAAAGAAAGTTCCTCAGTAACCCTTGAGTAAAACCCAGAAACCAATAAACCACCATCTTCAACACGCTGGTTGCAGTGCATTGTGGGTCAGGACGTTTAAGGCACCTGGCTCTTGAAACTATAGTTCAGTTCCGCCCCTCCGCTCAGAAACAAGTCTATGCCTGTGCAGAAGGTGGCGTCGGCGGCCAGGAAGAGAGCAGCCAGCCCGCTCTCCTTCTCGGTCCCCATGCGGCCCAGCAGCTGTTGGATAGGACAGGGAGACATGTTGAAGCTTCTCAATCATGCCGCCATTGAGTACAACAGCTCAGCGATTTATCTGCTGCTCAACAGGTTATAAACAGGTAACATGTTATTGATTAAGACCTCCATGAACTGTCATGTCTACACTTTCACCTGAGGGAAACCATAAATGGTGAAGAGAAGGGTTATTCCCCAAACAAAACGAAAACACTGTGTCCAACAGACCTTGGCATGCATGTCAGAAGTTGGTTTTAGCATCTTTCAGAAAAATACTTTAAAAGAACCAGAGAATATTCTTGAGACTTCCCATAGCCCCAACCTAGCATTTCCGATTGTTAATGGGAGGCTGGAGGGGGTGTGGGGTAAAAGAACAGTGGGGATGAATGCTTGTCAGACAGCAGATGTTCAGATATACTCTCAGATATTGCTCATTTGTCTCGCTACCTGGGCGTTCTCTCCATCTCTGATGGCTGCAGCAGCGTCAGCTGATTGGCCGGCTAACTCCTCCCACAGAGGTGTCATCACGTTGCCAGGGGATATACTGGAAGATGGATAAGACGAACATGAAGATGGATCAGTTCCTCATAAGAAAACTTGCTGAAGAACTGTAGAATTTAAAGCTTAAACTTTTTAACTTTTTCTTTAAAAAAGAGGGGATTCCATAAGTTTATTATTTCAGAACCAGCAAGATGGGTGTGATAACTACTAACACATGTACAATATGTAACGGCAGGCCTATTACTGAGAAACAAAACTTACCAGTTCACCCTTACATGGTAGCGGCTTTCATCAACAGCCATCGCTTTAGTCATGGAGGTAATTGCCCCCTAGTGGACAAAAAGCAGAATGACGTCTTTTGCGTGCAATTTCTTACACATTGGTTCTCAGCATTACTCCTATATACCCCATCATCCTATATACCCCATCATAGCAAATGACACCTGGCTCCAGTAAAATAAATAAATAAATGTAATATTTGAGCATGAAACTGGATTTAGTTGGACTCAAATGATTCACTGCAATTACAATCCTGTTTGCCATCTCCACTATCAGCTAATATTGGATTTCTATTGTTCTTTTGGAACCATAAAAGCTGCACTAATTGGTGCCCAAATGAGCCAAATGCCACCCAGATGTGTGCAGGTCCAAGGTCTGCAGCCCCCACACTCTCACCTTAGTGGCCACGTAAGGGGCCGCATGCTTCTGTCCAATGGAGGCCACCAGGCTGGAGACGTTTATGATGTTGCCTTGAGTTTTTCGCAGGTAAGGAAGAGCATACTGAACAGAAAGAAGAAAGAGAAGCCAGTTGAGATATTCTCCAGGTGTAATGGAGACCACCACTCAAGTGGTGAATGTGTTCTATCTGCCGTGAGCTGCCCCTTTTGGCATGCAGGTCAGAGCACACTTCACCAGGTCAAACTCAGATTTCAGACCTGACACAGCCACTGAGCCACTGTCTTCTACCTGTGCTACTTTTTTTTTTTTTTTTTGGGGGGGGGGGGGGGTCAGAGGTGAGATGGAAGTATCAGGCCATCGAGAGTGCGCCTAGTGTGAGGTCAGGGTGAGGTCTGACTCCCTAGTGAGAGATGTTGGAGTGACCCTGGATGAAGGGTGTTGGTGTGACCTTGGATGAGGGGTGTTGGTGTGACCTTGGATGAGGGGTGTTGGTGTGACTCTAGATGAGGGGTGTTGGTGTGACCCTGGATCAATGGTGTTGGTGTGACCCTGGACGGTCGTGGCATGGAGGTCAGAGGTGGAGGTTGGTGTGACCCTGGATGGTCACACCAGTGCTGGAGGTACCGGAGGCATGTGCAAGTAATGTGTGCACGGGCTGCATGATGCACTGCATTACTTTACAAACAATTACTTCACACTGTATTACCACTATACAAACAATTACTGCACACTGTATTACCACCAGACAAACAATTACTGCACACTGTATTACCACTATACAAACAATTACTGCACACTGTATTACCACTATACAAACAATTACTTCACACTGTATTACCACTATACAAACAATTACTGCACACTGTATTACCACTATACAATTACTTCACACTGTATTACCACTATACAAACAATTACTGCACACTGTATTACCACTATACAAACAATTACTGCACACTGTATTACCACCAGACAAACAATTACTGCACACTGCATTACCACTATACAAACAATTACTACACACTGCATTACTACCAGACAAACGATTACTGCACACTGCATTATCACTATACAAACAATTACTGCACACTGCATTACCACTATACAATTACTACACACTGCATTACCACCAGACAAACGATTACTGCACACTGCATTACCACTATACAAACAATTACTGCGCACTGCATTACCACTATACAATTACTGCACACTGCATTATCACTATACAAACAATTACTGCACACTGCATTACCACCAGACAAACAATTACTGCACACTGCATTACCACCAGACAAACAATTACTGCACACTGTATTTACCACTATACATAAAATTACTTCACACTGCATTACCACTATACAATTACTGCGCACTGCATTACCACCAGACAAACAATTATAGCCACACTGCCATCACTTCTATGTCTAGAAATGGATGGAAGAATGGATGACCATTTAGACACATTTCAACCTGATGTTGGACACTGCTGAAAGGTACCCCACTGAATGTGCCTGTTCTATTATAATTAGTGATTTTAAAGTCAATACTGACAAACATCTTGGTTTTCTGGGGTTTTTTTGGCCTGTCACAGCATGTGATAAGTACCTCCCACACCTAAGGTCATACACTGGAGTGCTGCCAATAATCTACTTAATAAATTCTAAAATTGTGAAAATGATCGATAAATAAACAAAACAATAAAAATGTAAAACAAATTTGCAAAATGAGCTGGGAAGGAGAAAAAGCAGGAGGACAAACTCTGCAAGACAGACAGGACCGACAGGATAGGGGCTTTCACCTTTGATGCAAGAAAGTAGCTAATCAAGTTTAGATTGAGCAAGTCTTTAAATTCCTCTGCACTGGTCTCATCTGTGGTTTTATGAGGAGGATCTGTGAAAAAGAAGACAGACTTTCCTGGGTTTGTTCTCACTGGCATCAATACCGTGACATTAATACTGTGACATCAATACCGTGACATTCATGGACGTGGTAGTGGGGGGAAAAGTGGACCTGACTACCCAGGGCCCGAGTAGAGAGAGGGGCCCATTTTGCTCATGTGCCTCATTTACTGGCATTTATAGAGGCCCACTGACATTGAGAGTGTACAAGGCTCAGAATTAGCTGCTACATCCCTGGTGACATTAGTACTGTGACATAGATACCGTGACATAAATACTGTGACGTCAATACCATGACATTAGTACTGTGACATAGATACCGTGACATAAATACTGTGACATCACTACCGTGACATTAGTACTGTGACATAGATACCGTGACATTAGTAATGTGACATCAATAAAGTAACATTAGTACTGTGACATCAATACCGTAACATTAACACTGTGACAGACACTGTGACATTAGTACTATGACATCAATACCGTAACATTAGTAATGTTACATCAATACCATGAGATTAGTACTGTGACATCAATACCATGACATTAGTAATGTGACATCAATACCGTGACATTAGTAATGTGACATAAATAAAGTAACATTAGTAATGTGACATCAATACCAGAAATTTAGTACTGTGACATCAATGCTGTGACATTAGTACTGTGACAGTACTGTGACAGTTCTAGAATTTTGTGCGATTTCTGGGAATGACAGCAAGCTTTAACACAACTGAACTATGACCCAAAAACCTAAAAGTTAGTTTCAATATTGGCCTATCAAATCATGGAAACAAAGATGAGGCTACTTACGCCATCCAGCATTATTGACCATACAGTCAATTTGTCCAAAGTGTTCGACGGTCACTGTGATCAGTCTCTAAGGAATGAAAACAGAAACGTGTGTTCAGGTTAACAATGTTGTTAGAATTTCCTACAAGGATAATCTCTTTCTGAACATAAGACCTGATGCAAGCCTGATATATGTTATCATTCTGTCCTCATTCCAACCCAGCAAGCCTAGCCCAGATTTCCTGTTCATGTCTAGACTGTTTTATTGCCTACTCTGCAAAATGTATTCTACATCTGTTCTTGAACATCATGTATGACCTCCTGTCAACCCGTAATACACCATGTGACCATATCTTCGCACACACTTCCCTTTTTACCATGATACTGCATATTGTAACCATATATATATATTGGCACCCCTGTTTTAATAAACTGTGCTTGTTTCTTGGTACGATCAACATTGACTCTGTGTCTTTTCTACTGATCATTAAAGTTACCCGGGGCCCGAAGGACGAGGAACCAGAGCATTGAGAAGTAGCGGTGGGATCTGAGGGCTAACTTCACCGTGTTCCCCGAAGTCACAGCACAGGGAGTAAAGAGAACCCTTACAAGAGTCTAGTGAACAGTGGCCCTATAGCCAATGAGTGTGTGGGGAAAACAGACCTTGATGTCATCTTCTTTGGAGATATCACAAAGCACAAACAGACATGAGCCTGGCACTGCAGCATTGAGCTTGGCCTCCAAAGCTTTGCCTTCTTCTTCTTATGAGGGGAAGATAGAACAGATAAAATAAACACACACATGCATATGAAGACATACTCAACTGCCATAATGGCATCATTCTCATTATTAATCCACAATAGCCTACTGAAACAATCCAATAAACAAGAAAGCCCAAAAAATAATCAAATAAAAAACTAAAAACGAAATAAATAAAAAAAAACACTTACGTTCTTTGCCGCAGAAAACAACTTTGGCACCGTTTTCCACTGGAAAGACGAACAGTAACAGAACTTGAGTAACACTTTCCAGTATTTTTCTCTCTTTTCAACGAAACACGCGCAACCTACCGAATGCTTTGACGATGCCTCTCCCAATCCCCCTCGAGCCCCCGGTTACAATGGCAACTTTGTTGCTATAGCGTTGTGCACTAGCCATGCTTGCTTGCCACGCCGACGAGACCAATTCACCGATCAGCGCCTTGCACAAATCAATAGAGTTGTCCAACGAAAGCGAATGCTGTCACGTGACCCTCCTTCCGCACACGAGCTGTGATGTGTGTTGTCGCGTGCCTGTCACGGGGAGCAGTAACGCGCCGCTGGGTTCTAATTTTGTGGAAGTTGCATAAAATCGGGCCCCGGTCACGTGATCTGTTCACAATCCCACCTGTGCGTTGTGGTACTTGTAGTGTAAAATGATTCATCTTGTTTATTTATATATCTTTTTCAGCGCCAGAGGCATGGGCTACCCAATAACGCAAGGACCGAGAATAATGCATACATTGCGCTGTTAGAATCGACGAGAGGTGTTAATATAATACTCTAAATACGTCGAATAGTAGGCCCACATATTTCTCTACATAGTGTACACACAATTTACTAGCAAGTCGTATTACAAAATAACTGACCGTATCAGTTACGTAGATGTAATCGCAAAGTGTACAGGGAAATCTTAAAGCCAGCTTGAAGATATTTGGAGATTACACTGCACGGCGTTTTAATACCTTTTTTTTTTTTTTTTTTTTTTTAATCAGTTTCTAGAATCTTTCTATCACGTATGTGTTTTAAATGACAGGAATTCAATTTTACAAAAAATGTATGTTGCTTATTAATAAATAAAGCTAACACCTTATTGTCTAACACTTACACTTGTTATTACAAATGTCTAATATGTATGGCTGTATGATATTCACAGTAACCCCTGGGAAGCAAAGTTCTCTCTATTTATAATAAAGTTCTCTCTGCTTATAATAAACTTCTCTCTGTCTATAATCTGCCTGGCTGGCTGTTGCCTGCACATATCCTGAGGAACATCTCTCATCAGTGTCCAGTAATAGTTTGCAAGCATAGAGGGGATACACTTTCCCTGGCCCCACAATAAGAAAAAAACAACAAAAAACAGATTTTAAAAGATAAATAAATTACATCCTACTCATAAGTGAGGCAGAATAAGCACCTCAAGGGCATCTGTGTTCGGTTGTTGTTTGACACATTAGATGAGTGTGTGTGTGTGTGTGTGTGTGTGTGTGTGTGTGTGTGTGTGTGTGTGTGTGTGTGTATGTGTGTGTGTGTGTGTTGTGTGTGTGTGTGTGTGTGTGTGTGTGTGTGTGTGTGTGTATGTGTGTGTGTGTGTGTGTGTGTGTGTGTGTGTGTGTGTGTGTGTGTGTGTGTTTGTGTGTGTGTGTGTGTGTGTGTATGTGTGTGTGTGTGTTTGTGTGAATGTCATTGTGTGTGGGTGTATGTTTGAAAGAATAATTTGTGCGTGAACATTGTGAGAGTTGAATGACTTTATCTGGTGAGACAGACACCATTGTGTATCTATTCCATTGTTCTGGAACCATGATTATTTGTGAAAAGTGTCAAATGTGCTGAATGAAACTCAGAAATGTCAGAAATAGAGCGAGACAGAGAGGGCAGCTGATGAACGTCTAAGTAGAAGAGGAGGACGAAGGAAACGAGTGGTGACATTTGGAACTGGCCTGCGTCTGCTGGGGGGGCAGCTGGGGTGATGTGTGTGTGTGTGTGTGTGTGAGTGTGTGTGTGTGTGTGTGTGTGTGTGTGTGTGTGTGTGTGTGTGTATGTGTGTGTGTGTGTGTGTGTGTGTGTGTGTGTGTGTGTGTGTGTGTGTGTGTGGGTGTGTGTGTGTGGGGAGGGGGATGTGGGTTGATGAAGCCTGGATTGAATTTCAGCATGACAGCATTTCCTAACATTGCTGTGAGCGCGACACACAGTGCAGGGCAAGGGAGACAGGAGACAGTCACCTGCAAACAGCCTCAAATTTCCCCACTGCCTTGCGTGAAGGGAACAGGCGCCCCCTACTGGAGGCAGTGGGAGTGGTGCGAACGGACTGCAAGGTGCAGGGAACCACAGACACACGGTGGGGAGTTGGGAGGGAGTTGAGAATCAGTTGCTGTCGACAGATGAAGCAGTCTAGTCTTACAAGAGATCAGTCGAGACTGTAGGTGACTGATTCAAGATTAGTGTGGAGACACCTGGTGAAGCTCTTCAGGAGGAAGAGAGCACTCCCTGCTGTATTGTACTCGACACTCAGCTTCCTGTGAGTCTGCCCCTGTTCTCTGGGGAGATGTATGAGTGTGTTACATGATTTGGTACCTTTGGTTTTGTTTCTTGAGGCAGATTAGGTAAAGACTAAATCATTTTCAGTGCAGGTGTTTGTTAGTCCACTTTTGAGGGCTCCCTAGTAACTGTTTCATAGTTTGTGAATGACACAGAAACAGTTTATTTTGGAAAAAGGTCTTGGATTTATTTGGGAGGTTATTTGCTTTTTTGTAATTAAACTTTTTTTAACTTTTAGACTTTTGAGTAACTGTTAAAATATAAACCTCGAATTGCTACAAAACTTTGACAGGAAGTAGTAGTACCTTAATTTATAACATTTTTCATTTGCATTTATAGTGAATTTTTCTGATAAATAATAAAAAGACTGACTTAAAAAATACTCCTAACTGTAATAGATTACAATAAAATTAAAACCTAACTGTAATAGCTGGGATGATAGTAAACAATTAGAAACGACCGGATCTTTTTGTAGGCCACGTTTAGCCAGAGAAAGATCAGAACCTTTTTTCTAAAGAACATCAACCCTTGAACCCTGGGTCTAAAGTGTGCTTCAACAACCCAAATGTAGTCTTGGGGCAGTGGTGACTGGATTAACTAACCCACTCCCCACCCCCTCTCTGCACCCCGCACATGCCACACTCAAATAACACGACTGCATTACTGCTCTCCATGACATGCCGCCGTGTCCCTCTCTCCACCGACCCCAGCAGCGGAGCACCGTGAGCGGGAGGAATGGACGGCCGGCGGAGGCGAGGAGGCGCGGGGGAGGGGAAGGACGCCAGTGCCGAGGAGGTCGGGGAGCGCACCGAGACTGACAAGAGGAGCAAAGAGCAGCGCAACCAGGCCGAGAAGGGAGAGAGGGAGCCACGCGAGGGCACGCGAGAGGGCACGCGCGAGGGGGAGCCGCGCAAGAGGAGACGGTCCACCTCGCAGTTGCGCAGCGGCGGTTGGGCGTTGAGCGAGCGCCTGGCCATCAATGTGTCGGGCATGCGCTACGAGACGCAGCTGCGCACGCTGGCCCAGTTCCCGGACTCGCTGCTGGGCGACCCGCGCCGACGCCTGCGATACTTTGACCCGCTGCGCAACGAGCTCTTCCTGGACCGGAACCGCTTCTGCTTCGATGCCATCCTCTACTTCTACCAGTCGGGCGGACGCCTGCGGCGGCCCGCTAACGTGCCGCTGGACATCTTCATGGATGAGCTACGTTTCTATGAACTGGGAGATGATATCATGACCCGCTTCAAGGAGGACGAGGGCTTCCCGAAGGACGAGGCCAAGCCGCTGCCCGAGAACCCGCTGCAGAGGAAACTGTGGATGCTGTTTGAGCACCCGGAGTCGTCCGGAGGTGCACGCATCATCGCCATCATCAGCGTCATGGTCATCGTGGTGTCCATCGTCATCTTCTGCCTGGAGACCCTGCCTGAGTTCAGGACAGAGAAAGAACTGAGAGAGGTGAGAGAGAGAGAGAGAGAGAGAAAGAGAGAGAGAGAGAGAGAGAGAGAGAGAGAGAGAGAGAGAGAGAGAGAGATTGAGTGAGAGAGAAAGAAAGTGAGTGAGAGAGAGAGAGAGAGAGAGAAAGAGAGAGAGAGATTGAGTGAGAGAGAAAGAACGAGAGAGTGAGAGAGAGAGAGAGAGAGATGTTGTTTGTAGAGGTGGACATGTCTCATATAGAGATAGTGTGTAGAAGTGGACTCAGTGTGAGAGAAATGATGAACTGATGACGGACAGTGGGGGTGTCTGAGCAGATGATGTAATTTGCAATCCATATAAGCAGCAAGAGGCACTTAAAGAACCACATGGTGGTGGCAGAGGTAGCTTACTGTGTTACAGGACTCTCACTGTCAAATCATCATCCCAAAGCTTTCAACACACACTTTATCTTTTACCAACTGCAAGTGCACATGTACACAGTCTGACACATGCACATGCAGTCATAGAGCCACATTAAATACAGTATATTAATTATACAGTAATATTATACAGTATATTAAGGGATTAAAGCAGTGGCTGACAGTGTGGCTAAGAGCTCGGTGAGTGAGTCTCAAAGCAGGAGAGAGAGAGAGTCAGAGAGAGTCAGAGAGAGAGAGAGAGGCAGCCTAAAGCTGAGATCATTATGGATTTAAATCTGATCCACTGGAAGCAGAGAGTTGAATCAGGAGTGTGAGGAGACAAGAGAAATTCAGCAAAACCATGGATGAGTGACGAGGAGAGAGAGAGAGAGGGGGAGGGAGGGAGGAAGAGAGAGGGAGTGAGAGCAAGTGAGAGTGAGATAGTGTGATTGAGTGTGAGAGTGAGAGAGAGTGAGAGAGGAGAGAAGTAACAAAGAGCAAAGAAGAGAGGAAGAGCAGGAATGGAGAGAGGATTGTGATGAGTTTGGATTATGCTGTATCAGATTAGTTTCCTAGTGGCTGGCCAACTTCTTGCTCACCAGTTGCTAGTTTCCAAACTCCACCTGTGTTTCTGGGCAAGGAGGACAGATACAGATGAGGAGTGAAATAAAGTGTGTGAGAGAGAGGGGGAGGGAGTGAGTGAGGGAGTGACGGAGGGAGGGAGAGAGAGAGGGGGGAGAGTGAGGGAGAGAGAGGGGGGATGGCTGAGGGGCCATATACTCATGTTACATCTTAGGGACCTGAGGCACTATATTTAAAACAAGGACAACCCTCAAACAACATCAACAGAGAGAGGAATAACTGCTCATCATAAACACACTGACTCACAGGCTTAATCAGGTATGGAAAGATTCGGAGGCTACAAGAAGGTGCCTTTGCTTTCACTGAACTGGACAACTGAGCTTCCATATGGAGTCTGTGTACACATTCACACACAAAACATCAATTCACACACACACACACACACACACACACACACACACACACACACACACACACACACACACACACACACACACACACACACACACACACACACACACACACACACACACCCACACACACATGCATGTATGTTAACTCAAAACAGCCAGCTGCACACACACTCACACACCACATGAGGAAATACTACATTTACATTTAAATTTACATTTACGGCATTTAGCAGACGCTCTTATCCAGAGCGACTTACAAAGTACTACAAAAGTACTACAAAATACTACAGTAGCTGTGATGTATTCTCAGTATAGTCATCATATGAATGTATATATGTAAGAGGAAACTGCATACATGTGCATGTGGAAAATCTGTAATGTGTATAGATGAGTGAATGTGTGTGTGTGTGTGTGTGTGTGTGTGTGTGTGTGTGTGTACAGATGAATAGTGTTGAGTGTGAAAGGAAAAACTGTATGCAGTATTCTGGCAGCTCTGTACATTTGGGCTCACTGTTAGAGTGTACGTGTAATATTAATTACAGAGAAACCATGAGTCAATACTTTGATTTCCTGTTTTTAATGGAAATCAGTATGAGTACAGTAGCTACACAGTATCAGCGTGTTGTCACACATCTCACACACTGTTAGTCTATACAATTAGTTACTGGGTAATGTTTGGTATCCGTTACCAATATTCTATTTTATACCAGATTCAACTTTATACAGAATATGCATATGTTTAATTTTACTTCTGAACTCTAAAAGGGTTTTATTTGAAGCAAAATCTGTAAGAAAACATCAGTACGAAAATAACCTCCCCAAAAGTTAAAATGAAGCGCTGGTAAATAAACTTAAGTGTGTTTCTGATGATGTAGGACCTGCTAGGCTTACATTCCTAATATTATCTTGAATGCCTAAAGAGTTGAAGTGCCAGAATAATATTATCAGAGACCCAGTTTCTGAAATTATATCTCCTTTTGTCAAAACATCGCACACTTTTGCAATAATCAAGCACTTCATCCAAAACTCTTTCAACTCTTGCCAAAATTGTATTTTTGCATTCAAACTCTACACACAAACATCAGATGAACAGCCTTTCCTATATGACAACTACACGCTGATGTGACAAATGTGCAAAAAACTATAAAAACACTACAAAACCTGTGTTTGAGTGTTCAGTGTGCATTCTGCTGTAAATGTGTTCGTAGTACTCACATATACATGTGTATTCACAATCATACAGGCTATTCAAGTAAAACACAATTACAAGGGGAATGTTTATTTTTTGCATGAACAGATATGCAGCACATCACCTGGAGAAGGGATATGCGATGGTGGGGTTGGTGACCTGCTCCATGCTGAAAAGAACTCAAAAGGTCAGAGTAATAGAGAGTATAGTGGAGGTGAAGCACAACAAATCGTGGGTGTTCAGTGATCCAGTTTGTACTTGAGCGACCCAGTGGAAACGTGTGTTGTACCACACAACAAATGACCTGGACTGATGTGGTCCATCCCCCTAGTGATGGTGAATGAGTATGTTGTGCTCGGTGTTGAGGAAGGTGATGTGGGCAGTGTTGTAGGAACCAAGAGTGACATGATGATGAACACCACTGTTCTAGCAGATGGTGGCACATAATGTGATGTTGCCACTAAGCTGCCCAGGGACTCTGACAATGGCACAGAGTCTTATGATGTTCATTACAGTACTGTATGACAGTATGAAATAGGCATAAAGTAGTCAATATTATGTGACACTGGACAGTGGAATAAAGGGTCAGTGAGAGGATTGCAGAGCATACTTGCACATTTTGCATCTTGACATCTTGCAGTTGTTTCACACTGTCAGAGACGTCAGTAATGATGTGCTGTTGAAGTTGTAAGTAAAAGTAAAAGTATTCTATTGTTTGCTCTGACCATGTTGATGATGGTCTCTTTCTGTTCTGGGGTGTATAGCTTTCTTCTTCCCCTAGCCAGGGGTAGTCCTGCAGTTCTGCAAAAACATGATGATGTATCAGAATGAAATCAAACTGTGCTGTATGTTACTGTAACTACACATATGGTACTACACTACAGTAGTACAGTATACAGTTCAGTTCTGTGAGTTTAGTAGTATGCTATAGAGCAATGGTCTCCTTAGTCTCCTTATCTATTCTCATTTTGATGTGATTTTGATGCTACAGTGCAGCAGCACAGATGAGGTTGGACCCTTTACCTCCAGAAATCTAAACCCATGGTTGTCCACATGGTCAACCTAAGTCCCGCCCCACCCCCTCCTTCCGTGTAGTCCGAGGAACGCGAGCGTAATCCCCAACACTTGACAGAAATGCACTATTGGCAAACAGGCGCAAAGCGATACAGATCGCTTGGGGTTTAGTGAGAGCTTTACTGCGCTGAGCGATGTTTGTGATTTAGGCACATGATAGTTTGTGAAGATATATAATACTGTGCCTTCTGAAACTGGGGGGCTTATATAATGCTAACATAGAGTTAAAAAGACACTGAAAGGGCAGTTAAAATACTGAAGTCTGTCAACCTCTTACATCCAAATGACTAATGTGTCATTAGTCAGATTTTTTTGTCACAGATGGTCATTTTGGACTGGGGATATCTATCAGCTAGATTCCTTTGGTGATACTGTCTCATCCCATTAACAAGAAGAGAAATATCAGAGTGGGTTTTTGGTGGCAGCTGACCCTGTGTGTGCAGTTTTAACCCTCTTGACAGTCTCCTCCATCTCTCCTCCATCTGTACCAGCTCCACCACTTCCTGTGTGGTGCTGGAGAGAGCTCACCTATAGGTTGCTGCCAACACCCACATCCGCTGAGTCAAGATTAAAAACGCATTGCATAGACTTCACTGTAAACTACTGTTTTTATAGTCTACATTTTCATTGATCCAGATTTTAAAATCTGCTATTTTTGTTTGC
This sequence comes from Brachyhypopomus gauderio, assembly GCF_052324685.1. Classification (NCBI taxonomy): domain Eukaryota; kingdom Metazoa; phylum Chordata; class Actinopteri; order Gymnotiformes; family Hypopomidae; genus Brachyhypopomus; species Brachyhypopomus gauderio. The sequence goes on along the minus strand of NC_135212.1, from coordinate 42,816,187 downwards.
AAAAGATATAGCGGGTTAACCTCAATAAACCTGGCTTATTGAGTTGGCTTGCTTTGTAGATCATTGGTAGCCTATATATTGGTAGCCTATATATTTCATTTATGAAAATTAAAAATGATGTTTTCAAAATCAAAATGCTCAAAATGTTTCTGGTCATTTAAGCTCCTATATTCATAACTTTTAGACAATTGGTCAGAATGATTCTGACTGAAGTAAATTAGTAAATCAGTTTATCATCAGTGTAAAAAACAAAATACATTATGTTGGTTAATGACATGGCCAGGGGGTCTTGTGAAAGAGCCTTGTAGAGGATAGATTTAGGATAGATTTCAAGTCTGCTATGTACATGAGAAATAGATCTGTGTGTGTGTGTGTGTGTACGAGTGTGCTTAAGAGTCCATTTTTGTGTGGTGGTGTACACGTCAGAGAGCAGTGTGTATTGCATGTGTGTGTGTGCTGGTGTTCATGTTAGTAGAGACTTTGTGTCAGTATGAGAGTGCATGTGTTAGAGTGCATGTCAGAGTAATGTGTGTGTGTGTGTGTGTGTGTGTGTGTGTGTGTGTGTGAGTGTGTGTGTGTGTGTGTGCGTGTTCGTGAGCGTGCGTGCGTGTGTGTGTGTGTGTGTGTGTGTGTGTGTGTGTGTGTGTGTGTGTGTGTGTGTGTGTGTGTGTGTGTGAGTGAGAGTTTGTGCATGTGAGTGTGTGAGAGCGACTTGGTGTGAATGTCAGGCTGAAGTGTGTGAGCATGTGGCACTGGCATCCTGTGTTTTCAGCGGTGGACCCTCAGTCTTGGTCTTGTGGTTTCCTCCTCTACTCTCCTCCGCTCAGCTTTCCTCTTAAAGGGAAATACAGGCTGGCCCTTCAGTCAGGATTTACCTCCACTTCATTTCTAATCCCTCTGCTATATTGTTTTACTATCGGTTCTTGTCTCTCACCCTTTCTCCTCCTCCTCTTCCTTGTCTTTTTTTAGCAACAACTGCAGCAGCCCCACAGCACCGTCTCTCCCAACAGCACGGTGCAGCCCCTGCCGCCCAGCTCCCCCTTCAACGACCCCTTCTTCATGGTGGAGACCATGTGCATCTGCTGGTTCTCCTTCGAGTTGATCATGCGCTTCTCCTGCTGTCCCAGCAAAATGCAGTTCTTCAAAGACGTCATGAACATCATCGACTTCTTTGCCATCATCCCCTACTTTGTCACGCTGTGGACGGAGCTCGTTCAGTCCCCCGAGGGCACGCCCAACTCGTCTCTGGCCATCATCAGGGTCATACGTCTGGTGAGGGTCTTCCGAATCTTCAAGCTGTCGCGTCACTCCAAGGGTCTGCAGATCTTGGGTCAGACGCTGAAGGCCAGCCTGAGGGAGCTCGCCCTGCTCATCTTCTTCCTCTTCATCGGAGTCATCCTCTTTTCGAGTGCTGTCTACTTTGCCGAAGTAGACAACCAGGGCACGGCCTTCACTAGCATCCCGGAGGCCTTCTGGTGGGCCGTGGTCTCCATGACAACTGTCGGCTACGGCGACATGTACCCGGAGACTGTGGGCGGGAAACTGGTGGGCTCCATGTGCGCCATCGCTGGTGTGCTGACCATCTCGCTGCCTGTGCCCGTCATCGTGTCCAACTTCAGTTACTTCTACCACCGCGAGATGGAGTGTGAGGACAGTCAAGAGTACACGCACGTGAGCACCTCGGTCTGGGAGAAGGATGAGGACAGTGAGGCGGAGGGCGAGGGCGAGGACGGGCCCGAGGATCCCCTGGGCGATTATATGCCCCTGGAGGGTGGGATGGGCAACAGGGGCAGATGCATGCCCGTGAACGGGGCTCTTCCGGCGGGACTGTGCGCAGAACAAGCAACGGAACAGTGGACGGGTAACGTTCGCTACATTCACGAGCAGCTGGTCACCGAGGTCTAAGAGACCAGAGAGATGGGGGGCGGAGACAGAGAGAGAGGGGGAGGCGACTCGGGTGTCTTGGACCGTACGTCTGTCGCTATAATGGTCTGCGTCTTTAGCCAAAGAACTGAGTACAGATGAGAAAGAGGATGAAGAGAAGGAAGAAGATGAAGAGGACAAAGAGGAGGAATAGATGGAGAAAAAGGAGTTGGTTGTGGTGGTGGGAGTGACGTTAAAACATCCATCCAGCTCCAGACTGGCACAGAAGTCATCAAGTCATCGGTGAGCCATTTGAATGTTTCACATCTACACATCACTTTTGGTACCCAATCAAGGTCTTTTATTTTCATCCATTTCTAAAACGATTGATCTACCTATAAATATCCGTGTAGGTATTTATCTTTTTATCTATTTGAGCAGTTGCCATGTCATTGTTAGGATCTGTGTGGACAGTTTGAATAGCACTGACAGAATGTGGCATAGATGTTTAACTTCAGAGGGCAGAAGCTGACTTGATCTGGCACTGTTGCAACGCCAAAGACAAAGAGAACACCCAGGACTGACTCACTGAAATTCATGAGCCCCAAGAGAAAGAGTCAACGTCTTAAACTGCCCATAAGGAATGGACAGCTGACCTGCTGGTGATGAGAATGAGGAGTAAGACGAGCTAATGTGACTGCTGTGCACATGTGCTGTATGTGTGGGGGCTCGTGTGGGTTTGCTTTTTAGGGTAACATATCAGAAGTGCATTTAACTAAAAAATTTGTATGAATAGCAAAAATTTATATTTATTAAAAGATTTGTGTCAATAAATTAGAGAATCTCACTATAGAAATATGAGTACTTTATAGAAATTTTATATAATAGTACTTTATATTTATAATATATATATTTATCTCAAATTGAAAAGAGTTTGGGTATTTTCTCATGTTTTTGCATATTTTCTTAAAGTCTTTCAAGTGACTGCACACTCGTTTCATATAACCTCCGCTCTGTTTATGATGAGGAACCTTTTGACCTAGAGCCCTAATGCTAAAAACAAGAGGTGAGATTTTAGAAACATTTCATATCTCATGTGAAAATATACCTTTACTCATGTGGACCAACTGTTTGGGGGTTTAAAAATGCGTTTACCAATGTGTTTGGTTCACAAAAGTAGTGAAATATATTAGGAAATAACATAGCAATGCTTAATAAATGTCTACACTGGCATTTTGTCTGAAATGGTTTCTGTGCAGCTGCATGCAGAGAGCATCATGGCCCTCAGTGCACTTCCGGGGCATGACCTCTCGTTCCGTGCACTTCTCTCTCTAGGCCTCTCACTCTAGGAACTGCTGAGGGGGGGGGGGGGGGGGGGGGTAGGCAGAGCAAGGGTTGGTGGGAGCTGGTGAGATGCTGGCTGCTGTGGTATTGGGCTCTGGCAGCTGTGAGTCCTCACTGTAAAAATAGAAATGTAGGACGCATATTACTACCAAGTTCAGTCACCAGATGAAGCAGCATTTCTCACCTGAATGTGGACTTGGATACTCGCTCCCTCTTCTGTATTTAAGTAAATTTTGCCACACAAAAATGAAACGATGACAATTGTACCACAAATCAATTTCACACATGTGAAAAGAATACTGCACAGACGTAGTATTTAGCTGGCCAACAGCAAATTTTGTGCCTTAATGTAACCTAGCTAGGGTCCACTATTATAGTGATACTGTAAAATAAATTCACTTACCCATCTTTCTCTCCCCTCGTCTTCTTATTCATGAAAAGAATAAACCCCTCAGGGTCTGAAGTGCTCTTCTCATCCTTGATACTTTCAAGAACCGCTTCAGAAATTCAGCAGCATTGAACTTTCAGTAAAATATTATCACTTGCTAGACGTCTCCGATTGCGACTGAACAAGGAATGAAGGTGTGAGAATAAAGTTGCTATGATTTGATGGTAATCTTTTGGTGACATTCACACAAACTGACACGCGAATCCACAAATCACGCAGTGTATACCTTAGTGACACATGCCTCCATGTGATTAACAGGTTTGTGCATCTTAGCCTCTATTAATTGGCTCCCAGTGTTGACAAAATTGAACGGTTGGACTCCACAGATTCAGGATGTGTTTGACGTTTCTACGCAATATTACCACAAAGATAAAAAAAAAACCCCAGACACATATAAAGTGGCCTGCCATGTTTGTCAACCGCAACAGGTTTGCCGTTTCATTTTCACACAGATTTTTTTAAAACCATTATACTGTATAATTACATGATACATAATACTTTGTCAATAAAAAAATCTATTTATATACTCAATAGTAAAAACATACATTATAATAAATATAGGGTATGTATTCCCCGGACATATAAGTGTTATTTGGGAATCAGGGAAAAGATGTGTGAGTTAATGGGTTTGTAGAAAAGACTTCAGACACAGGTCCTCTTCACTTCTTGATGTGCATAGATGGACTGAACACAGTACGTGGAAGAGGAAACAGTTCCACTCCAAAGGGATCATCCGAGTCCAGAGCACCACTGGGCAGACTGTCCGTTTCTTTTTGCGCTTCTCCCACTTGGTCCATTTTCTGAGTATTCAGAACCGGCAGGAACCAAGAAAGCGAGTGCCCGTGTTTCCCCTTGAACCGCTTTGAAGGGAGCGACACAGGAAGGCCGGTGTGCGGTGAAAGGAACAGACTGCGAGAGTCCAGTAGCAGCTCCCTGAACGTGCAGTCTTCCTGTTTATACTGCTTCTGACGGACAGAAGGAAGAAATAAACTTGTGAGAAAAAAAGCTGTGATTAAAGTTTCTCTGTGATTAAAGTTTCCACAGGGTTCCCAAGCAACGTCCTGGAGTTCCTACCCATTCATATGACGTGGGTTAAGTGCACTGCAGTTGATCAAATTCCCTAATTTGGCATGAGTTGCAATATCTTTTCCTCTCTTGACAGCCAGTACAGTTCTACAGTTTGCTGTATAATATACCTAGCAATACACAGAATTATATCTATGTAATATTAACCTCATGTTTTGTTCATAAAATGTTTTTATTAGACATTTATTCATTATATTTTTGAATAAACTATGACAGTAAAAAAAGTAATGAAGGAGTCCGTATAAGGCTAAACTGCAGCTTTAATTCAGGAGCATCTGTTGATAAACAACAGAGGAGCCTTTTTGGACACAGTGCCTACATTTCACCTGCCTTCACGGCAACGTGTGATTGTTGGAGTCACCTTTGTTGGATTGTTGGACTCACCTGTCCCCTGAGCTGCCCCGCCGGGTCTACACAAAGGAAAAGAGACGTGGCTACGCCTCTGATCACAGTCTCCCCTGCTCGTATTGACCGGAGCTCCAATACGCCTGCAACACACACCAGTGACGATCACGAATTCTGCTTCTGAATAATTACGAACGTTTATGGCAGTGATAAGATTGCGGGCTACATTTATAATGCCAGATTGTAACCAAGCTACACCCCGCAATACACATCACGCTATTTCCTTCCTGTTCATAAAGCTACATGGCGGTAATTAGCGCACTGCATTGGGCTATGCCAATAAAAAAATGTAGACTAAATAAGGCCATACATATTCAAGAATCATACCAAGAATCCCACGACTGAGTAAGCCAGTCATGAGACCAGATGCATAAAAAAGTAACATTTTTTATTAGCAACTTTCACCAAGACAGGAACTGACAGGAACTGTACGGTTGCTCCGAGTTGATGGCACCAGTACTAGTTCTAAACCATGCAGAACAATTCTACCTCTCCTCGGCATTCTGTTTATAGTCTTCCTCTCCAACACCTACATTTGTATTTCTTCTGTACAAACTTGCTGGTATTCTGAGACCCTGCTCAAGCAAGTCACCTTCCTCTTCGTATCCTCGTGCTATCAGTGGCAAAATTTCAAGCACAAAGTTTAGCCAAAGTATTTATTCCATTAAATAGAGACCAATGGAGCAGGCCGCAAAAACTTTGATTTCTGTCATCAGGTCTCACTAACGCGTGGCCTACTGCCCTTTTACATACTCGTACAATTGTCCACACCTGTAAAAGGTTCTGCTGGAAACTTCTTAAAGTAACTGTACATCAGCATGAGGACGTATACAGTAAAAACAAAATAAAACAAAACAAAACAAATAAACAAACAAAAAATCCACACAGCTAGTCGTAAGTTTTCCCGACTCAATTAAAAAGTGCGTCCCGACCATTTTTTTTAATCGTGTCTCTGTATTATAACACAGAAGACTTTTTAATGTTTAAACTAATAAAATGAATACTTCCCCTCGTTCAGGAATTCATCATAAAGCATGTTGTGATGGTGTGTCATACAACGTTATTTAGTCCCTCTTCCCGATTAGATAGCTGGTGTAGGAAAGCTTGTCTATCTCGTGGTGATATATTATTATTATATTATTATCAGATAATTATTTTAATGAGAGTGGAGTGATTACTGATTGAAACTGAAAGCCTTGAGCGAACACATGATCAGCAGGCAGGAGTCACCTACAGTAAGCGCTCTGAACAGAGGACCCGTCCACGGAGCCGTCCTCTCTCAGCTGCAGGAAGAGGCCATGTCTCTTGCTCTCTGAAACACGCACAAACACATGCACACTTGAGCTATTGGGTTATGGGCAACGCACAGTCGCAAGATGGTTATTCTACCATTTTCATAAACTCTTCTGGTGATAAACATAAAGACAGTAGTCTACACATAGATTATGTTATCACTGGAGCATTTTGTGGCGTTCCTTACGTGCTCCTGGCCTTGACACCTGAACGACTTATTCTATTGATTCTAATTATCCCGGTAGTCTAACAACAAAGAACAAAACAAGCCAAGGCATCTCGAAGGCAAGTAACATTTTGAAAGCGTGATCAGTAGAACTTTCACTAAATTACTAACTTAATTCTCCATGAGGCAACAGGAAAAGGCGCGAGCCTACCAGTGTAGAGCAGGCGCTCTCTCGCAATCCCCGCAAAAGGTGCTAGCACGCTGCTGATGGGAACACATCGGCCCGGCCCAAGAGAGAACACCAGCGCAGAGATGCAGAGGAGGGAGCTCACCGGCATCTCACAGGCAAGCGGTGCACAGCAGAGGAGGGCAAACCGCTACTGAGAAACGTAGGATGCTATGATGCTCAGAAGAGGATGCCTCAATGAAATACACAAACATCTGTAGACCACCAGGATCTTATTATACTTATTTAAGGACTGTGGTTTATTAGCATCATTTATCAGACAGATAAACGCGTTCTTAGGAATACGGGGAGAAATGTAGGTTAGAGGAAACAACCCTTGTTAAAATGACTGGGTTTGGCTATTGATGAGAATGTGACGCAGACATTACCGGTGTGCCACCAGTGCACTGTTGTCACTGTACCATCATAACAAAAAGTTAAACACCGATCTAAATGTTTTAGGTGTGATTTCTGTCGACAGAATATGTGACCCCGTTTTACCATCATTATAAATGTTTTAGGTGTTGTGATTTCTGATGGCTGTGCGTTGCTGCCTCTCATAAATATCTTTGTGGAAATGAATGTAACAGTATGACACAACGCCTGAAAACATTTTGATTGATGTTTAAAACTTATTTATGATGAAGGTACAGTGGGGACTCGTATTCTGGTGACTCCACATGGGTACTAAATCAATTATAGTTCATGTTTCCTAACATTAAATTATGTAAAACCATCAATTAAATTGTGTAGGTTTATGGTAATGTTGTAAAACAGTTTTCACAGAATTCGGTAGTCACAGATTTCAGTGTAACCACCCACAGTCATAAGCCACCTATAGGGCAATACAAACTAAGTGTGAGTAAGTAAACAAACAAACATTAATATATGGTGATAGGTAACCATGTAGATATCAGAGTTAACAGCGTAATGTCAATAAATAAAGCCTAGTGATTGTAAAGGTGTATCAAACTTTTCCCAGAAGGGTCAGTCCTGGCCAAGGGTCAGTCCTGATTTTATATCTTGCTTCAGATTGTCTCCTGCTCTGTTGTGTCTTCTGCTCCCATGCCAGTTGGTTTTATCTTCTGATGTCCCGAGTCTCCAGTTTGTCCTTTGACCTCCATCATTCAAGATTGAAGAACAACCCCTGCCACAGCTTATTTCTTCATCGCTCCTCTCTCTCTCTCTCTCTCTCTCTCTGTCTCTCGCACACACACACACACACACTCACACACACACACACACACACACACACACACACACACACACACAGAAGTGTGTGAGATTAAAGGAACCATCCACATAATCTGCTTTCATTTTATTACAAACAGCAAACACTCCAGCTGGGGTTGACTGCCGATGAGAAAGAGGGCTGGCATTCAGTTTAATACAAAAAAAAGAGTGCCAATTTTACAATAACAAACACTCAAAGACAGCAGGAGGGTGTTCCAGAAAGTGGGGTTTTCGGTTCCAAAACGGCTGATTGGAGTTAAAGTAATCAGGGTCGCTCAACTCGGAGTAGGCTGACCCAGACAGAAGCGCGCTCACGCGTATCTATAAAAGGCATTCTTAATGGAACACAGATAAATAAGATTTATCATGGACTTAAACGCGAAAATCAGCCGAGCATCGTATTTCACACCACTGTAGCTTGAAGTATTAATGACTGCGTATGCAGAATATTTAGATATTATTAAACATAAATGTAATACTGCGGTAGCAGTACTGCGGTTCGTCTCCCGAGGCTCCTTCTTCAGTGTTGCGTCGGGGTCCTAACGCCGGTGAGTTCCCCCCAGTGAGGGAACAAGGAACCACAGGGAGACCCATTGTGCTCGACGTTGTTGCGCTCCCCTGGGTGGCACCGAGGAGAACTGCACCTGCTTCAAATGCGCCTAACGCTGGTCCGCATGCCCCTGTGGTGCAAAGGAGGACTGCACACACTTCTATGGCCCGAAGACCAAGGTGTGCTCCACCGGGAAGCCGAGGAGCAAAACAAATCCTGGAGCTGGACGGACATCACCAGCAACAGCACCTGACCTGCTGCAAGCAGGGGGTTTGGGGGTCACATTCGTTCCTGTGCCTGTGTTTGTGTCCATCCCAGTGTTTTATCCCAATCCGTTTTTCCCTTTTGTTCCATTTGTGTTGAATGTTCTGGTGTGAGTCTTTGTGAATGTGTGGAACATCTTTTCACCCTGTCTACCCAGGGAGGGTGTGCTGGACTGTTTTGGTGGCGGACTCCTCCTCTCTGTGGACGGTGACTCCTGGAGGCGTGTGATGCCGGCGGCTCCGGTCCAGCCCGTAGGCGTGGGTCCGGGGCTTCAGAGCTACGTTGGGTGCTGCAGGAGGAGCTGCCCCTGGTGGGGGGTCTGTCATGATACAGCCCTGGACCCCTCCCTTCCCATGTGTGTATACGTAGTCTGCGTCCATATATGTACTTCCTGTTATTGTGGTTGTCTTGTGTATGTGTTCACCCATTTTGTCTATGTTATTTGTTCAAATAAACAGAGTTTCTATGAGCACTCGTCCCTGCTGCCTGACTTACCTCGCACGTAACACAGAGCGGGCATATCACACAATAGCAAAACTCAAAGACTGTAGCACAATAACAGACACTTATTGTCACGTCCAGCTCCGCCCTCCTCCCTTGTCCCGCCTAGCTTCCCCGTCTCCTTGGTTTCCTCCTGTCTGCCACGCCCCTCCTCAATGTTTCCACCTGTGTCTCGTTTTACTTCCCTGGGTTTTGTGTACTTAGTCTCCCCTGCCCTGTCTACCCTCGTCGGTCATTGTGTGTCTCGTGAGTACTCCTCGCTCTTGTTCTGCTTCGCCTAAACCCTGACTTGTTTTCCCTTTCCGTTAGTGTTCTAGTTGTACTCTGTGTGTGTTTCTAGCTTCCTTGTTCCGTCTTCCTGTGTGTGGTAGTTTTCACCTCGGTGTCTTTGTTTCGTCTGTCGGTTTATGCGTCTTTGCTTAGTTAAGTCTTTCGGTTTTGTCATTCATGTCATGTTCACTGTCTGCAGCTCGATGCTTTCTGTTTAGGTTTGTAGCTGTTCCCGTATTTATAACCCTAAGCGTTTGTACATCTTATGTTCGTTTAGTCCTCCGTGGGTTCTAGTTTTGTCGTATGTTTATGTGTGTGGTCTTCGTAGTAAGTCAAGATTAGTTCTGTCTCTTAGTGGTTCTGTTTTGCTGTCTTGTCGTTTGGATGTTTTCTCTTACGTATATTCTTGTGTGCTTTGTAGTTTTCGTCAGTTTGTAAATGTGCCATATTTTGTCAATTGTGATTTTTACACCACAATCAAAATTTGTCCTCCGCTTTTAACCCATCTGTGCAGTTAGAACACACACACACACACACACACACACACACTAGTGATTACTAGAGGGCTGTGGTGCACACGTGACCAGAGCGGTGTGCAGCCCTAGCCTGGCGCCCGGGGAGCAGTTGGGGTTAGATGCCTTGCTCAAGGGCACCTCAAACATGGCCTCAGGTCTGGGAATTGAACCCACAACCCTCCGGTCACAAGACCAGTTCCCTACCACCAGGCCATGACTGCCCCATTTTAGTCCGTTTCTTGTTTCCTTTAATAAATCACCTAAAAAATGTGCATTTGCGTCACGCCTGTCCCCTTGATTCATTACACTTATAAAGTCTACATCAATCTTTAACTTCACCAAAATAAAGTGTAAGCCTATCTGAGTATAGTTGAGTTGAAAACATTAGTAATGACTTGGTGTAGCAAACACTGCGCTAATGAAAGATCATCCAGACTGCAATCCTAAATGAATGAATAATAACATGAATGCAGGTCAGTAACTGTGAAGGAACTAAAAGGAATAGTAAATTACAATGACAACAGTATCCAAAACATTGTGATGATTGTAATTCATTGATCCACCACATTCACTGTGTTGAAATGTATGCCAAAGGAACATGGAAATAGGGGGGAATATTCTCTCACTGAAACAGCAATGAAAACAATGGCTTTATTTCTCTTCCTGGCGCCAGTCCGACAAGAGCGTAGGCATTACAGGTAAACACTGAAGTGAAAGAGGGATATAAGATATAAAGAGGGCGGGCCAAGGGCGTGTGCAGAGGCCTGTTGCCGAGGAGCTAGGCCTCAACGTGGGCTACAGTGTCCGATGAAAATGCCTCGGAAAGAGTTCCAGAGACTTCCAACAAAACAGGAATTCTACCTGTGGAATTCTAGAAAGCAAATAAATCATGGGGTGTGTTTGAAACCGACACTTTGTTCAGCCTTAAATGTAGGGGACACACACGCACCTTAAATGATGTAGTACATCCCAGACAACACTGTAAATCAAACCCATCTGTACATTAAGATGGAGTCCAAAGAATCCTCCATTGCAACAGGTTTATAAATAATCTTTTACATGCTGTTGTAAGTGGCTTGGTCCTATAAATAAGCAAGCAGTCTGCAAGCAGCTGGATTTTGACTATACGGCAGTTAAGCATGAAGCTTCTATATCTGTGATGAATGAACACATTAAGCAGCACAACAAATCTGAACCACTGTCTGCTCTGGTGACCGGGCATTCCCATGGCGACTAAGTGCCAAAAAGCAAAAGCAAGTGTAGCAAAATTGTTCTACACAGTACTACTGTACTACTCAGTGTGACCTCACGAGAGGAGCAGATGGAGCGAGGAGCAGGTGGATGGAATGAGCAGGGTGATGGAGAACACACAGACCAGCGTGATGGAGAACACACAGACCAGCGTGACGGAGAACACACAGACCAGCGTGATGGAGAATACACAGACCAGCGTGACGGAGAACACACAGACCAGCGTGATGGAGAATACACAGACCAGCGTGACGGAGAACACACAGACCAGCGTGACAGAGAACACACAGACCAGAGTGACGGAGAACACACAGACCAGAGTGATGGAGAACACACAGACCAGCGTGACGGAGAACACACAGTCCAGAGTGATGGAGAACACACAGACCAGTGTGACGGAGAACACACAGACCAGAGTGATGGAGAACACACAGACCAGAGTGATGGAGAACACACAGACCAGCGTGATGGAGAACACACAGACCAGCGTGATGGAGAACACACAGACCAGAGTGATGGAGAACACACAGACCAGAGTAATGGAGAACACACAGACCAGAGTGATGGAGAACACACAGACCAGTGTGATGGAGAACACACAGTCCAGGATGGGTGAGGGACGGGGTGAGGGCTCAGGGGTTGAGCTGTGGTAGTTTAGATTAGGGGTTCGGGGGGACCATAGGGGAAGTTCTGGTGGACTCAGATGGTCCATTAGGTCTATAAGGTCAATTAGGTCAATAAGGAGAGAAGGAGGTGGGACAGACTCCTCATCTGATAGGGGAATATTGCCATCAATCAATCAATCAATCAATCAATTAAATTTTATTCAATCTGTGCTTCACCGATGAAAGCAAGACAAACTGCAACATGAAATGACACACACGTCATACTGTAACACGGGCAAATACACACACGACACATACAACATAGAACAACACGTGCACTTCATAAGACCAAAACACCAACACTCATGAATCAATCATATAAATAAACAAACAAATAAACACCATAAAACAAAAAAGTTGTTGACGTCTACCAAATTCACAAAACTGACTGTAATGCATGAGTTCAATAGACATATCTAACAGATGCTTTAAATGTAGTTAGTTAAAGCAGAGAAATATTTTCTCTGTCATCCTTCATGGAACGGTACAGATCAGCAAATGAATCAAATATACCTGGCACTGTTGAAATGGATGTGTAAGTGACCCCTGATAGATATGGAGCTAGCAACATTGTACCCCAGGCAGAATCCATATTATCAGGAGAATGTGGATATGTAACAGAAAACTGAAGGGCCAAAACAAATTACATGACTGTTCGAGACAGTCAAATCTGGAATCTGGGGTGGAGTATTGAGTTCGACCAGAAGATGGCAGTAAATGAATACATCTACATTAGTGCTTAACCAAGCGTCAGCATAAGCACTATGGAATCTGCTGCTGTGTTCACCTCCACAGGTCCTCACAGACACTTCTCAGCTCACTTGATCTGGGGTTACTGTCTGGAGGGACTCAATTTCTGCTCTGCAGAGGTTGCTAATGTTAATGTATGGAGGAAGGCCACATAGCTGAAGTTCATAATGAATTTGTGGGTTGGTTTTGTTCGCTGTATTAATTTTTAATGAAGCGTCACATTATGTATGTTTGTGTTATATAAAACTTGTTGTATATTGTGATATATAATTGTGATATGTAAATGACACTTTGTATAAGCACAATTTCTATTTGTCCAAAATGTTACTCTCAGCCCTCAGGTATATACTGAGCAGTGGCCGATTTGAGTTATGTCCTACAGTTTGGTGTTTGCACTGATTCTTGTCATCATAGGTGATTCAGATCATCCTCTGATTACCTAGCCTTTTGAAAGTGGACAATGATGCATTCAAACTATCTGTAAGAATCATGCACAATCTGTTTTTAGATTTTATGGAAATAGCAACAATAGCACAGATGTATGAGTGTGGTGGTTCCGCATTCTGTTAGTGTTGCGTATTAAGCAATCGGACACTTCTGGCAGCAGCAGAACCAGCCTGTAGCAAAACCACTGTTTTCTGATAAAGGTCCACAATTCTGGAATGCATGCATCTAAATAATCGGTTGCCAACTCTACATAATTGGGAATTTGTGTAGTCAAATTAATTTCTGCAATCGCAATTATCAGTGTCTGACATTGATACAAAGGATTCTGGTTAAACGTAATACTTGCAGGACATAAGCCAGAGACAACAGCTGAGAGGAAAACTGCTTTATATCAAAGTTGAGCTGAATCCAAGGTAAACCCAAGACAGGAGTAATTATAGTGTGAACTGACGGCATTATACATAAGTAACGTGCCAAACTGACAGTTGGTTTAATGTTCAAGTGAATAGATGATAGTTTGGCTCATCAGACATATTCTGGTGAGGCCAGACCACAGGAGAAAATACACCAGAAGAGAGAGAAGACAGAGACAAGAAAATGGTGAAAGGAACAGAGACAAGAAACTGGAATAGGATGACCAGAGAAACAAATATTACAAGTAGAACCTGGAGAAATACAGAAACAGAACATGGATGGATGGATGGATGGATGGATAGATGGATGGATTACAGAGCATTACTACTGTTCACATTCATCACAATGCTTACACTGTTCACTGCATTGCACACTGTTCATCTCATCATTCCTCTCTCTTTATCTCATCGTTCCTCACTCTTTATCTCATCATTCCTCACTCTTTATCCCATCATTCCTCACTCTTTATCTCATCATTCCTCATTCTTTATCCCATCGTTCCTCACTCTTTATCCCATCTTTCCTCACTCTTTATCCCATCATTCCTCACTCTTTATCCCATCATTCCTCACTCTTTATCTCATCATTCCTCATTCTTTATCCCATCGTTCCTCACTCTTTATCCCATCTTTCCTCACTTTATCCCATCATTCCTCACTCTTTATCCCATCATTCCTCACTCTTTATATCATCATTCCTCACTCTTTATCTCATCATTCCTCATTCTTTATCCCATCGTTCCTCACTCTTTATCCCATCTTTCCTCACTTTATCCCATCATTCCTCACTCTTTATCCCATCATTCCTCACTCTTTATATCATCATTCCTCACTCTTTATCTCATCATTCCTCATTCTTTATCCCATCGTTCCTCACTCTTTATCCCATCTTTCCTCACTTTATCCCATCATTCCTCACTCTTTATCCCATCATTCCTCACTCTTTATCTCATCATTCCTCATTCTTTATCCCATCGTTCCTCACTCTTTATCCCATCTTTCCTCACTTTATCCCATCATTCCTCACTCTTTATCCCATCATTCCTCACTCTTTATATCATCATTCCTCACTCTTTATCTCATCATTCCTCATTCTTTATCCCATCGTTCCTCACTCTTTATCCCATCTTTCCTCACTTTATCCCATCATTCCTCACTCTTTATCCCATCATTCCTCACTCTTTATCTCATCATTCCTCACTCTTTATCCCATCATTCCTCACTCTTTATCTCATCATTCCTCACTCTTTATCTCATCATTCCTCACTCTTTATCTCATCATTCCTCACTCTTTATCCCATCATTCCTCACTCTTTATCCCATCTTGCCTCACTCTTTATCTCATCATTCCTCACTCTTTATCCCATCGTTCCTCACTCTTTATCTCATCATTCCTCACTCTTTATCTCATCATTCCTCATTCTTTATCCCATCTTTCCTCACTTTATCCCATCATTCCTCACTCTTTATCCCATCGTTCCTCACTCTTTATCCCATCATTCCTCACTCTTTATCTCATCATTCCTCACTCTTTATCTCATCATTCCTCACTGTTTATCTCATCATTCCTCACTCTTTATCCCATCATTCCTCATTCTTTATCTCATCATTCCTCACTCTTTATCTCATCATTCCTCACTCTTTATCTCATCATTCCTCACTCTTTATCCCATCATTCCTCACTCTTTATCTCATCATTCCTCACTCTTTATCTCATCGTTCCTCACTCTTTATCCCATCGTTCCTCACTCTTTATCTCATCGTTCCTCACACTTTATCTCATCGTTCCTCACTCTTTATCTCATCATTCCTCACTCTTTATCCCATCATTCCTCACTCTTTATCTCATCATTCCTCACTCTTTATCCCATCATTCCTCACTCTTTATCTCATCATTCCTCACTCTTTATATCATCGTTCCTCACTCTTTATCTCATCATTCCTCACTCTTTATCTCATCATTCCTCACTCTTTATCCCATCGTTCCTCACTCTTTATCTCATCGTTCCTCACTCTTTATCCCATCATTCCTCACTCTTTATCCCATCATTCCTCACTCTTTATCCCATCATTCCTCACTCTTTATCTCATCATTCCTCACTCTTTATCCCATCATTCTTCACTCTTTATCTCATCATTCCTCACTCTTTATCTCATCATTCCTCACTGTTTATCTCATCATTCCTCACTCTTTATCCCATCATTCCTCACTCTTTATCACATCATTCCTCAGTCTTTATCTCAGCATTCCTCACTCTTTATCCCATCTTTCCTCATCTCATGCATCATTGTTCATCAAATCATTGCTCCCTGTTGACCTCATGGTTCCTCAAATTGTCCATATCTCACATAGAATTCAGTCTGAAGCCATGTGTCAGCCTTTATCAGAAAACAGCACATTCTGTCTCTGGCAATGTGTCTTAGATCTGTAAGATTAGATTTGGTGGTTTGACTTTAACCTGTAGGATTAGATTAGGTTCTTTTCTGATTAGATTTGCTTCTTTTGCTTATTGGCATGAAGACCCTGGTGCTGCAGAATACACATCTAGAGCAGGAGTGTGCAGTTCATTACACCCAAGCAGACGTACACCTGATCGACATATGAAGAATGATGTCAGCTGATTAATTAAGTGGAATCAGGTGCAGCTCTGATTCAGATGAAATGAAAATATACAGCTTCACAAGACTGGGCCCCTCTTATCAAGGCTGGGCTCCTATTCTCAAGGCTGGGCCCCTCTTCTCAAGGCTGAGTCCCTCTTATCAAGGCTGGGCTCCTATTCTCAAGGCTGGGCCCCTCTTCTCAAGGCTGAGTCCCTCTTATCAAGGCTGGGCTCCTCTTCTCAAGAATGGGTCCCTCTTATCAAGGCTGAGTCCCTCTTATCAAGGCTGGGCTCCTCTTCTCAAGGCTGGGCCCCTCTTCTCAAGGCTGAGTCCCTCTTATCAAGGCTGGGCTCCTCTTCTCAAGGCTGGGCCCCTCTTCTCAAGGCTGAGTCCCTCTTATCAAGGCTGGGCTCCTCTTCTCAAGGCTGGGCCCCTCTTCTCAAGGCTGAGTCCCTCTTATCAAGGCTGGGCTCCTCTTCTCAAGGCTGGGTCCCTCTTATCAAGGCTGGGCCCCTCTTCTCAAGGCTGGGCCCCTCTTATCAAGGCTGGGCCCCTCTTCTCAAGGCTGGGCCCCTCTTATCAAGGCTGGGCTCCTCTGATCTAGAACATAAATTATGATTATGTCAGCTGTATTTTATATGAGCTAAAGTGCTTTTAAAAGGAAATTAAATTCTGATGTAACATTCAAGCCATCCATATCAACATGAAAGTTATCCAACAAGATTATTTCTGAATGCACTCGACAAATGAGTGTGTTTCTCCAACATACCTGATCTATGAAGCCCTGGACTATTTCCTGATCTTCAAAATCATTTGCATGAGCCAGAGTTTCCTAATCCAGCCCTCAGGCATACTAAGCCAGGTGTTCAGTGCTCCAAATGACTCCCAGCACACCTGAGACAGCTGTTCAGTTGCTTCATGGATGTGATTCATGAAGTGGAGGCAGGGAACTCTGCTTTGAATCAGGGAGAACAGAAGCTATCGTGCAGCGGTGCTTGCCGTATCCAGACTGATACAGAGGGGGCCACTGGAGTCCAAGACAATGAAAACACCGGGGAGAGAGAGCGTCTCCGCGTCCACGAGAGGACCTGGTTACCTGCTGGCTGTTCTCAGTGCAATGATCCAGGCCTGGAAGAATAAAAGGCGAATGGGTTTTGCCATGTCATGCTTTAAGAAGATGGCCGACAGGATGATTCCACCATGGATGATGAGGCCGATTATGACAGCCACCATGTACTTGTCCAGCTGCCTAGCAACCACCTCCAGATCGCCGCTGGCTGCGATGTTTCCACAGATCGGGCAGGCGATGCCAAGAGGAGAATACCTGTGACAGTGAGAGGATGCAGACCTCCGAGTCACGCACAGGCACATCCAGACATCTTTTCGTTTCTGTAAAGGAGGATTGGCCCCAGGACCGGTATGAGTTCTGGCAGAGGGACACGAAGTCACGAACAACTAACCATGCCATGCACCACAGATAAGGAACGTGTTTACACAGCACTGTTTACAGTACGCAGAACCTCCACGAACTAAAGGAAAACTCAAAACAGAGCAGATCTGTATGCAAGAATGTAAAGAAATAGAAGGTGAGGCGCGAACCCTGACCGCACTGGCTGAGGGACAGGGATCTTCCCATCTGGCTACAGCCCAGGGGTCAGGGGTTAGGGGTCAGGGAATAGGGCTAGCCAGTGGTTCAGGAAGAGAGACACGAGAGATGAGGGAGGGGCTCTTAACAATGATCCCACAGCTCCAAGAGATGGAAAAGGAGAAAGGGTTCTTTCTTTTTGCTTCAGATATCTATACTTGCGTTGGCGCTGTGAGAGAGTTTAGAACCTTGCTCAGAGAAGTCAGGAGACAACTCGGAAGCTTGACGGTGTGCTGAGACACCGGAGCCTTAAATGGAACGCGTCTGCCTGAACGTTTGGGACTATTTCAAGCACTCCGGCCTCCTCCGTCTCTGACCGGCGCTAAGTCACGCTGACTTGTGCAATTTCCAACACGTGTGTGACAGGATTTGGTCATGTTTTGGGGGAGGGGGAGGGGAGGGTGAGGTCGCTGTTTGATATGTGGTCTGCATTTTCGCTGTGCTATGTATACATACCGTGTATGCAATGGTGGATGAGCGATAATGTTTATTATAGTGTTTCAGTGGTTTACTCATTGCTGCAGGCCTGGAGTGGGCCATGAGACTGAACAACCGGCTACCTGAGTGCTCAGTCTGGGATCCGTCAGACGGCTATGCTCGCACGCTGATCTGCATTGGCATTCAGAGGTGATTCAACGTGAGAAAATCACATTGTGTTTGTACTGTCAAACTCAGATTGTCAAACTCAGACTGTACCATCAAACTCAAACCTGCATCTTGCCAGCAGAGGGCGCCATCTCTGGAGTACTTATTGTCATTGCTTGCTTCCCTTTAAGTCCTTTTCCCATTTAGCCTCTCACCACAACTCGAATGTTGAAGTATTGCCACTGTTTTCATACCAAGCTCTCTTGGTATGAAATCTTGGTATTCCACATCTCCAAGCTCTCTAAAGTTTTGATCTCCTTTTCACGTCTCTCTGGTGATGCCCCCTCTCTGCTCTCTGGTTTTGACCCACACTACGTTTGTGCTCTGTCTATTCCTAATACAGACTGCTATTATTCTAACTTACACATGAATCTAAGCATGCTCCCTGACCCCCAGATATTACATCATGGTACATGCAGCTGACATACATCAAAGACAAATCAACAGACAAGCGACAAAGGCACGCACACGGGTACACGGGCACACGGGCACATGCACATGCACACACATGTGCACACGCACAGAAACTCACTGACCACATGATCGCAGTCACCATCTTCATGATGACCTGGTTGAGGATGTGGAAGAAGTCTGACATGACCTTGCCTCTCTCTGTCCCAGTTTACCCACACAGATCCCCAATGTGACAAAGAAGCCTATCAAACCTGAACAGACAGTAGAAGGTGAAAGAGACACGTCTCCACACTGCCCAAAATCAAAAAGGACAGACAACATTTCTTCCAGCAACACTTCACACAAGAATCACAGAATCATCACAGACTAAAAATAGCAGTTTAATCTAGTCTAAATGAAGCATGGCCTTACATGAGTTGAGAGTGTGTTTGAGTGTAAGTCATGGTTAGAAACCTCTAATCCAGTGGTATCAGTATTGCTATTGGTTGGAATTGGTTTTTATTTCCAAAGAAAAATCAGATCATTTGTATTACAATGATGTTGCTGCTGGAATCATAACTTCCCTGAAGGAAACCTCCTAAAGGGATCAATAAAGTATCAATCAATCAATCAATCAATCAATCAATCAATCAATCAATCAATCAGTCAATCGGTCAATCAATCAATCAATCAGATATTTGTTTCAATGATCAATTATCAATAAATTATCACTGAGTAATGATTGAGTTTGACAGTTAACCAATATCTACGAGCATTGAGTAGGGACACTGTAGCCTGTAAATAACAGTGTTTAAATGGAGAACAGCTTTTTACACAGAACGTTCATCCCTCATTTGAACTCCAGTTTTTTCTGCTGCTGACGGGCTCGATGGGGCTGTGGATGGGCAGCGCTGCGTTCTTCAGCACCGTCTGAACCTGCAGGGAGTGTCTGCACAAATGATCTCATTTCTAAAAGATGTGTGTAACCAGATGTGACAGAGCTACGAGCCTTTGAAGAACTAATAATATGTGCATGTAGATCAGAAATTGCATGATCTAACAAGACTCTGTTCACCTCAAAATGAATTTGCAGATGTATTACAGATGTATTAAAGATGTATTAAAGATGTTTTTAGTGAAACAATGAATGTAACTGGAAATAATGAAAGAAAGAAAAAAATCTGGACAGAAAAAATCTTTCACTTTTAAAAGATTCCAGTGACTTCTGTCTTAGGTAGATAACTCAGCCAGATGTTGTGGTAATCCTACATGGGTATAAAGGGATTAGCTCCAACAGAAGGTCAGACACTAAACCTCTAACACACAAGAACATGAATGCATACACACACAAGCATACACACATCAATGCATGAGCACACACACGCACGCACACACACACACAATCACACAGGCCTTTTCCATTATCCTGGTAATCATATACACTGAAAAGAAGTGAACAGGGGGGAAATTGGATTGTAATTCTCTACGGGTCATTCACTGCAGCCTGCTCACGTGTGTTACTTTCAGACACAGCCAGCTCAGTGACACAACCAGCTCCATCACACAGTCAGCTCAGTGACACAGTCAGCTCCATCACACAGTCAGCTCAGTGACACAGTCAGCTCCATCACACAGTCAGCTCAGTGACACAACCAGCTCCATCACACAGTCAGCACAGTAACACAGGCAGCTCCATCACACAGTCAGCCCAGTGACACAACTAGCTCCATCACACAGTCAGCTCAGTGACACAACCAGCTCCATCACACAGTCAGCACAGTGACACAGTCAGCTCCATCACACAGTCAGCCCAGTGACACAGTCAGCTCCATCACACAGTCAGCCCAGTGACACAACCAGCTCCATCACAGTCAGCCCAGTGACACAGTCAGCTCCATCACACAGTCAGCACAGTGACACAACCAGCTCCATCACACAGTCAGCACAGTGACACAGTCAGCCCAGTGACACAGTCATCTCCATCACACAGTCAGCCCAGTGACACAACCAGCTCCATCACACAGTCAGCCCAGTGTCACAGTCAGCTCCATCACACAGTCAGCACAGTGTCACAGTCAGCTCTGTGATCTCCGTGATCCATCGAGTTCAGTGACACAGTGAACTCTGTAATAGCATCAGCTCAATGTTACAGTTAACTCTATATTAGCATCAGCTCATACTGACTTTATTATAAACGTTGTTGTTTCTGTATGTGTCCAGAAGGAGGCGCTGTACTCTGCTCCTGCAGGACTAGTGTCCAGCACAGTCTGATGGATTCACTGCTCACACACTCTTGAGTCGACCCATCAGTTTATAACCAGGGTCAGTAAGTATGTCAGGGCAGGAAAACCTCCACACTGCACTAGACTCTGATCCTCCAGGACTGCCATTTGACTCCTGTGAGTGAGAGATGATACAGCCCATCTGCTAGTGAGCAGTTTGTCTTAGACATCCAACTCAGGAGGATTCAGTGGCAGACCACAGTGCTCATGCTGGCTGGATAGTTGTGGGTGTCAGCGGTACCTCTGTAGTCAGCAATTTGCCATAGATAGTTGGAATAATAGTGAATATTTCACTGGAATATTCTATCTTTGTAGTGATATCTTATATATGTCAGAATACAACATTCAAGAATATTTCCACTGCAATGTCACTGTAAGCTGCTGTCCACTGCTAGTCTGATGATTGGTTGCATATTGGTCTGATGATTGGTTGATTGCTGTTATTGGTTATTTTCAGTTGCAACCCCACACACCAGCGCTCTCTGTGTCAACCTGGGAGTGTTGTCTGATGTAGTGACATGTAGACATATGCTCGTTTTCATGGGCAGTTGACAATGTTGGTTAGGATGTGGCTTTGGTTATTTGTCTACTTCATACACCAGCACCGGGGCTGTCATTGGTTGGTCAGCCTTGACTAGATTCAGTTTGGGACGGACTGTTCTTGTCAGTCCTGCTGTAGTGATAAACCATCAGCAATTGGGTGGAAAGTAGATTTTCATTTGAACAGCTATTGAACTTACAAGCCATTAGTGGAGACTTTGACTTATGCAATGTGATCTTACAGTCTTACATCTTCAAAACGTTTGCTCGGGGGAACCAAAAATAACAACAACAACAACAACAAACAACCAGACAACTGCAGTCAACTTCAACAACAAAAGAGGAAGCACAGAGGAAACACAGAGGACGCACAGAGGAAATACAGAGGAAGCACACAGGAAACACACAGGAAACACAGGAAACACAGAGGACGCACAGAGGAAGCACAGAGGAAACACAGAGGACGCACAGAGGAAATACAGAGGAAGCACACAGGAAACACACAGGAAACACAGGACGCACAGAGGAAATACAGAGGAAGCACACAGGAAACACACAGGAAACACAGGAAACACAAAGGACGCACAGAGGAAGCACAGAGGAAACACAGAGGACGCACAGAGGAAACACAGAGGAAGCACAGAGGAAACACACAGGAAACACAGGAAACACAGAGGACGCACAGAGGAAACACAGAGGAAACACAGAGGAAGCACACAGGAAACACACAGGAAACAGGAAACACAGAGGACGCACAGAGGAAACACAGAGGAAGCACAGAGGAAACAGAGAGGAAGCACAGAGGAAACACAGAGGAAGCTTTATCTCCAGCTGCATGTGATGTCCTTAATGTGATCTGCAAACCTCAAGTCACTCACCATGTTTCTTTTTGTGTGGTGATGGAAACATACCTTTTGTTTGCTTCAACAAACGTCACTGTATGTACGTCACTTTCCTAATGCCACAGTGTGTGATTTACCAGTTTCTTTGGGAACAGGTTCTGGATCAGGTCCAAGAAGGGGTCCAGACTGCTGACGTCCTTGTTCTTGGGCCATGCGCACACCTGCGTTGACCTGAGATTGGGGTTCCTCGGGTGGATGGTGAGCACCAAGGCGATGCTCGGGACAGCTGTGATCACCGTGGTGGACGTGTAGTACACCATAGCACCAGTGCACATTCCCCCACCAGAACAGGCGTCCAGACCAGCCAAGCCTGTCAGACACTGAAAAGCACTGCTGCATGAAATATGCTGGGATTGCGAGTGTGTGTGTGTGTGTGTGTGTGTGTGTGTGTGTGTGTGTGTGTGTGTGTGTGTGTGTGAGAGAGAGAGCAAGTGTTTGACAGAGACAATCTTTTTTGCTTATATTTTGGTTTGTCTATGAACTAAATAAGTCACAGAGACGGGGACAAAAATAGTAATACAGAAAGGTGATTATGTCTTGTTTGCATATGTGTGAATCACCTGTGATGAGGCTGTCATGCCTTCTGTGTGGTGTGTGTGTGTGTGTGTTTTACCTGTGACGAGGCTGTCATGTCTTCTGTGTGTGTGCATGTGTGTGTGTGTGCGTGCATGTGCGTGTATGGATGTTTGTGTGTGTTGTGCGTGTGGGTGTGCGTATTGTGTGTGTGTGTGTGTGGGTTGTGCGTGTTGTGTGTGTGGGTTGTGTGTGTGTGTGTGGGTGTGTGTGGGTTGTGTGTGTGTGTGTTGTGTGTGTGTGGGCATGCGTGTTGTATGTGTGGGTGTGTGTGTGTGTGTGGGTTGTGTGTGTGTGGGTGTGTGTGTGTGTGTGTGTGGGTTGTGCGTGTTGTGTGTGGGTGTGTGTGTGTGGGTGTGTGTGTGTGTTGTGTGTGTGTGGGTGTGCGTGTTGCGTGTGTGGGTGTGTGTGTGTGTGTGTGTATGTGTTGTGTGTGTGTGGGCATGTGTGTTGTGTGTGTGGGTGTGTGTGTGTATGTGTTGTGTGTGTGTGGGCATGTGTGTTGTGTGTGTGTGTGTGTGTGTGTATGTGTTGTGTGTGTGTGGGCATGTGTGTTGTGTGTGTGTGTGTGTGTGTGTGTATGTGTTGTGTATGTGTGTTTCACCTGTGATGAGAGGCAGAATCAGCATTTTCAGCACCCTCATCAGTGTCTCCAGGGAAGGAAACCAGCATCAGGACATCTGAGTTCAGATCTGGAATATAACGCAGCAGCAAGCTCAACACAGCCTCCTGTCACACCTGTGTGTGTGTGTGTGTGTGTGTGTGTGTGTGTGTGTGTGTGTGTGTGTGTGTGTGTGTGTGTGTGTGTTTGAATGGGACAGACAGGAGAGAGAGAGAGAGAGAGAGAGAGAGAGAGAGAGAGAGAGAGAGAGAGAGAGAGAGAGAGAATATGTACAATTTCCATAATACCATGTGCACAAAGATCATTGGTATAACGTTCCAGTCAGTGGTGTCTGTCTTCATGAAAATGTTGTTGGCAGTAATGGCAGAGCATTAATCTGGTTGGACGCAGACCAGATTTTGCTCTTGTTTATGACCAGTAACGAAGGCAACTGATGTGGGTGGAAGTGTGACATTCGTAATCTGGCAGTACCGTCTAATTTTCAAGGTTCTGCTTGGTTCCAACCGTGCGGCTTCGCTACCCCGCCTCCTTTCGCCGGTGACAGAACAAGCAGCGACATATTTATTCTGAATTTGTGGACTTTTACAGCCTTTTATCTCATCCCAACCCCTTTCCACATCTTCACTCTTTTCTAAACGAGTTATTTTATTTGTAACAAAGAGAACACAGAGAACATATAAAACTAGAAATAGAAATACTTCTGTCCTACACTGTTCACATATGTGGAAAACAAAACGACTCACAGTCAGAAACAAAATGATCCACATGTACAAATAGAATGACCTACATGTGCGCCAGAACTCAGAAAACATATCTCATAGCTGATTATTTCTACCACTGAAATATCGATCTGAAATCTATAAGATAATCAGTTTTTCTCCACTACCCACAGAACTAATCAAACGCATGTGCGTTTTAATGCCCTAGTAGTTCCCTGTGAAGTGGTCCACACAAAGAATTCAACCATTTTAAGGGAGGTTTGCTAACCGTAGGGTGTGAAACCCAGGGAACTTCAAACTGTATAGTGCATCAGAGCTTCCACTGCACAGTCGGGGCATCCTATTAATCTGCTCAGTGGAACCTGCTGGCTACGTCCGAGAGCAGCAAACAAACATTAATATACATTTACATACACGTTAAAATATGACATAAGGTGACAGGCATAATGTCTTCTGCGTGATGAGGTTGCAGGGCATTGTGAATGAAGGAATTTCATCAATTCCAGTTCCCTTGACCCATATCACATGATTTGTGTGTAGGAAACACAAGGGCACTTCTTAGGGACCCTGTGAGACGGCAGCTATTGCTGCAATTTTCTACAAGTGTGTTAATAAGAGCATCTATATGGCTACTGTTTCCTGTTATTAGAACATGGTAGACTCTGCTAGACTCATCATGGTAGACTCGTCTATTATGAAACCACCACAATGCAAAGTCATCGGTGCACACCTTTTTAAAAAGGGCATGAATGCAGAATGATAGGAGCCATCTGATTGGCTGTTGCAGCCGCATGCCTAACACCGCATGCATTCTAGCCCAACCCTGCGTTCCTATGGATCCTCCCTCCGCCAGTGTTCTGCCTTCACTGATACGTAATGAAAATAACAAGACATCATGCCTGTAATTATGAAAATAGGGCCCTGGGTGCACGATTGCGCAGCGAGGCTAAACGTTGTAGTCCGGCGGTTTCACTGCACATTAAATTCTTCATAATTGGAGTTCCTCTCTGAGACAGCAACAAGAAGTGAATGAGAAGGGTGTGGAGGGCTCGCACAGGCCGCGGGCGGAAACGTGTGCACAGGATGTGAGGGAGAGGAGAAAATTGGTCTGATGAGAGTTGGTGGTAGACAGAGGACAGCCATGTGTGTCTGGAATTTCTAATAACGAAGACATTGCACGTAGTCATTTTGGCCAGTGTAAAACGATGACGTTCTGGACGTGCGCTGGGAATTCTGGAACCACAGTGTAATTATCAGTATTCTAGAAGAGCCGCCCAAAGGCTTGCGTGAGTGTGCGAGGCAGGGGCATTATTGGAGGGAAAATCCGTCAACGAAAGTCTTTGCAGCTGTTTCAAACCTGCGGCATACTAGCAGAGACTTTTTTTTTCAAAGATATCGAATTGCTCTCAAAGTGATTATGTATTATCTGTTACACAAGCTTTCATTTGCTTCATGATTTTTCAGCTGTAATAATGACGTTGCTGGTGTAACTACAAAATAAACAACAAACAAAAACATCAAACACAAAATCAATCAAACAAACCGCTGTATCTTATCGCCACCTATTATATGAACCTGCATGAGGTCATTTGCATGTTAGCTTAGCTGCATGCTTAGACAACTGTCATTCCTGTGGTTAAGTCAGTAGCTTTGCAATCAGTTAGTATCAGACCGCAAAGATACCAAGGAACTGTACATTACAGGGCCACAGGCATGGCAGGTTTTCAATCACACACACACACACACACACACACACACACACACACACACACACACTTCCAGTACGAGTACAATGGACATCTTCCAACAGTTTTGCACTCAGGCACCTCTGTCTCTCCAGAGTTTTCTTTAGAGAGGAATAAACTGACACTGTGACAAATGGCTGTGCAGATGCGGCCGCGTGCAGTGGGGGGAGAGAAGAAGTCTGGACGCTCATCACAGCTGGTCCTGCTGGAGGAGCTCACAGACCTCCTCAACACACAGCTGGTCCTGCTGGAGGAGCTCACAGACCTCCTCAACACACAGCTGGTCCTGCTGGAGGAGCTCACAGACCTCCTCAACACACAGCTGGTCCTGCTGGAGGAGCTCACAGACCTCCTCAACACACAGCTGGTCCTGCTGGAGGAGCTCACAGACCTCCTCAACACACAGCTGGTCCTGCTGGAGGAGCTCACAGACCTCCTCAACACACAGCTGGTCCTGCTGGAGGAGCTCACAGACCTCCTCAACACACAGCTGGTCCTGCTGGAGGAGCTCACAGACCTCCTCAACACACAGCTGGTCCTGCTGGAGGAGCTCACAGACCTCCTCAACACACAGCTGGTCCTGCTGGAGGAGCTCACAGACCTCCTCAACACACAGCTGGTCTTGCTGGAGGAGCTCACAGACCTCCTCAACACACCCTTGTTCTTCTCTCAGCTCCAGCAGGTCACCGTAACACCTGGCAATCTTTGGTTTACAGTAATTCACATACACATTTTCTCTCTCTCTCTCTCTCTCTCTCTCTCTCTCTCTCTCTCTCTCTCTCTCTTTCTGTCTGTTTGTCCCCCCCCCCCCCCCCTTCTCTCTCTCCAGGCTTTAGTCATACACTCACTGTCATTTGTCAATATGCCGGTGAAACATGCATGTCTATTTAAACAATTCTCCTAAGGCAGCAGTTCAGGCGGCTTCATCTGAAGACCAGAGAAAAGCAAACCACCCAGCATGACTCACCCCCCCCATACACACACACACACACACACACACACACACACACAGACACACACACACACACACACACACACAGACACCCCACACACACAGACACACACACCCACACCCCACACACACACACACACACACACATACACACACACACACACACACAGACTCGCAGCCAATAGACACACACACACTCACGCCCCACACACACACACACACACACGCACACGCACACACACACCCCAGATGCACACACACACACACACACACACACACACACACACACACACACACACACACACACACCCCACATGCACACACACACACACACACACACACACACACACACACACACATGCACAAACACATGCACACAAATACATTTTGTCATGCAGACACACAAACACACGAGTGACATCATATTTACAAACCTTTCACAGTCACAACACACCATGTAGAGCAGATGTCTCCAGCAGTGATGAACCATCTGTAACGTGTGTGTGAAGTAAGGCCAAAGCAGCAGGCTGTCCGAGTAATGGATGACTCACCAAGGTTTGTTTTGGTCAGGAATGAGCGTCTCTCTGGTCCCTCTCCCATCCCTCCGTCCCATGATAGCTGACTCTTCTCCACCCTCCTCCATCTCCATGCCCCCTGCTCTGCTCCTCTCCCCGTCAAACTGCCCCGGCAGCCGCTGGTCAGAGGAGGAGGAGGAGGAGGAGGAGGAGGAGGAGGGCTGGCAGTAGGAGGTGATGTGAGACATTGGGAGGAGGGAAATGACTCACCATGGTTGAAATGTCCCAGCGTAGTCTCATGTTTACAGGTGGGGGAAAGGAGGGGAGACAGGGAGCAGAAGGGAGACAGAGAGAGGGAAGACACATAAAGAGGGGAGGGGGAGAGAGAGGAGGGAGAGAGAGGAGGGAGAGAGAGGAGGGTGGGGGAGAGAGAGGAGGGGAATAGAGGAAGGTGGGGGAGAGAGAGGAGGGAGAGAGAGGAGGGAGATAGAGGAAGGTGGGGGAGAGAGAGGAGGGAGAGAGAGGAGGGGAATAGAGGAAGGTGGGGGAGAGAGAGGAGGGAGAGAGAGGAGGGTGGGGGAGAGAGAGGAGGGGAATAGAGGAAGGTGGGGGAGAGAGAGGAGGGAGATAGAGGGGGGTGGGGGAGAGAGAGGAGGGTGGGGGAGAGAGAGGAGGGAGATAGAGGAGGGTGGGGGAGAGAGAGGAGGGGAATAGAGGAAGGTGGGGGAGAGAGAGGAGGGAGATAGAGGGGGGTGGGGGAGAGAGAGGAGGGGAATAGAGGAAGGTGGGGGAGAGAGAGGAGGGAGAGAGAGGAGGGAGATAGAGGAAGGTGGGGGAGAGAGAGGAGGGAGAGAGAGGAGGGGAATAGAGGAAGGTGGGGGAGAGAGAGGAGGGAGAGAGAGGAGGGTGGGGGAGAGAGAGGAGGGGAATAGAGGAAGGTGGGGGAGAGAGAGGAGGGAGAGAGAGGAGGGTGGGGGAGAGAGAGGAGGGGAATAGAGGAAGGTGGGGGAGAGAGAGGAGGGAGATAGAGGGGGGTGGGGGAGAGAGAGGAAGGTGGGGGAGAGAGAGGAGGGAGATAGAGGGGGGTGGGGGAGAGAGAGGAGGGTGGGGGAGAGAGAGGAGGGAGATAGAGGGGGGTGGGGGAGAGAGAGGAGAGTGAGGGAGAGAGAGGAAGGGGAGAAAGAGGTCAGTGGGGGGAGAGAAACTACAGAAGCATTAGCAGGTCACATCTCATTCCTTTGCTTGTGTTATTCAGACTCACACACTCCATCAGCCTGCGCTCAGGGTCTTAGTGAACAGCTGGGACCCGTGATTCCTCCACTCAGAGGAAACAACAACTCCAACTGTGACCCTGCGGCCTGCAGGGACGGTGAGGCAGACGGGGAGACAAGTATGATGGAGCAGAGAAAGTCCAAGCGGAGAAACCCCTGGAGAAGAATGCGACCTGGAATATGGGTCCTTCTGCTGGAGCTCAAAGGCTTATGGACAGATCTTAATCTATGATGTAAGACTGAAGGCTCAAATAATCCCCCACTGCTAACAGGATGAGTGGGATTTCTTGCATAGGAATCTCAGTAGCTGCAGATCAACAGATGCCATAAAAATGATGCCTGATAAGCAGATGGACAAAAACTGGACTTTGCTGAAAAAATCCAGAGTTTCTTGGTTCTTCTGGGCTGGCTACAGCATGATCACTTATGAATGAGATTACCCAGATATGCGCTTTTTATCCAAAACACTCAATAAGGTTCAAAGAAACAATCTGCCCCTCTATCTTTTCTTATTCTAAAACCCTCATCGAAAAGGATTGTTCAAATAAGCATGGGTTACACAACCTGAAGGTCAGCAGAAACCCTTCACACCGGCGGGGCAGGTTATAGTCTAGGTGTTTTTCAGAGGTGGTACTGTTACCATGCAAAATTTCTAACAACAACTACAACAACAACAAAAATAAACCAACACTTATGGAGCTGCTGTGTTTAGCTGTAGATCACTCTGTGGCTGCCAGAAATCCGTAAGACATAAATAATCCAGATTACGGTCCATAATGAAGTAATTAATCAGAGAAGCTTTGTTGGTGAATGATTGGATGTTGTAAAAGGCAAACCTATGACAAGTCATGTGTATGTTCACAGCTCATTTAGCTAACGGAGTCCAGCACACTATGAACTCCACACCGACCACACTTCTCTGGGTGCCACAGGCTCGATGGTACCGACCCTCCCAGCAAAGCCGGAGTAAAAAAACAACAGGATCCATGGTGGATGCACCTTGTACGGCAAAGAAAAATTACTCAGTGGAACCTGAGTTCACTTGGAGGTTTGTGGTTCCACTGAAGTCAGTACGCTTTGTGTTTTTTCAAACCCTAAAGAAAAATGGGAGGAGAATGGGAGGAGTCATGCAAACAGGTCCCAGTTCTCGACTCCTGACCAATCAACTGACATCCACTGATATGTAATGGATAATCCATCTATTATCCATTACATACACTTCAGTATTACAGACTCCTTAAGAACACGTGATCTTTACATATCTAGCCAATGGTCTTGAAAGGCAGAGAAACAATGCACATGCAACAAGTGTGTTCATGAGTAAGTGATGGAGAGAAACTTCAGCCAATCAGAAAACCCCAACGGATCTCAGACAATGCGATGACGAAACAGTTCAAACTGTATCTGTGCAGCTCAATGCACAGATGAAACTGTTCAAAACAAGCTCAAGCTGACAGAGGGGTAAACAGCTGGTGGGAATGGGATGTAGTTGATGGGAATCATTATGGGCTTAGCCAGAGCTTCTGGAGAATTGCCACAGAAGTGTCAGATTTAAAGGCACTGATTAGGATGTCAACAGGCAGTTGAATGAAGAGACTGACAAACATGGATGGCAGTTAGATCCAAGTCCAGAAGTTGGTGTAAGGGAGGTTTAGGGAACGCACTGAACAGAACCAAACAGGACCCGAATCAGACCGCACTGAACTAGATTAAACTGATCCAAACAGAACTGAATCAGATGGCACTGAACTAGATTAAACTGATCCAAACAGAACTGAATCAGATGGCACTGAACTAGATTAAACTGAACCAAACAGAACTGAATCAGACCGCACTGAACTAGATTAAACTGAACCAAACAGAACTGAATCAGATGACACTAAACTAGATTAAACTGAACCAAATAGAATCAGAGTCAGTTAACTGAACTGATTTCATATAAACATACATAAAACATACATATATATAATAACATACATATAACTTGGTAAAATATGTATATTTCCTTTATCATTACGACTCTTATCCATCCGGTGTAGACAGACAACTTTTATCCATCTGGTGTAGAACACACTGATCAGATTGATGGCCTGAGACAGAAAGGTCATCCTGCCCTGGGCAGATCGACGTTTAGGGTAGCAGTAACAGTCCTCAAGCAGATAGGGGTCAAAGGTTTAGTGGAGGACCTGTGTGTGGTCACTGAAACTAGAACATTGCTTATGGAAAGCATCCAGTGACAGGTGTGGAAGACACAGATTTTAGACCATGTCCAGATGCCCTGGAGATCATTCTGATTCTTTAGCTTTACAGAATATTCAACCATCAAATCTCTGGATGATTTTCTCTGATCTACACCAGTGTAATTTATGCCAGTGACCTGAATGATTTACACTGGTGACCTGAATGATTTACACTGAGTGATTTTAGTGATTTACACTGGGTGATTTGAGTTATCTACATGATGTGTTGTTCACCATCAGCATGACAGGATTGGGGTGAGTAGGTAAAAGTTTAGTTTGTTAACTATGTGCGTGTATTTATAAGAAGTATTTTGAATTGCCTGTGTATGAAAAGTGCTATATAATTAAACTTGCCTTATCTTGTGTGCATGTGTGCATGTGTGTGTGTGTGTGTGTGTGTGTGTGTGTGAGTGTGGATGACTGAGACACCACACTATTATGTATCCATGTTCATAATTAAACTCTGCATATGTAGTTTTTTCTACTGAACACCCCACAATGATTGCCATGTGTGTGTGTGTGTGTGTGTGTGAGTGTGTGATTATCCTCTGGGTTGATTATTGTGAGCTTTGTGATGGAGTGTAGTCCCCTAAATCTCCCCACCTAAAAGAAGATAACATGCTGCCTGACCTGGCCTGAGGGGGTCTCACACACACACACACACACACACACACACACACACACACACACACACACACACACACACACACACACACACACACACACACTGCAATAATTAAGTGTTTTTTTAAAGAAAGATAGTCTGTATATGGTGTTGTTTGACATTGTGTATGTAGTGGTACTGGGTTTATAATGGGTTGTCTGTGGCGGTCTGGTGGAATCTGGTGGAGT
This sequence comes from Brachyhypopomus gauderio, assembly GCF_052324685.1. Taxonomy (NCBI): domain Eukaryota; kingdom Metazoa; phylum Chordata; class Actinopteri; order Gymnotiformes; family Hypopomidae; genus Brachyhypopomus; species Brachyhypopomus gauderio. Next base: position 42,784,000 of record NC_135212.1, on the reverse strand, counting down.
GGAGATTGTGAATGCATTCTAACCATACATGCATCTGTGTGTGCTGTGTTTATGTATTGGTTATGTTCATTAGTGTGAAGATCCCACGGTCTTGGGAGGTCCAGGGTCTGAAAACACACCCTTCTCCAGAAAGTTCTCTCTCACACACACCTCCTAGAATGTTTGCCTCACTCTCAAGTGGTTTATAATCTAACTGCATTAATCTGTTGTGTGAACTCCTTAAACAAAGCCTAGCTTTCACATATGATCCCCTCACCTGTTAAATCCACTCTGTATAAATACCACTGGGTATAAATAATCCCTACTCTGTATATCTAGAACCTGCATACAATTTGATTTCATTTTATAAAAATACCAATGACAGAATGAAACGCATGTTATAATAAGAGTCACAGAAATACATCATGGTTATTTTGGGGTTATACAATAAAACAAGAGGATTCATAGTGTGCACACGGCAGTGTGTGAACTGAGGACACTGAGTGCTACCGTGTGTGCACACAGTGGTGAGTGAACTGAAGAAGGAACGTGATGTGAACAATCCGAGCTACGTTCACCTCTATGTGCAATTTTATGAAAACGAGTAAATGAGTTGTGAGCCACAACAGCGATAAGTAGTCAGTCCCCAGAATGGGGCTGCACTGACCTCGGCACCATTCACACTGAAATGTAGGAGAACCTCGCTGTTTTCATGTATGGGTTCCCAGAGTTTTTTGATGGCTGTGAATGGTGTTAGTCTTGTCAGCCGCACATTTGCACACACACACACACACACACACACACACACACACACACACACACACACACACACACACACACACACACACACAATGCAGGACAGAGGTGGCCTTCACACAGTGTTCCACAGTGGTAGAATTAATGCCAATGACGCGTTAGTACATGTGGCAACGTACTGTTGGAATACCAAAAGTATTCTCCACAATTAGTCTTGTGAAAGCCTGTAATTAAATACTCAGTGCCTGCCGGAGATGCTGGGACCTGGAAAAGGCCTCATAAAGTTTGTCCAGAGATGGAACGCTTTGCCACCCACAAGCACATGTGGCTGAGGTCCCAGAAGCTCTGGTGGTGCAGCAGGTTCTGGCAGGCCAAGTGTCAGGGGTAGAGCGTAGAACCTCCAGAGTCTGGCCCATCTCAGGACTGGCCAAATCCCCCCTTCTACCTTATATACCAACGTCCACCACCTGAAAACAATATGTGGTATCTGCTACTGCCAAGAGGACTATAGAAAAAGAGAGCCAGATATGAGAATGGAGATTGTTGTCAATGACGCCCTGGCAACTGTTGTCAACCAGACCCTGGAGACCGTTGTCACCCAGGCCCTGGAGACTGTTGTCAACCAAACCCTGGAGACCATTGTCACCCAGGCCCTGGAGACTGTTGTCAACCAGACCCTGGAGACCGTTGTCACCCAGGCCCTGGAGACTGCTGTCACCCAGGCCCTGGAGACTGTTGTCAACCAGACCCTGGAAACCGTTGTCACCCAGGCCCTGGAGACTGTTGTCACCCAGGCCCTGGAGACCGTTGTCACCCAGGCCCTGGAGACCGTTGTCACCCAGGCCCTGGAGACTGTTGTCAACCTGCACTAGACATCCAAACCCTCCATATCACATGTGGGTCCATGTCATATGTGTTTCTTCCCCCACAGTGTGCAACGCTGGTCAATATCTTGTCCAATTTCTGTCCATGTAGAGGTACTGGGCTAGTGATCAGATGGTTACTGGTCAGGCCCCTACGAGGTCCTTAACCCTTGTTTCCTTAATCACAAATGTAAGTTGATTTGGATAAAGGTCTGATAAATGCCTCAAAGGCTATAAGTGTTCAGACAGCACAGAAGTTCCTGACCAGTGGCATGCTGTGTGTGCGGCTTGGCCTGGTGGTTGTGAAGACCACCTCCAGTTTACTCAGAAAAGGATTTTATGGGTCTGTTTTTAAAGCCTGGAGTGAGTACCATGAACCGGAAAGACCATTTTGTTCAGGTTGAACCACTTTATTTTTCCTTTTGTAACGCGTCTTTGTTTGGATAAATAACAGGGGTGGCCAATGGGGCAGTGGCGGACTTAGCAATTTGGGGGCTCAAGGCGAATTTTGCTAGGGGGCCCATCAACATTAATATGCGAGAAATAAGTTAGCTAGTCAGGGGGGCCCCTACAGTGGGCTGCAGTGGGAGGGGCCCAAGGCAGTTGCCTAGCCACGCCTCAATGCAAAGACCGCCTCTGCACCGTATATAGGTCACACTGGACAGGTGCATCTGCCAAACACTGTAAAACGGGAATGTTACTAATGTACTAATGAAACCAGCGCCGAGCGTTAAATCCCAGCGCTTGATACGCCCAGAGTGTTCGTGGTTCTGCTGTATCACTGGACCGTGTCCTTCTGTTACAGCGTCATGATGACCACCTTCTCCACGTTGCTGGCGCTGGGCACGATGCCCCTGCTGCTCTACGTCTACAGCCAGGGCTTCTCTGGCGTGGCCGTGGCCATACCCTACGCTGGTATAGCCACGGCTCTGGCCATGACCACGCTGCCCTGCGCCGCTGGCATCTGCATCAGACACTACGCACCCCAACACGCAAGGCTCTTCAGCAGGGTAAGGAGAAGGCTGAAAGACACGAACAAAAGCATAGGGAAGATGTGAGCGATGAGTCCGGACCGATCGGTGTCTTCCCCTTCAGGTGGGGATGAGTGTAGCGCTGCTTACGTTGATTATCCTTGACATCCTGGTAGGAGAGGCCATCCGGACAGTGACGACACCTCAGCTTCTGATCACAGCAGCGCTGATGCCACTGTTGGGGTATATACTTGGATATGTTCTGTCGTCTCTCTTCAAGCTTAACCAACCGTAAGTCTCTTAATGTTTGATGTTTTTTTTCTTTTAATGTTTAAAGTCTTTTTCCAACATCTTATATGGGAATTTGAGTAATTCAGTTAGAACACAAATGCTGGAGACATGATTCAGGATCAATTAACCTGTGTGTACATCTTTTCCAAAGACTTTTAAAACACCAGTGTATGCCTAAACCAGTAATAATAATACCCAATCAAAGAAACAAAGAAATATACTATTGATAATTAATACTGATAATTATCCAGACAATAGCCTCTGGTAGGAAATACAGTTAGAGTCTGCTAAGAAAACACAATTTAACTTGCCAAATAAAGGTTCACAGATTATTGTCTAGCTATGTTTAGTGGATGTTCTCATTTTTAAAGCAGTGTTAAAGCAGTTTAAAACAGGATACTATACACCACAAAGATGGCTCTGTTTGTGTGGCCTCAATCTGACAAGCTCAGCAAGCGAAGACCTCGCTTCTAAAATAAGAGAGAAAAAGCTGTAGGTTTAACATATGGAATGTACGTGCAACTCCTATGAGGGGGGCTCATACCCAGGCCACACTATATAGTACAGAAGGAAAAGTGTCTCAGGTAGAGACCTGCACACACTATATAGTACAGGAGGAAAAGTGTGTCAGGTAGAGACCTGCACACACTATATAGTACAGGAGGAAAAGTGTCTCAGGTAGAGACCTGCACACACTATATAGTACAGGAGGAAAAGTGTCTGAGGTAGAGACCTGCACACACTATATAGTACAGGAGGAAAAGTGTCTGAGGTAGAGACCTGCACACATTATATAGTGCAGGAGGAAAAGTGTCTCAGGTAGAGACCTGCACACAGAGCTACAGGGTAGAGTTGTTAGGATTGTGTGTATTCTCTCCAGAGATCGCTGTTTTCTTATTTACTTTTAATAAAAGGTTAAAAGACAAGACTGGTAGTGTTTTCTCTTGCAATCAACGAACACACTGCGCTAAGGTGAAAGAGGATCAAAGCGCGACAGTTACCATGTGAGTGAGACCAGCAGTGGGAATCGGAATTTCATACAATAACAAATAAAATATCTCTGGAAAACTATTGTTGTTTTCTCGTTATAACGAGTTAAAATTATCTCAGGAATTCTGGAAAATGATTATTAAAAAAATAAAATCTGAGGAAAGCGAATTAAAAATAAGTTGCAGTGTACGTCCTCTTAGGGCTTCCGTACATTTAAATAAAGGAGTAATGAGATGCAATTGAATGAATTACATTAGAAAAGGAGTACCCTGGCAGCAAAGTAGATACTTGTCAAGTTTTTGATTTAAAAATAAGGGAAATTTTCCGCTGGTTGCTGCGAGCATTCCCACCAGCCCAATCAAGGTCCAGGACCCCTTATATTTTACACGAAGTCTTCATTTTTGGTAGGAACACCTTCTCTCACGTTACATTCATCCATCTCTGATTAGTATTTCGGGTTGGTTGTTCTCGCTGTCAGCGCTAATCTTGCGAGAACTGACACTCGAGCTTCTGCAGGTTGACATTCTCGCGAGGCTAGCGACATAATTCATTTTGGAGAGGCACTTGAATGCTTTTAAGATATATATTCTATTAAAATATGGGAATTTTACGGGAAAATATTAATACGGGAGGACGACGGGATAGAGGGGTAAATTACGGTAGTTTCCGGGCCAAAACGGGAGACTTGACAGGTATGGATTTGGCATTAAAAGAAGCAGCTTTGTTTACTAATCCTTCTGTAATGTACTAATCAGGCAGACAAGGATCCAAGTGCGGATAATAGCCATCTTTATTGAAACAATGATCACAGAGCTATCAAACAGGTCAGTTACTCCGTTCAAGGTGTGTTGTGCAGGAGTGTTGTAATCGTGGTCAGGACAGCCCAGGGTCACGCCGGTGAGACAGAAGCCAGGCGGTACAGAGGGACTAGGCGGGTGACGAGGTCTAGGAGGAGAGCAGAGGTCGGTACACCGGGAGGCAGTAACACTGAGAGAACGCTTGGTACGTGGCATGGCACCAATACTTCACAACCCGGAAGAGTGAGGGGGAAGCTTAAATAGATGCGAAGGGGAGGCGTGATGAGCGGCAGGTGAACTCTTGGACGATGCTCTCATGGCTCCTGCAGTGCTCATGGTTCTCATTCCAGGCCAAGTAGTCACAGTCCCTTCAGTGCAGATGGTGAAACTCTGGTAGGAGTTGGTATCAGCACGTCCTCTGAGGCAATGGCACATCCAACCCGGGTATCAGCACATCCAATGGCAACCCAGACCATCTCCTAGGCGCTTGTATGGAATCGTCTTGGGTAGAAGCATGCAAGAAAAGATATAAAATACTAGTTGAGTACGTGAACATCAATTTAAACAACTGTTTATTTAAACATACATAGCTCACGTGCCAGCGATTAGCATGAGGCTCCAGCAAGCTAGTCATGGTGTGTACATGGTGTATTGTCATTGAATTTCAGTGAATAAAACAAAAATGAATAAGTTCATAAAATGTTGATTATTATTATTATTATTATGAAATGCCATAATATTATTTATAATCTCTCTAGGGCACACGTTCGTTTACTAACCTTCCATTTCAGCGCTTGAACCATTTTTGCCATCTGCTCTTCTTTCTCGTCTCCTTCCCTCGGTCTGCAGAGCTCTGACTCTCTGGGTTGCTTCTGCCGGGACAGGACGAGAGTTTGGCTGAGCTTTGGTCTTGGTCCTCTTGGACGCTGCTCTCCTGGCTCCTGCAGTGCTCAGGGTTCTTCCAACTCTTCCACCATCGTCCCAGCGTTCTCTTCTCAGAGCCCTCAGGTTTTCCATGTTTTTTCACAAACACTCTAGCCACCATTTGCTCCATCTTCAGGCGCCATGAATCCCTTCTCAACTCTTTCTGATCTCTCTTCCTTTCACCCCTCATCCTCTTCATTTCTTGCTCTACTAGAAGATTTAGAAGACGTTCTACATGCGCCTTCATCTTCTCCAAGTCTTTCTGACATTCCGTCAGTGTTTTTCTCTCCCTCTCCCACTCTTGCTGCTTCACCTTCTTTTCATCCTCCAGTTCCTTAAGTCTGTTCTTCATTTCTTCTCTCTCTCTTGCCCACTCCTTTTCTATCTTCTTGTGTTCACTGACCATCTCTCTGTTTTTTATTTTCTCTGTTTTTATTTGATCTGTGGCTTTCTTCATCATAGATATTATATTCTCAATTCTCATATTGAACGTCTCCTCCCGTTCACTCAGCGTCTGTATGTCATCCATTGTTTGTTCCTGTCCACTTCTCAGATTTTCACTTTCCATCTCAGTCTGTATACTGCAGTCCATCTTCTTTCTTATACCACTCTCCACTGTCCACTACTGTATTAATTGGTTTCCTCTTTCTCAACAAATATCTTACTGGTGTGGACTGCCTTGCCGTGCGGCCTTATATACGTTCGGTTATGTTGTGTTATGTCGATACTATAGAAACGGAATTCTACTATTTAACAACGTCATGTATTGTGACGTCATTTAGATTATTCAATTCATAACATCAAAGACTTTGATTCACAAAAAACATTCCGCGGTCATTAGGGGTGTCGCGAGACGTAACTTAGCGAGATTTCTCGTCGCGTTAAAAATCTGTCTCGCGGGATTTGTGATCCAACAAGCAGCCAGAATGACGTCGGAAAATACAGGTATTACTATCGAAGATGCCCCCGCCACTTTCACATCGTTTTGGGTACCCGGCGGAAATGATAAATGGCAAGAGAGTGACTGATAAGACGCGGACCATATGCAAACACTGTATGAAAATAATGCCGTACACCGCGACTAATACGAGCACGATGCAGATACATTTACAGCAGCACCACAGCTCAGTACTCAGGCCCGTAGCCAGGGGGGATCGAAGGGTTCGTTCGATCCCCCCCCCCTCACTCCACTTTTGGGGGAAAAAGATCCCCCCCATCACAATGCTGGCTACGGGCCTGGTACTCAAATCAACATATCTCACTTGAACAGAGGTAGCAGGGACAGAACGGCGCTTTGGCAAGTTGAGACAGCGAAGGATATGGGGAGCAGTGTGGGGACGCTAATATTCTTAAAAATGAACATGGCAGTGTAGTTGCAGCAAATTCAGTGACATACTTGGTCAGGCTCTGTTTGCACCATTTGAACTCTGTATTGACAGAGAAAAACTTTTTGTTTTGCACATAATACAGTGAGTTCCCTCTTAACGACGGGTCCGGTTAACGACGGATCAGAGTTACTTTTCTTTTATTTCGCGCGGTGCGCGGAGGAGCAGTGGCAGCACTGTGGAGTGTTGTGTACGATAAGCTGAGGCAGCGCGATCGCTCTTTCTCACGCTGTACGCACGAGAACATTGTTCGTTTTTTTCTATACTGTCTCTAACCCCGTCGATAAGCGGGGCAGGGTTGCCAGGTCCTATAAAAAATGTCCCGCACAAAGTCAGTCTAAAACTGGGGGGTGGCGAGTGTAAATTGAGTATTATATCGCGATCGATTCTTAGTGTTGACTTGTAACTCCTGTGGTATCCCAACTCAAATGTAGCCCAAAAAACCGCACCCCGCGACCCCTAAATTTTTACCCGCGGCTGGATTTTCAAACAAGCGCAATTTGGCGTGAAAACCGCGAACCTGGCAACTATGAAGCGGGCACTCACTGCAATATTGTTTGCGCTTGAAAAAAGGAGAAATATTAAATTTTATTTATTTTATTAAAACTTTTATGAAATCTTATTTTAATTTCTATTTGTAGAGGAAGAAGTTTATTAAAAGTTCATGCTTACATAATGCATGTTAAGAGTTATAATAAAAATGTCAAAATGCATGTTTAACACAGTTAAATAAAAGTGAGTTGTCCAGTCATATAATTTGTCATTTTAGTGTTCTTAAAATCTCGTGTCGTGTCGTTTTCGTGAACCCAATATCGTGTCTCGTCTAGTGTCTTGAGCTGAGTGTATCGTCACACTCCTAATATATATATATATATATATATATATATATATATATATATATATATATATATATATATATATATATATATATATATACATATGGGGTCTCATTGACTAAGACATGCAAGGAAGTGGTCTCACTAAAACATGCGAGATTGGGTGCAAACATATCACCTGACCGGACAAATCAGAGGATCAGGAGTAGCTCGCCCCTTGTGGAGCACATGGTGGAGAGCTTGAAGATTTATTTCCCAGAGATTTAGTTCCAGAGCAGCCCATAGGCCAGTGGAGGGATCTGACCATCTTCCTGGTCCACTGTGACATCACTGACCCAGGCTGTGTGGGGGCGGGACCCTGTGTCTCATTGCAACAGCCACAGGCAGCTTTGTCTTTTCAACATTAGTTTATTTTAGGTTAGAAGTATACCCACACTCATTGGGACTGTCATATATTGCATTTTTTGGTTTGCAAGCAAAACGAACCATTTGAAAGTCTCATGGACTGAAATCAAAGGGACAAAACAGTAATACAGATGTTAAAGAGGCTTTATAGACTCAAGGATTAGACTGGAATACAAGTGTCATGTAAAGAAGGGTGATGCGATGACTGTGAACACATGGTGCACAAATGAGAGTTTGGGTCTGATATCTGATGGTGGAAATGGTGTTTCTGCTGATCTGATTATTCATTTTCAATAGTTTCTTTTTTTTTTCCTTCATGCAGAAGTGAGAACATGAATGTATTTTCACCTCTGACACTGACTGCAATTAAGAACAAATGTCAAAGTCTCTCCATTTCATGAACATTGCCTCCCTGTTTAGTCACTAATGTCTGCGTGTGTGAGTGTGCATGTATGTGTGTGTGTGTGTGTGTGTGTGTGTGTGTGTGTGTATGTATGTATGAGTGTGTGTGTGTGTTTATATGTATGTGAATAGCTGTGTTTTGACTCACGAGTCTAATGGTAATCTCCTCCTGGATAATCTCTGCTCTTTGGGCCTTCTGTCATCTGTCAGACACGTCCAGGCTCCCCCAGCATGCTTGAGGAATGTCCACTGAGTCGATGCAGCCACACGCCTGCGTGTGCCTCAGGAACGTGAGAGACGTTCGGCACGTGGAACATACTGGCGGAGCGGGAGAGGAGAGGAAGACCTGCCTGATGCCACGCTACAAAACTGATCACACCCCCATGCCAAGACACGCATTACTGAGATGATGACAGACAGACATGCACACACACACACACACACACACACACACACACACGAGCAAACACAACCCCTATTAGAGAAAGGGAGAGAAGGAGAGAGGGAGACATGGGCAGAATGAAAGGGAATCACACATTCTACACATTTTGCTCTTTGTTTAGTTTCTTGTTTTTTTATTCTTATTTTCAATTCTTTCTCAAACCTGTTGGTTTTTCTCAGCATGCTCTACTTTCTGTTTCACATTTGCCTTATTGAATGTTTTTTTTAAGTTTCTGTCTTATTTACCTCTTTCCTGAAATACAGCAACACACAGTGTGAATCTGTAGAGTAGATTTAGTATACCAAATAAAAATGGAAACAGATGAAACATTTAGCCCCTTCGGTTTCTTTAACTAGTGCAGTTCTCCCATTAGTCCACTGGGAGGCGGTAATGGTCACCCAAGTGGACTGATGGGAGAACTTGTCTTAGAGTCTAAAGGGTTAACACACCACTAATCATGATTTGCATACATAAAGATCATGTTTAGCAAAATAGAAATAATAAATATAAACACAAAAATAAAAGAAAAGTAAGTAAAAACAAGAAACCACCCCAGCGATACTTGAGAGAAGAATGGACATCTGAGGATGGACAAAGGAGAATGAGAATGTAGTTCACAATGAAGCCAATCTCATGTCCTGCAGCATTGCAGATAAACAAAAGTGAATGTATCACTGACATCAGGTCACAACTCACAGCTACTGAACCTGTCCAGCTGGACCAGAACCTGAAGCATCTTCTCCCAACTGTGACAGACCACACGGCTAAACCGGGGCCCTGCTGGTGCATGCGTTAGTTAGTGCTGACACCTGTAACTGAACTTCATTAAACAGATGGCCAGTGTTTTCATTGTGAGCCAGTTCCAAAAGATGATATTGGTTTCCATGTGGGTAAAACAGTAGCATGTGGACAGTGGGTAAACCGTCAAACACCAGTCCAGCTGGCTGCACGTTTAAGGCAGTAAATCTGGCATTTTTAAAGCAGGTAAGAGACTCAGTGAGAGGTTTTATTCCTCATAAAACAGATAGTAGAGACGCTGACATTTTGACATTTTTAAATCACATAAACAATACTTTAGAATAGATTCGAATATAGCTGGATGTACAATACAGGAGATTAGTATGAAGAGTAATGTACAGTAGAATAGTTTACAGTACAGAGTATTGTACATCAAAATAGATTAATGTGCAGTAGAATAGTTGAGTGTAAAATGTAAAGTAGAATAGTTTACAATAGAGTAATGTACAGTAGGATAGCTTACAGTACAGAGTAATGTACAGTAGGATAGTTTAAAGAGTAATGTTTAGTAGGATAGTTTACACTAAAGTGCAGTGTAGAGTAAGATTACAGTACAGAGATCTGGTGTCTCTGTGTCAGACTACCACAGAGCCCTGCCACTCCCCTTATGTTTCACTGGGTTGCTAGCACTCCTACGCCAGTGAGTCACTTGTTTTAGCACTACACAATGAGCAGGAAGTACTACCAGCACATGTGTCACAGCTAGCATGTGTGTCACTGCCAGCACGTGTGTCACAGCTAACATGTGTGTCACTGCCAGGACGTATGTCACAGCTAACATGTGTGTCACTGTCAGTATGTGTCACAGCTAACATGCGTGTCACTGTCAGTAGGCCTATGTGTGTCACAGCTAGCATGTGTGTCACTGTCAGGACGTATGTCACAGCTAACGTGTGTCACTGTCAGTATGTGTCACAGCTAACATGTGTGTCACTGTCAGTATGTGTGTCACAGTTAGCATGTGTGTCACTGTCAGTATGTGTGTCACAGCTAGCATGTGTGTGTCACTGCCAGCACGTATGTCACAGCTAGCATGTGTGTCACTGCCAGCACGTGTGTCACAGCTAACATGTGTATCACTGCCAGCACGTGTGTCACAGCTAGCATGTGTATGTGTGTCACAGCTAACGTGTGTCACCAGGGTTACCAACTTTTGACGTTCGCTTGGAGTGAGATTTTAACCTGGAGCCGGTGGCGAGTGTATTTTGTTGAACGGGGGGGGCGAACGAAAGGTGTTGGGGGGGGGGGGGGGTAGTGAACGAAAGGTGTTGGGGGGGGTGGCGAACGATAGTTGTTGAGCGGGGGGGGGGGGGGGGGGGGTGGCGAACGTAAAATGGACATGTGGATCTGAGGTAAATAAACTGGATATTTTTTTTCGACGTGAGATATCGGAAGTGGCGTGAGAGCGTGTGAAAACGGTCAAATGCGTGTGTCTCACGCTCAATGCGTGAGAGTTGGCAACCCTGGTGTCACTGTCAGCAAGTATGTCACAGCTAACATGTGTGTCACTGTCAGCACGTATGTCACAGCTAGCATGTGTGTCACTGTCAGCACGTATGTCACAGCTAACATGTGTGTCACTGCCAGCACGTGTGTCACAGCTAGTATGTGTGTCACTGCCAGCATGTCACTGCTAGCATGTGTATCACTGCCAGCACGTGTGTGACAGTTAACATGTGTCACTGCCAGTACGTGTGTCACAGCTAGCATGTGTGTCACTGTCAGCACGTATGTCACAGCTAACATGTGTGTCACTGTCAGCACGTATGTCACAGCTAACATGTGTGTCACTGTCAGCACGTGTCACTGCTAGCATGTGTGTCACTGTTAGCACGTGTGTCACAGCTAGCATGTGTGTCACCACTCATGGAAGAGGATGAGCAACCACAGGCTATGAAGTGCATGCAGCTGCTGCATTCTGGGCCATAATAATATAATATGGTAGGACTGGATCAAATGTAACAATATAAAAGTCAATTCTGAAGCTGGCTGGTGTACTGTTGTTGTCATGGTGACCGGTGTCGGCCAGAGGAGGATGGGTTCCCCCCCTGAGTCTTGGTTCCTCTCAAGGTTTCTAACTCATGCAAAAAAACTAGGGAGTTTTTCCTTTCCACTGTCGCCTTTGGCTTGCTCACTGGGGACTAGGACTCGGCACTTGTAAAGCTGCTTTGTGACAACAACTGTTGTAAAAAGCACTATATAAATAAAATTTGATTGATTGATTGATACTGGGCTGGTTGGGTAGTTTGAGTCCAGGATCTCAGAGTTAAGTAACACCAAGAGGTCAACACTACTGATAGCAGGACTAACAGAGTCAATCATGTACTGATCTGTGCAGGATATTATTGTAACCCCAAACAAGGCCCTCTTTCTCTTTGTATCAATCTCCCATAACCTGGTGTGAGGGTAAAACATAACACACACGCACACACACACACACACACACACACACACACACACACACACACACACACACACACATTTGCACCTTCTTTTGCTCCACACTACACACTACAGTTTTTGTTCCTGTAAATATGTATGTTTAGGATGTGACACCATGAGAGTATCATTCTGCTGTTAAACAATGAAAACTGACAGGATTAGTGTGAATTACAGCAGGTATACAGCCAGCCTAAACACTATGCCAGAAGGCTATGGTAGATTTAATTAAAATCCTTTAATTGTGTTAATGTTCTCCTATCCTCCCTCTCTCTCTCTCTCTCTCTCTCTCTCTCTATCTCTCTCTGTATACATTCAAACACAGGATGATTACATGTATGAACCTGTACAATAACATGCGTGAACAAAATTTACTACTGTAGTGGAGTGCAATGTGCACTTACTTCCCATCCACCCAAAAATATTTCACACACACACACACACACACACACACACACACACACACACACACACACACACACACACACTCCACTGAAACTCACACAACACCCTGTCCCACAGGACAGACAGATGGAGAGGAGAGGACGGCTGCTTTCTCCCACTCGTTCTATCACTCATTCTCTCCCTCACTCGATCTCTTTCTAGCTTTTGTGTAAGCAGTGTGCAGTAAGTCTATCCCTTGCTAATTGCCAGAGTAGTTCAAACACAAAGTCTGCTGCTGAAACTGTATCCCACAGCCTGTTCTATAGACAGAAACATTTACAACGTGTAACATTTCCTCTTCAGCATAAAGACAATGTGTGTACATGTGGGTGCGTGTGTGTTTTGTGTGTCTGTGTCTGTTTTGGGTGGGCAAGGGGTTGGGCATGTTTATGACCTCTAAATTAATTACACTCGTATGTTTTAAAACATTGTCCAGACAACACAGTGTGTACTTGCTGTTTGGATCGTGTGTATCAGGTCTGTTACATTGTTAGAAAAGTAACTAATTCACTCTGAAATGCATGACGGGTCAAAGTATAATCATTATACACACAGCAGCTAAAATGTCTTATTGTAAAAGTCTGGGGACCCTGGTTCCCTCAAAGATAAATGGCTTTGAGTCATGTGGGTAAATGAACCCACCTGGCGACAGAGGAAACAGCCTCGTAAAAGCTGCCAGCCCTTTTAGGACGGGTGACCCCACTGCTCCGGACAACGAAATCTGGAGGAAAATCTGGAATAAGGTTATTCGGCGCTGCAGAGCCAGACGTTTCAGAGCCAGATGTTCCAGAGTCACAGGTATCCTGCTAGGGAGACACTGTGGACCAGCAGTCGGGTCGGGAAATGGCATTTCCAGAGTCTCTGAAGCGCTTGGTAAACCACAGGCCATCTACAACACCCGTTACAAATCACCTGACCAAAACCAAACAATGAATTCATCTCAGCAATGTGATACTGAATTCACATCTGCACCTGGGGAATACTTGGGTGACTTAAACACTTTTAAACATGATACAACTTGTAAAGGAGCCCCTGGTGTCCTGGAGAAGAGCTTAGGCTTGTATTGTACGTGATAGACACAATGACAGCGGAAAAGGCTTTTTGATGTTGAAACGATGCTGCACACAACTCATGAAACATGAGCTGAACCCTCTCGAAACACTGCCTTACAAATTATGGGACTGCTCCTCTAAAATAAACCATCAAGCTATTTAGTTTATGTACCTCTCTCTTTTACGAGACATGGAGGGGTTGTGTGTAGGATATTGTTCAGAAACCTCGCTCATGCCACTGAGAAGGGTAACAGAGCACGGGATCTACAGAGTGAACACGAATCCCACATAACATTGCCTGAACCCCTGTTCCTATGAAGGTCTGTGGCTATTGTAACTCCCATCACACTGTCAGGGACCAAGTGCACAGCCCTGTTCTCTCCTGTTCTCTGGAGGCTGTCATAATTACTTATTGGAGCCAGACAGACTACATAGTTGGCTTTGTGTATAAATTCCCCTTCGAATTTCCTGCCTATTCTTGCTGAACATGGAAAATATCATTAGGACTTGGCCTCGTAAAATTAGCCCATAAATTAGTCTAGTTTACCTACCCATCATAACTTAATAATTGTCTCATGTCACAGGTGTCATAATATCGTTTCATCTGTGTCATGTTGTTGTAGTGTGTAAACTTCTGTGATTAATTAAAAGTTAACTGGATTTAATGGCTGGATTTAATAGAGTTTTAAGAGGCGTGACTGAAAGGAAGGGAGAGAGAACCAGCCAGAGTGGGTCTGGGAATGCTGAAGCAAGCCGGCAAATAAAAGTCTGTGTGCGATTCGTCTTGCACCAGCTGCTGTAATCTCAGCACACAGACTGCTTATACATCAGGAAGATCAGCAGCACTGCGGGAGGTCTGTCTCCACACCCCCCACCTTCACTTTCCCTTACACTCAAAGACCTGCCCAGCCATCCCATCAGCAGGGGGTTCCTGTCACTGCCCGCTTCTCTGTCGGCACTCAGTAACCCCAAAGGTGGATTCTTAAACCTGCCCCTGATGCACATACACACGTAGCACAGTTTGACCTGTGCAGCTCTTCATGTCCTTTTGAGTCTAGTAGAAGTGTGGGTTGTCTTTGAGTCAAATACGTAGTTGATGAGTACAAGTGTGTACTATGTTTGAGTTATGTACTTTGTGGATGAGCAAAGGTGTGGACTTTGTTTTTGTGGGTGTGAGAATGTATGGAGTACTCTAAACCCATGACCTTTGATCTTTCTGCATGCCTATGAAATCCAATTTCAGGCTCTGGCGACCTTCGCCGACGGCTTCAAATGCCAGTGCTAACACTGCGAAACAGGGAACACAGCCGCCTTGCAGCAGGACAGTAGCACAAAAGACACATCCATCAGAGGCACTGGCGAACTTTGACCTTTGACCCAATACCTTTCCTGCTCCAACGACTGCTGTCAGGGGCAGGTCCAGGAGGCAACAGTTAATTGACTCAGACTGCCATGAGTGGAGCAGCGTGGCTAAAAATTGCAAACACATGGAAAGGGTAAAGGGGGTCTGGGGGAGGGGGCACAGAGAGACATGTAACACTGTTAGAGTGGGAAACTGAGGTAGATAGACATGTAACAATGTTCGAGCAGGAAACTGAGGTAGATAGACATGTAACAATGTTCGAGCTGGAAACTGAGGTAGACAGATATGTAACACTGTTAGAGTGGGACATCAAATATACTTTTTGACATCAGGTAGGTAAAAATTTAACTTTGTTAGAGGGGGTCATGAGGTAGATAGAGATGTAACACTGTTAGAGGGGGACATGAGGTAGATAAAGATGTAACACTGTTAGGAGGGAAATGAGGTAGATAGAGATGTAACACTGTTAGAGGGGGACATCAAATATACTTTTTGACATGAGGTAGGTAAAAATTTAACTTTGTTAGAGGGGGTCATGAGGTAGATAGAGATGTAACACTGTTAGAGGGGGACATGAGGTAGATAAAGATGTAACTGTTAGAGGGGGACATGAGGTAGATAAAGATGTAACACTGTTAGAGGGGGACATGAGGTAGATAAAGATGTAACACTGTTAGAGGGGGACATGAGGTAGATAGAGATGTAACACTGTTAGGAGGGAAATGAGGTAGATAGAGATGTAACACTGTTAGGAGGGAAATGAGGTAGATAGAGATGTAACACTGTTAGAGGGGGACATAAGGTAGATAGAGATGTAACACTGTTAGAGGGGGACATGAGGTAGATAAAGATGTAACACTGTTAGAGGGGGATATGAGGTAGATAAAGATGTAACACTGTTAGAGGGGGACATGAGGTAGATAGAGATGCAATGATGTTGAGGGGGAAGTGTGGGGGTGTGAGGCTTGAATAGTATAGTGTGGAGGGGACTGTATTAACTATGAAGAAGAAAATTATCTTAGAGAGTGATTAGGGAAAATAGAGGAAAGAGCTTAGTAAGGCACTGCATTGCAACAGGTTTGGTTTGTAATTGACAATAAGTCTACCCTTAGGCAAAACCTAAGCTGAGTGTGTGTGTGATTGTATTTCTTTCTACTGTCTGATTTTATTTGTTTATGTATGTATGTTTGTGTTAATGCATTTTTTCATAAATATGAGTGTGTCTCTACAGGAAAGCATGTGTTTTTGTGTTAATGCATGTAAATGTGTGTTCATGAGTGTGTGTGTGTTCATGCATGTCAGTGTATATGTGTGTGAAAATGTGTGCTGTATGGGGACACAGTTTTAGTCTCCCTGACAGCCCTGCTATTTTCAATAATTGCCATAATAGCTATATAACTGATTGTAATTGCATAGTTATGGAATGTGAGACTTCAATTTATAAGGAAATACAGCTTGTTTGGTTTGCCTAGCAGGGCATAGCCAACGACAGGAGGACTTCTAGCAGGGGTTGGCTTGTTATTTGAGGATGATGATGTCCTTCTGGCTTCCTCATACAGAAATCCTCAGCTCTTACGTCTGTGGTGATTGTTCACAAGTGACGGGAAGAGGGATCGTGAGATCCACACATAGGTTGGGTGCAGCATCTCTACCCTCACCTATGGCCATCTACATCTCCACCCTCACCTGTGGTCATCTACGTCTCTACCCTCACCTGTGACCATCTACATCTCCACTCTCACCTATGGTCACCTACGTCTCCACCCTCACCTGTGGTCATCTACGTCTCTACCCTCACCTGTGACCATCTACATCTCCACTCTCACCTATGGTCATCTACGTCTCCACCCTCACCTGTGGTCATCTACGTCTCTACCCTCATCTGTGACCATCTACATCTCCACCCTCACCTATGGTCATCTACATCTCCACCCTCACCCTTGGCAATCTATGTCTCCACCCTCACCAGTGGCAATCTATGTCTCCACCCTCACCTGTGGCCATCTACGTCTCTACCCTCACCTATGGTCATCTATGTCTCTATCCTCACCTATGGTCATCTATGTCTCCACCCTCACTTGTGGCCATCTAAGTCTCTACCCTCACCTGTGGTAATCTACGTCTCCACCCTCACCTGTGGCCATCTACGTCTCTACCCTCACCTATGGTCATCTATGTCTCTATCCTCACCTATGGTCATCTACGTCTCCACCCTCACCTGTGGCCATCTACATCTCCATCAGTGGTCATCTACATCAGTGGAGAAGCTGAACAGTTTGGTTCAGTTTGATCACCAGAAATCTATTGTCTTGACATGATCTGTGTGATCTTTTGTGTATGCTCCTGTGTGCAGGTGTGTGTGTGTTTGTGAGGGAGAGGGGGAGAGGAGGAGAGAAGGAGAGATAGAAAGAGGAGCACCCTGAGTTAGGATTTGTAGGGTGTAAAAATTATGTGTGCATTAAACAGGAATTGCAGGTTCAGATTCTTAGACTTTTTGTAAATGTCAATGTAGCAGCAGGAAAATAACAGGAGCTTTGCATGTGCAAGTCAGGAATGAGCAAGTGAGGGTGTGTATGTGTGTGTGTGTGTGTGTGTACAATATCTCTTCAGTTTTGCACTTGAGTCTGAGAGTGGGTAAGTGTTTCAATTTGACCCTGAGTGGGTGAAAAGACTCACTCCTTGCTCACCTTTGTTCTTCTGTCATCTCTCTCAGTACCTCTTACTCTCTCTCTCTCTCTCTCTCTCTCTCTCTCTCTCTCTCTCTCTCTCTCTCTCTCTCTCTCTCTCTCTCTATCTGAGCAACTGAGCAATAGGCCCAGAGGCTGAAATATCTAAATGCAAACAGGGCAAGTTGTGACACAGCCAGAGAGTCACAGAATTGTGGGAGGGAGTCTGGGATTATGAGTGAATGACAGCAAATGCCAAAAGGAAAGAATACCAGGGGGAGAAACCATGGGGCAGGAGAATCATGTGGGAGGAACACCACGAGGAAGGAATACCGCAAAGAAGGAACACCATGAAAAAGGAAGAAAGATGTGTTGAAGAGCTAGGATCACTTTCTAGGAAATTTGTGTCAAACAGCAGAAAGTGATGGGTCCATTTGAATCCATGTGTACTGTATTGAATTATAAAAGTGTGTGTGTGTGTGTGTTGAATGAATAAGAGCAAGTGATATGTCCATTTAAGCTCGAGTGTGTGAATTGTTGCTTGAGGAGAAAATGGTCCATCAGTGTCCATCAAAGCCTGTGTGTGTATATTATGTTTGTGTGTGTGCATGTGTATCTGTGTGTGTTTGTGTATGTGTGAGTATCTGTGTGTGTATGTCTGTGTGTGTGTGTGTGTGTGTGTGTGTGTGTGTGTGTGTGTGTGTGTGTGTGTGTGTGAGCATCTGTGTGTGCTGACACACAGCACCAGAATGACTCCCTGCTCCTCATTTAAAAACGTTTCTTTGCGAGTCTTTCTCTCGATCTCTTTCCTCTCTCCCATCCCAGAACTCTTTCACAGACGCTCTCAGAGGGGCAGACTCGTAACTCAACACCTGCCTCCTTTGTCCTCATTCTTGTTCTTATCCTTTCATCTTTTTAAACTTTCTGGGGAAATGGGTTTTTTGGTGGGACCGAAACGTCTGCATGGTCAGGGAAAGAGGTCAGAAGAGGGGTGGGGCGGGACAGCAGACTGAGGGGTGGGACAGATGGGGACACCGGGGCAGCTTAATATGTCAAATATACTGTGTCTCACCAAAGGGGAAATTCTGAGCTGTTTGAAGTGAAGATTAGGCCTACACATAATAATGGTTTTAAATGACATTCTGTTGAAATTCAGTATCTCTTCAGTACCTGATAACAGTGTCAATTCGGGACCTTAAGAAACACTTTTGTTTCTGTGGAGTTCAATCTCCTAAACACCATCCCTGTAAAAGTATTTGAACTCTGGGTGTCCAACAGGTTTAATCACCTGTCCTCTATTATGTTTCTTCGTTACTTACAGCTACCAGTACAATTTCTGTCATCACAGGCTTACAGGCTCATTTGCAGAAATATTTACCGGTTTGGAAACATCTAACAGACTATCAGAGCGCATTATTTACTGTCACTTAAAAATTTACGCATGTGAACTTCCAAATCCCGCCCTATCACTGATGAAGGACCTCTGTCCGAAACATCCCGCCTCTCTGGAAAACCTTGTGTACTTCACTGTAATTTTGACTTTTTACTACAGTACGCTGCAGTTACTTACCTGGAGTCTCATTCGGATTCACTATATTTAGTTACTTTTAAATTACGAAAGTTTCTCGCCCTAACCGTTAGTTATACCCTTAGTTTCGCACTCAGGTGTTATTCACGAATCAAACATTGACGTAAGTCGTACCTGTTTAAGATATAAAAAACATTCAGTAGCTTAAATCTCGTTCCCTTTGGCGTGGAAAATGTTCTACTTTGAGTTCAAAAACTTTGCCGACTACACCCACAGTCAACAGATGTTGCTCGTCCCTCTACCCTCCCTCACGTCTTCACGTCCCCCTCCTTTCGACCCCCTCCCCCTCTTCCCCCCATTTTCTGACTCTCCTTATACCTTCGCCTCAAAAACCTTACCTTGCGCGTCGCGTGCGGACAGTCCTGTCTTTATATTCGAGAAAAAAAATATCATTTAACTACATTTTTAATGACAAAGTCAGTCGCCTCGATCATTTTCCTATTATTTGTCAGTAGTTTTGACATAGTGTAAGCGGCTGATGTGTATGTTCTGGGGAAGTTATAACGCTGCGTGAACTGTCGGATGTACCCCGGGTGAACTTTCTGAGGCATTTCTACCAAGTTTAACTTTTGCTAAAACTTTCTTCTGAGACATATGGAATTACGGGTGCATGTGGACGTCTGCAGAATGAATCGGCGATGACGTGGAGCCCGCGGCTTATTCTGAGATAAATATCCAGTCTTGTGATCTTCAGGAATTCTTGACAGAAACTTTGGGATTGTGGAATCAATGTGGTTTCAGCCGAAAGGACGTGCGGTCCGAAAGTCACCTAAACGGTAAGGTCGAAGGGTAGTAGACAACGAGGGAGGAAAACGCTGTCATGAACTGTTTACACGTACAGAACCCGTTGATGTCACTTTGGTTTTTTTTATTGTTGCTTGTTTTGCAGTTGCGTGAGACCGCAGGTGTAGACCACGTAGAAGTTGTGACAGGTTTTCAGGCATCGGAATTTAGATAATTAGCGAGCTACCCAAGCTTTACGGAGCACCTCCTTCTGGCTTCCCATCTTCATGAATGGGAGAAGATTTGTCACGCGATCTATAGTTTGAAATAATAATCAAAACCACGTATGCTTGATTGGTTTTCTACCCTTATAGTTTTACTTTTAAAAAAAACTGTTAAATTCCATAATTAACCACGTTTATCGCAGACGTAGTTAATCAGTACTGTACGTTTTGTAAATGTTTGTGCGAGCTCACGTGTAAGAGCATTAAGTACCTAAGTATAGGTCACCTGCTTTCTCCGTCAACTCGCCCGCTGTGTTTACAAACAGATTGATAATCATGTTCATGGGTGAATGAGTATGGTCACTATTGTTGTTGTTTTTTCTTTTGCTTTACTGGATCTGTGTTTATTAGGCTTTTCCCAAGGCGTAAGGGCTTTTTCACTGAGCGTTTTCTTTGGGTTGGGGCATATAGAGTCACAGGCCTGAACATGATGGCACAAACATAGACATCACATTTTTCTTGAAGTCTGTAGTTTTTGATTTGAGGTTTGGCTTCTAGGCCACATAGCCATGTTAGAATACGGAGCTAAATTCATCTCATTCTATAATGTCATCCACTGAAATATTTCACATACCAATGGTTTTCTTTAAGCAAGTCAAAATCCAGCCATAGTCCTGACAATCCTCGCCCTGTTGTTTATAGTAAACAACGCCCATGAAAATGCTTTCACTGAGCTCTGCAGTGGTGAAACTGGACTGGCTCCGTGCATCTCTGAAGGGAGTAGAGCAGTTTGACTCAGAATTAATAGGCAGAATGAAGATGTGCATGTGTGCAACGGAAAGGAGACAGTGTAAAACACACACATTCGCACACAAAGAGAGAAAAAGAGTGAAGGTGACATACGAGTGGCCATATACCAATGTGTCTTCAGTGCAGAGAGCCAAGGAAAAGCTCCAGTATATGTACTTAATAATACACACACACACACAACACACAATACGCACACATATATGGGCAAACACACCCTTACATAAACACACAAAAAAAACATGGACAACCAGGTATTTTCTTTACCTGCACGTCTAATATGATACAGTAATTTCTGACCCTTCTGTCATGTTATAAAGACTACACTGGGTGCAGAAGTATGAGACGGCAGGCCTTGAATGGGACTCGGTGGTCTCCTGTTCACTTCTCCTCCACCACAACAGTGGGACTGTTCCCTAGTTGGCTGTCCGTGTCTGAACGACCTCTGCTTCTGAACAGAGAGAAGAAGAGGGAGACAGTGAAACAGTGAAAGAAGGGGAGAGAGATGGGGGAGGGGGGGGGGGGCACGTGGAAATGCACGTCAGACACATAGCAGAACGGTGTCTGGCCGCCCGATGCAGGCACACATGGAGACGTGCGATAGTGACACTTCTAGTGTGGCTCTGAAGCATGTTCTGAGAGTACGTCATCCTAAACACATGTGTTACATGTTTGCAGTTCGTAAAGAACTGGAACTGGTGTGGCCAGACCGCGGACCAAGCTAATATTAACATCCTGTAAGTGAGCCTAACCACACCGGTACTTCAGCTCTGATTGAAAATCGATTACATTCAGTGTTGAATCTCTTTTACTAGTTTTCATGTTTTGAATGTTGGAAGGTTGGAGTTGGAGCTTCTCCACGGGGTGTGTTATGTGGGAGTGGGATGCTCCATACTGATGTTAAACAGGGGATTGCAGAAGATCTTGGCTAAGTCTTTACCTCATGACCTTATTTTAGCCAGTCCTGAAAAAATACACACTTGTGAAATCTCAATTAGAAATATCCGCCTGATCGTGTGCGTGTGTGTATTTGGGGTTTTCTTGTCTTCATCTGTTTAACAGATGATGAATTTTCACTTGAATTTGAAAAACAATTTTTTTTCTTTTTAAGATGAATATGTTACACTGGAATTTGAAGGCCAGCTGTGTGAAGTGCACTTTGGCAGATTTTAATTCTGTAATTCTGACGGGCTCCATTTGCAAAGTACATTTCATTATGGCAGACTTGCTTTTATTTATGGGTTTCCAACAGGATGGGGGAAGTCATATTTTGAAAGGGAACTTGATGACTCAGGGTGACTGTGTGTTGGGGGGTTAATCATAGTGTGCAGGGGAGGGCTTGTCTTTGAAAGGGTATGTGTTTTCTTTGGAGTGGGAGCACGGTTGGCACACACACACACACACACATTCAGGAGGTGAGACGTATTGGCAGGGTTGGGGGGTGTAAACAGAAGCACTCTATCGTCACACTCCATTTGCAGCAATGATGAGCTCCACTGAGGCAGGCCAAACACAGCAATCAGTCCTCCTGTATGTCTACACACACTCTCTCTCACACACACACACACACACACACACACACACACACACACACACACACACATAAGCTCTCTTAATCATATCTTCTGTCTCCTACCCCACAGAAGGACATTGAAATTGCAAAGATGAAATCAGTACAGAATCTCCTTATCTTACATACGCCATCATCTTAAACTATAAACCCACTCCCACTGGGCACACACACCCACATTGGAACACACACACACACATGCATAGTGGTCTGAAGACGCCCAACACTATTCCCATAACAATAACAATGTCTGATCGTGCCGACAAACGCACCACCTTACACAAACACAGTCTCACAGAGGTTTCCGCCACCACAGCAAGCCGATCTTCCAGGACTGTCAGTTGTGAACATGGCCATTTCGTTTCACTACTGCAAAGCACACTGATTTGACACAGCGTATTGCAGCTTGTAAGTTAATATTAACAAGTGATTAATGATGTCAGAAGCTTCAAGTCACTGGATGGGTTTGGGTTGTTTTTAAAGGCTCCACCTAGTATCTTGCAAGCAGTAAAATCTATTTTTATTGTAAAACGGGAAGAAAATTTCTAAAGGTACAGAACAGCTCAACCAATTGCCTCCCAACTTTGTTTAATTATTTTACAATAGTATTACTGTAACATTTCACTACACGTCATCTTCACAAAAAACATGTCAGCAGTTGTAGCACCCAGCCCTTGAATAATTAAACATTGTCAGTGATCATCTTTATGTCTTTAGCACTTTCATATTTTGGTGCACAAATATGAACTCAATGGAATGTTATATAGTTTGCAGTACTTTATCATTTTGAACTCAGGTGTAGTATAATTCCTCTCATCCACCAGGTGTTTGCAGAAATGTTGTAGTGTTAGCTTTCAATTTTTTCCACAATGCCTCAAATCTTTTACCAGCACAGACAGGAAGAAGCCCCCCAAGGTCCGTCATGATTGATCTCCTCATCACTTCAAATGCCAGTATTAAACCACAATACTCAATGTACAGACGTCGTAGACTAGCTTCTGTGTCCAAAGTTTTTCTCTACTTCATTGTTGCTCTTGTAGCTTTTGGATATGTAGCCATGACAATGTTTTGTTTACAAATCATTACATTTCCTATCATTCCATTCTTTCCTAAACTGCTAAAATTATTTAAAAATAAAAATAAAAACAACACTTAAGTGGATATAAAGGTATGTTAAGTGAAATAATGAATGGAAAATCACACCGTTTTAAAAATGTTCCAAAACAAATGTTTTTTCCTACATACATTTTCTTCCCAAATATATGACAAATATGAAAGGGAAATTTGCTACAAGTTAAAGCCACTCCGTACTGAACAGATGTCACATATACTTTCTTAAACTAAGCCTTCAAACGTTGTCAAATCAGCCTCTATTTAGCTTACGCTCAGATTTCGTAAGTTAGCCAAAGCTATTTTGTAAGTAACACGGACTTTGGTGCAGTTAAACTAGCTAACTGTCTTCTGATACTGGCACACGAAAGATATTTCTCTTCCGTTCATAGCTTGCACTGACAAGCCCTACAAGCGGACCTGCGTTCAAAATAAATTGCTCAACGGGACGAGACTGAAAGAAGTTCCCCACCCTTTAATACGCGCGCGTGACATGGGGCGCATCACACTTGGTATTAATGCGCAGTCGCTTCAAACCTGCACGCGACAATATTTCGACTAAACGATCTCGCAATCCGGTGTCATTTGAGAGACAAAACGTACGTAGGAAAAATGTACCTGATTTTTAAAATGTTTTTATTTATTACAGAGCGTAATCATTACATCGGGCGGTTTTTAAAACGCATTAATCTTTTTCAAAGAAAAGAAAACCTTTAGATGACGTGGTCTTCCCCTAAAGTGCGCTGACTTCACTTAATTACTTATTAATTTACTCATTTAATTCCACCTAAACCGCAAACTAAAGGCTAAAGAAAATCGAGCTCTAGTTTTGCACTGGTTTGATGTGAACACTCTTATTTTATTTTATATTTTTAGTTCATTTTAACCCTGGTTACTTTGCTTGTCTCCAGCTCTCTGTGGCGTGTTTGTGTAACGTAGTCAGATAGATTTTAAACCTATAAAAGAATCATTTCTAAAGTTGCTGGTTAAATAGGCTACTCGTGAGTTGGGTTATATAGGAAATACAAGTGAGGAAAATGACCAGTAACGCACTGGTCTGAACGGTGTCCTCGTAACTGGTTATGGTCGGTATGCCTGTGGGGTCCGCGGCACTGTTTATAAAGACAAGCAGACCTTCGTGCAAGGCACGCATTTGAGAACACAAAAACGCCGTCTTGTTTGATTAGTGCAAGTACAACATTTGCAAATGCAAACATAAACAATATTCATCATCTTTTTTTTTTTAACAACTGGTCATGATTTCAAACCTTGTGGAACTTCCGCCAAAAATGGAACGCCTTAAGATTGTTTTTTTTTTAATCTCGTTAAATTATTTAACAGTGTGAAAATTTAACCTGTATATTTTATGGTGTAGATGTGCTATAAAACCACTGTCTATTTGTCCACTGTGTTTTTCATTAGCTTTAAAATAAATAAATAAATAAATAAACTAACAGGAGATGAAGGGGAGGGATTTTTAAAAGCTGTTTTGAAACACACATGAAGAGCTGCTGAGAAGAAAGTGACGCGCGTGCAGCTCTTGCCACCTGAAACTATTCCCTTTAACCCTAAAATGGGGCAGATTTAGCATGCATGTCTTTAGCAACTGGAGCTCTTAATTACTTACTCACAGTGTGTATTTATTGGTAATGTGTACACATTAGGACAATGCCTTTGTTAAAATGTTGCTGGTGACATGGGTTGTACACTGCATCCTTTTTAAAAGAGGATTTGTGTTGGGACAGGGCGGAATGATTCAACACCACAATATTTACATACAATATGTGCTACCTAAAAAGTAAAGGATATGGGTAGAGCTTGCATACTGTCCAAATTCATATTAATCCATAGCAATTCAAGTTAAATCTGAAGGTAACTTTAATATTAAGTTTAAAGAAGTTTTTAAAACATATTTGTTGATTATTGAAGAGCAATAAAGACACAAGGTTGTGAACTTGCACATGCTTATGTTTGATGTGTCATTTAAAGCACCTACATCAAGAAACCAAACTGAGTATCTGTTACAAACTTCAATAAACATAACTTTCTTCTGTATACATTCACAGACATTTAATGTTATGTCAACAGTCACAGGCTATAGAAGCTTTATGATGTCTTATGAATAAATCACTTCTTTAGGATCATTGTAGGTTAAGAACACAAACACGATGGGAGATGTGGTGGTTGTTGGCCATCTCGCAGTGCACCTGGCACGGTCAGGTCTGATGCGGGATAATGAGCCCGAGTCTGTCCTGCACAGGCTCCCCACCACTGCTCGACAGCAAGCATAGCGAGCTCATGCTGGCTGATGCAGGACTTAGGAGGACATGGCTGGCTTGTGTGCAAGAGGGAACCAGGAGAGCAGTTCTGCTACTCGATGGGTTGTGCACATTATGGTGCTTTCGTGTTATAGCAGAAACACACTATATATGCACTGCCATTTTTGATATGTGCTCATGTGTCTGCATGTACAAGGAGCCTGTGTGTGTGTGTGTGGTCTGGTTATACAGTGTCTAGGGTGGGGTTATGTTATTATTAGTGTTATGAGCTGTAGAGGTTTTTACTGCACTTCCTGTCCACCCTTGCTAATTGCTTTCTTTTCCCATTGAAATAATTACTTTATTCCTCCCTCTACCCCAGCTCGCTCTTTCCCACTCTCCCCCTCTGTTTTTCTCTTTCCCTCTATTTTGTTCCTCTCCCTCACCCTCCGTCTTTCCTTCTTCCTCCCTCTCTACCTCTTTTTCTGTACTGCCCTGGGATACCTAGGAAGAGCCTCATGACTTTCTAAGCAATCTCTCTCTCGCTCTCCCTCTCTCTCACTCTCCCTTTCTCTCTCCATCACTCAACACACCACCAGCAGCAGTTTTAGCTGTGACAGGCGACTGCCACTTGGCCTCACCACTAGACTGTCCGACTTGATCAAAGACATTTAAGTCCAGCTGCATCACCTCTCAGCCTCACTGAGACCATGTGCACACACAAAAAGCAGTTTGGCCTTAAAATGGTCATGAGATCGTCAGCAGAACGTGAAAGCACTACACTGACTTCTCTCTCACTGGGTGATGACCCACTAAACCCTGTAGATCAGTAGGAGAGGGAGTGTCATGGTGGCAGGTCTTCCTCCACTCTCTCTCCACTCTCGTGATGAGGGGCGTGCACCACACGCTGCTCTTCATCGTCACCTGGCTACGTCATTAACATATGCACTGGTAGCAGTCATGGTCACCACTCCACCCGTCTCTAGCCTGGCACGTGTACTCACTCCTGGGTTTGAAAGCCCGTGGGTGAGGTCTAGGTCTGGGAGAGCTGCTGCCCATTCAGACTCTAACATTCAGAAATAAACAGGCTTCTCTTGCATTGTGTGTGTGCAGTGAAGCGATGCTGTGTGTTTATGTGCCAGCGATAGTCTGGGATGTGCATGCTTTTCCCCACCCACACCAAGCCCATCCCCCAAAACCCTGCAGAAACCCTACATAGACCCTGCAGAAACCCTACATAGACCCTGCAGAAACCCTACATAGACCCTGCATAAACTCACATAGACATTGCAGAAACTCACATAGACCCTGCATAGACCCTGCAGAAACCCTACATAGACCCTGCAGAAACCCTACATAGACCCTGCAGAAACCCTACATAGACCCTGCAGAAACCCTATATAGACCCTGCATAAACTCACATAGACATTGCAGAAACTCACATAGACCCTACATAGACCTTACATAGTCCCTGAATAGACCCTGCAGAAACCCTACATAGACCCTGCAGAAACCCTACATAGACTCTGCAGAAACCCTACATAGACCCTGCAGAAAACCTGCATAAACTCACATAGACATTGCAGAAACTCACATAGACCCTGCATAGACCTTACATAAACTGCAGAAACCCACATAAACCCTGCATAGACCTTACATAGTCCTTGAATAGACCCTGCAGAAACCCTACATAGACCCTGCAGAAACCCTACATAGACCCTGCAGAAACCCTACATAGACCCTGCAGAAACCCTGCCTACTCTGCCTTTGTTCAACTGCATTTGATGTCTCATCAAAATGACTGGTCCAAACAAACAGAGAAACAATAGCCAGTTTGCAGATAACTTAATGGTAGACTATGCATAAAAATAGGAGAAGAGCAGAGTGCCACAGAGCCTAGTGAGCTGTGTTCCTGCAGCTGTGTTTCTGCAGCTGTGTTTCTGCTGCAGCTGTGTTCCTGCTGCTGTGTTTCTGCTGCAGCTGTGTTCCTGCAGCTGTGTTTCTGCTGCAGCTGTGTTTCTGCTGCAGCTGTGTTCCTGCAGCTGTGTTCCTGCAGCTGTGTTTCTGCTGCTGTGTTTCTGCTGCAGCTGTGTTTCTGCTGCTGTTGTGTTCCTGCTGCTGTTGTGTTCCTGCAGCTGTGTTCCTGCTGCTGTGTTCCTGCTGCTGTGTTTCTGCTGCTGTTGTGTTCCTGCAGCTGTGTTCCTGCTGTGTTCCTGCTGCAGCTGTGTTCCTGCTGTGTTCCTGCAGCTGTGTTCCTGCTGCAGCCGTGTTTCTGCTGCAGCTGTGTTTCTGCTGCTGTTGTGTTCCTGCAGCTGTGCTCCTGCTGCTGTGTTTCTGCTGCTGTGTTTCTGTTGCGGTGTTCCTGCTGCTGTGTTTCTGCTGCTGTGCTCCTGCAGCTGTGCTCCTGCTGCTGGGACCAGAGCTACAGCACTACAGCTCTTTCACTGTTTCTGATCTTTGTTTGTTTGGATGAAATCAGGCTTTATCTCAGAAAAAATCATATTCTTATAATCTGAGCCGTCTCTCAACCCTTTCTCTTTCTCTCCCTCATTCCTCCCTTCTGTCTCTCGTTCTCTCCTTCCTCCTCTCACTCTCATGTTCCTTACTAGAAGAAACAAGAGAAAAGGTTTCTTATTAAGCCACATACAATGTTCACAGGTTTGATCTCTGCACGCCTTTGAGTGGATTTTGCTTGTTTTAAATTGACCAGTAACTTTTAAAAATGCAAGTGTGTACTACTGATGAGGAGGTTCAAAAGTGAGGAGTGTGGGCTGTTCATGTAGGGCACACTGTTTGTGTATATGTGTGTGTTTGAGGGGATTTGGGGTTAGTGGGTGTTTGGGGGGTTTTGGGGATTAGTGGACATTTGAGGGGTTTGGGGGATTAGTGGGCATTTGAGGGGTTTTGGGGATTAGTGGACATTTGAGGGGTTTGGGGGTTAGTGGGTGTTTGAAGGGATTAGTGGGTGCCTAAAGGGATTGGGGTTAGTGCATGGAGGAGGTGAAGGGGCTTCTGTAACTCTTTCGCCTCCCTTTTCTCTTGTCATCTCTCACTCTCTTCTTCTTACGCTCTGCCTTTTCTTTTCCCAGTTGATACGTCTTGGAAGTGATGCACTGGCTTCCCCTGGTTGCCATGGTGATCGCCTCGGCCCTGCTCTACTCCCAGTGTCCTGTGCCCAAGCTTGTTGCCGCGACGATGGAGCCTGGCATTAACAACAGTACCAATTCATCAGCAGACTACAATTCCAGTGATTACCACCAGCACTACAACTCAAATGCCCAGTACACAGAAAACGCACACCACAGAGCAGCAGACTCACGCGGCCCGAGTGACCTGAAGGACAACAGCTTGCCGTCTTCTCTTCGGCCCGAGAAGCCTTCGTCCAAAAGGAGGCAGAGCCCAAAGGCCCGCTTGGCTGGAGGTGACACGGGCAGGGCAGAGGAGCACACAGGCCTTGTTTTCCAGGACCAAACGCAGCAAACACTCCACCGCTCCCAGGACAACCACATACTTACAGACTACAAATCCCAAAGGGACCAGCTTCAGGACCACAACCACTTTGAAATATCTTCTGAAGGAGTAGGGACTCGGAGGAAAAACACCCTCCGCAAAGACAAGGCACGTCCGAACAACGGTGAGGAGCTGACGATTACCTCCACAGAGACATCCACGGGGAGGGACCAGCTGCTAGACGGGCAGTCCACTGTGGGTGGAGCAGAGCTGGATGGGGTGGGTGGAGAGGCACAAAGGGGAGGGGCCATGCCAGCAGAGGGCTTGGACTTTGAGGATGAGGAGCTGTTGGAGTCCCACCCGAGAGTCCTCTTCTCCACCTCCCCTACACCTCCCAAACACCCACCCCTGCAGCTCTTGTTGGAGTCGGGCCTCTTGCCTGACGACTACGTGGAGGAGGAGGAGGAGGAGGAGGAGGAGGAGTTGGAGGAGGAGGATGATGAAGGGCAGAGCGGTGGTGACGGTGAGCAGATGCAGGTGGAGAAAGCAGGCGAGCTGCGGCAGCAGTCCTACAGGAACCTGCTGCTGGGACTCTCGGTATCGGACAGACCCGGGGGGGCTCAGCAGCGCCCCCGCAGGGCCTCCCGCCGCAAACGACAGCTCGACCTCGGAGGCCCAGAGAGGTCCGTGTGCGAGTCCGTCAGCAACTGGGTGATGGGCAGGAGGGTGGCCGTGGACTCACACGGGGAGAACGTCACCGTGCTGGACAAGTTTCCCACCAAGAAGGGCATGTTGACACAGTACTTCTTCGAGACGAAGTGCCGAGGGCCGGACCACCGGGGGGCACGGGGCGAACACGGGCTGGCCGGGTCAGGGTGCCTCGGTGTGGACAAGAAGCACTGGGTGAGCGAGTGTCGGACGAAACAGGCATTTGTGAGGGCGTTCACGTCGGACAACAGGAGGGGGACGGGCTGGAGGTGGATCCGCATAGACTTGTCCTGCGTGTGTGTGCTGTACTCACGGAATCACAAGAGGCGGGGCATAAGATGAGAGGGAGGGGCGGAGAGACAGAGGGGGGGGCAGGTTAGAAGAGAGGGACAGAAGGAGAGAGAGAAGGAGTGAGAGAAGGAACGAGGGACAAAAGAGAAGAGACAGGGTAAAAGTGAGAGAGATGGTGTGAGCAGAGGGAGAGAAAGGGAGGGAACAGAGAGGAAGGTGGAATGAGAGAGAATCTGTGTTTGTATTGCATATAAATAAGGGGCGGAGCTAGAGAAGAAGAGTATTACTCATCCCTCGTCAGACACGAGGATACAACTGACTCAGTTTGCAAAACTTCGAGAGCACGCTGGACACTACAGCTCAGTGGGAGTGTCAGACGTGCATCTCTTCAGAGTTCCTGCCAAAACCCCTTTATCATCTCATCTCTCCATCTCAATACCTCTGTCTTTTTTTTTTTTACTGTTCACTGTTCAGTCGTTACATACAAGGCCAGTGCGGGTTCTGCAGACTACATTAAAACCAGACAACCTCAGATTCGTTACATAGGTCAAATCTACTCTTCTTACGCAAAGCTGACGGTATAAATGCTGTCGAATTATGTTTTTATATATATTTTTAAACACGTGTATGTTATATACTGTCTGTAAGTTATTACTTGTTCATTAGTATGCAAGCATGAGTACTGATATTAATATATTTCTTTGTAAATTCTCTATGTGAACATATTAATCCATGTAAGTATGTAACTATGTATATATTTAAAGAAACGAAAACCTTACTCATCAGGACTTGGCCTCCGAGAGGTGCAGAGAGCCCTCTAGTGGTTGGAATTAGAAATTATAATTTCAAACTGGCGCTTTGCTGGACACCTACATCATTGAGTGATTGGAAGTCGAAGCTGCTCACGTGTTGACTTGCTCGATATAATATGCTGCAACACCAGAGTGCGTTTGCTGGTATGAATAACTTTGACTTTTCTAAACCATTGTTTATTGTTCTAATAGTTTTTAAAGAGATCTATTTTACCTAGATTTGATGTGATGTCTAAAGAAAAACACCCTATGTAATAAAATACATTTATTATTGAGTAGATATTTATACTTATTATGACCATGGTTTGTGATACCAGTAGGGAAAGAAGCAGGAAGTAAAGCATTAATAAAATATGAAGTAGTAAATCTTTTGTTTATGTTTTCTCTGAAGAGGAGCAGAAACCACATAACCATAATGTCCTTAGCTTGCGTAAAGAGAACTCAAAAACAACATTTCACTTCCAAAGGTAAAAGCAAAACCTGCTGAACACTGTTCCATCCCATACTGCCGGACCCACCTCCTGATCCTCCGGGCCTATTTGCTTCGTTGCGCCCTATTCCTGTAATAGGTGAACCTTTCGAGAAATTAATCATTGATTGTGTAGGCCCTTTGCCTAAAACTTCTTCAGGTAATAGTTATTTGTAACACACACCAGCGCTTTCTCGCGCTCAATCTCTCTCTCACACTCTGCGCTCACACAAGCATGTTAAGACACTCCACGTGAATTATTAACGAATATATTTGCACACAAATACCGTTTTTCTTTTTCTCCCTTCCTTTTTTACGCAAACACATACACGACCTCACATCTCAGGTTGCACCGAATCAACACACGTCGTTTACACAGTGAAGCGCGCGCGTGTCCTCGCCCACGGCACACAGGTGGCCTCGTGCCCCGAGACCTCTCCCTGTCCGCCACAAAGACACACCGATCACCCGGCACACCTTCAGCAACACTTTATTCATTTCCATGTTGTCCATTATCATTGGGATTTACTCGGATTTAGTTTGTGGATTTGCATTTTCGATTTGAACGGATCGTCCTCATCAGAAACGCTTGTTTTAGATCATAACACAATTTTGTTCTCAAAATTTACACAAGTAGCATATTTCAATGACCATGTTTTTAATATTTTTTATATTTATGCTTTAAACTAGATAAAATCAAATTACAGTCAGAATTAAGTATTAAATGAACATGTACATACAGTTATTCAATACATACATAAAGAAAATAAATATAATTATCATAAAAAATAAAACATAAAAATGAAAATACACACATTTTACAAATTGTTCCCCAGGCTCACGTGGTCATCTGTTAATGTACACATATAATTAGATTTTTAATTCACATTGTCTTTTCCCCAGAGGTGTAGTTCTTGGTCATCTTGGATGTTTGACATGCAACACAGAAGCATTTTCCCACCCTCCATATTTTTGCTATTTCCCCCCCTTCCTTGATTCCATTCTTGTCCTGTTATGGCTTGCGTGGATAAAGTTAGGACGCTGCAGAATTCTTCCCCGTTCCCTCTCCCTCCAAAACTTTCTCTCCCTCCCTCTATATATCCTTGTCTCACTCCATTTGTCCTCTTTTTTCTATTTCTCTCCCCTCATCTGTTGTTCACAGTTCTCCCATACCTGTTGTATCTCTGACAACACTGGCACAATGGGAATCAAAGGTTTTCTAATCTAAGGTTTCTCCTGATGGAAGCAGGACTAGTGGGAGTCGTGTGTCTGTCAGCCCTAGTGGTTCTCCCCACACCGGTCTGCTTTGAGGGCCACAGTTGAAAGCAGCACTGTAGATGCTGTGCCTTGGCTTCAGTGATAATGCCATATTGCTTTTCGTTTCGAGGCGTCTCTCCTGTCGGGCCAGTGTGTGAGAGGAAGGTACCACATCCCACCATGAAACACCTGTGGGCTCTAAGCTGCTGTCATTACCGAGCCGTTCTCGCCGAGCTACACTACATGTAAACACAAACGTCCCATGTAAGAAGGAAAGGACAAAGAAACCCAGGGTGGCATGGCTCTGAATCACACTACACCCCTTTTTTCTGGAATGGTATGATCCAGGCAAAATGGCTACCAGTGCACAGAATGGGTTTGTTTTGGTCCAAAAAACGAAAGATGGGGAGGGACAGAGAGTTCGGCATAAACGAGTGACTGCGAGACACCGTAATTCAGGAGCACACATCCAGTGGTACAGACATAACGAGATGAGAGAACCATGGAGTGAAAGTTAAAATAGTCGTTCAGGCCCTCCGGCACCAGTCCACAACATTATTCCTCCCTCTCTCTCTCTCTCTCTCGCATACATTCTTCACATATTATGTCCTTTACTTTTTTCTCATTCCAATCATCTTTTCTCCATCTTTCCCTCTCTCATTCTGTTATTGCAGAGTGGTCAGACCATCGTTTTTGTTTTGTGTTTTTTTTTTTCTTAGAACTTCTTAGATTTATTCATTGCTTTGTATCCCGCTTCTCTGCCTCCAGTCCTGTGCTAACAGCGCCCTCTGTGGAGAGACACAGAACCGCAACACATTTTATTGATTTATTTACTTTTGCAGACTTAAAGAACCCTTATCATGGAAAACTGAATTCCTGATTTTAGAAGTAAATACTGTTAAAAGTTTCAGTACACATCATTCACTCCCTTTGTCCATAGAGCCCATGTTTGGAATCTACGCTGCCAAATCAGCCCATTTTGAAGTCACAATAAACCCATTTACATATCTCTGCTTATTCCACTTTAGCCCCGCCCACTTACATTGCAGTGTTCAGGAATATTTCAGCTCTGCTTTTTGAATGATGCATAGTACAGGGCAGCCAATCAAAACAGTTGCATAAACTAGTTGTATAAATTTTAGTTAGGCCTGTTTTGGGAATACATTATAATAAAGGAAAGCAAAGGTAACATATTAGCCTTTTAAGTACTGATTGTCCCACCTTAAAGTTTAATCCCAGTGAGGAAATGATAAAATATGTGAATTATGAAATATGGTACATAGCTCTTTTAACATATCATTGTTTAACCTATTAGTTACACATGTGAAGAAGAGTTGGCAAAGGAAAATCGCTAACCACTCTAAACACTCACCTTATGAGCCCTTCAGCAAGAATATGTTCTCACTGATCCAGTCTCCCCTCGAGGAGATACTACAGAGAGAGAGAAGCCTCTGAGTTAATAGGAGGAGAGACCAGTTTATATATGAAAACATAAATTTTGTTAAATTATAACATTGTTAAATTATAACATTCGTTCCATGGGGTTCTATATATGGAAATACGTACAGTTAAGAAAAGCTTCTTGACCAGATATGACTGATTCAGGAACATATCAAATATATCATGTCTAAAAGGATGGCAGTGCTACAACTAGCCAAATCATTTTCTTGTAAACGCCCAGGAATCTGAAACCGGCATGTCAGGTGTGCAATATAATATCATTATACATCAGTGGGGAACCGTCAGGGCCCTCTATGCCCTCTCAGAGGGCCTAGAAATATTCTTAAAACATAAATATATATAATAGAATTTATCCAATTTTATTTTATCTACTTACAGCTTGACAATCGACATCTAAACAATTACAAAAATATAAGCAAATAAATTATTCACCCGTGTCTGGTGAGGGGTTAAGTGGAAGCCTGTGAGCCTGTGTCTCCCCCTATCAGGACTGTGATGCCCGCTGTTCGTTTACAGAGGGCCTGGCAGTTATAATTCAGCGCAATACGAGTTTCAAATGACAGTAAAATTGACCAATCATATCTCCCCTCTGAGTGGGCGGGCTTAACTGTATGATAATTTCCGCCCGCTGTGGCGACGCTAGCTGTTGTTAGCGTACCACCGCTAGCTAGTTTCGATTCATTCCTTTGATGCCCTCGTGCACGTTGTTTACATATTCTGCTCCCGAGGAAAACGGAGCTGTGAACCTTATTTTGTTGGAACCTTATTTTGCTTAAAAAGTTATCTAAAAGTTATCTAATATAGATATTATTGTTTATTGCGTTCCTAAAGCTGTACTGTCGTCTAATTTTTTTACATTTTTTCCTTATTGCAGTTAATTAGGAGAGGAAACTTTTTTTTTTTGGGGGGGGGGGGGGGGGTGATGGGAGCAGGCCCAGGTTTAATGGTCACGGTTCACTACTGTTATACATTATATTATATCTTCATTGTTATTTGATTAATGTTGTATTATTACTGAGACCCAACTCTTATGTCGTACACCTTTATCAACATTTTTGCAGTTATGCCATGAAATGCATTGAAATGAGAATGTGGAGAGATATACAGACACACAGCAGTGTCTGGGCCACTATAACATAGGACCAGTGACAAAAGCTTCCCTGAGTAGTGGATCAGTACCAACTGCATGAGGCTAAACTGGAGATGGACGGGAAATGTTAGCATTTCAAAAACAGTTATGCTAGTTATGTCTTTCTTTGCAGTAGTTACTATGTTGGTATTATGTTACCTGACATTTTCAAGAAAATCACTGGAATTATCAATCGTCTTCTATTACTTTGTCTAGAATATCACTGTTACAAACATGACAATCGGAAGAAACATTTGGTAGTATAATTGATTATGTGATTGAGTATGAGTTTGAATATGTAGTGTGTGATTGCTTATAGGACTAGTGTGTGGGTGTAGGGTCTGGGGCAGGTGCTATGGTGAACAGGGCAGGGCTGGAGGATGTGCTGCAGGGGCTAAGGGCGGGGTTCACCTTCACTCTGCACCTTCCGCAGGGTCACGGATGGGGTGGAGATGGCTGAGGCCCGGAAGTTAGCAGGCAGTGTCTCCGACGAGTCAGAGGTCACTCCTCTCAGATCCTTCTCACGGAACATCTTCCTCCAGGATGGGGACCGGGTGAAGGTCTTGGTGCCATCCTAGGAGAGGAAGCAGAAGCCCAGATG
Source organism: Brachyhypopomus gauderio (assembly GCF_052324685.1). Classification (NCBI taxonomy): domain Eukaryota; kingdom Metazoa; phylum Chordata; class Actinopteri; order Gymnotiformes; family Hypopomidae; genus Brachyhypopomus; species Brachyhypopomus gauderio. The sequence continues at coordinate 42,747,739 of NC_135212.1, read as the reverse complement.
TTCAGAAGGCCAGCGAACACTCGGACGATAATGTTACACGTATAGTATAGCTCCCCACAAATCTTGGCTGTAATGAGCCTGTGTACTAAACGGGCTACAGGAAGGGCTCATAGGGGAACTGATAGCCAGACACCATTGGTGTGCAGGTAACCTACGCACAGGAAAAGGCCAGTACATCCCACCTGTTCCTGCTTCTGTGGAAGCTTGATTTGCAAGGAGAGAAATGACAGGTTTGCATCTGAAACACACTTTCTTTAAATAGGAGGGCTGATCCCACCACCATGGTCATGGCGTGCCATCAACATAACGTGTCGACAGGAAGCTGTGTCTATTGTCAACAGCAAGTTCCGTGAAATCAACATTATTGACAGCCTTCACATACTCTCCATTGTGAGTGTCAGCCATTTTGAAAGCTGTGGTCACAGAAGCCCTTTATTACCGCAGAATCCTGGATTGTCACAGCCAAGTCTGTCATTAGCGCACGGCACAGCTGTGCGCCGCCTACATAACGCTCACCTCGTCTGGCCTCCTCTCAGTTCCCATGGCAATCAGTGAGTTATACTCTTTCTCCAGGAGCTGTCGTGCCTGGAAAAGTGAAGAAAATACTGTTATCATCAAAGTAGAAGTTATTTTACACTATTCTAAAGTATAGGGTGCTTTTGTTTCTTGGATTGGTGTGTCTTCTGCTGGTCTTCCATTAGTTAACACCTCTAGAATTCCAAAACTCAACGTTCTTCAGTTAGTAGCAACAAACCAAATCAATGGGTGGGTGAACTTTGCTGTTCATATTTAAGTTTCTAAAATGTTCTGGAGTGTTCCTATTAGCATGCTCTATCAGCTCTATTAGCACGCTCTTAATCGGCACCTAGTGTTCATTCACTGGCCAGAAGAACACGCTTATTCTGGCATTCTGTTCGTTTATGGACCACTCCAGAACTCAAAGCTGTGTACCTGTGTGTTCTGATTGGGTATTTGCAGGAGGAGGGCCAGATCGGTGTAGTCGAAGGTGTCGTCAAGGGCCAGAAGGGCTCCGTGCACGCCGCTCTCGGCGAGGTTGTCGGCGTACTCCTTCAGACCGATGCTCTGCGCCCAGCACATCACCCGCTCGTTCGACCACACCATCACATCTGCACGGGAGACAGGGACACTTCCCCAGTTTCAACTAAATCTCGTTTCAGTTTTGCTTTTTTGAAATGTTTTGAATTTATTTATTTATTTTTTTGTGCTTTTCAGAAGGGAATAATCCCTGAAAAATACATCAGTGAGAACACCATGACACATATTTTTTTAACATTGTTTGGCTGATACAAAACAATTCCTTATTATCACATGATCAAATGAAAACATTATGCTTTCAAAGAGCCACCCACACATTCCTCACATATGTACAGGGTTCTCCAAACAACCTCTGTAGGTGCACAATAGGCCCAGACACAGTGAAGCACATACCGGTCATGTTTCCTCATAGCACTTCTAACTAAGCTCTTTATTAACAGGCAGGTATTGGATCTCTGAATGCATATCATGATTATGGAAAAAACACTTCTGCACTTATGAAATGTTGATAAAACGTCAACTTTTGAACACAAAGGATATCTGTGCCAATGTTTGTACAACGCAACTGACTAAGGGACTGGGTCTGAGTGGCTGATTGGCTAATTTCATGAACATATTACATGACTTTCAAAGTCGACAGATTGCAGTACTCTTCACACTACAAAACATGCTGTCTTGTAATCAGGAAATATGAAGTGGTTGTGGTGTGAATGCCACATGACTTATCAGCAACAGAATATCACACATAACCTATAACCCTATAACCATCTGACGAGTCTGTCTGGTCTCCAAACTATATTATGTCAGAAAAACACGGAAAAGAACGATGCAATACCATGCATGAGACGGATTACTGTTTTGCCTTTAATTATCTTTATATTGCTTCAATTTCAATATATCTGAAGACCAATTAAAGGTCAATATCAGTACACTGATATGAAATACCTATATATCTATACACACACACACACACACACACACACACACACACACACACACACACACACACACACATATATATATATATATACACACACAAACACACACACACTGACCCTTGGCAAAATGTGGCAACTCAACATGGCATCAGTACCAGATGGAGGGCGGTCCATTCCATCTGGACAGCCACCCACAGCTCTGTGGTATTTCTAGGTGCAAGGATCTCAGGGTGAGAATGGACCTCTCCGCCACATGTCACAAATGCTCAGTTGGGCTCATTGCACAACATTCGTCAGAACACACCAGAGGGCTCCACTTTTGGACAACCTGGGCCCAATTAATTATCCAGCTGGAATCTCCCGTCATTTTGGGGATATGTGAAGCCAATGAAGGCCTGCAAATTGTCACCAAGTGAAATGCTAATGCCGCTAAGACGTATTCCCAGTAGACACATGACACTGTAGATCAAGGAATGTTAAATGCCACCATCACTCATTCAAACTCTGTGAATAATTCACGGTACCTTGCCATGAGCACACTGGGCAGTTTTCAACCTCACTCACAAGATAACACTTATACAGGTGTGGGTGGTTCCCAGTGTAACACCTCACAACTTATATAGGTGTGGGCGTTCCCAAGACAACACCTCACAACTTATACAGGTGTGGGCGGTTCCCAAGATAACACCTCACAACTTATACAGGTGTGGGCGGTTCCCAAGATAACACCTCACAACTTATACAGGTGTGGGCTTTTCCAAACATCCCCTGAGGGAACGCCACTTCAATAGTCAATTTGCATACTGCTATCCCATGTCTTTTGGCATATCAGTGTACATTGTTGAGTACTTGACCACAAACACAGCAGATAGAACTTGTCCTTGTACTTTACATTGTATGTACCTATACTTATTTGCACTTCTTCTAGGTATTGTTTTTTATTCCTTGTTCTTTTAGTTTATGAGCCTTTGTTTATTTACAATTTTAGGTATGTTTTAATTCCTGTAGTTTTTTGATATTGAGCCTATGTTTATTTACACATCTAGGTATTGGTATTGATTCCTATAGTTTAGTAGTATTCTACGGTGGCCCTGAAAGCTCATCGCAATGCAAGAGAAAAACGTGCTGCAAATACGTAAAGCAAATGCATCAAAATGACGAGTGTGCTACATTTCAGAAACACTGCAAATTCAGAAATGCTGCAAAACCAGCCGCAACATAACAGAAGTGGCCCACAACACAACGGAAGTGTTTCTGGACTAATTATTTTATGCAGGCACTCTGTATGTAAAGTGTTCTCGTAATTCTGAGCATGAAAAGCAGTCGATCGCCAAGAGTGCTACGGTAAAAACCAACCGTTGGTACATTACATTTTATTTAAAACATTTAACACCCACGAATCAGTCTGGCTTTGTTTGGATATAGATAATGCTGCACCGTTTGCTGTGACAGATAATTAATATATTAGCCCTTATTTATGCATAGAAACAACAGAAATGGCGAGTATCATCTGTAGCGTCTTTATGTGCGTGTAAACCAGGGGTGTCAGATTCTCTGAGGAGTCAGAATTGTAACAGCGCCTGCACCGTGATGAGAGAATGTATGTAATGAGAGACTGAATATAAGGGGATTTATGATTCACTGTCTGTGACTCTGAACACTCTGACATTTCGTTCATTCCCTTATCTGTGTGTATGTCCCTCATTTACAACTTTTCTTTCTCTTTTCTTATTAAACGTTTACACTCTTTCCTCACACCCGTGTGTTGTGAATCTGTTCTCCTGGCGTCAGCTACTTAATACACTGCGGGCTGAACACTTTGATAATGCTGTTTATGAACCCTGGTGGCTTATGGTCTATGAAGACGATATCAAAACCTTGATACTGTATAACAATTCTTATGAATGACAATCTGCAGGTTTTTAGCCAGAAACATGAGTTGTTATACAGCATCTCATTAATTTGAACGGGACTGAATGAGAAAGCTCTTTACATGTAGCTAGCTAGCTATTTTAACGAAATAGAGAAAAAGAGAAAACTTGAAAGCCCTTTCAAGCTTAATTACCTACCTAGATACATTTAAAGAGCTTTTCTAATTCAATAACGTTCGACGTAATGTGATACTGTTTAACACAGCTCTTGTTTCTAATTTAAAACCTACCAGGTTATGTATAGTGTATTTTGTTGAATCCTTTTGAGACATATTGCATCATTTACCTCACCCGTGAAAAAATCATTAATTATCACTAGTCGCTGCTTATATTACGGGTATAATATAGTGACTTGGAAATTTTTTTCAACATTACTTAATCACATTTAATGCGGCACAATGTAACTTAAAAAAAGATGCCTTAATTGTCAAATTTGGTCAAGCCAGTCCAAAGATATCCACATTTAAATCGGCCCTATTTTTTAATGCAATTAACCTAAAACGAAAGGAAATCTTGTGATCAAGAAATGTGCGCTAATTTTAGCATGTGGCTAGTCCGTGCCCGCCGTTATCATGATTCATCGGACCAACACGTTGTCTTGGGACACTTAAACTACCTTAAACTGTACAGATTGGGATAAAAATTAAGAAAACAATAAACAAGAATGTAATGTAACGGTCTAGTTATCTATTAATATCTTTTGAACAGTCCCACTGTTCAGATGTTTTTGAACGGTCCAAACGCGAAGTTAAATTTCAAACAGGCTCAAAATGAAACAAGCGCGAAATGTGAATTCTTCTAACGGGATAAGAGAAAGCGCTCAATTATGTCATATTACGAAAACTCTGGGAAGAACCTCCTACAAACCGATGAAAACAGCGATTTATTTTACAGCACGCTTGCGATCACTGATTTCGCTTACAGTGCGACCGGAGAAAAATGGCCGCGGCTCAATCATTATCATGCGGGGATATCCAAGTCCAATATGCTCTATAAAATGTAGCACGCTAGCTAGGTATTTACTCAGAAAACAGAAACAGAAAAAACTGAAAAAAGCTTAAAATCCCCGATATAAAAATCCATTTAACACAAATTAATTTCTATCTAATATAGCTAGCTAGGGGAAATAATAAAGCTCTTTAAATGTAGCTAGCTAACTACATTTAAAGAGCTTTACTACTTAAATCCTGTTCAACGTAATGAGAAACTGTATAACACAATTGTTGTTTATGGCTAAAAAGCTACAGAGTCTAGAAACACCTCCGTTGTGTTGTGGGCTACTTCCGTTGTGTTGTGGCTGGTTTTGCAGCGTTTCTGAATTTGCTGTGCGTTTCCGAAATGTAACGCACACGTTAACATTTTGATGCATTTGCTTTGCGTATTAGCTGCATGTTTTTCCTCTTGCATCGCGATTGGCTTTCAGGGCCACCATAGTATTCTCTACTCTACCTATCTACAGTACTACAGGATGCATTCTGTGAGCAGATGGCAAAGCACTGTCACTCTGGATAAGAGCGTCTGCTAAATGCCCCAAATGTAAATGTTAATGTATATGGACTTGTAGCCATGCGTGCTGATGTTGTTAAGCGTCTCCCCAGGGTTCCCCTCACTCTGAATCTTGAGCTCTCCTTGGTTGTAGCTCCACACCGTACTCACTGCCAGTCACAGCCTGGCTGCAACCCTTTTCACACCACAGGATTTGCCCACAGGACCAGATATTTAACATGAAATAGGGAGATATCAGCAGGGGGATTAGCCAGCCAACCAGGCACCCAGGACCCAAGTCTCTAAGTGTGCCTAAACAAGAGATGGAAAGGATGTCATGTTTGCAATTTAGATTTAGCTGTGACTAGGACAAAAATTAGGATTTTTTCTCAGCAATAAGACACAGAAAACCCGTCACATTCTATTCTTCTCTCAGAGATTTCAAAATATTTCAGACGCTGTACAGGTAACGTGTGAAATATGATGTGCAGTGAAGACCAGATGACTGGAGATGCAGTGGACCTTGTGAAAGGATCTTCTCCTCACACTCTTTACGCCCGTGTCATGTGTGCTGTGCTGCTGGATCCCTGCTGGGTTTGGTGGAGCCCGGCAGCTGCCAGACTAACACCAGAGTAGCGCAGTCTTCCCTGTTCCCCACAAAAGGCCTTCAGCCATCCTGCCTTCCGCTCTCGCCCACACCCGCCCCCGCCTCACGCTCCACACTCTGCCGCTTCAATTGTGCATCTCGAGTGCTTCCTCTTGTGAGCTTCCTGAGCAAAGCACTGGCTCGGCGGCTGAAGCCTTTTATATCGGTCCTCTCAGGCAACGGCAAACATGAAAAATCTTTAAAGTCTGGGCGTGACGGAAGTCAGCACACATTTCCTGAATCAATCACCATTTCACACAGCCAGCAAAGTTCCTGAATCAAGTTACATAAGTTACAGGTCGAATATCCGCGAATCATCCCTGTAGTCTAAAGGATCAGTCTCCGGCATACTGAATCATGGATACTGAATTGTTGCATGTTAAAATCGTGCATGACGGCGACATTGTCAACTTGAACCTGGACCTGGCTATATTAAAAGTTTGCTTAGATTTATGTCTACTTAGGCTGAACTAAGATCTTAACAGCCGTTACTGGTGAGGAAGGCATGAGGGTGGAGGACGTGTAGGTGCAGAGGAAAAGGGTGGAGTTTTTATGAAATAACAAAGGGTACGGCACCTTTATTTTGATGCTGGCTCTCGTCTCTCCTCCTCTCCAGTTCCTTCCGGTCATAGTTCAACCTCTTCAGACACATAATACCATAATGTAGGCTCACCCTGAAGGTCAAAAGGTCACAAGGGTCAATCGGGGGTGGATGAATGGTTGGGTGTCATTCAGGCTCTCTGCTCTGAATATGCCGAACAGCTTCTGACCCCAGGCACTACAGAGGTTAAGGAAAGCCCTTAGACATCACTACAATGGAACAAGCAACTCCTAAGTGTCTTTAAGAATTATTGTTCCTATATCACACGCACACACACGAATCAGACAACCAACCACTCCATGGAGGTTTCAAGAGTATGTGTAAAAGAATGTGATGGACTGATACAACAACACAACCATGACTTCAGAGATGAGTACTGCCCCTCACATGTGGAGTAGGTTATTTCTACCTGTGGAAGCTGTCCACCATCTTGAGCTGACCACGCAGCTCTTTCTTGGTCAGGTGATCCAGCATGCGTGCATCCACTAGAGACTCCATGAAGTAGCTTCGGTACTGGGGCAGACCAAGGCTAGGCAACCAGTCATTACCGACCCACTCATGGTTCATGTCCCCGTAGGCCAGGATCTAACACAGAAAAGATGGATCATACAATAATAATGATAATGACAACAACAACAACAATGCATCACCATTCTCTTTTTTAATCGTATTTTCATTATTATTAATAATTATAATAATAATCGTCATATTTGTCATTTTTTTTGTTCAGTATAGCAAGGGAAAAGACAAAGAAATGTATGTAAAATGATTTCCTATCTTTAGATGCAACACAGACTGAAGTCACACGACAATTATCGCGATGACTCACTAGTCACATGAGTTACCACGATGATTCACTGTAGTCACATGACAGCTAACACGACTGAAGTCACATGACAGTCATCTCTATGACTCACTACCATAATGACTGACTAAAATCACATGACATGTTTATAGTGTGGCCCTAAAAACCCAAGGTCATTTTGTCCATCCTATAATCTCAATTCTCACTCCATGTATGAGCTAACATCACGCACCTGATCCCAGCTGAACTCCTTCAGCTCCTGCGGTGCCAAAAGCAGTAGAGACGGGAGAAGCAGAGGTAGAGGAGAGGAAGAGCGAGGAAGAGGAGTTACAGGGAAGACACCCCGACAGGAAGGAGGAGGACGCAGAGGAGGAGAGGGGTAAAGGGACAAGGGAGGAGTTTGTTAGTGACCGGGTCATTAGCCAGCAGTGAAGCAGTGAACACTAAAACAGAGACCGGAGAAAGAGCAGAAGACGCTTAACATTACACCTAGTGAGCACACACAGAGGGAGAGAGAAAGAGAAAGATGGAGAGACAGAGAGAAAGAGAGAGAGAGTCATGTCAACACAACCATTCCAGGCCACCTTGGTGCCATTAGTAAGGGTGACCACTAGGGGCAGAATATAAAAAAAGAATATAGATGTATGAATTGTATCAACTAACTATTGATGCCAACTATCAATTCCAACTATCGTTATCGACTGATCCAACTATCAACTGATTGTTAAAAATTAATATTTACAGATAATACAGATAATGGCACACATGCTAGCTGTGCACATAGAAAACAGTCTGTGTCAAACACAAGTCAGCAGAGTAGTGAACTTCATAAGTACTGAACTTCATGAGTAGTGAACTTCATGAGTAGTGAACTTGATAAAAAAACAGAAAAGCTACTGACTGGTTTGGTGGCTGCAGTCAGGGACTCCATTTCAGCGTGGGTCATCCACACGTTACTGGTCGACTGTGGAGAGAGAACATTAAGGCAGAACAAGGTGAGCTTATGTAGAACTTCGATAGTCATCTCCCAAAATCACAAGACAGCACTGTTTCTAATGTTCACAGCGCACCAGTCCAAGATTCCAAAACAAACACAACCCCTTTGAGACGTTCAGGCTTGTATGCTGCTCTAGTGTGTGCTTGGACGAGGTGTGTGTGTGTGTGTGTGTGTGTGTGTGTGTGTGTGTGTGGGGGGGGGGGGGGGGGGTGCACTCTGAACAGACTGGGGAATGATCACATGGTGAGAGTTTGATGGGCTCAACCCTTGTAGATATCTGTGGGCACCACTTTTTGTTTTGTTTCTTGTGGTTTGGTATTTTAGTTGCTTTGGCCTAAAATAATCTGATAATGATCTGATATTGCCCAAAGTGCTGGGCATGATTGTAGATAAAAGTGTTGATTAAGCGGTGGAGGTGAGTGGGTTCTACACAGCATGCATCCGTACGGAGCGTGTGCTGGCCGGGGCTGAGGGACTGGTCAGGGACACCATCTCCTGGATGGCCAGACGCAGCTTCAGACGGTGCAGGGGGTTACTGATTCCAATCTCCCTCTGGATCTCCGTGTCCGACAGGTTAGCCATGATTGCACCACTCTTCACATTAGCACGACATGCAGCCACATACCATGCAGGCATTCCCACCCACAGCTGAGCGAGGGAGGAAGAGAGAGAGGGAGGGAGAGAGAGGGAGGAAGAGAGAGAGGGAGGGAGAGAGAGGGAGAGAGAGGGAGAGAGTGGGAGAGTTCAATTAATCAAGTGGATCATATTTCACTATTCTTTGAATAAAACATCAATTTATTCAGAACCAATGATACATTTAATTCCAACATGTGCCACAAAAACCAAAACAGCTGAAAAAAACCTGAACCAACTGTAATGTGATGAAACGGATATGAACTGTAAGACAGTAAAATCACACCTCCAGCCAGGAGACCACAGTAGGCCCGTCCCAGGACGCAAAGGGCAGTCCCTGTCGACAGGCCTCTTCTAACAGCTCATGCCTGAGTGATAGTGAATGTGAGAGTGAGACAGAGGGAGAGAGACACATAAAGTCAGAGAGACAGAGTGAGATAGGGAGGAAGGAGAAAGACAAACAAAGAGAAATGGAGAGTTGATAAGTAAACAGAAGATAGAGATATAACACTTTTTTTAAGATATACATTCAAAATAAAAACAACCAACCGTAAAGAGAGAGAGAGAGAGAGACAGAGCGAGAGAGAGACAGAGAGACAGAATAGCTCCAAAGGCAATCTGAGAATGTTGAACTGGTTTAAACTAGATGAGGAAGAGAAGGGATTTAGACTAGAGGAAGACGAGGGAGGGTGTGGCCAACTCATGCAGGGGTGGGTCTTCAGAGACTAGTGTACTTTTTTTTGCTGCGCCGGTCTTTGTCCACAGGCCCAGCCATCTTCGTCAGGCCAAGTGGGTCGACAGAACCCAAGTCATCTGAGGGCGTGGAGGCTGATGAAAAGGTCAAAGAAGAACACTGTAAGTTGCAAACATGGCAAAGAATACAACTTTTTGTACATTATGAATAAATATTACATTAAACTAAAAACACAAATAATATAACTTCAACCATGTTTCCTAAAATATCTTGTAGAATAAACATCAGTGGCAGAAAATGCCATAAATTGAGAGTGCTGTCGAATAGAAGTGTTGTAGTGCAGAGTCTCCTGGGGACTCTCCTTCTGTCCTCTTGGTCCACACGCCCTGTGTCATTGGCTCACCCAGGGAGGCGGAGTCTCGACCTGGTTGGCCCATCCTCCCTTTCTCCTTCTTGCCAAAGAGGCGACCGATGGAAGACTTGATGCTTTTCTTTTTACTGGACTTGTGGAGGGAGTCCTGACTGCTGTTGGTACTGCTGCCATCTGCTGAGAGACTGCAGGGAAAAGGGAGAGACAGGGAGACGAGAGAGAGAGACAGGGAGAAATAAAAGACAGAAGAGACAGAGAGACAGAAAAAAGAGAGATGGAGAGAAGAGTGACAGAACAACACAGAGACAGAGCCACAAATTAAGGGTTAGACCTGCCAATATACAAAAGCCAAAACTTTACCAGCTGAGCAGACTCGTGTAAAAGCAGACAATGTAAGAGAATTCTGACTGTATGTGATACTAATTATAGTCAATATAGTATGATGTGAATGTAATTATCCGTCATGGTATGATGCTTCAAGAAACCTATAAAAGTACAAAAGAAATAATGCATTAAAACATTTCTCAAGTGAAAACCCCAGCCAGCCAAAAAGACAAGAAGCACTTCGGGGATAAAAACGCTTGTAAGATTAGAAAGCAGGACCATAGGAGAGACTGAAATGTTTTAATATTTATGAACAACATTTTCATCTTTTAAGAACATATTCCAAGACCTCTACCACCTTTATCAACCCACATCTAGTCTTGGTTATTAAAAAATTATATTACCTCATAAGAGATGGGCACATCTATCTAAAAGCACAATGACTCCAGATTTAAACCGAATAAAATTTATGGATTCATTTCTTGCCATATCTAGATGCAGGATGACACTGAGTATTTTGACAATAGTTATAAGGTAATCATAATAAAACAACTTCATGTTATTTCCTCACAAATTTATACACACACACATCCATTTTGGGCATGGCTTCTAATACACTGAGAGAAACATAAACTCATTTAATTAAACTATTGCATAGTTCATTAGTTGAAATTTCACCACTTCAACTGTACAGAAAACAAAAAGAGTGAGACGTTAATGCAGTGTTGGAGAGGGACAATCCAACAGTTTTATCATTTTACCATTTTAACCATTGCTCAAAAACTCTACAACCAGTCGTCATCCGCAGGTAAATAACAACCAGGCATTAAGCTGGTTATCAAACAGTTTATCAAACCAGAACAGCTAATCCAACCAGAACAGCTCATCAAACCAGAACAGCTAATCCAAACAGAACAGCTCATCAAACCAGAACAGCTAATCCAAACAGAACAGCTCATCAAACCAGAACAGCTAATCCAAACAGAACAGCTCATCAAACCAGAACAGCTAATCCAAACAGAACAGCTCATCAAACCAGAACAGCTAATCCAAACAGAACAGCTCATCAAACCAGAACAGCTAATCCAAACAGAACAGCTCATCAAACCAGAACAGCTAATCCAAACAGAACAGCTCATCAAACCAGAACAGCTAATCCAAACAGAACAGCTCATCAAACCAGAACAGCTAATCCAAACAGAACAGCTCATCAAACCAGAACAGCTAATCCAAACAGAACAGCTCATCAAACCAGAACAGCTAATCCAAACAGAACAGCTTATCCAACTGGAACTACTCATCAAACCGGAACAGCTGCTTTGGTTAAAGTCAGGAACCTTGGTGAAAGGTTTTGTCAACTTCATGCCAATTACATAATAGTGTAAAAGTTTTACACCTCAAAACCTGAGGCAGCGTAAATGACTAAGCTGGTTTGGTTTAAATCTGAGACATGTGGTTTAGTTTGGTTCAAATTTGAGACATGTGGCTTCTCCTGGGAATAGAGAGATCATTAATCTCATGTGATTAAGCAGATGTATTTGTTGACCAAAAATATGATGTTGCACTTAATTACTGCTAATAAAAATGTATTGAGCATCAAATGTTCAGTGCAACTCTTGCAAAAAAAGAAGTCTAAGACAGTGATGTATAATAAAGTTTTGGGTGCTACATCCTTTGAAAAAAGTCATATTGCAGTGAAAGGCATACTGTGGAGTTTTCCCCTCTCGATAATACACAACGTAACAATATATGTGTGCTGGCCACCCATGTATTTGAAATAATGTAACAATATGAGTGTTGTCCATACCAATATGGTATAAGAAACAATGTAACTAAATATGGGTGTTGGCACACAAAAATGGCAGAAGAAACAATGTAACAATACACCAACATGGCAGACTAGCCACTTCTGCTGGATTCATTTTTCACCCAGTTATTCTTACATCAGCTATCCAATTCTTTAATATGGATCAGTGAAGCAGCCTTAAATCATTCAGGACTTGAGGCCTGAATGAAAAGCCCCAGGGATTCTGCCTCTGGGTGAGTCCATTTACAACCATCAGACAAGGCAGCATCATGATGACACAATGGCTGTGAAGCTCCCTCAACCACTGACCTGCGGAACTCACGACTATCATCAAGCATAGCACCAGGGTGGGTGTGGCTCATCCTGTCCAATCGCAGTGCGCGTGGGGTGGGCGGAGGGGTGGAATCCAGCAGTGCCAGGGACCTATCATCTTCCTTGTTATTCTGATGTCAAAAAAAGTTTAGTTGTTCCTTTACACCAGTATGAATAACCACGTTTCATGTTCCATGCACATATGTGGACAGTGCACTGAACATATTTAAACCCTATTACTCCTTGCACACTTTATTGTGTTGTAGACTTGATTTATATGGATATTTGATTGGCAATTTTACATCATGTAATGATGTAATGATGAAGTGGAAACACGGTTTTCGAAGATTCAAAATCGAAAATGCTCAAAATGAAATGATCAAAATCAAATGCTTCTGTAAAAACCCCTTTGGCAGTAATTACAGCTGGTCTTCTTGGATACATCTCTACAAGTTTTGCACACCCTGGATTTGAGCATTTATTCCCATTCTTGGTGGAAGATTCTCACAAACGCTGTCAGACTGGATGGCGAGCATCTGTGAACTGCCATCTCATCTTCATGTCCCTCCACAGATGTTCAGTGGGGTTTAATTCTGAGCTTTGTCTGGGACACTCAAGGACTGCAGTGTTGCTTCGCCTGTAAGCATCACATCATTGTCATGTTGACAGGTGGACCGTCTCCTCAGTCTGAGTGTACATAACGTGCGCTCTTGAGGAGGTGTTCTTCAGGACATAACGTGCGCTCTTGAGGAGGTGTTCTTCAGGACATAACGTGCGCTCTTGAGGAGGTGTTCTTCAGGACATAACGTGCGCTCTTGAGGAGGTGTTCTTCAGGACATAACGTGCGCTCTTGAGGAGGTGTTCTTCAGGACATTACGTGCGCTCTTGAGGAGGTGTTCTTCAGGACATTACGTGCGCTCTTGAGGAGGTGTTCTTCAGGACATTACGTGCGCTCTTGAGGAGGTGTTCTTCAGGACATAACGTGCGCTCTTGAGGAGGTGTTCTTCAGGACATAACGTGCGCTCTTGAGGAGGTGTTCTTCAGGACATTACGTGCGCTCTTGAGGAGGTGTTCTTCAGGACATAACGTGCGCTCTTGAGGAGGTGTTCTTCAGGACATAACGTGCGCTCTTGAGGAGGTGTTCTTCAGGACATAACGTGCGCTCTTGAGGAGGTGTTCTTCAGGACATAACGTGCGCTCTTGAGGAGGTGTTCTTCAGGACATAACGTGCGCTCTTGAGGAGGTGTTCTTCAGGACATAACGTGCGCTCTTGAGGAGGTGTTCTTCAGGACATTACGTGCGCTCTTGAGGAGGTGTTCTTCAGGACATTACGTGCGCTCTTGAGGAGGTGTTCTTCAGGACATAACGTGCGCTCTTGAGGAGGTGTTCTTCAGGACATTACGTGCGCTCTTGAGGAGGTGTTCTTCAGGACATTACGTGCGCTCTTGAGGAGGTGTTCTTCAGGACATAACGTGCGCTCTTGAGGAGGTGTTCTTCAGGACATTACGTGCGCTCTTGAGGAGGTGTTCTTCAGGACATAACGTGCGCTCTTGAGGAGGTGTTCTTCAGGAATGCTCCTGCTTTTGGCTGCGTTCATCCCTGCCGCTGAGAAGCACTCCCATAGTATGGTGCACCTAAGGCCAAGGATGCTACCGATGTGCAGTGCATGTTATTTTTTCTTTTTATTTAGTTTTTTCTTTACCAGACATAGTGCATTCTGTTCTGCGAAAGAGTTACATTTTCATCTCATCTCATCTGACGTTGTCAGTCTTTTACATGATGATTAGCAAACGTCAAAGAAGCTGTCATATGCTTTTTACTCAACAGCGCTTACCGTCTTGCCATTCTGCCATTCAGACCTTTATGGAGTGGTGCAGAGATGAGCAGTTCCTCTCAAAGGTTCTCCCATCTCTGCACGTGACTCTTTGAGTTCTTCTGGAATTAATGTTGGTTTCTTATTTCCCACTATTCTTGTATGGCTGCCTGGTTTGGCCAGACAGGCAGTTGTAGATTAAAAGGTTGTGCCAAGCTTCTCCCTTTTCAAACTTTTTGAGGCCACTGTGGTCCTGGTAACACTCAAAGCCTAAAATGTTATTTGATATCCATATGCCTTCATCTATGTCTCGTCAAAATTTAATTGTGAAGATTCACAGACAGTTCTTCGGACTTCGTAGCTTGGCTTATCTCCTGACAGTGCAGTATAAACTGTGGGCCATTATACCTGAAAACATGTGTCTTCCCACTGTTTTCAATCAGTAACATACCAGCAGCGTCTCAAGGATAATTAAAGCAAACTGATGCACCTGACAACTATTTGGAGTGGCACAGAAAAGGGTCAGTTTCTGACTTTAATTATTGAAATTCTCTAAAACACGTCACTATCATTGGGTAATTAAATGTAGATTGATAAGTAAAAACTGCCATTATATCAATTCAAAATCAATTCTACAACACAATAAAATGTGCATCAAATAAAGGGACCTGACTATTTTCTGAATCTAATGTACTCTAATGTTGTTGACTGATGGTAACTTGCCATATTCTCTGCACAGTTCTAACATGTTTCTGGTACCCTTACATTATCAATGCTAAAAGTGGGAGATTGCAACTTAAAACTGACTGTCAAGTATATGGAGGTCTGTTAGGTACAGCAATAGAACAGATGCAGCTAACAGTTTGAATCAGTAGGCTATATGTTACCTGTCTGTCAGTCTCGCGGGCCGGAGAGTGGGGCAAACGAGGGGTGGAGTGTCCCGAGCTTGGTGGGGAGGGAGAAGCGAGGGTGGAGGAGGTCAAGGAAGAAGGGATGAAGCTCCTGCCGCTGGCGTCCCTTCCCAGAGAGGAAGGGGGCACCAAGGGGCCATCCAAAGCCACACTACTGACACGGCTCTCGATCTCCTCAGCCCGCAACTCTGTGTTCTCCTTCTCCTCCTGGATTAGCCTGGGACAGAGAGTAACATTATTATTGTTTTATAAAATTACAGATTAAGGTTAAACATTTAAATCATGAAATCCAGACTAAGAAGCTGAAATTAACCTTATATTGTGAAAGAAAAGAGGAAAAAAGTGCCTCTGAGTGGATTCATAACCTACATGATGAGTGTCAAATCACTGAAGTCTTGACTAAGTTGATCTGTCATAAATGTGATAGATATTTATGTCATTTATGCTTTTCCCTGAAGCCTCATTGGACACTTACTTGATCTCTTTGTTGATGGCTTCCAGCTGCTCCTGTAACATGATTGCCAACGTCTGGACATCTGTCTGCCCACTGGGAGAGAGAAGCTCTGAGCCGAAGAGCGTTTCGCGGTCCTCCTCGTCGTCTGAGCAACCTCCCTCCACGCCGCCATCAAAACCTGTACCCAAGAGGGCACCACTGTCCCACTCCCCATACTGCAGCAGAGAGGAGCAGAAGAGCACAGTGTTATCCTAGCCTTGCCTCCATAGCACAGCATTTTAGCCTAGCCTTAGCTCCACATTAGCTTAGACTTAGCTCCAGAACACGAAAATGAGCCTAGTCTTATCTCCAGAGCATCATTAGCTTCAGATTGGGTGATAATTCATTTAATGCCATTGCACTCCAAAAGCAGGGCATATGGTAGACAGGAAATTACAGTACAACACAAAATTAAAGCCATAAACTTTCTAAACGAACGCCTAGCCTAATTTCAGAGCAGACCGTGTTAGCCTAGTCACTGCTTCAGAGCAAAGTGCATTAGCTTAGCCGTGCTTCCATAACAGGAGCACTGAGACTACCTTTAGTATTGGAGAAGAGTCGGATAATCTAAACTTATCCCGGAGTAGAACACATTAGTCTAAATTTAGACCTGCATCAGAGCATATTAGCCTACCCTTAGACCTGGAACAGAGTATGTTAGTCTAGCCTTAGCCAGTAAAAAAAATGTTAGCTTTAGCTCTGGAGTATATTAGCCTAACTTAGCATAGAAGCAGAACATGTTAGCCTAGCCTTAGTTCAAGCCTTAGCAACAGTTCTACCTCCAGTTAGAGTATGGGACATTTTAAAAAGGTTTTGTTTCACAGTTTTGCTTTAAATGTTTGTTTTTACCATTTTAAGTTTGATATGTTGAAGAAAATCAAACTGAATTTCATATGTGACTGTGCCCACATTTGTCACTACGTGTAATGCTGCTCAGGTCATCCAGATGAGCTGAAGCTCCTCACCTTGCTAGTGTCCTCCCTGGGCCCACCCCATCGTCCACGGTGGGCCCGTCTGACCACGCCCCCTGAGCCTGTGCTTCCATAGTGATCCAGGTGAGTGGTGGAACCAGCAGGTAAGGACCCACCTCCCTGGGAATACCTCAGCTCCAGTGCACTGCCAGGTAAAGACCTGCAGGGGAATTTAGAGAAGCATCAGTACAGAATTGCACAATGCTGATTTGGGGGCAGTGACTCTAAACTTAGACCTTTTCAGATAAACATACATAAACCTGGTTATATTTATCCAAATGATATAGGCTATTACTAGCTTTCATAAAGGCTTATAATGTATTAATAATATCCAATGATGAGATAAGCTTCCACAACTGTATGTACATGTTTGTAATCACATGCATAAAGATTTAACAAAGTGTATAGCACTAATTGATTATATATTTTATATCGTTTATGCTGTATTCAGGTCCATAAATCTTCACAAATCAACTGACAAATCTGCTTTTTTCCTCTGTATTCCATGTTTACATCTAGAGCAGGTGGAGAACAGCAGACCAGAAGGCTGTCAGTGTGGGTGCATTCTGGAATAATACGCATAATAGCAACGACATCATCCCTATACTATAAACAATCCAGTGGATGACATAGAAAATGGCCACAGGTATCTTACACAGAAAATGTCACATCATCCCGAGGTTAGGAATAGCCCCGTAGAAAGCTAGCTAACGCTACTTCAGTTTCTAGGGTTTGCATACTTTACTTCTCTTTGCCATCAACATTGAGTGGTATAAGTGCTCTAAGCAGCCAACAATATTTGATTCAGATTTGTCTGAATAGATTTCCTTTCTGACTGATTTCCAGGGAAACATCTACTGTATGTAGATGGAAGAATAATACTTTTTCATTTGAATATTCAATATAAACAGGGTTTATAAATG